>NC_084466.1:148758078-149392007 GCF_027409185.1 Cynocephalus volans
AAAACATCCTACAATGCAGAGGACAGTGCCCCACAACAAAGAATTGTCCAACCCAAAATGTGACGAGTACAGAGGCTATGAAACCCTGACCTAGACAGAACATACTACTACTATGCCATTTGGTAGAAGATATGCTTCACAATCTCAACACTATCCACCCATAACATTCTTACCTTTGCATCTCATCTTGTGTAAGATTCTTCCTCATTTCTCTAGACAGGTGATAAAGACGATGGAGTGTAGATGCATGAAAAAGAGCATTTCCAGATTTCCAAAACACAGTTGAGACTTTGTTATAGTAATTTGCCATTAACTGAGGTTTAGGTGGTTTTTTAGACAAGGAGAATAGCCCATGAATATCTTCCACGGCTTTGAATGCTTCCTAAAAAAAATTAGCAGTATAAATTACAGGCATTGCACTCTAATACAAAAAAATCTAATTCAAATCATTCTATGAAACCTCAAACACAGAACACAAAAATAAAAGCAGCAGACAAAATGTCTTCATGTGTTGTTCTTTTTATTCATCTATAATTTAATACCTGATATGTTTAAGAAAACAACCATAATTACAAAAACACTAACTCCTTAAATTTTTTAAAATTCTTTAGGAAATACTGTAAAGTAGATAGAGCACACTAAAAAAGAAGATATTTGCATATTATCATACCACTTGGGAGAATATAAAGAAAAAACTTGGAAACGATGTAAAACAGAATAAACGGATGATTTCTGAGTGCTGAGATAACGGGTGAATACGTTCCTTTAACTTATCTATTTTTTCTATAATAAGCATGTTTGTCTTCTAGAGATAGTATTTAAGATGGGTTTCCCTACAGAAAAGGAAAATATTATGGGGTGAGAACAAAAAAATCAAATCACATTTTCACTTGGCCTTAAAAACTCCCGGTTTTTAGTTTCTTCCTCTGTAATTTCAATTAGATATATTTTGTCAAATATATAAAGGCCTTCAAGTTTCATGGTTACAAAATCATGTCAAAATGTCTCTGAGGATTCTTATGGAAAAAAGGCCAAGTAGAGGACGAGCTTCCCACCACCACTGAGATCTCCAATGTATGGTATTCACCACACAAAATTACTAAGCTAAAAGCACCAAGAAACCTAGGAAATAGTCTAGTGCACACTTCTACAACTATCTGTAGTAAAGGACAAGTTTATTTTATTATCATAGTGAACAGACACAAAATTATAATGAAATTGCTATAAAAAAAATTGTAAATGTTTTTTGCCTCTACTTACTTCACCATGGACTAAACCGTTCACAGACCGACACCAGTCATGGAACCACACTTTGAGCAGCAATAAAGACATACCGTTTTAAATTAATAAAGGGATACGAAAATCAACCACACTGTATATTGATAAATTAAAATAAAATAAAATAAAATAAAATAAAAAATAAAAACATACATTTTATTTGGAAAGAAACCAGGTCTGAAAGAAATTACGTGATCTGGCCTAGATTTCACAGACAGCAACTAGAACCAAAATATTCTGAGATTTCCTATCTAGAACTCTCACTATTCCATAAGACAATCCTAAATTCCTCACCTTATCTATTGAAATTAACCAAAGCATACCAAGATGAAGATACTCATTATTGGGAAAAAAAGTAATAGTCCATTATTACCAGAAAGAAAAGCTAATAATTCACACATACCTGCCACAATTCCATGCTGATAGCACTGTCCAACTGAACAAGCCTGGTTTCCAAATGCATGGACTGGCTCTCTGGATTATTAAGATTGATTGCTGTACTTTGGTTATGGTGGCGTTGAATCTGCGATAAGTGCATTCTCAAATTGTCACACAGTTTACGGAACTCAGCCTTACGGGTATATTGGAGGCAGAATTTGAAAGCTATAAGCATAATTATAAAATGTTAGGTACTTCCTACTGTCAACTTAAATATCTGAATAGATTTTATTTCACATATTAAGATCAGTTATTTAAACAAGATTCACAAACTCATCAGTCTTTGAATGTAAGCTTCATAACTCATTTCATGTGTCCTGACTACCTCTTTGACTGAACCGTGACAAAATCAAAGATGATGCAGTCATCACATCTGGCCTAGAACCAAAATATATTCTGGTACATAAATGAGAAACTACTGGAACTTAGATCTAGGAAAGACTTACCTTTCAAAGATCTATCACTCCAAATCCTAAGAGTAAAAAATTCTAGCCTGAAATACAATGAACTTTGACATCTAACTTACACAGAAAGCAACATGCTTTTGTACTAATTAAAACTATGTAATAAAATTGGAGGCTTACAGTAACCTAATTTCAACTGTATACATAGATGTATATATGCACTACTTGCTCCACCATTAAAAAACACGGTAATTTTCTAATGTCATACATGCAATACTTTAATAATTTTTAGAATATCTTTGTCCTCAAAAAATATGTAGTATTTCTATTTCAACAGGCTTTTTAAAAAGTGATACAGTTTAACTTCACGTTAATATTTATGTCAAGTTACTAAAGAGTCCAAGTTTACTTCTATTAAGTGAAAATACACATATGCTAGCCATGTACGCAAAACAAAACACAGGTTCCAATATTCCTAGTAAAACATTCTTAGTCACAAAGTCACTCAACACTCGAATAAGCAAATGCCAATCATCCCTGTAAGACTGACAACACAAGCTATACCTAGAGCAAAGTAGAAAAAAGCCACAAGCCACTCTCCACTAAGTTACCCAGTCACATACAGATAAAAGGTTACATTACCACAGGAAAGAGTATCAAGTGACAGAGAAAGAGAGAAGATACTTTCAATACAGGCCTTCACAGATTAAAAGTGCATGCAGAACAACTGCATATTTATTAAGATGATCCTTAGTCATCAAGAAGGCTTAATTCTATATTCAGTGATGTTGTTTAAGAAAAAAAAAAAAAATACATATTTTTCATGGAATCCTTTAAAAATATAGATCTTAAAGAGATCTTAAAAACCCAGTGCACAGCCAAGGAACCTTCTAAGGAATATGCAACAAGGTACCAAAAGTAGAACTCAAGTTTACCAGAGAGCAATGAAAAAGTTTATTATTTTCAGTCACCTAGGGAATTCCAAAATGATTTTAAAAGGTCTTTGAGACATCAATGGGATACATTTCATAAGGAACTATCTTTAACTAGTACAACAAATTTCTTATTCAGTCATTAATATTCAAATGAATGCCAATCATATTTCAATAAGGGTAAAAACTAGTTAAGTACAATGGAGAAAAGGAAGTTAATCTTCTGAAAAATCTATTCTTAAGTCAACTTTTCAAATCAATTTACTCAGATTTCATGTTCTCATCTTACCTTGTTGGGCAATATCATGGTAGAGGCGCTCTACTCTAGAATTGTTTCGAAGTAGGTCCAAACACTGTCTATATGATTCCCAAAGGAATTTAACCCATGGAGTTAAAAGTAATCTGTCAGTACGATCCTGAGTGTCTTCACCACTTACAGCACTTAGGAGAACACTACAGAGAAAGAAAAAATGTTGAAAATAATTTTAGACATGGTTTCCTACTTTGCCATGTCATTAAAAAAAACAAACCCAACAATGATCATCATAAAATAGTGCAAGTTCTTCCAACAACTTTGTACACAATGTAAGGTTTTCACTGTCTACTAACTGAATTCCCAATCTGTATTACAACCATTTAAATTAATATATGCCCTTCTATTTTAAGACTGTAATTTTCCATTTTATGCATTTTGAATATTACTTACATAATTTTTTTGGTTATCATACACTTAGAACTTCAAAGCTACACGTTCTTTCTGATAAACATCTACATTAAATGGGAATGATGGAGACCCAGGTGAAGAAAAATGCTGAATTAACTATGAAAATATTTACTAGAGTTTAACCACATACCTCTCAGGAGTCTGGATATTATCTAGGTCTTCTATGTCCAGGACCATCTGCTGGGATTCTTCTTTAGCAGCTTCAGTTTTTTCCTCTGCCAGTTTCAAATACGCCCTAACAACGTCCTCTAGAGATTTGATGTTCACCTAATTGTCCCACAAAAAAAAAAAAAAATCCGAACTTAAACTATTTCTTCCAACGAACCATAAAATGTTCAAAAAGCAAATTTTAAGAGATATAAAATATGTTAACTCTGAAAAGTAAACTCTTCTGCAAATTACTAAAAGTACTTATTAAAGATATAAAATCCAGTTCTGTTTGTACCTGTTGACATATGTTCTTATACTGGTATAATCCTTCCTTAGCCAAGTGGCTCTTGCGAAGATCCACGCAAAGTTCCAAATATTTCAACATAATTGGCTCGTGTATCTTTTGCCATGTTCTATGTTTCTTACTTTTCATAACATCATAAAGAACATCAAGAGCAGGTTGCTTTTTGCCAACCTCGAGAAATTCTGAAAAAGTAATTCAGGAAAATTAAAATCAGGTATGCATACTACACAAAAGTTCAAACCTTGCTTTTTCAACAAGCTGTTTTAATTTAATCCACGACCACCTTTTTTAAGATCACATTATTTTTGACTTCTAAAGCTATGCCGTAATTATCCAAGGTAAAACAATGAAAAGACTGTTTGAGCATCTCTAATCTGAAAAACTGAAATCCGAAATGCTCCAAAAACTTTAAGCTCTGACATGATGCTTCAAGTGGAAAAGTCCACACCTGTGTGACAGGTTGCAATTAAAATGCAGGTGCATAACAGTTTATTCAGTGTCCCCAAGGGAAAAGACCTTCCCAATCCCCTTCAGCTGCAATATATCTTTTCCATGCATGCCTGCACACTTTTGCTTTTTGATGGTTTGATATACACAAACTTTGTTTCATCTGCAAAATTATCAAAAGTATTACATAAAATTACCTTCAGGATATGTATACAAGGTATACATGAAACACAAATGAATTTTGTGTTTAGACTTGGGTCTCATCCCCCAAGATACCTATGTATATGCAATTTTTCCAAAATCCACAAAAATCTGAAATTCAAAACTCTTCTGGTCCCAATCATTTTAGATAAGGAATACTCAACCTGTATCTCAAAATATGGTCTACAGGTAAAACTGAATTTCATTCAATTCCATTGTGATTTATTAAAAGTTCCAGAAAACGAAAACATGAGGGAAAAAATCTCCCCCCGCAAACACAGCAAAGTTCAAGTATGACTTCACAGTCACACTGATCAGGCTGATGAAATTTCTGCCAGTTCATGCTACCAGTAGAGGCAAAAGAACACATTAGATTGCCTTTGCTCCTTTAAGACCAGGTAACTATAAAGAGGGTCTATTTCTGGGCTTTCTATTCTGATTGTCCTCTGTTAGTTAATATGTCTAGTCTTTTGGCAATACTACACTGTCTTGATTGCTGTACCCTTATAGTAAAGTCTAGAAATGAGATAGTGTGTGCTCCAACTTTGTTCTTCTTTCAGTGTTGTATTAGTTATACTAGCTCTCTTGCCTTTCTGTATAAACTTTATTTATAATCAACTTGAAAATCTACAAAATAATTTGCTGGGATTTTGATTGGGACTGCAATGAATCCACAAGTTTGGAAGAACTGAAGATACTGAGTTTTCCAATCCATGAACAGAGAATCTCTCCACTTATTTAACCCAGTCTAAATATGAGAAAAACATTAAGACAAATCCCAACTGAAAGATGCTATGCCTATTTGTGTAGGCATATTTGTGTACCTCCAAAATTCATACTGAAACTTGATTTACCATTGAAACTGGTTAAGCTCAATTTTTCCCCCATGGCTGGCCAATACAGAAATCCACACCCAACTGAGATAACCAGTCAGCCCTAAGTTCAATTTAATATTCAAAAATTGCCAAATTTCACACACACACACACACACACACACACAAAATCTTCCCACTGCCCATTTGAAAACACACACACACACACACACACATATATACATAAAATCTTCCCACTGCCCATTCGAAAAACAATTTGTGGGAACTATAACACTATAAAAATGTCTTAAAACACTACATCTCCCTTTTTTAAATCATTATTTTCTTAAGGAAAAAAAAAATAGACAAAAATTTTTTTTTTTTATTTTATTTTTTTAAAAAGATGACCGGTAAGGAGATCTTAACCCTTGACTTGGTGTTGTCAGCACCACACTCACCCAGTGACACCCAGTGAACTAACTGGCCATCCCAATATGGGATCCGAACCCATGGCCTTGGTGTTATCAGCACCACACTCTCCCGAGTAAGCCACGGACCAGCCCAGTCAGTTTTACTTTTAAATGAGAGTGTGGTTTCTTATTACCATTCTAAAAAAGTCTTATTTAAGGACAGAACTAAAAGTAAAAACATTTTTCACTTCCCAAAGAGTCTATCAAAATTTCTTATACCAAATCCTATATTTCAACTTCGAAACAAGTCTCAATCAAGCCAAAGTAACACATGAAAAGATGTTTTATAGGACAAACACCTCCACCAAACAAAAACAAAAACGAAAGAAAAACAAAACATGGATAGCAGACAAATAAAAAACTGGAATGGGAACAGATTTTTCATGATAATCCATGATGGTGAGTTTTCCTGTCTTTATCCAAAACTTCTACACAAGGAGGATTTAGTTCCTCTGAATTATCAGAACCACCATACACTAAAGGCTCTATTCCAATACTTAAAGAAGTATTGATTTCCAAATTAATATTCTAGAAATTAAAATTAAAATCTGGTAGTATAAACTATTACTAAGAGGGTGGCATTCTGAGTTTACCTTTCAGACACGTGACTGAAAACTATGTATCTATAAGAAAAAAGAAAAAAAGTGTAGGTCAGCCCTTCATTTTCACTAGTTTGTGCAACAGACCAAATAGATAAGCTATAATGTTACTCAATCTGTGGGTTTAATAAGAATTTTATTTTTTAAGGCATTGGTTGTACAGTGTACAGTGTTACAGGATCAGGAGCACCTAGCTTGACACTACTAACATCACACATAATCTGCAAAAGGAGCCTTCCTCAAATGATTACAGGATATGAATTTCTTGCTTGTAATTGCTGGGCCAGTTCTCACTTTCCTCAAAGATTACTATAAGTTTTTCCAAAAATACTGCTCTAATATTCAAGCTTAGGATGACCTGAATGACTATTCTACTTAAATTTATTTACATTTTATTAAGACAATGCAACCAATTAGGTCTAAATATGTTTGGGGTTACAAATTTCACAGATCAAACATTTAGATGAAGAGATTATTTCTGCTGAGTGGAATGCCTTTTTCTTGTCTTATTTAATGTTTTGTAAGCAGTGACATGTGCCATCCACAACCTGCTCACTTTGACACTGAGAAGGGATCCCTCACTCAAAAGATAAAAGGTACAGAGGTTACTACCTGGAAGGTAAGGCATCTCCACCACAGAAACCCCCACACTACAGCTTAAAGGAGCTGCAGCAAGTAGTCAACTACAAACAAAATTCAAGTCTCCCCCCGCCCCCAGAATCCTTCTCTCATCTTGCCTACTTTAATTTCAGATGCTTACCCTAATTTGCCCTTCATGAACCAAGTCTATTTCAACTTAGAAACTGAAAAAAGATTTGATAAATTTATGTATTCTTTCTAGTTTTAAAAAGTTACAGAAATACTAAATTCACATGAAGATTACAAAGGAAGTACTGATGAAGGAAACAAAGCCTGAATACACCGAATGTGTAACAGTTAGGCCAGAGACTACAGTGCCTACAAGCATGGAAAAAAATGCCTGTTGGTAAAGAGTACAAATAACTTTAAAACAGATCTATAATAGATATGCACCACATAGTATAATTCTATAGTTCATTGCATACCATAGTATAATTCTAAGTTTCAAAACATCCAAAAATGTGGTAACTTTGCTACACTTTAGTTTGAGTGATAAATTTCCATTTCAACCTATTTTCTTTCCTATGAATTTATAAACGTCCTTAAACTTCCTGCCTGTTCTAACCATAAGATCGCTAGTTAGAATGAGTAGTTATCAGATCCATGTTGTAGTTTTAATAGGTCTTTTAAATTACTCTAGTCCACAGAATGTGGAATTATCCTATTCCAGATGGTTCCCTCCCTCCCAAGTTGTTACTTTTAGTTTAAAAAAAGTATGTGAGCACATCTCTGGCCCTGACATATTATCAGTAGTATCGATTTTATGTAGTGACTCCTCAAACTGACCTTTTCACAAGATGAATTTCCAAACAGCTAACAAAATAAGCTCTCCAAACACAAAACTGGAACAGACACGGTATGCCCATCTACAAGATGTCAGGATTTAAAAACCCCTTAACAGTAAAGTGTTCAAGGACCACAGACATACATAAGCCATTTTCACCCCCATAATGCCAATGTGATAAATGCCTCTTGGCACACAAGTTTTCCCTGCAGGCTACCATGGTCCTAAGTACACATATGGAAGGAAACAGGAATGGCAGGTAGCAGCGTTGTGGCGAAAAAAACTTATCTCTGTGTTAACAGACTTTGGTTTTAGTCTCCTGGCTCAACAACTAACTCCCGGAGTGACCTTGAAAAAGAAAGCCATTCTGTCTCTCTCTCGGCCTCAGTTTCGTTATCGTTAAGAGAGAACCTCAAGTCCCTTTATAATATTAAGTCTGATCCAACTTTCTCGATTCAGAATAGGCTTTTGGACTGACCCCATTCAATGCCAGGAAAATAAAAACACACAGGAAACCGGTTAAATGGGTCAGAGACCCAGAAGCAGATATCAAGTGGCTGGCTGAAGGCTCAGTGGACCCTGACCCAGAAAAGCGCCGCGCGGGGCTCGGGGGGCGGAGGTTTCTGCGGGAGAGCCCGAGGTGGGACTGCCGAGCTCCCGGCCCCGGTGGGAGGTGGAGCCGAGGCTCTCGCGTGCATTGTCCCCGGGAGGGAGCCATGTTTCTTCCTCCCCGGCACTCCCAGATGGCGGCCGGGGGCGCGGGGCCCAAGCAGACGAGAGTCCCGTGGTCTGGAGCGCCAGCGGAGGCGGACAGGGGCGAAAGAGTCCGGGTCCGAGCAAGGCCTGTCTCCCGGGCTGCGGCCCCCGAGACTCACCAGAAGGCGGCGGGGGAAAGGAAGGGCCCCCGGGGTGACGGTTCCGGGCTTCGCGCCTCCCAACCCCTGGTCGGTCGGACTGGGAAGGAAAACCATGCCCGACCACGGGCTGGGACGGCGGCGGGCAGGCCGCATCGGGCTTCTCTCCAGCCGCAACCCGGGCAGCGGAGCAACGAGAAGCAGGCCCGGGCCCTCGACCTCCGAAGCCTCGAGACGCCCCAGTCCGGCGCGCCCCGACCCCCCACTCACCGTTGGCGCGCTTGAGGGCATTTTCCGGCCTCTGGAAATAGGCCGGCATCTTGGCGGCAGGCTCAGCTCACCCGGCCTCAGCGAACTCCTCAGTGGGCCTGGCCGGGAGAGGAGACGAAGAGGAACCAGCGCGAGGTTCCACGCGCCTCGCCAGCAGTCGCCCGCGCCCAGCCGGCCAGAGACAGGAAAGGGACGGCCCACGTGACTCCCGTGCGACGGCAGTGCCGCCGCCCAGGCCCCGGATGTAGGGTGGGCCTCCGCGCTCGCTCCGCGCATGCCCCTGCGCAGGCGCGCTGGTGTCACGCGCGCCGGCTGACGTGGCGGGAGCCGGCGTCTTAGGCGCGCTGTGGGAGCGGAGGCTCTGGAGGCCCTGTGTCCCCTTGGGACTGCGCGGGGTAGCGTTAGGTAGGGCATTCTCAGGCCCTCCACTCCTCCAGCGAGAATCTGGGTGGGAAAGGTGAGTTTTAGGTCAAAGTTTCTGTCTGGCGAAAAGGCAGGCGTCTGCACAGATTGATTTTCAACACGGTTTGTGCAGAGTCATGCAGAGATACAGTTAAGGTCCTATCCGGGTAGGGAATGGCCTGTCCTAGCTACATGAAAATGCTGAATTTACTTAACGGATATGTTTTGAGCAGGTATCATCGGGACAGCGCTGGTCACTACTGGGAAAGAGTGGTGACCTGTCCCTTGACGGACAAGCATAGGGCGGGGGGGACGCAGTAAATAAACAAGCAAGGTTATTTCATATCTTGGCAAAGTGAAAAAGTTGGTGTCACAGGGATTGCCTGGGGAATGGAGGCGAGTGGGGAAGAAGCAGCCTGGTGTAGAGCAAAAAGCCCTGGAGCGTCGTCGCTTTTACATACAGCACACGTCACAAACATTAAGAAAATGAGTGTTAGTGAAAAAAATCGACTTATAACAGGCCCTGTCTTTTATTGTTGATTAACAATTTCAATGTTCACAGATTAATTACTATACCTAGAACTTGAAAGCCATTTCAACCGAATCAAATTCTCAACACCTTGGTATAAAACTGAGTTCAGAAGGTAAGTTTAGAAAGCAGCAGCAGTGGAATAAATTCTTGCAAATTTATTACATATTTTGTAATAATAGGATATGTGAATTAATGAGGGGGTACTGCATTAATGAATAGGGAAACGACAGTATATACACACACACAAATTCCCTCCTCATTCCTTCTGCCTTCACACAGAAGTTTTTCTATTTATCTAAATTTATAAAGAAAATTTGAGAAATGCAGATATGGACAAAAAATCATTTTTTTTTTTACAAAAGGTTATTTTGAAATTAATTTCAAAGAGTTCTTCCTTTCATATGTCTGAGCTTACTCAAAAGAAAAATAATAATAAGAGCCAGACGGGTTTGATCTAAAAGCAACTAATACTAAGAAGCTATAAGAACTGTTTTATGGGCAGGATCAAGAGTCTTGTTTGTGTAGATAATAATTAAGTCGAAATTAAAGAGCTGAACGTAAGAGCAAATATTTCTTTTAAGAGCTGGAGTTAGAAAACTATTTAGTAGACCATAGAGAGATGCAAACAATAAAATACTCAAAAAAAGAAACCTGGCCTAAATATCAGAAAAAGCTTTCGGACATTCTTAACTTTCCATTATCATATCTCAAAGAAGAAAAGACAAATACTAGAAAATTGGGAGGTAAAATTAAATCAATATTACTATATATTGATCCTTTTCCCTTTCAAATCATTTGAAGTATAAGAAGCATTTGGTAATATAGTAGCCGTTGATCATTTAAGTGCATTAAATAAAATTATTTAGACTCTAGTACCATTTTTATGAATGAGTAAAGGTATAATGTCAATTTCCAGGATAAATTTACCTGTTAAATTAAGCAACAGATATTCAGTACCAGCTAACAGCCATAATATTGGATGTTGGAGGTAAAAAAGGTAGAGATGCCTGCTTTCAAGGAGGTAATGATTCACTGGTGAAAATACATGAGTACAAAATGAGGGACAAGATAGGATCTAACCTGGGCCAGGAGAAAAGTATAACTACTTGCCATTGATTAATGCTTACTTAGTAGGAAACAGGCAACCTGAATATGATAGAAACCATTTTAGGAAATAGTAATAGGAAGCAATCAGGCTAATGAAGTTTTTTCCTAAGCCAGTTGCTTTTGTATTACATATGACTGGATAATTTCTCTAATACAGTGTTTTTGGGGGGGGTCCAACTTGAGTGGAGTAAGCAAGACTCAAAAAAAACAGTTGTGAGCACAACATAGGTACTCCATTGTATGGATTTGCAACATAATATCTATCCTACAGCTTTAAAACAAGTATCATGTTTTACAATTGACAAAATGCTTTCACATTTATGGTTTTGTTTACAAGAATGCGGTAAGTAATTTGTACAGTGAACATAGTGAGTTTCAGAAAGGTAGATTAAGGTTCACAGTAATACATTCATTCAACAAACCATTATCAAGTGCAGACCATGTGCCAGACATGGTAGGTATAGTGAATTGAAATACGTCCCCCCAAAACTCACTGAAGCTTGAATTGTGTTCCCCAAGTTTTATGTACTGGAAACTTAGCTCCCTTTGAGACTGTTAAAGAGGGTGGGAAGTCCTTTTATGGTAATTGAAAGGTGGAGCCTTGAAGAGGTGATTAGATTGTAGGACCGTGCAGTAGTGAATGGATTAAAAATGGTGGTCAGGGACATGGTTCTGAGGGCTTTAAAAGAAGAGAGAGGAGAAACTGTCTCTCTCTTTCTCTCTCTCTCTCTCTCTCTCTCTCTCTCTCTCTCTCTCTCTCTCTCTCTCTCTCTCTCTCTCTGCTTCCACAGTCTTGCAATATGAGACCCCTGGGGTGACTGTTGCCACCACCAGATATGTTCCTTGGACTTCAGACTTCCCAGCCTCAGAAACTGTAAGCAATAAATTTTGTTTTCTTTATAAACCACCCAGTTTCAAGTATTTCGTTATAAGCAACAGAAATGGACTAATACAGTAGGTATGCACCTGACAGGTGTAGGACTTAGCAGTGAACAGGATTAGACTAGTTTCCTGCCTTCACAGGCGTTGCAGACTTAGAGAGAAGCCAGACTTCAAACACTCACCAGAAGCTGGTGAAGACAGACACATGACTGCAATCCAGGCCCCCATCATCTCTCAGGCCCATCTCTCACTACATTCACAATGTGTTTCAGTGCACTAAACAGCCCTCTTATCTCCAACTTGATGCATGCCATCATTTCACTTGGAACATTCTTCACCACCACCCATTACTTGCTCTGGCAACGACCTGTTTCTCTTTCAGGTTCCTCTTAAATGTCACTTCCAACAAGATTCTTACCTAGTCCCCAAATTAGGTTAGATGCCAAGGCAGTGAGCACCAAGAACATCCTGTCTTAACACTAATCATGTAATAGCTTGCACACTATAAGCTCAGAGCAGGAAGAGACCAAACGTGTTGTTCACTGCTGTATCCCTAATGCCTGGCAGAGCTAAGGCCCTAATGCCTCTCAAAAAATGCTGGAGTCAGCTGGCCGGTTAGCTTAGTTGGTTAGTGTGTGGTGCTGATAACACCAAGGTCCAGGGTTCGATCCTTGTACCAGCCAGCATCCTCCTCCAAAAGAAAAAAAAAAATGCTGGAGAGATAAACAAATGGACCCCCATATAAATATTTATATAAGACAATGAAAATTAAAAAACAAAAGATTTATATAAGACAACTTTCCACTATATCTCTGGGGAAGTAAGACCAAGATTGAAAGTCCAATGTGTGTCTTCTTTAATTCATAGAACATCGACCCACCAACATGGAGCTCCCAGTATACCTAAGCACCAGTGTGCAAATATTAATGAGGAAACAGTAATGTTCTTCACCCAAAGCTCGTAATTGCACTGGTTCTGAACTTCCAGCTGTACCAAAGTTCATTTGTGATTTTCTGAGGTCAGTGTTCAAAGATGTTATGTTTTCCTACACCTAAATACCCCTTCCCTCCTTTTCATCCCACCCACACTCACCTTACTAACTGCTGCCAGTACCTCAAGCCTCAGCTCAAAGACTTCCTCTGCAAACTTTTCCTGACAGCTGAGGAGCAACTTAACTGCCCCTTTGCCTGTGCTCTTGCTCGTGCCACAATTAACCCCACCACTCAGCACTCTGCTCCTCCTGAAGCCCCCTCAAAGGGTAGCTGTATTCCTCCCTCAAACAACTGGCAGTTGGAGGTGGGATCAGTGACCACCTAGCTACTTCCCGAGTATTCTGTTTCTCTCCTCCCTTAAACTCTGAGCTTTGAAGCTCACACTGACTAGACCACCTGCTGTTCCTTCACATTGTAGCCTGCATAGGATCTACATATCCCAGGTCACACCCCTCATTCCTTGACTCTTAATTCTGGCTGCCTGTCACCCTCTCCAAAACTACTGTCCTAATTATTTGTGATTTCTGTACCCATGTAGATGATCCTCCCAATAACCTGGCCACCTCGCTTTCACGATTGTCATCTTCCTGACCTCAGTCACTCACACACATGGTCATACCCTAGAGTCTAGACCAGGAATTGGCAAGCTTTTTCTATAACGGGCCTGATAGTACACATTTTAGACTTTGCAGACCAGGAGGAAATGTCTTCAACTTTTTGAGCAACTGTTCTTGCTGAATGGATGATACAGATAGTCTTTTTTTCTTTCTTTCTTTTCTTTTTTTTTTTTTTTTGTATTTTATATTTAAAATGTAAAGATCTAGCTCAAGGCTGCAAAGCTGTACACAAAAAGTAGGCAGCAGGCTGGATTTGTCCTACAGGCCATAATTTGCTGACCCCTATGCTAGACTTCATCTTACCAACAATCTCAGGTGCCAAAATCTCCATCTCACCTCCAGCCACCCCTTCATATCATCTCTGTTGTGTCACAACTCCAACAATTCTTCTGCTTCTGAGACCTTCAATCCACCCATCAATTCAACTTCCTCTTCACTGCCCCTCAGCCCCCCCATGTCCTCTAGTTTCTCCTTTCCCAGCTTAGATTCCATCATTTTATTCTTTTCGTGTCGTCTCTCTATTCTACTCACCTGGAAAAACCCCAACCCTGGTCAAATCCAACCCTCCACCTACTACTTGCCTGCAGCCTAATGTGACCAGAGAAAAATTACAACTATGACAACAGGTCTCACTTTACATTCAAGACCACAGGCTCAACAAGCACCTTGCTGCTGCTCAGCCGTCCTGCTCCACTTCTCAAGGCCATTTCCCAGTCTCCCAGATGACTGCTTCATGCTTTTCCCCATCTCGCTCCAGTCCTGTAACCACCTCCTTTCTCTACTTTCTAACACCTGCTTTCTCTAATGGTCTCCTTTTCTGTAGCACTGAAAACAGTGCAGCAATTAGAAGAGGACATTGGCATGTGCCGTCTGCCCACCCACCTGCATCTGCTCATACTCCCAGCCCTCCCTCCTGCTTCTCCTCAGTCTCTGGGTCCTGTCTAAAGCAGATCTCTAGACACTAATGTGTTCAGTTCCATCTCTTCTCACACACAGGGCCGATCACTCCATCTCCTTGAAATACTTTCTTCCCTTGGCTTCCAGGCTTTCCTGATTTTCTTCCTACCTTGCTGACTACTCCTCGCTGGTGTCTCCTTATCTCTCTCATCTCTGAAGTTAAAATATCTCAGGGCTCAGCCCCTGACTTTGTCCCTCCTCCAACTACACTCATCTCTTGGTTCTAGCTCATGGCTTTAGAAATCATGTCTATGTCTATGAACTACAAAATTGCATCGCCAGCCCTTGATCTCTCTCTCTCTGCTAAAAGCCAGACATCTCACACCCAGATGACTATTTGATATGTCTATTAAACATTTAACACATTATATACACTCAGCCTGCCCCAAACCAGGCTTCTGGTCTCCTCTGCCTCCAGTCTGCTCCTGTCATCTTCCCCATGTTGGTAATGGCAACCCCATTCTTCCAGTTGTTCAGGTCAAAAATACTGGAGACATACTTGACTCCCCTTTTTATTTATTTTGTCACATCCCCACATCCAATCAATCCATCAACAAATCCGATGTCTTCCACCTCCACAGCTACCACCTGGTCCGAGTTACCATCATTTCTCATCTGGTGGATATAATAACCTGCCAACCTGGCTTTCTGTTTCCACCTTGGCTCCCTTTTCTTTACTTTCCACACAGCGAGCAGGGGTGAAAGCAAAAGTGAGATCATGTCAGTCCCTTGACCAAGACCCTCTTGTGGTTCCCCAGCTCACTTAGTGAAAGTCAAATTCCTTTCAAGGCCCACACAATTCCTCCCTTTCTCCTTATCACTTCCCCTCCACCACCAGTGTCACCTTTTCAGGGACATCTTCCCTCACCTCTTTGAAGTAATAATAGCCTCCCTTACTCCCATACTTCCTAGCACCCATCCTTATTTTCCTCCATAGCATTTATCACCATCTGATCCCCGATGTATTTTATGAGTTTATTTCTTAACTGTCCACCCTTCTAGAATATAATAAGCTTGATGAAGGCAAGGATTTTGTGTCTGTTTTTCTACTGCTATATGTCTAGCACCTATAACAGTGTCTTGGGGCCAGCCCATGGCTCACTCAGGAGAGTGTGGTGCTCACAACACCAAGTCAAGGGTTAAGATCCCCTTACCGGTCGTCTTTAAAAAAAAAAAAAGTGCCTGACACATAGTAAGCACTCAATAAATATTTGTTGAGTAAATGACTGAGTTGATTAAAGCAAGCCTCTTATATTATTGACTAACCATCACCTGTATGACACTGGAAGTCCCTTGAAGGTAGTGACTGGGACACTTCATCTTCATGGGTATGCAATGTCTGGCACACAGTCAACACCTGGAAAGGGTTTGTTCAGTGTATGTTTCAGTGTACCTTGATGGCTCTAACAACAAGCTCCAAAACCTTTACAGCCTTGTATTCTGAACCACGAATGTGTCCAACTGGGGTTGGAAACCTTTTCAACAGTGGTACACCAAGGGCAGATGTGGGGTGCACTGTGCCTGTGCTAGGCAGTTCTCACTGAATCTTTGGGTTCTACAAATTTAAAGCAGGAAAATTGGAATGTAGATTTGATTGAGTCTATTTTTAGCAAAAACATGTCCTGCCAATATTTGTTACTTATTGGGAGAAGTCCATCTTACACTCGGCTGTCTTCACCCATTAGTGTTTTGCTGGACTCCAGGAGAAGACTGAGGGGAAGAAGAGGAACATGTCTGTGGGAATTGGTGCATGTACTCACACATGCCATTGCTAGCATGCCAGGAAACCCAGCTCCTGCTTGAGGATTTACAAGGTTATGCCCAAAGCTACACAAACCAACTAGCGCCAAAAAAGTAGAATGAGTAAGACACTGTGCATAGTGGTTTTGGGTGTGGTTTGAAAACAGGCTTCTCTGTTAAATGTGCTCAACATGATTAGAAGGAAACCTGGAACCACAGGGTGTGGGCTTTCATTTTGGGGATGTGGATATTAGACAGTCTTCACGTGGACTTTCTTATTGTATTACCTTCTCACGGAGCAGCGTAAATGGCACCTCCTCAGAGAGCCCTTTCATGACCACCCAGTCTAAATCTAAAGACCACCCTATTTTAGTTCTCTGCAGAGCACTCATCATTAACTGATAGTTGTTGTTGTTTCCTTGGTTACTGTCTGTCTCACCACACTAGATGGTTAGCTTGAAGGGACTGAGTGTATCTTGTTCACCATTGTATCTCCGGCTCCTGGAACTATGCCTGACACAGAGAAACCACTCCATAAATATGTGATGTGTGAATAAATACAAGAATGGAGACTGTGGTGGGCAGAATTCCAAGGTGACCCCAAGACTCCCATCCCCTGGGATACGTGTCCTGTATTATACCAGGGGCTATAAATATGATGAGATATCACTCGTGATTAGGTTATGTGATATGTCACATTTGACTTTAAGAAGGGGAGATTACATGAGGCCTTTAAACCTGAGTCTAGAGGTTTTAGGCAGAGGAAGTAAGAGGTTGAAAGAGTGAGCAGGCATGTGACAGAGCCACAGGCAGCCTTTAGTAGCTGAGAGTGACCCCCAGCCAACAGCCAGCCCGAAAACAGGGGCCTCAGTCCTGCCACTGCAAGGAACTGAACTCTGTCAAGAATCTGAATGAGCTAAAAAGCAGATTCTTCCCCAGAGTCTCAAGAAAGGAATGCAACCTGGCCAACACCTGGATTCCAGCCTGGCCAGACACTAAGCAGAGAACCGAGTCACACTGTAGCTGGACTGCTGACCTACAGAACTGTGAGCTAATAAATGGGTGTTGGTTTAAGCCTCTAAGTTTGTATTAATTTATTATGCAGCACTAGAAAGCTAATACAGAGACCTTAACAGTTTTCTCTGTGTTAACTCTTAGAGAAGCAAGACTGCAATGTTAACAAGTTTCAAATTCTAAACCCACTTTGCGTGAAATGAAAATGAAGATACAGCTCAATGGAGGAAAAGGGCCAGACTCTTTAAGGTCTAGCCATGCAAATTCAGACTGCTCAAGCAAAGATCTCCTACAGGGAATCTGAGACTAGAAACATGTTATTGTGTTCTCCATTGGTGTTTTTAGAACTGAGTGTAATTTCATTTCCTATGGAAATACGTCTCGTTCCATCCCATAATTGTGCCAGATTCAGAGTCATTTGTGGCTTCTAACCCCAGCTTTGCCATTTACTAGCGCTGTGACATTGGGCAAGTAATCTCTCTGAGCCTCAGTTTTATCATCTGCAAAATAGCCGTGATAAAATTGTTTTGAGGTTTAGGTGAGATGGTACATCTTGTGATCTTAGCACAGTCCCTGACGTATTGCTGTCTAAAAATTATTTTCACATATAGGCACATAAGAGAGACAAAATAATCAGCACATGAAACAGTCACAGCCTCTTTCTGTCCCCCAACTGCTAAAGTATTCTGATACTGACTACTGGGCATTTCACCTCTCCCACCTCCTTCATTCCATCTATACTTTATTAGGTATACAGGGTAATCAATTGAAAGGACACCTGGAGGGCCGAGCCCGTGGCACACTCCAGAGAGTGCAGCACTGGGAGCGCAGCGACGCTCCCGCCGCGGGTTCGGATCCTATATAGGAATGGCTGGTGCACTCACTGGCTGAGTGCCGGTCACGAAAAAGACAAAAAAAAAAAAAAAAAAAAAGAAAGGACACCTGGAGAAGTGAGGCAGGAGATTCAAGTAGGAAAGGGCTGAGGTGAAAGAAAGGGAGAATAGAGATATAAAAAAGGCTAAGGGGAAGGCTGGATAGCTCGATCAGTTAGAGCATGGTGTTGTAACACAAGATCCAGGGTTCCAATCCCCATACTGGCCAGTCACCAAAAAAATAAAAATGAAAAAGGCTAATGGGAAAGAAAAGGGAAGAGGAGAGAAGGAATGACAACAAGAAGAGTTACTGGTCAGGAAGGCGGAATGAGATTTCAGAGCCTGTGCTGAATGAATGAGAGAGATAGTTTACCAAAATATGTAGGAGTCCACACTGATGTAAATAAATGATTGAGTAAGTAAATAAATGGGGGCAAATAGACAAATCTCCCATGGAGAAGAATTCCAAATATTATGCAGATACTTTGCCCTCAAGGAGGTGGGGCATAACTTACCCCTTAAGAGTGTAGGGTGTGTGTAGTGACTTTTTTCCAAAGAGCATAGTATAGAAAGGGAGGGGGAAAAAAGTAACTTTACAGTGGAGATACCTGGCACAACTTCAGCCAGGTGATGGAGTTTACCACTCTGATGTGCCGTTGATATGATGTGACGAGAAGGGCCCTTTACCTCTGTGCCCTTCCTCCCACAAACGCATAACTCAGTCTAATCGTGAGAAAACCATCAAATCCTAACTGAAGAACAGTCTACAAAATACCTGACCAGTCCTCAGAACTGCCAAGGTCATCAAAAATAAGGAAAGTCTGCACCATAGAGGCTGCAGCCTCTATGGAAAATGGTATGGAGGTTCCTCAAACAATTGCAGATAGATCTACCATACGACCCAGCTATCCCACTGTTGGGAATATACCCAGAGGAATGGAAATCATCAAGTCGAAGGTATACCTGTTTTCCAATGTTTATCGCAGCACTCTTTACAATAGCCAAGAGTTGGAACCAGCCCAAATGCCCATCATCGGATGAGTGGATACAGAAAATGTGGTACATCTACACAATGGAATACTACTCAGCTATAAAAACGAATGAAATACTGCCATTTGCAACAACATGGATGGACCTTGAGAGAATTATATTAAGTGAAACAAGTCAGGCACAGAAAGAGAAATACCACATGTTCTCAGTTATTGGTGGGAGCTAAAAATTAATATATAAATTCATACACACACACACACACACACACACACACACAAACGGGGGGGGGAGAAGATATAACAACCACAATTATTTGAAGTTGATACGACAAGCAAACAGAAAGGACATTGTTGGGGGGGGGGGGAGAAGGGAGGGAGGTTTTGGTGATGGGGAGCAATAATCAGCCACAATGTATATTGACAAAATAAAATTTTTAAAAAATAAATTAAAAAAAATAAAAATAGAAGTAAAAGGTAAAAAAAAAAAAATGCTGGATATGACTAAAACATGAAAAATAAATAAATAAATAAAAATAAGGAAAGTCTGAAAAACTGTAACAGCCAAGAAGACCCTAAGGAGACATGTTGACTGAATATAATGTGTGAATATAAAGGACTTTATATAACAATAATGTATTAATATTGGTCCAGTAGTTGTGACAAATGTACCATACTGACATAAGATGTTAATAACAGAGGAAACTGGGCATAGGGTATATGGTAACTCTAAGTACTATCTTTGCAAGTTTTCTGTAAATCTAAAACTATTTTAAGATAAAACGTTTATTTTAAAAATAACAGGGGAAAGGGTCTTTAAGTCATATCACTGTAGGTAATAAATTCTATCTTCTTTAATCTTCTTTGAAAAATGCAAATAAGAATCAGAATTTTTATTTTAATTACATTTTTCTTGCCGAACTATTTCTTTTAATGCAATGTAGCTCCAAAGCTGGGCTTCTTGGGGCCTTGTATCTATCCGGGTTTTAATATTAGCATCCTGTAACTTTGGAGAGCACAAGAAGGACAACTTCTTGGGGATGTTCTGGAAGCCTCACATATGTTGGAAGCCAGTTAACTGTCAGTACAGAATGTCCAGGCAGTTGACTGAAGGCCTTTCCAGTCCCCAAGTGAGCCTGAATCTCTTAAATTAAAAGAGCTGCCACCCTAATGGCTCCCTCGACTGACACATGCCCAATCTCTGATTAAATCCAATTATGGAAAGATGAAAAAGAAGAGCCACATTTGGCTCACAAGGACCTGGGAACTGTAAAGTCTGTGGAAGATGTTGAGGTCCCTTGTCCACATGTCCAGACAGTTTGGGCATTTTCCAAGTCCACATCAATGCCAACAGCTTCTTACTCTTTTCTCGGGGAGGAAGGAGAGAGCAGGCTGTGCAGAAAAGAATTGACATAGCAGGCGGAGACTGACATCCTTAAATAGCCTGCTGGCAAGATAGGCCCTTGGCTGGTGTCTGGGAACTTGAATTTCAGCAGCGTTCCTGCCAATCCCAGAACTGAAAAGAGTGACTGACTATCGCTAAACTACTTGTTCATACAGTGTGGTTCATGCTGAGAGTCTGGAATTTTGGTACATGCTAGGCAGAGGGTGCCTATGTGACTGGCCCCTAGTAAAAACCTTGGGCACTGAGTCCTATATAGCTTCTGTGGTCAATAATATTTCACAAGTGTTGTCACAACTTGTGGCTGGAAGAATTAAGTACATCCTGTATGATCACTGGGAGGGGACTCTTGGAAGCTTGGGTCTGGTTTCCTCCAGACATCACCTTATGTGCCTTTTCCCTTTGCTGATTTTGTTTCGTATCCTCTGGCTGTGATAAATCATAACCTTGAGAACAGCTGTATGCTGAATTCTGTGAGTTCTTCTAAAAAATCATCAAATCCGAGGGTGGTCTTGGGGGCCCCCTATACAAGGCTATTCTTATCTATAAAATTAACATGAAGATTCTTCCTGATTCAACCCTTTATTGGGAGAGGCACAGAGGAAAGTATAGTCAGCTCCATTTGATCACCAAGAAAACAAGCACAGAGAAGATATGCAACATGAGTAAGGTTTCACAGCTAAAATAGGAAGAGGTGGGATTTGAACTCAGGTTTGTCTGTTTCCACACCCCAGCTCCATCCATCTGTGACTGTGCAGAGGTCAGTCTTATTGCTAAATGTTGGGAGTGGCTCCCCTCTCCACTCTCTCCGCCCTCTACTCCTTTCCCCCTAACTCTGGTGAACCTGCCTGGCAGGTCAGACAGCACAAAGTGGTGAAATAGGAGGAAGGGAGGCATTGATTCCAGTCGTCCTCCCACCTTCCCATAAACAGTTTCTCCACCCCAGCGTTGTGTCCTATCCCATCAGAGTCCGGACACAGCCTTCATTAGCCTATCCCTCCCTGCACCCACCACCATCTCCCTCAAATTCTTTGTTTTGTTCTCTGTTCATCATCATCTTCGTCCTCATTTATTTTCTGAATGCTTCTTATGTGTCAGAGTCAAACATGGCACCTACAGGCCTCAGCCACATGGGGCTGCTCCCTAACTCATTCACTGGAAACATTTAGAGCCTACCATGGGTCAGGGGCAAGGAGCAAGGAGAGGCAATAAACCTAGGATGCTTTCTTTTTTTTGAAGATGACTGGTAAGGGGATCTTAACCCTTGACTTGGTGTTGTCAGCACCACGCTCTCCCAAGTGAGCCATCCGGCCATCCCTATATGGGATCCGAACCCGTGGCCTTGGTGTTATCATCACCACACTCTCCCGAGTGAGCCATGGGCCGGCCCCAACCTAGGATACTTTCATCCCATTCCACCACTGAGACTTTTCGCCTTTTTCTCTTTCATCTAGTTTGGATCTCTAAGTCTGAAATCCTAGAAGCAATAAATCTGGCATGCCTCCCCTCTCTTTCTGTCTTCCCACCTGATTGTAAAATGTTACAGGCAAGAACTCTGCTTTGATTATCTTGGTATCCATCTCCCCAGCCTTTAGCCTGTATCACAGTCTGTTTTGCAAATTTTTGCACACTGCGAGAGGGAAATTGAGTTTTACTGATCCTATGTTCTTGCTAATTTAATGGAAAATGATTCCCCAACCTAATATCACTCAAAATTATGTTACATATTTTGGGCTAAATGTGTCCCTGTAAGACTCAGCAAATGACCTTGGTGAAGTGGAAAGAACAGGAGATCGGGGATCTATGGATTTAACATATTTTCTTATCTTTTCTGTTTACCATGTTTAATCAAACCTAGAAATGCCATCTGTATTAGTCCCTTTTTGTGTTTGCTATAATAGAATGCCTGAGACTGGGTAATTTGTAAAGAAACAAGGTTTATCTGGCTCACGATTCTGGGACAGCTGCATCTGGCATGGGCCTCAGGCTGCTTCTACTCATGGCTGAAAGCGGCAACCAGCTGGCAGGTGCAAGCAGATCACATGGCGAGGGGAAACAAGAGAGGGAACGGAGGTGCCAGAGTCCTTTAAACAACTAGGTCTGCAGGAACTAATAGAGCGAGAAGTCACTCACAAACTCCCCCCTCTACTCCCCCACCCCCTCCATCCCCACCCAGCGCATTAATGTATTCATGAAGGATCTGCTCCCATGACCCAAACAGCCCCCAATACTGCCATATTGGGGATCAGACTTTGGCATGAGCTTTTGGGGGGACAAAGGTTGGAGGGACAAACAGACCGCCATCAATGATGAAGCATCATTATTTTATATACCACTAAGGAAAAAAAAATTACTAAGTTTAATTGTAAGATACATCCTGATTTCAGAAGTTTTTAACTTGAACGACTGGAAGGAATGAAATACAATATTTTAAAAATTATGAAATAAAAGGAGAAGGACAAGTTGCTGAAGACTTATCCACCTCAAGAAAACCATTGTAATTAGCATTTGAATTGGTGTTTTTCTATGACAGTTCACAGGTACGGACATTACATATAGTGTGAAGTATACAGTTATACATATTTTTAAATATATACATTTACTTATTATACATTTATGACTATTTGTATTTGCATTTTTATTATACAATTCCTATGTGAATATAATCTCATTGTAAAAAATTGGAAAGCCATGGGGGGACACAGCCCCGAGCCTTCCTTCACACCATTCCCCATGCCTTTCCTCTGAGTTCACCTCTGTCAGCCGATGGGTGTGCATCTCTCCCATCCGACACCTATGCATATCAGCTTGGGGTTTTATACATAAATGGGATCATAGTAAGTTAATACATACATTTTATGTCTAGCTCACTCTCCTTAAGAGCTTCATAGCATTCTATAGTATGGAATGTACCATCACTTTTTTTAGTTTCTTTAATAAGAGACATTTAGGTAATTTTCATGTTTTCACTATTACCAGCCACACTGCATGGACATCTTCGCACATGCATATGTTTGTACACATGTAAGTATTTCCTAAAAATAAATTACTGGGTATGTACTTTTCATTTTTTAATAGATACTGCCAAACTGCCTTCCAAAAGGCTTCATTCATTAACATATCTTCTTTAAATGCATAAAACCCATATTGAACAAAATGGTATTTTCCAGTGAAATCAGTACGAAGTGCCACAAACTCAATAAGCAATTATGGTCATGTTGCTTTTATCTTTCATATTAAATTCATATTAAATCTACTTGCCTTACTATCAGCGAATTCAATATTTCTTAAGGGTTTATTTCTAATCACTGCATGCTATGGTCTCCCCGCAAAATTCTTATGTTGAATACCTCAACGTGATGGTATTAGGAGATAGGGCCTTAGGGAGATGATTAGGTCATGAGGGTGGAGCCCTCATGAATGGGCTTATAAATAGGCCTGAGACCCCTTATCCTTCTGCCATGTGAAGTCATAGTGAGAAGACAAATATCTATTAGGAACAGGCCCCCACCAGACACCAAGTCTGCTGGCACCTTAATCTTGGACTTCCCAGCCTCCAGAACTATGAGAAATAAATTTGTTGTTTATAAGCCACCCAGTTTATGGTACTGTATTTTGTTATAGCAGCCTGAACAAACTAAGACATTCCAGAACCCCAGGAGCTTACTCTTGGGCCAGCAAACAAATCCTAGGAGATTAAGAAGTAGTTCTGGGTCATTCCACTTCTGTTTGTGATTCTGACAGCCTCATGGATCACTGTTGAAGATTGAATCCACATTGTCTGGCCCCCGTATGGGCCTCTATGATGGTATTCAGGGCATAGATCCTTGTACTGGTTCCTGGATGGGGTTAAGGGGGGATGATCTCCCTGACTCACTGATAAACTCCATAAACTGACTCTTGCTCTGGCTCCAATACCCAGCCTGTTCAGGGCAACCAGCTGCCCCAGGAACAGCAGGTTGGGGCTGGTTCCAAGGTCCATCACTACATACACACAGATCTCTCGTCGCCTTCTCTCTTTGGAGGTACTGGGATTCCTGCAGGTGTCTGGTGGCACATTTTCTCTTGAACTCTCCAAACACAACAGGATGTGACTGTATGTCTTGATCCCAGACAAGGGAGTGATTACCCATTCAAGGAAGACTGTCTAAGTGAACTCAAGGGGCCCACACCTTTACTGCAGAGAGAAGAGGGGGTTATCTTTAGTGATTCAAAGGTAATTTTTTCAGACTTCTCTTTTGCAATAGGAGGGGAAAACTCCACAAAAATCTGATCTCTGGCCTGGCACCCCACATACATCTAATACAAGTTGCCCAAGAATAGCAGTATTAATTTGCTAGGGCTGCCATAACAAAGCAGCATAGACTGATGGCTTAAACAACAGAAATTTATTTTCTCACACTTCTGGAGGTTAGAAGCCCCATATCAAGGTTTGTCGGCAGGTGTGGTTTCTTCTGAGGCTTCTCTACTTGGCTTGCACATGGCTGCCTTCTGGCTATATGGTCTTTCCTCTGTACACACACCTCTGGTGTCTCTCTATGTCCACATTTGCTCTTCTTCTAAGGACACTTATTAGATTGGACTAAGGCCCACCCTAATGGCCTAATTTTAACTTAATCACCTCTTTAAAGGCCCCATCTCAAATATAGGAACATTCTGAGGTGGAGGGGAGGGGTGTTTAGGACTTCAACATATGAATTTTGAGGGGACATAATTCAGCCCATAACAGTAGCTAAAATATGTTAACATTTTATATAATTATTTTAGTTGATTGGATGGAAGTGCCCTTCACTAAAAGAGGTATTTGGGGTGCAGATTAATGCAGATTGATAAGGGAATCCACAAGAGGATCCATTTTCCTTATAAACGCTTTATCTATAAAACCTCACTAGAGCTTGCAAAGGCCATTGGAACTTGAGTTCGAGTGTCTACTTGTCCTTGGAAATGATTCTGAATCTGAGTCCCTCTCCCAAATGCCTGTTTGTTTTCTGTGAGAACTAGACAAATTAACAGCTATTTACTACACCAATAAGCACGGGGAATCCAAAGGTACAAAGTTTAGGGTGTTGCCTCCAGGAATTCAGTCTAATGGAAGAAACAGAAGAGCCCTATATACACCTAGATATACTCCAATGTGAAAATCGTTATCCTAGCTCTATGGCAAATGCTATTAGACACCAGAAGAGGGAGAGATTAGTTTTGCCTAGGTTTAGGGAAAAAATGATGAGTCTTCATGATGTCAAATTTCCCATGGTAAAGAGCAAGTGGAACAGGGAGACTTCTTCAAAATATAGCCTCATTGTTATAAAGTAGAAACAGGAAGTGAGTCCATCAACAGACAATGGAAAAATCATCTTTTCATACAGAAAATATCACTCAACAGTTAAAATGACTGAACCAGAGCTATAAGGAACTTGGATAAACATGGACAAAACTTTTAAGAAAAACAAAGTTGAGCAAAACAAGCAAGTTATAAATGAATACAAACACCATGCTGCAGAATGGGAGGCAATGTGGCATAATGATCGGGAGTGTGGCTGGAATCCCACTGCTTGGGGCCATTTCCTAGCACTGCCACTCGCACGTTGTGTGAGCCTGGTTGCATCACCGTTCAGTTTTCCCACCTGTGAACTGGGAGTCAAAATAGGACCTATACATAAAAGGGTACTGTGAGGATTTAAGGAAGTAATATCAGTAAAGCACTTACAATAGTGTCTGGCACTCAGCAAATGTTAGCTATTGTTGCTTTGGTGTAAAGTTTCAAAATGAGTATAATATTTTGTTGAGTGATACATATTAAAGTTTAAAAACACAGGAAAATTTCAATCACAAATATAGAATAGTGGTTACCTCTCTGGTATAGACTAGAGGGGAAGGGGATTGAGGAAAAATAGTGGGTAGCTTTAACTTCATCTGTGATGCTTGATGTCTTAAGCTGGGTTGTGACTACAGATTTTCCCTAGAATGTGTTAAATGAAATTTATGGGAGGCCATTGTTTTGGACTAAGCTCCTGAACTAGGCCCAACAGACCAGACCAAATCAGAATGGAGTCACTCATGCTAAGTGCCCTGTAATCAAACTGAACATTGAACAGGGCCAGTTTTCAAAAAAACAGGAACAAATCTGAAGGGCCCAGTTTACCTGAGCCAGCCTGATAAAGAAGTCCTATTTGTTTTAACCCTATAAGGAAAGTAACTTTGAAATGACCAATCTGCTTTTTGTTCTGTTTCTGCCTATGAAGCCAACCTATTCTGTTCAGCTCATTGGGACACCCATTCTATTTTATAGAATAATATATGCTGCTCAATTCTAGGATCACTGATGAAAGCCAATTAAATCTTTAAACTAAATATGTTGTAATTTTGTCTTTTGATAGTTGGTATGTACTTATAAAATATTTTATCCTAAGTAAAATTTTTTTTTAAAAGATCAGACAAGATGGGGATGGGATTATGTTCCTATAGACACCAAGGACTGTCCCTAATTAGTTTTGTGTGATTTGGGGTTGGGGGCAGGCAGAGGATTCAGAAGGAGGGATCCTGGAGCCATCTAACTCTTACACTGTCTGGTTATTTCCCATCGTTCATATCTAGATTCAAATACTCTTCCCTGGGAGAAGACTTCTTAGACACCATTTTAAAGCCGCACATCCCCATTCACTAACACTCTGCACGATTTTTTTGCCTTCAGAGCACTTATTCTGGGTTGTTTTCATATTATTTATTTTACTCGATGACTGTCCGTCTCCCCCACTAGAATGCTCTCTCTTGATCAACAGTATATTCCCAAAGCCGTATTAGGTCCTCAATTATTATTTGTTTGGGGGATGGCTGGATGAACGAATGAATGAATGAAGGCCCTTCCTCCATCGTCAGGATGCCTCAATTTCTAGGTACCGGGTAACATGTTCTTTTGAGCCAAACTGGAGGGCAGAAATAGGATAAGGAAAGCCTAAGCGGGGGAAGGCGAGACTGGAGTGGGTTGAGAAGGCGGATGACGGTCTGGATTAGGGAAATTAAGGGAAGCTACAGAGGTTAAAGGAGGTTTCCGAGGGTGAAGGGCCAAAAGCAGACCCGTGGAGCTGCAGGAAGCAGATCCGAGCGCGCGGGGGCGGGGGCGGGGGCGGGGCCTGAAGGGGCGGGGCTGCGCGCGGCGGCGGCGGCGGAAGATGGCTGCGGCGGAGGCGGCGGACACTCAGCTGATGCTCGGCGTCGGGCTGATCGGTGAGGACGCAGGCGCCCTGCCCGGCGGGCCCGCACCCCAGTTCCGCCTCCGCCCTTGCTCCCGCGGTCCCGGCGCCGCCCGTATAGGAGGTCGCGGGCCCGTCCAAGTTGGGCCTGGGTCGGGGGTGGTGCGGAGCGCGGCCTCCTCCGCGCGGGAGCCCGGCTCGGTGCGCTGGCCATCCCGGCGGGAGGGACCCCGGGACCTCCCAGCCCCTGGCCTGGAGCTCCTGCACGTGCGGTTTCCCGGCGCAGCCGGGACATCAAGGGTGCCCGAGGCTCGGCGGCTGCCTCGGAGCGTGGGGAGCCACGCGCGACTGCCCGGCCGGCGCCGTCCTGCGATCGAGCGGTTCGACACCTGGTAGCTAACTGTGCCGGCCCGGGGGCTGCCCATTTCACACTGATTACCTCCCGTGTGACTCTCACCACAGCTCCGGGGGCGGGAGGGAGCGTCTGGGCCCACTTTATGGAGGAGCAAATGGAGGCGCACGGTGCAGGACACACGCTAGGAAGTGGCAGAGCCAGGACTGGGATCCTCGTAGGGTAGCCCTAGAGGCCGCGCTCATATCGGTGGGGAACTCCCGATCATATGATCGAGCTCGTGCCTGTAGCCGGACTTAATGCATGGTCACGTGTGGTGGGATCCCAGTTAGTTCTGAAGAATTCATGGGTGGGGAAGTTCGCTGGGGTCTTTGGGCCGGCCGGAGTGTGGGCAGTGTTTCAGGAGTGGTTGTTTCAAGGAACCATTCATTCGATAGGTGACAGCGAGTACCGGGTTGCTTGAATGAACGTCTGGAGGTTCCCTGTGAAGAAAAACTAATGCTCCCAAGATTTATACACACCCCTAAACACTCTCAATTCTACCAGTGTACAAGAACATTGCTTAGGCTTGGCAGAACTGGAGAATGTGCTCCTTATTTTTCAGTGTCTCATATTTCAGTTCAGGGGGTTTTTATTCTTCATATTGACATGCATTTAAAAGAGATTTGCTTCAAAGTAATGGGGGCAGGTGTGCCTTCCTCTACATGAAACAAGCAAGGCCAGGTGTTGATAATTGTTGACACAGCGATGGAGACAAGGAATTCATTTTATCATTACTTTTTTACGTGAATTTTCCATAATAAAAGGGTTTTTTTAAAAAAATCTGTAGACTAAAAATTGGATTCTTACTGCTATATGTGCGGTAATTGTTCCTCTAAAGTGGAGGCCTCAACTTTTTAGTATTAGCAAATTGTTCCTTTTTTGTAATTGAGGTGTTTATTTTGGTGATAAAACTGCATATATAACTGGACAACTTTTATTATTATTATTTTTAAAAATTTAAAGATAGAATTCACACAATTAGTATGGAACGTGATTTGAAAGAGATTCCACCATTTTCTTCATCTACAGGTTTTTTGGTTTTGGTGCCTGGCCAGTAAGGGGATCCCAACCCTTTACCTTGGTGTTATCAGCACCAGTTTTGTTTTTAAGAGACTCTTTCTGTGTATTTATTAAAGATTCTTCCAGTTAGAGAAAAACTTAATGTAAATATGTTTATGAGTATTTGTGTGGGAGGAGATAAGGAGGAACTCTACCAAATCTCTAAGGCTAAGTTTTCATTCATGATTTGTTATAAAAAAAAAAACTTTCTACTCAAGGTGGCCTAAAATTCAAGATCATGAGAGCTAGATAATTTGATCAGTAGAGGTAGGTGGGAATTGGGGTCTCAACTGTTCTGGGTTGCTTTCTAAAATGGGATGTTAAAACTGATTCCGGGGCCGGCCCGTGACTCACTCGGAAGAGTGCGGTGCTGATAACACCAAGGCCACGGGTTCGGATCCTATATAGGGATGGCCGGTTAGCTCAGTGGGTGAGCATGGTACTGACAACACCAAGCCAAGGGTTGAGATCCCCTTACCGGTCATCTTTAAAAAAAAAAAAAAAAAAAACTGATTCCGCTAAGTGCTTCTGAGTAACCAATCAATTCACTTCCTTGCTGCTGTTTGACATTCTCACAGTGACCATCTTTCCACCATAGAAAAGGACACAAATGGAGAAACTCTATGGGTGTGGTGTTATCCTTCCACGACAGCCACGTTAAGGAATCTGCTGCTAAGAAAATGCTGCCTTACAGATGAAAACAAACTTCTTCATCCCTTTGTCTTTGGTCAGTACAGAAGAACATGGTTTTATATCACAACAGTTGAAGTTCCAGATTCTTCAGTTTTGAAAAAGGTATGCATTGAGGTCAAAAAACCAAAAAGATTTAAAGTGATGTAAGATTATTACAATAACTCTTAGCTTTAGACCTTATCATTCATGATACACTTTTGAAAATATTAAATATTTTCATTGGAAGTATTCTCTTTCACACTTCACTCATTCATTCTATAAATATTTATTGGTGTCTATTATATGAAAGACCCTGTGGTTGATACAATGGTGGGCAATACAGCAATACATGGTATCTTCCCTTTATCAAGGTTACAGTCTGATGGTGTAGAAACGTAAAAGTAGTTTCAAAGCCATGACCGATTAAAAGGTGGGAAGAAGTATTTTTCCATAATTAAAAACTATTTTAAGGGATATAATTATCATTGGCATAGTTAAGAAATTGTTTTATATTAACAATTTAGAAAAGATAATTAAGAAAATTCATGTTTTAAGTAGACTTTCTTGATGTGTTGTTTGATCTAAATAGTATCTGTGTGACATGTAGAAAACCAGTATGTGGTCGTTGTGGACTTTCCTAATCCCAACCAATCAACCAGCAGGTTTTTTCTTTTCTTTTCTTTTTTTTTTTAAAGATGACCAGCAAGGGGGTCTTAACCCTTGACTTGGTGTTGTCAGCACCACGCTCTCCCAGGTGAGCCAACCGGTCATCCATATATAGGATCCGAACCCATGGCCTTGGTGTTATCAACACCACACTCTCCCAAGTGAATCACGGGCCAGCCTAACCAGCAGGTTTTTTCAAAGAAAAGGATATTGGAAGTGGCTGAGCCTCTGGTGTGTACCCAGCTGAGGACCTCCTTTCCCTTTTAGTGCTAATTTAGCTAATAATGGGACTATATGAGCAGGACCAGAACACCAGTTTCAACTTAAGGAATTACATTTAAAATAACAGGAAGGCAGCAATTCAGACACTGTTACAGGTTTAAGACAAAACAGAAATTCATAATTAGAAAATGTAAATTTGCAAGAAGATAGGTTTCAGTGTGTAATAAAACCTTTGGATTATGTTCAGTGAGTTCTTGCTGAAAAGTCTTGATGCAGCCCCAAGTATACTTATCCCATGTTTCACATTACAGGCTGCCAAGTTATAGCAATATTAATATCACATCTGTTTTTCAGATTTGAAAAATGGCAAGACTTAGAGATAATTCTTATACTTCAAGATAAGGTTTTTAAAAAATGTGTCTCTTCAATGCTTTGATTTTTATGAAGTTCTGAATTTTGTCTCATTGATGGAAATATTAGGTATGGTTATCAGGAATTTATATTTAATAGAGCGGGCCCGTGGCTCACTTGGGAGAGTGCGGTGCTGATAACACCAAGTCAAGGGTTAAGATCCCCTTACCGGTCATCTTTAAAAAAAAAAGAAAAAGGAATTTATATTTAATAATAATAGCATATAAACAAATAAAACTTATTACAACAGTGCTGTTTAGATTATAGCACTCTATAGAGAATTGAGTATTTCAGGATCTGTATGATTGTTACTGAGATGTATTTGTCGTTTTCCATCCTTCTATCTCATTAATGAAAAACAGGGCCGGCCCGTGGCTCACTCGGGAGAGTGTGGTGCTGATAACACCAAGGCCCCGGGTTCGGATCCCATATACGGATGGCCGGTTCACTCACTGGCTGAGCACGGTGCTGACAACACCAAGTCAAGGGTTAAGATCCCCTTACCGGTCATCTTTAAAAAAAAAAAAAGAAAAAGAAAAACAGTTGCTAAATTGGTAGATTTTATTTAGCAATCCTAGTTCTGCTTTGATGAGATTAGGGGACATTAAATAGAAATCACATTTTTAATATTTGACTGAACTATTTTTGCATTTAAAAAAAAAGATTTCTAAAAGCATTGTATTATGTAGAAAATTAAATATGTATGTATATGTAAATAAATATATATATACACACATATGAAAGTATGAAGAAGCAAGTGAGGACTTTGTTATATTTTAGTCTCTTAATGCTCATATGCCTTGTACAAGAGGTTTGTTAGCATATAGTAATAAAAATTAATTCTATTAAAGTGTCTTTAAAAAGTGTACTTTTTTTGTTTCTTTTGGACAGGTGACTCATTTTTCTATTGTTCTGACCGCCAAAGATTTTAACCCAGAGAAATATGCCGCCTTCACTAGGATATTGTGTAGGTCTGTATAAAAACTGTATTACATGCTAATATAAAAAAATGAAGATCTTACTCAATAGTTACAAGCAGATTTCTACACTGAGGAAGCAAATTTCAGCCCTCTGTCTCACCAACTTAATCTTTTGCAGCCCTTCAGAGACTATTTTATAAGGAGAGACTTTCTCTTCTGCTTTGTTGATATTGCTTCTCTCATTTGGGAAAATGGTCTGGGAGAAGAGAAAAGCATATTGCACAGCTGTTGTGTTCCTGGGTGTTTTGAGTCACTTGCTACTTTTGATTTGTTACTTCTGCTTACTTCCAATCTACAATTTTTTGTAGCAGGATGGGTAAGTTAAGTGCTTTATAAAGTAGTAAGCTGGTTTCTATGTGTCAGGGTCTGTGCAGTCATGTTGGGGAAATTTAATGGACATTTTGAATTATGCCGAAGCACAAGAAAACATTTCTTAGCTGGAATGTGGAGGGAAATTGTGATTAATTGGTTAATTGTGATTGAAGTAGAGTCCTTTCGTTTCAATCTCAGCTGTTGAAAAAAATTATCTAAAATATACCAGTCCACTCTCTTGACTTGGTAAGTATATCTAGTGGACTTAATGAAATCTTTCTTATATATTAGGGATATTGGCTCTTTATTGATGAAGGCTTTTGCAGGGTTTTAGTTTTAGTTGTTTTGTTTTTATATTGTTATTAACTAGATACAATTGTAATTCTGGATCTTATGTATTACCCTCAGCCCTTAGGCTCTTGCCTAATAAGTAGTTTTTTGGTAAGGGTGAAGGGAATTAGGTTTTTCCCACTGTAAGTCTTTTTGCCATTTTTGTACAGGCATGCACCCACCCACATACCCACACACCAAAACAGAACACAAAACCCAGTGCAAGAATATCTTTATTATGTATGGGTTTCAGTTAGATTGTATTTTGACTAAATACCATTTGACTGTTTTTCCAGCCAACTAGGATAAGAAAGACTTCCTGCTGTCATAAGATAAATTCCAGGTGTATGTCTCACTGTGGAATATAAACAATTGTCTTCATGACACAGAGGGAGATTATTATTGCTAGAAGAGATGCTATCCAGAAGCCATAAACTAAAAACACATACAGAGGTGTTTTTGCACAAATACTGGACTCCCATTTCATTTGATTGAGTCAGGGTTAGGTTACTCAACTGAACTCACTGGGAAATATTCTGGGGTGCAGAAGGCAAGGTTGCTTCAGACCCCACTTCCTGCCCAGGAGGAAGCCCAGAGGTTTATCAGCTTCTGCAGTGTCATGGCACTGTAGTGCTCTGGGTTCTCCTCTCCCATCACAGTGTGAGAGAAGTGAGGGCTCAGGGCAATTGCTGGCCACCTCCTCTGCCCCCTACCCCTTATTTGTGTGCTCAGCTTTGCGTGTGGACACCCCCATCCCCACGCAGGTATGTGTCTGTGTGCACATGTACACACTCATAGACAGACACTTTTTCATGGTGGCGAGGTTCACGTGGAGTTGGTCCCTTCTGTTTCTGGTGAGAGGAGCAGGCAGGCGTGCCTCCCGCCACGTGCTGCTCACATGGCAGCAGAAGCCCACATGGGAAGGCCTCCTTCCCAGTGCAGCCTGAAGATTAACTGCCAAGAGCCTCTTTGTCCTCTAGTCCCTGCAGCTAGTGGCCCTGGTAGAGAACCAGGGTTTCATGCACACTTGGAATCAGCTGTCCAAGCCATGTGTGGCAGCCTGCGGCGTCTGTCTAAACAAGGTCCTCTCTGGTCGCACTGCGTGGTTTTCCTGTGGATTGGTTTTGGGGCATTCCTCCCTCTGTTCCATCTCTCACGGCCCAGGGCTGTCACATAGGAAGTCATCTTATCCCTCCAACCTTCCAATGTTTCTCTTCTCCCTTACTATATGTTGTTTCTCTTTTACGTTAATGGTGTTTTAATTTTCTTGGTGGTGGTGGTAAAAAAGCACATAAAAAATGCAAACAGTACAGAAGCGTATAGAGTGAAAACTAAGTCCCTCCTCGCCCTGCTCCCCAGCCTCCAGTTCTGCCTCCTGACCCCCACCCCACACAACTCCTGGGACGTCTTTCTTGATATCCTACCAGAGATGTGTTCTCCCTGTGTAAGCACGTATATGAGTTCGTAGGTTTGACTGTATTTTACATATATGAGAATTTACCATATTTATTGTTCTCCACCTTTTTTCTCAACTTGTGGATTGAAATAATAAAAACCACTGATGATTGACAAAATTTAGTAAGCAGTTCAAACACTTGCGTTTTTCACTTAATCTACAATAAATATAATTTTCATGTGATCTGTCTTAAACATCATTTTTGTTTTGTTTTGTTTTTTCCCGATTTTCTATCTCAGCTGCTGAAAGGCCCAAATAGACCCAGTCATGTTTCTCAAGCAAAATTTAGTTTTAGTTACTCACAGGAAGAGATTTCAAGGGGAAGAGACCGACTCCACATGTGAGCTATAAATGCAGCCAGTTTCCTGTGAGCATTTTCTGGAAGTTTTAACCTGATGAATGTCTCTAGTGCTCATTTGTCACCAGAAACTTAAAGGAGTTTTGGTTTCTTAATTATCTAAATACAGCTACAGCTGGGAACTCTGATAATAAGTATGGGTTCTACAACTAATTACTGCTTTCTTTGTGAACAATGCATAAAACCCTTTTCTTGTCAAAGGAAATTCCAGTAATAAAACAGAGTTGTATGACTAAGAACACCAGTTATGAATGTAGGACATAAAAAAGAGATAAGTATACGATGTTCTTGCGAATAATATGGCCTTGGAGAGTCCCTGGTTTATTCTCCTTAGTGACTATACCAGGCTTCCCAAGATGTAAGTAGAGAGCTGACATCAAAGAATTGTTGAAGGTCTCTTAAGTGCTTTTTTTTTTTTTTTTTTTTTTTAATATGTTCTTGAATTAAATTTGGGAAATTGTTCATGTCATGAAAAGATTCAGGCATTCAGAAGTGAATTAGTAAGTTGTCTTTAGATTCTTTAGAAAGTACCCATGCCTGGCCTTGGTGCTTTTCTGCATGTGATTCATGCCAAATAAAAGCACGGTTGCTTCTTGTCCTTTCTTACAGAATGTACCTGAAACATGGGAGCCCAGTTAAAATGATGGAGAGTTATATTGCTGTTCTCACAAAGGGGGTATGCCAGAGTGAAGAAAATGGCTCTTTCCTTAGCAAGGACTTTGATGCCCGAAAGGCATATCTTGCAGGCTCCATGAAAGGTAAAAGAAAAAAAAAAAACCATCCCAACAAGAAAATCTCCAAGGCAAGGACAATCTCTCATTAGATTTCGTTGTTCCATCTTTCCATACATTATTTTCATCTACATAGTATTTATCTCCTACACAGGAGGGTACTTCATCTCCTGTTTCCTTATTGGTTAGAATCAATGGAAAATAGATTTTTGTAGTGTTCCTTTCCATATTAGGCTATTATTATAGAAATGTTATCTCACTAGTAAGCTGAATGTCCAGGCTCGAGGTCTCCATTGACTTCCATAGTTTTTCTTTCCTTGTATGTTAGCATTTACCTCTTCTTCAGCAGCTCAAGCCCCTGACCCAGAGTCCCTTATTTAACTCCTAGCTGGAAAATCCAAAATGGCTTCGATAGCCCAGGGCTCAGCCACAGACTTCAGGGTCCTCAAGCAGGAGGACAGGGGAACTCTGAAGGTGAAGCCGCCCCATTCACATCCTCCCCTTGTGCCTGTCTTTGCTCTTTTTTTTTTTTTTTTTTTTTTTAATCTTTTTCGTGACCGGCACTCAGCCAGTGAGTGCACCGGCCATTCCTATATAGGATCTGAACCCGCGGCGGGAGCGTCACCGCGCTCCCAGCGCCGCACTCTCCCAAGTGCGCCACAGGCTCGGCCCCTGTCTTTGCTCTTGATCCCACTGTCCTATGTGGCTTCTAAGCATCCTTGTTGAGGTGTCAGGTGTTCATCCAACTAGATAAAAGGGGCTTAAGTCATGACAGGGGCGGGAGTGGTTAATGGACTTTTTTTTAAAAATCAGGCTGTTTTCATGATACAGAAAGATGTTGGTTCCCCTTCATATCATTTATTCTACTTTCTTGTGAGTCTGGCTTCATCGGTGCCTCCTGTGTAGAGCCCCTTGGGGGGTAGCTGTAGGCAGCTGTAGCACAGCCAAGGAGCAGACATCCGGGTAGATATACTCATCTGCCAAATAAGGTGCTTTCATGTTTGCAACATTTGCCTAAATTTCTTCTTTATATTGAACATAATTTTGTGTATGTATGACAAGAACTCTTTCTGATAAAAACTTTATTTCCTTATATAATATTTAATGTAGTAACATTTTTATTTATTTATTTATTTATTTTTAAAGACATTGTATCTCAGTTTGGAATGGAAACTGTTATCTTACACACTGCACTCATGCTAAAGAAGAGAATTGTTGTCTATCACCCCAAAATAGAAGCTGTCCAGGAGTTTACCAGGTATCATCTCTAATTATTAAAAACTGTGAACTTTGTTGGCAGACAGTTTCGGGCACTAGATATTACCATGTGCTCTGTTCTGTATACGTGGCATGCGTTACTCTGGGGTTGAAATACCATTTTGTCTAATGTTTCAGTTTAGATCTAGTGGTTCAAAGTCACTGAATTTGAACAGATTCTTAACATTAGAAAAATGAATATTTTAGAGAAGGGAATTAGCAAACTTTTCCTTGCCAGACAGTTTATATTTTAGGTTTGCGAGCCATGCAATCTCTGTCCTAACTAGTCAGCTGCCTGGGTAGCACAAAGGCAGCCATAGATAACAGGTATGTAAATGAATGAGAATGGCTGTAATCAGTAAAACTTTATTTACAAAGATAGGCAGCTGGCCTATGGGCCATAGTTTGCCGACCCCGATTTTAGATGACCTACACCTTCTGTTCAGTGTTACCAAAGACTCTTTTTTTTTTTTTTTTTTTTTTTAAAGATGACCGGTAAGGGGATCTCAACCCTTGGCTTGGTGTTGTCAACACCACGCTCAGCCAGTGAGCCAACCGGCCATTCCTATATAGGATCCGAACCCGTGGCCTTGGTGCTGTCAGCACCGCACTCTCCCGAGTGAGCCACGGGCTGGCCCTAAGACTCTCTTGTTTTTATAATAAATACAGATCTTTTAGAATTTAATTTTATTAAATCTAACTTGTTCTTAGCTTCTTTTTTAAAAGCAAGGGAATTAGCATTTGTGCTGGTTTTATTATATGCCAGGCATAATATAAGACACCTTAAATTATTAAATTTACTCATGACAAGAACCCTGCAAGGAAGTATTATTACCCCATTTTATGAACGAGAAAATTGAGGCTTGCAGAGGCTAAGTGGTAAGATCATGAAAAGAAGAAAGGTTTCATAGTCCGAAAGATCTGAGTTAAAATCCTGGGACAGCAACTTATTAGCTTTGTGGCCACGTAAAAGATATTGAATGTTTCTGAGCCTCAGTTTCTTTATCTGTAAAATGAGGATCATAATACATACTTCATAAGTTCATTTTTAGCACTAGAAATAATTTATGTAAAATGCTTAGCATGTGGCTTGTTCATACTTTAGAAATGATTATTGTTATGATCGTGACTGCCTCAAATCTTAAATGAGAGGGCCAGAATTTTTCCTCTTCTCTCTCTGGCTCCAAAACTATATTTTTCTACCCCCTTATTTTTCCACCTACATTCATGCTTCTTAAACTGGAGTGTCCTTAGCTTCTGGGGACATTTACCAGGGGGTGCACAGAGCCACAGATAAAGTTGGCACATCTTCCTGCAGTAGTTGTTTTACCACAAGTTTTTTCTAAGGAAACCTGCGTTGTGTGAAAACAGACACAGCGTGGTCTGCAAGTTTGGCTGGAACTCTAAACGTAGATGGAGGCTTCCTGAAAATTTCCTGCTTACAGGGGCCACTTTGGATATTACCTTGGACTCTCTCTCCATGGCAGTCTGCACACAGGGATATTTGGAGGAAGACTTTAGAAGTGTCACTCCTTGCCACCTTGGAGATCTTTTGAAACTTCACCTTGAGCTTTCTGTAGCTTATCCGACCCAAAAAAGTAGAGTGTAAAACACTGAATTGCTTTAATTTGAAGCCTGAAAGTGTCTGTTAGCACGTTTGGGGCTTGGTCTCACCTCTGCCCCTGATTAGCTGTTATGGCTGTAGCTTCTTAATTTCCTCCTCAGGAAGAGGAGGGACAGGCTGAGTCTTTTAGGTGTGGGCCAGCAACAATTTGACTTCTTGCCTTGATTCCCCAGGACTCTGCCCGCCCTTGTGTGGCATCGACAGGACTGGACCATCCTTCATTCTTATGTGCACCTCGATGCCGATGAACTGGAAGCCCTGCAGATGTGCACAGGTAGGCAAGAGGATCCTGGGAATGAAATATTTTGCTTTAAGGAGGGTTTTTTGGTTTTGGTTTTATTTTTAACGTGTATTCCTAAGGGGAATACTGGTCATTTATTATTTCTTTGGCAAATGCTATCAATTTTTTCTCCTTTTTAAAAAATAGTGGTAAAATTCATATAACATAAAACTTACCATCTTAACCATTTTTAAGTGTACAGTTCAGAGGCATTAAGTACATCCATAGTGTTGTGCAACCATTACCAAAATGCAACTTATTTTTAACTTGTGAAGTTCTAATCTTAAGTTTCCCTGTCTGTGATTTGATTTTGAGTATTTAGACTTTATTTTGAGCCTTTCCATATTTTTTCTCAAAAGAAAGTTATAATTATTTTTAAATGATGTTATTATACTTGAATAGTAATTATTAATGAGAACCTGGGAATAATTTAATAATAAATTATTACATCTACAGGAATTGTGACTTCCTAGTAACACAGTTTTGTTTTATTTTTTCATGTTTTTTGTTTGTTTGTTTGTTTATTTGTTTGTTTATTTGTTTGTTTTGGCGGCTGGATGGCACAGGGATCTGAACCCTTGACTTTGGTGTTATAACACCATGCTGTAACCAGCTGAGCTAACTCATCATCCCTGGGGTTTTTTTGTTTTCTTTTTTAATTTAAGGTTATGACCTTTATACTTTTATGGTGTTAAAAGGCCTTTTCATAAAATGATGATGATGGTAGATAATAGGGACTTTTGTGTTGCTTTTTATTTTTATTTATTTTTATTGTTGTTTTTAAATTATAAAATAGTTCTTACATATAAAACAAAGTATATTTACGTAAGTTATTAAAAATAAAAGGAAAACAGACCCACCAGACTCATGAAAAAGAATATCGTTAGTACTTCAAACCTAGATACTTTTTCTAGGTTGTACATGGGGGCATAGAATTTCTGAGTTATAAGGTATGCAGATGCTCAAGTTGCTGGGTAATGCCAAATGCTTTCCTTAGGTTGTACCAATTTGCCCTCCTCAGTTCAGGAGAGGTCCATTGCCTCTCATCCCCAACAGTACTTGGTAGTATTAAACATTAAAATGTTTGTCAGCTTGGTGGGTGTACAATGATATTTAGTTGTGGTTTTAATTTGCATTTTCCTGATTCCTAATGAAGTTAAACATATCTCTCTATGTTTTTGCCATTGGCGTTTCCTCTTCTAGAAAATGACTGTTTCTTTTACTCATTTTTTTCATTGAGATTTTAATTGATTCATAGAAGTTCTTTATGTATTCAGGATATGAATCTATTGTTGGTTATACCTGCTTCAAAAGTCTCCAAGTTTGTGGATTTATTTTTCATTCTCCTCATGGTTTTTGATGAATGAAATTCTTAATTTTAATGTGTTAGGATTTATTAGACTTTTCTTTTATGATGTTAGTGTTTTATATTTTCTGGTTTTTTTTGTTTGTTTGTTTTTGTTTTTTTTGTCCTTTTCGTGACCGGCACTCAGCCAGTGAGTGCACCGGCCAGTCCTATATAGGATCCGAACCCGCGGCGGGAGCGTCGCAGCGCTCCCAGCGCCGCACTCTACCAAGTGCGCCACGGGCTCGGCCCTAGTGTTTTATATTTTGTTTGAGCAAATTATTTTGGTCCCAAGGATAGAAAGATATTCTCCTACATTTTCTTGTAAAAGTCCTAAATGTTTTTTCTTCCCAATTTAAGTCCTAGCTGGCTGGTTGGCTCAGTTGGTTAGAGCATTGTGCTGATAACACCAAGGTCCAGGGTTCAATCCCTGTACCAGCCAGCTGCCAAAAAGGAAAAAAAAAAAAAATCCATGCATTGGCCAATTTAAGTCTTTAATCTACCTGGAATTGCTGTTTGTGTAGTGTGTGAGTTTGGAATCTGATTTAACTTTTTTCCATATAGATAACTATTTGGCCTGAGACATTTATTGACTAGTTTCCTCCTTTCTTCAGTAATCAGCAGAATCATTCTGTCATATATCACATTGTCTCATATATGAGTGAGAGCTGTTGTTAAATACCACCAATTCCAGAGGTCTGCTAATTCTTGAATTGCCCTGATTAGCATTTATTGATTGTATCAGATCCATGTTATCACTGAGAACCTAGGCATGTGGCTATGATTTCCTGGAGACAGACCTGAAGAGGGAACATTGGTTAAGAGAATCCTTGCTACCTTCTGCCTCGTCTGTCATTCTTAACCCAAATAGCATGACCAAAAAGTAAATGCTTTGCTTCAGCCTTGTTCCTTGACACTGAAATCTAATTTTGGAACATTTTGAGTTGTGTGAATTTCTTCAGGCAACTGACAATAATGTAGTTTTCATAAATGCCACAGGGTACGGCTGATGTTCCCAAATAAAACAATGAAGAAAAGCAGCTGATGAGCTTTTGGACTCAATTCTCTTTTGATATGTTCACAATATTTCTTCCTACTCCAGTAATGTTGTTCATCTTTGTAATGCAGGTTACATCGCTGGATTTGTCGACTTGGAAGTGAGCAATAGACCAGACCTCTATGATGTGTTTGTGAATCTGGCAGAGAGTGAGATTACTATTGCTCCACTTGCAAAAGGTTAGTTCTCAGTTCTGTTACTAGCACAAGATATCAGTCAAATAACTGTACATGGGTACTTAAAAAGTTCATGGAAAGATTTGTATTATCTTTTAATCCTATTTTTCCATGAACTTTTTGAAGTACTCATATTTTTTAGGTTGATTTTCTGTTTTTGAAAAAGATGACTGGTAAGGGGATCTTAACCCTTGACTTGGTGTTGTCAGCACCACGCTCTCCCACGTGAGCAAACTGACCATCCGTATATAGGGATCCGGACCCATGACCTTGGTGCTATCAGCACCGCACTCTCCCAAGGGAGCCATGGGTCAGCCCTTCAGTTGATTTTCTAAAACCAGTATTTGAAGGCTTGCTTAACCCACTCTGCTGAAGCTGGAGGGATTTTTCCATGTCTGGAACACAACATTTATTTAAGACATAGATATGTTAGCAGTACATCCCGGGTGCTCATGCTGCACACGTATGTTAAAAAATTTTCCACACTTTTCTGCTTAAACAAGGTATGTCTATTGCTACATAACAGATTATTTTAGAACTCAGTGGTTTAAAACAACAAATATTGGGCAAACCCCATCGCTCACTCAGGAGAGTGCGGCGCTGGTAGTGCCGAGGCCACGGGTTCGAATCCTATATAGGAATGGCTGGTACGCTCACTGGCTGAGCGTGGTGTGGACCACACCATGCCAAGGGTTGCGATCCCCTTTCCGGTCAAAAAATAAAATAAAATAAATATTTATTATCTCACAGTTTCGGTGGATCAGGAGCTCAGGAGTAACTTAGGTAGGTGGTTCTGGTTCAGGGTCTCTTTTGAGGTTTCAATCAAGATATTGCCAGGGCTGCAGTCATCTGAAAGCTCAGCTGGGGCAGGAGATCCACTTCCAAGCTAACACACATGACTTTTGGCAGGAGGCCTTAGTTCCTTGCCACATGGACCTCTCTACTGGACAGCTTGAGTGTTCTCACAACATGAAAGCTGGCTTTCCCAAGAGCAAGGGATCCAAAAGAGAAAGGGAAGGAGGCCAAAGCCTTTTATGACTTTGTTCCTGAAGTCACACAGTTTTACTTTCTCTATACTTGTTAGAAGCAAGTCGCTAAATCCAGTCCACACTTAAGGGAAGAGGAATAAGTCTCCAGCTCTTGAAAGAAGAAATATCAAAGAGTATGTAGACATTTATCACTACACAAGGATTAAATATGACTCCTTTTTGTATGGAAAATCTTTGAAGGATGTCTCAGTAAGCAAAAGGGAATGAAAGTGGTCTTGGAGGTAATGATCGAGAAAGGGTATTCTAGTGTCACGAGTGTCATCTCTAGATATGATAAATTGTCCTAAATTACAGCTTCATGGAAAAGTGCCCAGGGATACTCAGGTGCTGGTTTAGATGGGATCACTGATAATAGCTTTTGTGTTGTCACTTACCTGTCTCCTAAAAGTGGGGACAGCCAAATGCTGACTAATTAGAAATTTTTGTTAGATTCTGATTCTATGAGGTTTTATTAGCAACTTCAAATTAATAAAACCAGAACTGGTTTTCTCTTAACTCATTCTAAAATTACAAATATAATGTGTGTTCGTGGTGAAAAATTCAAAGTACAGAATCAGGTTTTTAGTAGATACTGCCTTTTGAAAAGCCAGTGTGGTAGAAAACTGGCTGTGGCCAGGGCCACTTAAACTGCTGAAGCCATAGGGCCAGAAAGGATGGCCATCTCCCTGCTGCTACTGCTGTTCAGACTCTATAAAATGGGCTCATCCCAGCCAGTACCATTCGAATGGAGTTTATCCCTTGCAGTGACAGCCAGAAATTTGTTAAGCTTTTTGATGCAGACAGTAGCAGTGTATGTAATTAATGTTACTTAGGTGGTTTCCTTTGCTCATTTCTAAGGGCCTGAACACACTGAATGCTTAGGTGGCTTCTGCACAACTGTCAGGAAGCACTTCTTTCACAACATTCCCACCAGAAAGATAAAATTAAATGCTTAACGGTAAAGACCTGGACAAGAAAGTCAGGTTTTTGGCATAAAGTCACAACTTATTTGTAACCAGAATTTTTCATTACGTTTTGTCTGCAAAGAATAATAAAAATTGGTGTCAGGTGGATGTGAAGGGGAAATTTGGCGTGGTATATAAATCATGATTGTGTTATTATGCTTTACCTCCTAGCATGTCATTATGTTTGTGTTTAGTGGTAAAATGGAAATGAGGGTGATTGTCAGCTGCATTTTGAAAATTCCCTCAGTATGGTCTTTCAAGTTTTTGGAAAGACGGCATGATTATTTTTTATTATGTAAACTTCTCAATACTCACACAGCATATTCTTGATCTCACCAGAGGCCATGACAATGGGCAAACTGCACAAAGAAATTGGTCATCTAATTGTTCAGTCTGCAGAAGATCCAGAGAAATCAGACAGCCAGGTTATACAGGTAACTCCCTCGTCTTCCGACATGCTAGGGGTCCTTTGACAGCATTGCTGGCTGGTGTGCGGCACATCTACTCCTTACCTGCACGGTAGCAGGGTGCAGTAGCATGGGAGGGGCCTGCAGGCAGGTGCTCAGACGTGGGTTGGTGGGTTGGCTACGGTGATGATGGATGGGCAGGTGTGGGCTGCCATGGCCCAGCCCAGGGCAGGTGTATATGGGGGCTGGTGCTGAAGACAACCATTGATAGTGAGAACCATAACTGCCAGGTGGTTTGGAATGCTTTTCTGGGCCAGCCAGTGCTACTCCCAGGAGAATGTTCATGAAGGAACAAATCATAAAGAAAAGGTTGTTGCTGAGCACAGGAGCAAGATAGACCACTGTAATGTAGCTTTGCTGTGTTGTCTCCAGGACAGCGGAAATCATGCAGTCAGACTCCTGTCCCGCTGAGCAGGCTCTGCCGTCACACCTGCAGAGCCAGCTCCTCTGTGGGGACTACCTATCAAGCTGACCAGAGTTTCCATGTGGACCAGTCAGCACCTTCTCTTTTATTTCCTGTGCCTCTCCACGTGGTGCCAGTGCTCCTTCCCTGCCCTGTAGTTTGCCCAGTCTCTTCCCATCCTGGCTCCTGGCTCTTTGCATTTGGCCTGTGCCCAGCTCCTTGCTCCTCTCCGGAGGGATGCGCTTCCAGCCTATCCTCTCCCAAGCCTTGCCTCATCCAGACCCCCATCTCACACCCTGGGCCCGAGGGGCCTGGAAGGACTGTCTCCCTTATTTGTGCCTGTGCCATGTAGGGGGCACCTCTCATAAGCAGGCTCTACTCACCTGTTCCAACCCAGCGCATTTCTTCATTCATCTGTTCAGTGACTCAGATGGCGCGCACCAAGCACCAGCTCTCCATCAGGCACTGCCCTGGGCAGTGGGGGTCAGTGGGGAGCCAAGTCCCCGCCCTCACAGAGCCTGTGCTCTAGTGGGCAGATGAATAGAAAATAATACACATAGGGCTGGCCCGTGGCTCACTCGGGAGAGCGTGCTGCTGACACCAAGTCAAGGGTTAAGATCCCCTTACTGGTCATCTTCTAAAAAAAAAAATAATAATAAACAAGATGTTTGTGGGCCAGGATAAATGCTGTGACAGAAACAAGGGGGGAGGCAGAGAATATTTGGGACGGGGTAAGACATCTCTCTGAGGAGGTGACATGAACTGAAGGAGAGGGGCCTCAGGGACTGCCTGGGACTCGCCAGCAGCACTCTTCTTTCAGTTCAGTGCCAGTGGCCCGTCCAGCTGTGGCCAGGAAGAGTGGACAGGTCTTGTCCTGAGGACCCACACCCCGAGACTCTCTGAAGATGCTGCTTTTCTACCATGTGGGTCATCGATGCCCACCCAGCCCCCATCAACGTTAGAGTGAAAACACTTAGCAGTGTTAATGAAATATGTAAATGTGCATTTTGAATTACTGTGTTTTTCACGGACAAATAGTGAGGCAGAGATGACTCCATATAATGTATGACAACTTGGGGAGGGTGAGTCCAAGTGCACAGCATGTTGCAGGGGCCCAGAAACATCGGAATGAGGCCATGATGTCAGCAACCCAGAAGAAAGACGTGAGTTTAATGCGAGCCCTCGTGAGACCTCAGCCGCTCAGAGGAATGCCGCTTACTGAAGAGGAATAAAGCCTGGTGGCAGGGGCTGGGTACTTATCCCAGGCAAAAGAGGACTCTGGGGAGGAGATTTGTTCAGAGAACAATAGCAAGGTTCCTCAAAAAGTTAGAGTTACCATATGATTCATATGTTTCATAATTTATAAATAAAATTAGTCTGATAAACTTTAAAAAAAATAGTAGGAAGAATTCTAGAAAATAACTTCAAAGTTTTGGATACTAATGTATTACATATTCTCCTGTTCTTTTAAAGGATATTGCCCTAAAAACAAGAGAAATCTTCACCAAGCTAGCACCATTTTCAGAAGTTTCAGAAGATGGAGAAAAGAGAGTCCTCAATTTTGAGGCACTAAAGCAAAAACGATTTCCACCAGCAACAGAAAACTTCCTTTACCACCTAGCAGCAGCCGAACAGATGCTGAAAATATGACCGTGACAGAATGTCTCACTGATGACTGATAGAAAGCCCGCCTCTCCCTCTGATTAGCCATTAGCTATGTAAAATACTGAAAATAACAGAGAAAATGTTCTATTTTTAATGATTTATTTGAAAGTATTGAGATTTGACCTGAAACACATGAAAACACTTCTGAGTTTCTTCTAGCAGATCAGTTTCCTGCCTGCTGTCAGTGTCAGACAAAGTGCTGTCACTACTACGTGTAACGTTATAAAACAGCCCGATGTCCTGGAGTAAGAGAAAAAAAGCTGTCAAGTTCTTGTGCAAATCACAGCAAATCTTAAAGCCTTCATTATTATGTTCCCATTTGTCACCTGTGTAGCGATAAACTAGTGGTTTATTTTCAGAAAGCTGCCTGAAATTCTGCTTTGTATTCTTCTAGGAAGAACTTTAATTCCTTGCGAGGAAATCTACTTTCTGAGCCAAACTACTTAAGTTTTCTGCAGAACTGTCTAGAAGATCATTCAAAAGACTCTGCAGTTGCACTCTTTTGTAAAAGAAAAATTTTTTTCTTGGCCTTTGAACATTTTGCCTGTACTATGAAGATTTTGATTAGATTTTATACTTGAGTAGACAACTTTAATACTCCATATTTATATTGTTACAGAAGTAAGCACCTGGCAAACTTTAGCCATTAGTACTCTTCAGTTAACCCTGTTGCTAGCAATATTCTTTTGAAAAAGATGCTAGTCCTTACATGGTAAACGAGGGGCCCACTTTGAACATAAATGTCTGCAGGACTGAAACAGTGACATCATAGTTGGTAAGGAATTGTGAGAATTAACTTCTTGCAGGGACCAAAGCCAGAGAATGTCTTCAGACAACTTTAGTAATGTAATTTGGCCACATAGCAAAGTAACTGTTCTCTGTTCTGTACCATTTTCCTAATTAGAGACCTTATAATTGCCAAACAAGCATAGAGGTCTAAGATGTACTTGTTATTTTAGAAATCTTACCTGGAAACATGCTTGCAAAAAAAACTTCTTTATAGGATCTTTTCTCTTTTTGGTGTTAACATTATACAAAAAATAAAAAATAGCCTTTTTCTCCTCCCTCCCTAGGTGGGGGCAGGAAAATACCTGAAATGAAATGATGTTCACTGAGGCAAACAACTGAAAATTAAATCTGCACTTTATGAAAATGAATACTAACATCTTTCCCCCACCCTTTTTTTGTATGACTGTACTGATGCTCCTCTGTATACAATGGGGTTACCTATTGATCAACCCATTGTAAGTTCAAGATATTGCAAGTCAAAAATGCATTTAGTACACCCAGCCTACCTTAGACAATGAAAATGTTTAAGAACACTTTAGCCTATGGTTGGGCAAAATCATCTAGCACAAAGCCTATTTTATAATACAGTGTTGACTGTCTCGTGTAATTTATTGAATACTGGACTGAAAGTGAAACGCAGGATGCTGTGTGGGTGCTCGGAGGACGGCTCCTGCTGCACACACGGTCACTTCCACACCACTGTAAAGTCAAAATATGGAAAGTTGAACCATCTTAAGTCGGGGCTGTCTGTATTAGTTAATGATCAAAGTCGTGGAAATGACAAATTTATGATGTAGAAATAAAATGAAGTATTTTGATACTCAACAAAGTTTTTGGTAGGTGAAAACTTGTGCCTTCTTTCTCCAATTCTCACTCCAAACAAAGCAAAAGAAAAAAACCTGTTTTTCAACTGAAGGTGAAGGCACTGGGGAATTATTAGAAGACCTATGTGAGAGTTAAAGCGGAGGGCTGGCCGGTTAGCTTAGCTGGTTAGAGTGTAGCCTTTTAACCCCAAGGTCACAGGTTTGGATCCCTGCACTGGGCAGCTGCCAAAAACTTATAAAATTAAAGCAACCCCACACCACAACTCGGCCCCACCTTCTGTCCTGCCCTACCTCCTCCATTCCCTGCTTGCTAGAGCTGCCTCTCACTTCAGCTTCCTCTGCTTGGAAGGTGCCTTCACATTTCTTACTCCATCATCAGTTAGTAACAACCTCCACCTGGAGCCTCTGCCCATCTTGTTCTCTGCATTTAACTTTGTGCTAAGCCTGTGGCCAGACTCGGCCATCTGGTAGATAATTTTTACTCATTGTCCTTTTAGGATGTTGTGAAACTCCTTTTACCAAATTTGGAACTAACCATCATTCTGGCCTAGGGAAAGCTGAAATCCACTGGTATGTTCCTTGATTTGGGGCAGGGTGTGATGGAAACGTTCCCCTGGTACACAAATGTTTGGGTACCTACTCTTTCACACCCTGTGTTGTATCTGGGGCTACCCTATGGGTAAGACAGTCTGCTGGGGAAACAGGATTAGCAAGCAGGCCCTTGCACTAGACCCGATATGGGAAACACAGGATGCTACGGGAGCCCATAGCAGGGATGCCTAATTCAGTACCATAAATCCTGGAAGGATTACCCCCCTCCGGGGGGAATGATTATGTCCAAGCCAGACCTGAAGCCTAAACAGGCGTTAGCCCAGAGCAGAGGGAACAGCCTGTGTGAAGGCCCAGAGAAGAGTGACCACAGCCCACACGAGGAACTGGATGCTGGTCCACGGTGAGGAATGGGAGTGGCGAGATGAGTACGGTAAAGGTTCTTGCCTTCCATAGTAAGGAACTTGGACTTGGTCCTGACGCACCTGTAAGGTGCGTTTTAAGGCTTTTCAGCAGGTGTGGCTTAGAAGATTGCAGGGAGCCAGACAGGAGCCGAGCAGTACCAGCAGGGGATGCTGTTGGGCAGGGAGCCAGACAGGAGCCAAGCAGTACCAGCAGGGGATGCTGTTGGGCAGGGAGCCAGACAGGAGCCGAGCAGTACCAGCAGGGGATGCTGTTGGGCAGGGAGCCAGACAGGAGCCAAGCAGTACCAGCAGGGGATGCTGTTGGGCAGGGAGCCAGACAGGAGCCAAGCAGTACCAGCAGGGGATGCTGTTGGGCTGAGCTGGGGCGATGCAGCAGCCAGGAGTTCTAGACTAGACTGTGTGGGGCCGGGTCTGTGGAATGGGGTGGGGGTGACATCATCGATCCTGTTCTACATAACTGGGTAAGTGGCAGTGCCTTTTGCTGAGGTTAGGAGGGAAAGACCATCTCAGATTGGATGGGTTGAGTTTGAGGTATCTGTGGGACATCCAAATGGCAAAGACCACTGGGCAGCTGGATGGGGGCCTGTTGCTCAGGAGAGCAGCATAACACTGGAGCGTCCCGGTAGCACATGGGTGAGGCGGTCTCTGCTGAATGGAAAGTGGGGCAGAGAAGATGAGGGCCCACAAGTCTTGTAAGAAGTCTGGCTATGAACACAGTTTGTGCTTTTTTAATGAAGCAAGTGACTGAAGCAGCTTAAATGCTACTGGGAAGGAGCCAGCAGAGAGGGACACTGAGCCAGAGGGGACGGCAGAGACTACAGAGCAAGGCCCTGGGAAAACAGAGAGGGTGGGCCCAGAGCCTGAGGGACAGCTGACCTTGCACAGAGGACAGGATGGGTGTGGGCAGAAGGATGGGTGTGGGCAGAAGGACGGGTGCCAAATTGGTACCAGGAGGAGCCAGGGAGGTTCCGTTGCTGGCCTCCGTTTCACAGTGGAGGAGCAGGGTCATTTGCCAGTGGAGAAAGCAGAGCTGGCAGGAAGGTGGCAAAGATTTTAAGTAGCTGTCCGGGATGGCAGTAAGCTAAGTAGGGGACAGGACTGCTTTGGGGTTAGAGGCCTCGCTGGGCTCCACAGAAGTTCACGTTTATCTTGAGCTGGGCTACCAATCTACTGCCTGTGTCCAGGCCGCAGTGGGCCCTCTGCCTTTATTTCTTCAAATCCTGAACTCAAGAAGGTTATTAGTAATTTCACAGTCTCCTTTCACAGGCTCATTCTCATTGCTGTCCCCTCAGCAGCCCCAGGGGGTATCTCGTGGCTCTTCCTCCAGCCAGCCTTGAAAGCCCAGACACAACCAGCCTGCAAGCGTCTCAGCAAGTGGCATCTTAAGTCATCTTGTCAGCACAGGCACCTCTGGGGTCTCCAGCAGACCTGTGGCAGAGTTCCTTAAACAGAGAGGAAGGTTTTCAAGCTGCAACCAGACAAATTCACCTAAAACTCGCCCTACACCCCTCTGTTATAGAAGAGTTGTGTTTCTTCTGTTGAAGACTGAATTTCCTCTTCAAGCTTACTGCACTGTATCTGAAAAACAAAGTTAAATTCTTAATACTTACTTTAATAACTTTTCTTGTTTTAGAAGCCAAATTAAGAAAAAAACAATTTCTGAAAGCAACCATTTCACAGTCCGTCTTTTTCAATGATGTCTAATCTACAGCAAAAATCATAACCTAACTTAGTAAGAACTTTTTTTTTTTTTTTTTTTTTTAAAAAAGATGACCGGTAAGGGGATCTCAACCCTTGGCTTGGTGTTGTCAGCACCACGCTCAGCCAGTGAGCAAACCGGCCATCCCTATATAGGATCCGAACCCGCGGCCTTGGTGTTATCAGCACCGCACTCTACCGAGTGAGCCACGGGCCGGCCCTTAGTAAGAACTTTTTAATGGAAGATTTGAAATATAAACAAAGGGAGAAAGAATATAAGGACCCTCATGTACTGTCGCTCAGCAACAACTATTAACAATCTACCAATCTTATTTCATCAAGCACCTCCCACACCCCCCGTGGTTTCTTTCTTGAGTATTTCAAGGCAATTCTCAGACGTGTCATCTCACCTACAAATACCTCAGTATGAAATTCCAAACGATAAAGACTTTGTTATTATTTAAATGGTAATGATAGTAGTTATACACTACTACGCCATTATCACACCTAACAAAATTAACAGTAATCCCCTGATAGCATCCGATACCCATCCCCAGTACGGCAAGGCTGCAGATGTACTAGCTGATGTGGGCAGGCAGAGGAGCTCTGTAGGGGATGAGCTCTGTTGTCAGGGTCCTTGAGGTTCCAAACCTGAAAGGTATCACAGCCTGTGGATGTCTAAGGAAATGCCCTGGGTGAGGGCCTGGCAGAGCCCCTCTCAGTCTTGGGCTCTAACAGGTGGCATGGGCCACTCCAGGCGGGACACCCACAAGCCCTGCACCACCATTCAGGCACCTCCATGCCTACCTTGGAACAACGGCTATTTTCAAGGTCCAGCAAGTTCTGGCATTTGGGGCCGTGCAGGGAGATTGATTCCACTTCCTGCCTCCACTCTGACCTCTGAGAGATCTGTCCCCTTGGCCTGGCCGTGCAGCCCCTGCCATCTGGTCCCACCATCCTGCCAGGCACAGGCAGCCTCCTGTGCCCACTCAGCCCTTCTGCATCTCCACTGGGCCTCTTCCCTCCCACGTCTGCCTGTTCAAATCCATCCATCTCCAAAGGCTGCCTCCTCCAGGAAGCATCCTGGACTAGCCGCAATTTTCTTTCTCTAACCTCCCCATAGCCCTTCAGGTAGTGTTTACTCTCTACCATGAAACAGTCGTTTCGTTTTATGACATTACCCTTCCCGCAAAAGCCTGTGGCAGAGCCTGCCATCTGCCCCCCAGTATCTGTTCTCTTCTTTCACAGCAGTAGCACTTTAAACAGATCAGATTAAAGGCCTCATTTCCCAGCCTCCCTTGCAGTAAGGCTTTTCCACATGACTAGGTTCTGGTCAATGCGACAGGAGAAGTGCTGGGTGACTGCCGTGGAATGAGTGGGACCCTGTTGGGCTTTAAGGCTGAGGGCCAGACCCTAGGGATGGTGGCGTGCAGAGCTGGAGGGAATCGGGTCCCTGAGAACTTCATGACAAACCACCACCTTAGCTGGACTGGACACCTCACACCTATGTAGCTGAGAAGTAAACTTCTGCCTTGTCAAGGCATTGGTAGTTACGGCCGAGAGTAATCCTAGTTAATACAGAGCCCTTCCTTCCTGTGTCCTCTGTCCTGGCTATGGGCACCACCCCTGAGCCAGAAACCTGGGTGGCCCCTGGACCCCTTTTCTTTTCTTTTCATCACTGCTCTTTCACTCCTAATCTGAATGCTTGAAAGTTCTGACTTGTCCAGTCCATGCATTTCTCTCTACCCCACTAACATGCACCTAGCCCACGCCCCCCAGCATCTCCAACCAGAGTTACTTCCACAGCTACCTGCCTCTAGGACTGCCGCCTCCTTCCATTTAGGACCCAGAGTGATATTTCTCAAACACAACCTGAATAAGCCTCTCCCCTCTAGAAACATTTCTCTCACTGCCTCCACGATGAAGTTCAATCATCTGACAGGGCTTGGAAGGTCCTTCTCCCTCTGGCAAGGCTCCAGCCCCAGCCCCAGCCCCAGCCCAGGCTCCAGAGCCAGGCAGCCCCAGCCCCGCCACGTCACGTCATAGCTGAATTGTTGCTTTGCGTTGCTTTGCCTCCCACGGATTTGTCACCCCACTTCCCCTGGGTGACGGAGATGCAAAGGATTACTCAAAGCCCATCTCTTCTGAGCAGTGAGAGATCCTGAAGTGGTTAATCTCCCTTTGGGACGCTCAAGCGAGAGCCATCCCTTCCTTGGGAAATTAACACCAAATTGGGGTTCTCTTCCTGCATTTATTTTCCAGACCAGGAAGTTACAGGAAGAGAACATAGGTGGGGTTATAGTTTAACAGTATAGGCTGGTAACTTTCAGTGAAACAAGCCAGATGACATTCCAGTAGACAATTAAATGGTCCTATCAACACAAGCTTGATCTTAGCAAACATTCCTTCTTACAGCACTTTCTCAGTATCTTTACACAACAATCAGTAACTAGTCTGTGTTTGAGCCAGCAACCTGCTGTGCGACAATCCTTATCTTGCAACAGAGACTTATAGCCTGAAGAAAATTTCCTGTCCTTACAAGGTCAATATTTGAAACTGCAAGACTTTGGAAAACCAGGCCCTGTGAAGTACATAATGTTTTTTAGTATATTCCACACTGAATAACCTGTAGGCAAATTGTGCATTTCCCTGAGCCTCGGCTTCTTCATCTGTAAGACGGAAGTAACAAAACCTGCTTTGAAGGACTGCTCTGAAGACACAGGCTACCTCACACAGTCCCTGGTATGTAGAAGGTGTGGAATAAACAGAAGCCACTCGTGTTGGAAGTGGGAGCACCTTGCAGCCTCCTTTCTCCCCGACTCCAGCCACACAGAGCCACTCAGAGTGCCTTGGGGGGCCACACTGGAGCAGATCTCCATGCCTTTGTCCAAGCTGTTCTCTCTACCTACACTGCGCTTCCCACCATCTCCGCCACCCCCAGCAGCGCTGACCACCGCCTCCGCGTGCCACGCTGCGCTCTCTGCGTGCAGGAGGAATCTCTCTCTCTCACGCAGAGAGCGCAGGAACCAAGTCCAATTCCTTCAGCCCAGTAACTTTAAACCTAAGTGACAATGGCTTGTAGTCGGGAACAGAGGATGGTAGTGGTCAAAGGCAGGAGGGCCACCTCTCATCTCGAACACTGAAAGGATGTCCTGGACCCAGCCTCTCCAGAGGAAGGGGGACCACATGCCTACAAGGGCTCTAGCCACAGCAAGAGGCCACAGAAGAAAGATTTCACTGGACAAGGAGCAAAATTGTTCCTGACACTGGAAAAATGAATCCTGCTGCCCATAATGACTCAAGTCTGTACAAGACAAGGCTGGAAAGAGCCGTGGCCATCTAATGACAAACACAGCTGATCCTGGATTCTGGCTCTCCGATGACAGAGAAGGGAGCTAGACAAAAGTTTCCTTTCTGGGATCTCCTGAAGCCCTTCCTGCTCTGCTCCCAGCCAGGTCAGGGTCACTGGGCTCTGTGGCTTTATCTGTCAGAGCTCTCAGAGGCCACACGTCACCCCCTCTTTCATAGCCCCTCTGCCCTCCATGATAAATGCAAGGTCAGGAACCATGTTAACTCACTCCCTGCTGTGTTCCAGCACCTCACATCAGGTCTGCCAGGAGTCGCCCACCCTCAGCCAGCGTTTGTGGAGTGAATGAATACAAGAGAGTGGAGGAGACCAGATCCCAGTGGCTGGAAATCTCACTAACCTCTCAGTGGAGTGCTCATGCTCTCAGCAGCAACTGTGTACAGAAGGATTCATGTGTAGTGCAATTTTATTGTCACAAACCACATTCTAATAGGTGGAACTATGAGGATTAAAAATATTTTTTTCTTCTAAAATTTTATTTTAATGAGATGCTGCCCCGATCTTCTACCCTCTTCCCCCAAAGTGGGTGTAACCTTCTACATTATGTGCTGGCAAAGTTATCTGAATGAATGATTCTATAAACCTAAAAACCTATACAACTGGGGTTCTGTACAAGATCATTCCATAAATACAAATGCTTTGGAGGGCATTAACAATTTTAGGTTTAGTGACAGAAATAAGCATTTGAAATTTACAGCCAAGAAATGCCAGAAATCGTTAATATCTACTAGCATTAAATGTCCTTGATACCTACTGAGCAACAGCCCTTGGCAGACATACCATTATCTTCAACTCTCTTTAAGAGATAAGGAAATTGACCAAGGTCATGGAGGAGCTTGAATCCAGGCAGTCTGACTCATCCTAAATTGTAATATATTATAGATTATCTACAGAACTATGCTGTTGAAGCCAGTAGTCACTAGCCACGTGTGAGTACTTAAGTTAAAATTAAATTAAATTAAATTAAAATGTCAGTTCCTCAGTCACACTAGCCACATTTCAAGTGCTCAATAGCCACATGTAACTAGTGGCTACCATATTGGACAGCACAGATAAAGAACATTTCCAACCATGTAGAAAGTTCTACTGGACAAAGCATTGCTATAGAATATTATACTGTATTTAAAATCTAATAAAAAAAATTTTTTGGGGGGGGGCTGGACCCTTGAAGTTGGTGTTATCAGTGCCACACTAACTGGGTGAGCTAACTGGCCAGCCCCAAGGATTTTTTATACCCCAGAAAAATGCTTATGATCGACTGTTCAGAAAAATAGAATGCAAAACTGCACAAGAGGTTGGAGGATTGGATTATGTGTAAATACTATTATTTTGTTTTATATTTTTATAAACTTTGCAGATATTTTTAAAGGAGAATAATTTATTTTATTCTTATAACCAGGAAATAAAAACCCAGTTATTTTTCCGAGAGAAGGTCGTGTGGGCACTTACCTGTCCAATTTGTGGAAACAAACTGAAAGAAACTGGTACCATCAGTCCCATCACCAGGATAGTACTAGTCAGTTTTACGGTCAATAATGACCGTGGATTTCGCAGGAAAAAGTGAGTCCTGTAAGAGACAAGGTCCAGCTCACAGTGCTGCTAAGCATTTCAGGGCCTTTTTGTTAGAGGCCAGCCTTCTCCAACAGTGGTTAATTCCATCCTGCACGTGGCGCAGGCCCACACCTTGGTTCCCAGGCAACCCACAAAGAGGTAATCAAAGCAGCTGCAGGGACCAAGTGCTCAGTATGCCACAGGCTCGGTGTCAGCCCTTCACATGCATGTGCTCACTGGATCCCCCACGGCCTTCTGAGGTTGGTGACACCAACGGTCCTTTCACACAAACAAGAAAATAGAGGCACGGACTGGCTAAGTAAAGTAACTTGTCCAAAATACCACAGCTCAGAAGCGAAAGGTCAGAGATCCTAGAGCCTGTGCTCTCGCCCTGTGCTCTCCTGACATGAATGTGACATCTGACCTTGATCTTTGGAGAGTGTAAGAGACATGCAAAGAGCCCCAGCCTGGGAGGGAGTCAGAGACCTGGGGTCTGGTTGAGACTTGTGCCCCTGAACAAGTCTCCCCCTCTGAACCTCAGGTTTTTTCAGATGCCACATGAGGGAACTGAGTTAGAAGATCCACCACGGCACTCCAGCTGGCACACCATCTACTGTCATGGCTCTGGATGCTGCTGCTGTGAGGCCACCTTAGGGCACCCCATGCCCACTGGGAAATGAGGGCCATCTCTCCCCACCAGGCAGCCTGTGCCATTCACAGGGACCTTGTGGGACAAGGGCCCCAGCTGCGGCAGGAGAGAGGGGAGCCCGCACCCATGAAGGAGGGAGGAGAGAGGGAAAGAGAGAGAGAGAGAAGTGTCCAGCAGCAGCTACACTCCCTGCCTGTACCCAGCTCTGAACCCCCCAAATCTCCCTTCTGGCCTAAGCTCTGGCAGGTTGGTTTCTCATACTGGCAACCACAGAAGCCCAGACTGACCCCGGCCTTCTGCCTAACAGGCCATTTAGTGCTTCTCAGAAGGGATGACAGTCTACTGAATCTGGGGCCACATAAGCTAATTTAAAACATGCTCAAAAAGGGTGGGAGAAGGGAGAAGGCTTGAGCAACATTCACAGCACATCACAGCTGGGAGAACCTGCAAATCATCCAAACCCATCATTCTAGAACTGAGGAAATATGCCTCAGCAGGCCCTCGGACATGCCCAAGGACACAGAGCTAACTGAGGACAGAGTCTGGGCTCCATTCCAGGTTTGTGGGAATATGAACATGTGGATTTCCACGCCCGCCCCAAACAATCTTACTGTAGCAGAAAGGTTACCGAGGAAATCCCTTTCCACTCCTTCTACCAGGTCCAGTATCTGACCAGTTTATTTTTTAATGTTTTTAGTTTTGGTGGCTGGCTAGTAAGGGGATCCGAACCCTTGAGCTTGATGTGATCAGCATCTCACTCTAACCAAGTGAGCTAACCAGCCAGCCCTGACCAGTTTTATACGAATTTTGATTGTCAAAATGTTCATTCCCACCTGGGGAGATTCATGTACCTCTTACCTTTTAAAAAAGTAGGTGAAGACTTCAGGAATAAAGGCTGAGGTCCCGAACAGCACTGCCCTGGATATTGCTGTATCGTTGACAGCCTAGTGAAACGAAAAGGGAGCAGCTTAGTACATGGGGTGAGACGATTTCCAGGGACCCCACGACTCATGCTGGAGACATGCACACAGCACCCCGCTTTCTCACTTAGAAAAAGAACGCCTGCGGAAAGAGGTGGCGGCAACACCTCACTGCACCTCTCCAGGAGCAGGTGAACAGGGGCGCCTGGGGCTGGTGTCAGGAGTAACTGGGGAGGGGGCTTACTCCCCTGACCCCAACAGTCCAGCAAACCACCACAACTAAACCACCCACCAAATAAAAACAAAGGCAGCTTCTAGACAAATCCTCAGAGCCAAGCGGCAGCCACTTGGTGAAAATGCTGAATTTACTACTGAGGTTTACTCCATGTTTTCCCTTCAACCCAGGACTCTGCCATGGGCCTCTTATCCCAAAGTGGCTCCCCAGGGATTTTCATCCTACCAGTGGAGGAACATCCTCATATCCACCCATCCACCCTCGTCCTTCACTTGTGTAATTAAAAGTGTTGTGCTATGACATTTTATTTTACACAAATATGTATTTACAGTTTATGACATTTTGTTATCTTTTCTATACTGTACACTACTCCACATATTAAGTATTTAAACATATAATACACCGTATGGGTTACATGCACAAAACCATGTATCCTCAAGGGCAATTTAAAGGACTTTTATGGGTACTTCTGACTGTAAAATGTCCCAGCCCCTAGGTAAGACACAGCTCTATTACCAGCATGCTTGTGTGCTCAACTTGAACAGACACCCCCACCCCGGTCCTGCTCTGAACTCCCTTCCTTCCACGTGCAGCTTCCCATGACTTGGCTACAACCTGCCTTCTCCAGCTGCCCAGTGCCCCAGCTCTCTGCACACACCTCTGCCTGGTAGACTATAGATGACACACTCATGCTCAGCTCGTGCTGTCCCTCTGCAGGGAACACCTTTCCCCCCACGAGACAGAGGGAGCCCAGGAGAGTCATTTTTGAAATAAGGTTTTAGGGGGCTAGCCAGTTAGCTCAGTTACAGTACAGTATTGATAATGCAAATCGGATCCCCGACTAGCCAGTCACCAAAAAAAAAATGAAAGAAAGGAATGTTTTAGGATTATGAGGTAAAATCACTCAACATCAGGAAGGGAAAAGTGGCTACTGAGCATAGCGTGTTTCCACGCCAGTGGGGTGAGGCCCGCCTGCCTCTCTCCATTTCTCTCACTTATAAGAGGCAACGCTTTCCAAACAAGACACCGTCCTTAGCGGGGACTGTTTGCAAGGCTTATGAGGCCAGTCATGGGAAAACAACCTCGACTAGTCTCCGGTAATCTGATCAAAGGTGTCCTGTTACAATCAGATACTTCTGATTACGCAGTTTCTGAAATTTTAGCCAAAGAAAATAAACTTTTTGGTGACAGGGAAACGATAGAAGAACGCTTATGCTTACGCACAGTTGCAGACACTTAATTCTTAAGAGAAAGATAAACTTTTTCTTTTACTTTTTAAAGTAGACCACCAAACCTTTTCTTTTACCCTAAACTGGCCCTCATGCGGAAAGATGAAGCTGCTCCTGGTGAGATGGACGGTAGACAGCCGGCGGGCCTGAGGCTGCCTGCCCACTGGGAGGCTGGGCGTCCCAGCAAGAAGGGCCGCTGAACCACGAGGGCTTGGGTCCTCAGGGACCAGCACAGTGCCTGGCAAGCCAGAGGTGTTGGAACAACATGTTGATTAAACATTTGCTCTCCACTCTTGAGCTTTTGAAGAGGTCACAGCAATACTAACATCATGAATTTAAGATTAATTAAGTCTGGGCTGGTAGCTCAGTTGGTTAGAACATGGTGTGGTAACACCAAGGTCCAGGGTTTGGATCCCTGTACCAGTCAGCCATAAAAAAAAAAAAAAAAAAAAAAATAGAGTTGAAGAGAAATGCAAACACGTATCTACACAAAGAGCTGCAAGTCAGTGTTCAGAGCAGCATCATTCATAATAGCAAAAGCTTGACACAACCCAAATGTCCATCACCTGGCGATGGGTAAGCAGGATGTAGTGCACCCATACAACGAAATGCACTCAGCAAAAGAGAGGAACGAACAACTGACTCACAGGATGAGACGAATGAAACTCAAAAGTGAAAGAAGACAGACACAAAGAACTATTGTGTGATTCATTTACATGAAATTTCTAGACAGGCAATATGAGGAAGATATAATGCAGATCAATGTTTCCCTGGGACTGGGGTGGGAGAGGGGAGTGACTGTAGATGGGCAGAAGGGAAGTTTTTATGGTGATGAAAATGTTATAGAATTGGACTGTGAGGGCCGGCCCGTGGCTCACTTGGGAGAGTGTGGTGCTGATAACACCAAGGCCATGGGTTCGGATCCCTATATAGGGATGGTCGGTTAGCTCACTTGGGTGAGTGTAGTGCTGACAACACCAAGTCAAGGGCTAAGATCCCCTTACCGGTCATCTTTTTCAAAAAAATTAACAAAATAAAATAAAATAAAATAAATAAATAAATGTGGTGATGGTTGCACAACTGTTTAAATTGACCGAAATTTGAGTGTGCTGTCAAAAAAAAAACAATAAAAAAGTAAATTGACAAATTCAAACTGTACTCTTACAATGGGTGAATTTTACAGTATATAAATTACACCTCAATAAAGCTGTTTAAAAAATGTTTTTAGGGTGGTTTCTTAGGCACAGAAACTTCATTTCCAACTGTAGACATATTTTCTTTCTGGCAGCAATTTATCCCTTTGCTACTTATAATTATTGTGTTCCTGTTTTAATTCATTTAGAAGAGGCCACACTAGTAGATGGTTTATAGTTCAGCTGTCAATCATTGATAGGATTTACGGTAATATGTTTCACGAGCCGTAATGAGGTATTTACAGATCGAATGAACAGTCATCTATTGTGACCTCCTCTTCCACCGGCACGCTGGGCAGTAGAAGGACACCTGGCTGGCCTAGGGGGTCCCCCTGAATGGGAGAGGCCTGTTCCTCCCTTCACTTGGTATTAGGGGCTGTCCCACGCTGTTCGTCCCACCTCACGCAGTAATTCTTCAGCTAGTCATTTCACAGAGACCAAAAAAAGACCTCACCTGCTAAAAAATGTATTATTTAAAAAGTAAGTCCACACCCAAAATGCAACTACCACAGACTATTCCAGGTACTTACAGTTGAATACACCCAGAAGCCACTGTGTTGAATTTAGCAAAAGAATAAACAAGTTAATAGTTAAATGTATCAAAAAATTGAGGCTTTTTATAAGTGTTTTAAATGAGAGCATTGGACTTCCCAATACCACCCTTGACAAAAATTGGTCCTCAACGATGAAGACTGTAAGAAAATCTACTGTAAGGTGAAAGAGGGAGGGTTTCTCTTAAACCCAGGGAGGGGTGTCCGCTGACCCTGTGAGTGCAGAGCAGGCTAGGGGGAGGGGGAATGGCCTCCAAGAGGGATCCCCAATCAGCATCTATGGGGTGGGTGGATATTGAACTTGAATAACAAGATCTCACACTCAGAGAGGAACCCAGACTTGTCAGTGCCCATCTGTGACGATCAATCTCATGGGTCAACTTGGTGACGGTACCTGGTTATTTATAACACTGCACTTAACCAACTGAGCTAACCGGCCAGCCTGTACTTGGTTATTTAAACAAGTACTCATCCAGGTGTTGCTGCGGGGGTTTTGCTATGGGATGTGGTTAACATCTATACAATCAGTTGATTTTTTTTTTTTTTTTTTGTCTTTTTCGTGACCGGCACTCAGCCAGTGAGTGCACCGGCCATTCCTATATAGGATCCGAACCCGCGGCAGGAGCGTCACTGCGCTCCCAGCGCCACACTCTCCCGAGTGTGCCACGGGCTCGGCCCACAATCAGTTGATTTTACGTAAAGGAGATGACCCTCCATCACGTGGGTGGGACTCATTCAGTTGGAAAGCCTTAAAAGCAAAAACTGAGGTTTCCCAAAGAAGAAATTCTGCCTCAATACTGCAGCACCAGCTCCTGCCTCAGCACCTGCTGGCCTGCCCTACAGATTCCCAACTTACCAGCCCCACAATCATGTCAGCCAGCTCACTGAAATAAATCTTTTAATAGATATATACATACATTCTTTTTTTTTTTTTTTTTTTTTTTTGTCTTTTTCGTGACCGGCACTCAGCCAGTGAGTGCACCGGCCATTCCTATATAGGATCCGAACCCGCGGCAGGAGCGTTGCCGCGCTCCCAGCGCCGCACTCTCCCGAGTGCGCCACGGGCCCGGCCCTATGTACATACATTCTATTGACTCTGTTTTTCAGGGGGCAGAATCTCTCTCCGCATGATGAGGGAAGACGGGGTAAAGAAAGGTAGACATGAATTTGTCACCAGCTCTCAAACAGAAAATCCAATTCTTTCCCCAAAGCTCCAGTTCCATTGTGTCCCCTACCTTTTGTGCAGCTCTTCTGGAATGGCCTACAACATTGCCTTCCTTGTCCATGACCTTGATCCCTCGGACAGGCTCAAAACTTCGGGATGCAAAAACATTCATTCCACTAACTTGGGCTGTCAATGTAAAGAAGAGAACATGCAATACAGGGATGAGCTTCAGTCCAGGTGTTTGTCCACTTTAAGCCTCTTTTGCTGACGGCTGCCCTTCTCCTGACCCTCGGGTCATCACCTGCCACAGGCTATGGAGGTAGGATCTGGCTACTCAGTCTTGGATCCTGACTACAGCCCAGCACCGGGTACCTGCACCCCTGAGGGCCAGCCCAACTCCCTGACAGGATTCCAGGAGAAATTATGGGATCCTTGAAATACGCTGCGTCTTTGCTTCACCTGGTTTGACCACGTTTCTGTAACATAATTTCCCCAATTTCACCACTGACATCATTCTGCCAACTTTCAAACTGCTGTGATTCCCGAGGCCAAATTCAGAGCATGAACTAGTTGAACTTGCAGGCTGGCTAACTCAAAATACTCAGCGAATATCTCTGTCTCTCCCTCTGCAGTCTGACTAGCAGGGTGGGATCCCTACACTACCACTTGCTCACTGTGTGACCCTGCCCAAGTTACTTAACCTCTCTGTGACACAGTCTCATCTAGAAATGGGAATAATATTTCCTACCCATGAACTGTTGTCAGGATTAAGTGAACTATTGTACGTCCTGGGTTTGTACAGATAGACTTTAAAATATAATTTGTGTTTCCAGGCTTGTGTTCATCCTTCGGCAATTAAAGGGGTATCTACAGAGAAAGTGTCGCCTCTAACTTGGGCCTGGGGACCCTGGCAGGCTATAAACAGCAGCTGTCATCAGTCACAATGTGGTCAAGGGACCAGGTATCTCTGGAGCTGGAGGAAGGCTCAAAGACCTGAAAGACAAGCCCCAGGCTGTGTGCCCCCAGCCCCTCCTGCTCACCAAGAACGACCACAGGTAAGGCTCTTTTGATCCAAAGGTTATCCAGGGAATACCTCATTTGGACAAAAAGAGGGATTAACTAGAAAATAAAAGAAAAATCATTACTGCATGAGATGAAGAAATCAGCTGAACAAACTCAAGAGCAGAGAACTAACAGCTGAGCTAGTTCCTGTAACAGGTCAGACTGTTCGTTGCCAGTGTGCTCCAGGTCTTGATTTGTTTTAATTCTCGCAACATCGAGGTGTCCTCCCTGTTCATCCAAGGAGTGATGGGGACTTAAAGAGGTTATGCAACTTGTCCAGAGTCCTAGAGCCATTGAGGGTTTGAGCCAGGATGGGAACCCACGCCTGTCCAACTCTAAAGTCTCCATCATTAACATTACAGTGTCCTGACACCCAAAACAATATACAATTCATAGAACATGTTTGTGTAGCGTAAACTCATTTTTGAAAAGATAACAGGACTGAGTCTATGCCTAGAAACTCAGAATATTAATTTGGGGGTGACACACAGGTGACTTATTTCCTATCCATATTTTCTCAATTAAGTTGGAACATAAATTTGTAATCAGAATAAATAAAGCTTTTGGATTCTGAGGAATAAAGAAGATTCCAAAGATTGAATAAATACCTACTCCAAAGAAGGTTGAAGAAGCAGCGGCTCCTGCCCCTAGTAGTATACTCTCATGTGGACGACGGTTCTAAGGAAAAACAGAAGTACATACTGAGCACATACCACCGTTTTGCCCAGCAAGGATAATTTTTTTTAAAAAAGGAAATACTCCAAAGGAAACAACACAAACCCACATATCCTCTGGGTCTTGCAGTACTCACATAGCTTGCATTTCCGTTGATAATGTTGAACACTGTTGTGTAAGTATAGAGGGAAACCTGCAGGCAGAGGTGACGGATCACAGGTTTGTTTTGAGCATAACAGAATTCAGTAATTGTGAAATAGAAATAATTGCTACCTGAGGTAAAATCATGGACATTAGCCCTTTTGCTGGCATCAGTGACAAAAATACCTTTTAAAAAGAAAGTAGAGCAGTGTTACAAGGGTTTTGGCGGGAAGGAGGGCTTGCAGGAGCAAAGAACTTTCCAGGGGAGATATAGGAACTGGGGCAAGGAGAGGAAGGTGATGCCATAGGGGCTGTGGCCAGTAGACAAGCCGAGGGTACTGAGCACCTGGTGGGCACTGAGCCAGCGGCAGGGAGGACACCGGGAGCCTGACAGTGGGCCCAACTCCGAGGCCTGCAGTCCCGCAAGGCAGCTAGGAAGTACACACCTGCCGGGGGAGCAGGCACAGGCTGGTGCTGTGGACAAAAGCTCCTCCTGAGAGCCGAGGTGGGATGGCCTCACTGGGGCGCAATTCCAAGTCCCAGGGGAGGGCTTGGGAAGGGAAGGTAACAGACAGGTCCGTGGAACTGTGGCTGGGAACATGTCCTAACTCACTGACCTCCTCCACAGGGCTTTGTGCACAGCAGGCATTCAAAGAAAGGATGACTGTGTCACACTGTGGACCTTTGAGAGGCCCAGCTGCCTGACTGGGTAAGTGGGGTGGGGGCAGGGGTGTGGATACAAAGAGCAGACAAGGGTCACAGGTGTGACCATCTATCAATCAGTCAAGGGGCAGGGCTCCAGAGCTGGAGGGCCATGGCTGAGGTCAGAGATGGGTGGGCATCTTGCTAAACTTTTACCTGGTGTCCTAACAGTGCACAGCAGCTTACTCACCATGGGCACCGTGAAGGGCAGGAAAGCTGAGAGGAGACAAGAGAAGCTCCATCAGTGACCACAGCTGCCCAGGCAGACAGGAGGCCACGGGGCTGCTCCCACCTGAAAACCTCTTCCCCAGCCTTCTGAAGGCACAGACCTCCAAGGACAGTTTTTACTCTAAAATTTTTTTTTTCCTAATAAAAAAATAACTATGTGCATAGGGCAAAAAATTAAAGCAGCACAGTACAGAAAGACTTAACAAGAAGGCCCTCCCAGCCTCTCCCCAAAGGTCAGCAGCATTAACCATTACTCGTTCATCCTTCCAGATGAAATTTGGAACACATTTGTCAGGACAGACACAAATTCTCTCACACACACAGCTCTTAATTATCCAAACAGGATCACTAGACACTGTTTTATACTTTGATTTTTTTTCCCTTAATACTAATTCCTGAAGATCCATCTTTCTATATAGCATATAGGACTTATTTCATTCTGTTTAATGAATTATTTAACCACAATCTGAATTGTTGGATATTTATGTTATTTCCAGTTTCTTATTTATAATATACAAAGAGAGAATTTTATAGTTGGAAGGATCATGAATTTTGTTCCCTTCGTGTTAGTTAGAAGTGATGAAAACAGAGAGACTACTAAATGGTATCCTTAATACTAGTACTTGTGAGTTGCAAGGTCTGGAACCATCAATACAGTAATCGGTATGTTCGCTGGGGCATGATGGAGCAAGGCAGGATCTACTGCAGGCTTGTCCCTCGTTCCTAAAGCCCACATCTCTCCACAGGTCTGGACACAGCTCTGGGCCCTGAACCTGCTCTTCTCCACTGACAGCCCCAGACCCTTCAGGCATTCTTTTTAAGCTGTGGTTTCAGACCCACCATCAGAAATCCTTCTAGGGGAAAAAAAATTAAAATAAGGCAGGCAGAGTTTTCTAAGTGCTACAAACCATGTCTTTCCAACCCACTTCTGAAAATTAGAACCAACTCACCTGCAGGTCGAAAAAAAGCAGGGATCAGTTTGCTGCTGTCAGGATGCACTGTTGCCTTCATAAGGGTAGACACAAAGGTTAGCTGTATGTTTGGTGTTATTAGTTTAGGAGGCTAAAAACTAGGAAGGGCTGAAACTTACAAGACTCCTTTTCCAAGCTTCTTGTATCTAAAAAGAGAAAAAGCAAGTAATAGCTTTTAAAGATGGGTAGGCAGCAAAGAATCCCCTCCCTAGTCTTATTTCTGGTGTCCCCTTCGCTCTGCCTTTCAGAGCGTGCAGGCCAGACCTGTGTTCCACCACGAGAATGCAGCAAATCAAAATGGATGAATCGAATGAACCAACTGAACAAACAAATGAACTAACACAAGCAAAGAGGCATCCATGTAAAGAAACTGACTGGAACATTAAAAAGTCCCGTCTCTAACCTTGGAGAGGACCACACCTAACTTATCCCTCAGATGAGCACCGGAGTCCAGCTTGCCCCTGGCTCAGAGAAGAGCAGACAGTGTACAGAGGACAATACCATGCCATTAGCTAAGTCAGCTGCAGTAGGGCCAAGCTTTCAGCCCAGATGCCCGCAACAAGTTCTCAGAAAAATCAAGTTAAATATGTGAACTTCCCACGGGCTTCCCCATAACTGCAAGGTAGATAGCAAATACTTGGTTTGAGCCTTTGAGCAGGAATGCAGCCCTGTCCTGGAACACCGCCTGCTATAGAAGATAGAATCTGACGTCAGAATCCTGCCTGAATTCTGGAGTTTGCCATGGGCCCCAGGAATGGGCTGCAGAGAATCCCCACCAATATCCATTGCAAAGGAGGAAACCTGCTCTGGTTTATGAGATGGAATTCTCACTACATCTAAAGACAACTACACCCAGCCCTGAACCAGGCACACCCGGGCACAGAAGACATACCCTTTGGTCCTCCAACTCTTGTCCAGATGCATCTTCATTTGTGAACAATAGTTGCCTCGATTTTTCTATTTTTTCCTATAATCAAATATCAGGAAATCAATCAATGATCTCAACATTGTTCAGATTTATTCGCAGATTTAGAAATCACAAGCTCACTCGCCAGTATTTCAAACGCACATCTGATTTCAACAATGTAGCCTTAGGCTCTCTATTCCCTGGGAGGTTCCATTTAGGATAGTCCCTTGTGTCATTCAGATCAGATGTCCCAGCTTCCTAGACAGCTCCAGCAGCTTCCCCCACCAGCGCTGCCCTCCCCGGCTCTGATGTCAACTGTCTCAGGGAACAGTACCACCACGACCTGGCTGTGCAAGTCAGAAACCTGTAGGCCCCTCCCTGTCACCCTCCCCCACGTCTAATCAATTCAGTCTTGTTTCCTCTCTCCTTTTCTTCGAGGAAAAAAAATTAAATACAGAAAAAGACAAAGAATGATTTCACACTATCATCTCCTCACCCAGAATGAACAACAGCGAACATCTGGTTATATTTGCTTCCAATTTTACTTTATTTTTCAAAAAGGACCATCATCACCAGTCTCATTTTTCTCCCCGTCCTATCAGAGGTAACCACTACTGTGAGTTCAGGGTATATCATACATCACTCTTAACAGCTAATCAGCATTCCACTGTACGAATACCCCACATTATGTTTATCTGTTTCCCTACTCATGGGCATTCGGTTTGTTTCCTGTTCTTCCCTGTGATACACAAGGCTTGGAACATCTTGAGCATGAATATGGGGGTGTCCCCTTGGGTTGTGCCCTGAAGGGTTATTACTGGTGACCGGGCATCTATCTCCTCTTCACCCCCAGCCACAGCTGGTTCGAACTCTCATCTTTCACTTGGACAACTGAACCATCCCCTGAACTGATCTACTACAGTCTGACTGCTCTGGTTACTCATCACTTGGCCACCAAAGAGACCCTCTGAAACACAAACCTCATGACCTGGCCCTGTAGGATCAATGCAAACCCCACTCATCTCAGTGACATTCAAGATCCACCCTGTCCCCCTGCATTAAAAGCCCCAGTGACTAGGAGACCCTCTCTCGTACCCTGGGCTTTGCTTATAGCTCCCTCTTGCTGACTTTTCTCCCTTCCCTCTCCCGTCTCAGCCTTCCCTCCATACCCCCACCTGCAGAGTTCCCCCAGGCCCCTTAGAGCCCATGTCGAGGTCGTGACTAGCTTTGCTAGCGTGTCCTTCGTTACACAGCAGATCTGTTTTAATTCTCTTTGAATCAATCACCAGCACCTGGCCCAGGCTTGGCATTACCTGTTAAACAGATGTACGCTTCTACGACCCTTTCAATCTAACAAGCTCATTCAGAAGGAATAAAAACATAATAATGCATAGGTGCTTCAAAAAGTTCGTGGAAAGATTCACATTATCTTTAAATTCTGTATTTCCACGAACTTTTTTTTCCATGAACTTTTTGAAGTACCCTCATATATAGTAATTTCAACTGCTTTTAAAAGAAACATACGGTCTTTAAGTGTCAAGATAAAACATGAAATTCATTATCTCTGAAGATGAAAAAAAATACTTACAATTGAAATGACCAAATTTGTAGGGTCTAATAATTCTGTCCACTGAACAAATCTTCGAATAAAAGACTTAACAGGGAGAAAAGCATGACAGAAAGGTTAATGGAAGCAGAAAACAAAGATATATGGTAATAACAAGTTAACATTTTTTTTAGAATCTACTAGAGTCCTGTCCTGTGATCTGCCCTTTACCAGCACTGTCTCCTGGAATCCCCACAACATCCCCACTTTACAGATGAGGAAACTGAGGCTACAAGGGCTCAGGGCAAGACAGCCAGGAATGACTCCACGGTTTGTGCTCTTCACACCTCAACATCGAATTGCTCTTCAGGGTTTTTTAAAAGCCCAGACTTTGGGGTTCAAATGGGCTTATGTTCATATCCCCCATATAACTTCCAAGCAATGACCTAGAAAGTTCTCAGAATCTGTTACCTCACTCTCAGGGTCGTTGTAAGGCTTGGCTCCAGTAATAATAATGATAATAATAATAATAATAATAATAATAGCCCCAGTAAGGGCTCAATACATAATAATAATAATAATAATAGCCCCAGTAAGGGCTCAATACATAATAATAATAATAATAGTAGCCTCAGTAAGGGCTCAATACATGCAGCTCAGTTTACACAGGGAGAAAAGAGGCAGTTTGCTCCAACAAGCCCCAAAACTTTGCAGTGGTTCTGGCTTCAAAGTCCTGGCTCTGCCGGGGCAACTTGAGCCCCCTGTCCCTTCTCAACCTCCCCATCTAAAAAAACAGGACTAGGCCCTACTTTAGGCAAAGGCCTGAAAGAAAGGACCCTACAGCCCTGCTGTCCAATTCACGACTCGTGGCTGTGGAGCCCAGGAAATGTGGCTAGGCCGAATGCGGATGTGCTGCAGATATAACATATAAACCGGATTTTGAAGACTTTGTACAAGAAAGGATGTAAAATATCTCATTAATGTGTTTTACTGATTGCGTGTTGATGTTAATATTTTGCAACTGTTGGGCTAAATCATATATTAAAATTAATTCCAGCTTTTTTTTTTTCCTTTTTAATGTGGCTACTAAAAATTTTAAATGACCTTTATGGCTCACACGGTATTTCTATCGGTCAGCGCTGCCCCAGACGGTGCAGAGCTCAGCGAGGCCTGTGTGACTTCCTGTCGGCGGTGGCTTCCCCAAGCCTGGGGGTCCCACTGAGTGGCTGAGCCCCAGGGTGGGAGGACCTACTTCTCTCCAGCGCGCTGCTCAGCAACAGCTCAGGCAGCAGAGGGCAGGCCCCTGAGGGGACGGGCTCCTCAGGGCCATCGGGAGGGTGACCTTGTGGTGCCCCGGCCAGCCCAGCCCGGGGAGGAAATAATACACGCCAGCGGCCGTGGCAAGCTTGGTTCTCCCCGCCGTCCCCTCCCGGGGCCTGAGGTGGGAAGCGGCGGTGGGCGCTCCAAGGCCATCTCCGGGACGAGGAAACCGAGGCGCGGGGCGACCACGTGGCCTGCGAGGCCCCCGGGGTGGGCGCGGCCCCCGCCCCCGCCCTCCCCGTCCCCGCCGCGCCCCGGGCCCTACTTGGCGCTCGGTGATCCAGAAGCGCACGTTGGGCTCCATGGGGGCCGAGGCGACGCACGATCCCCTCTTCCTCGGACCTACGTGCAGAGCGGGCCGGGCGCGGAGGCGGAGCCGAGCGTCACCACGCCCCGGGCCCGCGCGACCGCCGTCCCGTGTCACCACGCCCCCGCCGCCCTGGGAGCCCGCCACTCCCGCAGGCCGAGCCCTCCCTGCCGTGCCCTGCCCTGCCCTCCCCTGGTGCACAGCTTAGGGGAGCCCGGCCGCTTGCAGGCCTGGGGGGTCACCTATCACCAAACCCCCGCGCCCTTGTACCTACTGCGACGTCCCTGTGAGGTGGCGCGTGGGCCCTCCACAGCCTCGCCCTGCGCGCCCACGCTGCTGGACGTGACCCCCGAAAGTCCCTTCAGTTGCCCGTGAAGCCCGGGGTACACGGTGTTGGCCACAGTCAGGGCCGGCTGTGTAACTTGCCAGCTCAGTGAAAAGTGAAAACGCGGCGCCCTTATTCAAAAGTTACTGAGCATTTCAAAAAGGCAACAGCAGAGCATTAAACCAAGGGTGGGCCCCTGCCACCAGCCCGTGAGGCTGGCCCTGGGTACCGGGCACTATCCTCCAGCAGTTTTTTCCAGTGTTGGGGCAAATCCAGTTTCTTCTGTTAAGTACCAGCAAAAGTAGGGACCATTTGGAGAAAAAAATACGCTTTCCTTTCCTCCTCTTCCAGCACTGGAGAAGGTGGGGGTTGTGTGTGTGCACTTGAATTCCTGAAAACCAGAAGTGGTGCTTAGGGTGTTCAGGGGACATCCAGAGTCCTGGGCTGGGGACCCAGCACACCATTAGTTGTGTGAACCTGGGTCAAGTCTGTATCTCCATGTCTATTTTCTCATCCGTAGAATGAGGAAAATAATTGTATCTGTCTCAGAGCATTGTTGACATCAAAGGAGATAAAACACGTAAATACCCTAACACAGCACTGGGCCCACGGGAAGTGCTCAATAGTGGCCATTAACACGGGGACAGCCAGTCTCTCCCTTGCCCTGCCCCTCCAGGAACATGAAACCAGCTCATGGTTTTCTTCAAGCTACCTTTGCTCAGCTCACCTGGCTCAGTTTCCTATAGCCCTCATGAGTTCATCACCACTTCCAGGAAGCCTTCGCTGACCCCCATAGCTGGGCAAAGTGCCCCCTCCTCAGTGTTCCCATTATACCCCAGGAGTCCTCCTGTAGCACAGTGTAGTGGCCAGCACACTGTCATTCCGTTGGCTCTACCCTCCAGTACATCACAAAGCTCTACAGTCCAGTTTTAACAAGAAGCCAGAGTGATCCTCTCAGAACAAGTCAAAGTCACTCTTTTCAGAATCTTCCTGACGTTCATCCCCCATCCCAGAACAGAGCGCAAAGTCCTCAGCTTGCCCACAGGCACCCGGGCCCCTACTCCATTCCTCCCCTTCCCCAGCTACAGTCACGTGGCCTCCTGCAGTCCCTTACCCACCCCAAGCCCGCTCTTGCCTTGGGGCCTCTGCACTCGCCAGGCCCTCTGCCCGCAAGTCCCTTACCCCCAACTCCCTTTCTTTGTTTCTTCTCACTTGATCATTATCAAAACCCTGATGTAGGTACAATTATTGTCATTTTGCAGATGAGAAAACAGACCCAGAGAGACCGACTCTCCCTTAAGGCCTTCCCCGACCACCCTATGTAGAACATCTACAGTTCTCTGCCTTAGCCTCTCACTCCACCGTGTTTTCCTTCCAAACGCTCTGTATTTTTATTGTTTCCCCTGTAGAATGTAAGTGCGTAAAGACAGGAGTTTGTCATCTTTGTTCTCTCTTGTGCCTCCAAAATAGCGCTTGGCACACGGTAGCACTTGAGGATTTGGTGAAATAATGAATGTTTCTGTATGTGTTTGGCCCCTACTCTGGGGTCCTTGAGTGTGGCCCCTGAGGTAAATGCTCAATAAATGTTTGTTGATATAATCAGAGAAGGAAAAGTACAGCCCCAGAGTAAGCTGACCCAACAGTTAATGGTGTTAAAAATGCAAATATTTTAAAATATGTTTATTTTTTATTAGGTATTTCACATCGAAGACTTAAAGAAAGAAAATCATTACAGTGATTTCAAATTCATTCCCTGGATTCAATAAATATCCTTTATAATGACATCTTATCAATGTCTAGAAATGCATGTAGATACTAAGTCAGCTAATGAATAAAATGAGTATAGTCAGTATGGAATATACACGTCAGGGGTGGGGACCATGCGGGATCAGTTAAGTCACTTTGCCACCGTGTTTTTTCATAACATGATTCACATTTGTTTCAATCACATATATATCCATTTTGAGGGTTAAGTTACACTGCTGATGCTAACAAGCTAAAATATGATCTTTGTTACCTTGAAAGAAAATTCCGTTTAATGAAGAAAATCAAGAAGAAAATTTCAGGACCCTTGATCAGAAGCTTTCAATGCTTGCTGTACTACTTTGATGTAGACAAAGGTTCAAGTAAGGCTAAGAAGGAAGAGCATTTACCCAATGAAGACATGGTCTAAGAAACAGGTGAATTAGGTGCTCTGTAGAAACTAGCTAGCCACCAAGATGTTACCAACAGATGACTCCTCATATTAGCACCTAGCCATGTTTAAAGAGCCTTAGCCAGTGTTACAAAAACAAAATGTTTAGAGTAATACTTATGAATATAAGCATGATTGTTTTTTTGCTTTGTATAAATAAACATCTTTGAAATGCTAAAAGTGGGTTTCAGCTGTGGTTCTTTTCTGGTGTGAGAAGCTCCAGGTACACTGGATGATCTACTGATTTACCTTCTCAAAGTACTCTTTGGAAGCAGTTGGACTTGGCTTGATCTGAAAAATACAAAAACATTTAATTGTGTAACAGTGACCTTATGATAATAGTCTCAAAAGTGAGTTTAAAGCTTCCAATTTTTAACATAAAGTTCTTTGAATTTTTAAAGATTATTCTGTTTCCTTTAAAACACATGGATGAAAGTTATATTGACAGCCTGCCTGGTCCCTGCTTCTCCATCCCTTCCCCCTCAACCCCCCACAGCTTCACCCTTTGCACACCATCTGCACCCTTGCTCCAAAGTAGGTTCCCTTTTGTAGATATTCTGCAACAACAGCCCTCGAGGCAGAGAAGGCCTGCGACCCTCTGCTAGGGTCCCACTGCTTTGAGAAAAAAACCTACTGTAGGAGAATCCGGTGTCCAGTTTGCTGGGCAGACTTCTCCATGGGTTTCCACAAACTGGAACGCCTTCACCAAGCGGAGGGTCTCTTCCACACTTCGGCCCACTGGGAGATCATTGACACTCAGATGCTTGATGACTCCATTGGGGTCAATTATGAAGAGCCCTCTACATCAGAATTTATCCTCATTAGTGACTCACAAGTACCAGACTAGGAACAGTTTAACTTATACCCTTTTATGTCTTTAATTCTCCTTTTAATAAAACATGCGTTAAATTTAGCTCTATCACATGCTAAAATATGGCGTCTCCATCATTGTACAAAAAGCCTATCTCTTATTAATGACAGATGCTTTAACAAAGGCAGGACTGAACCCGGCCACCACGGAAAACACACAGTATGGTCACATTTACAAATTCACAATTGTGCCCCCAAATGTCACACAGTATCTGAAAGTCACTGAACTAGAGAGAGTGAAGACTTATTAGTGATTTGGCAAGCATTCTTTGGGCTGCTGTATCAAATCTTGGCAAGAAACACAAGCAAATGGGAAGGAACAGAGATGTATTTTATCTATATTCAATAAATATTTATTAAATGAGTGGATTCTTGGGAAAATCCCATGGGAAAATCTGGGCAGAGAGAATATACTGACCCTAAGTCTATGCAGAGCAGAAAACCAAGCCCATCACTTTCATCAGTTGACAGCAATGTAATGAGATGACCCCCCCCAATACCACAGGGTCTGTGTTCATCTTCTATGTTGGTGTCACTGTGATATATGCACTTACATTTAACCCAGAAGTTTTAACAATCCATCTTAAAAGGGAGTGAGAATTCCAAGTGTTAATCACGCAGGGAAAAGCCAAGTTGCAGAAAACTCATAAAGTAAAAAGTAGTACAACAATTCTGTCTCCGGGCCTGGCACTCGGGGGTCTGGGCTTGGAGGCCTAACTGGTGCTGGTGCTGGTGCTGGTGCATGCTCCTGCAGGGAGGAGTCTGCCAGGTAGAAGCAGAGGCAGAGCTGGGATGGAGCAAGGCCCAGGTGCTAGAAGGAAAGTCTTATCTTACCAGCCAGACTCCGCTTCTCACCTTTGTAATCCAGACATTGAAACTGATAGGGAGATAACTGCAAAACTAGCAAGACCCCAAAGGGTAGGGGGCCCTTGGGGGGGGTGGAATGCTACTACTCTTTCTCCTACCATTGCCAATTCTGAAAGAGTTAGGCTTTAATTTATTAAAGGAAGATGGTAATCTCCTTGAAGTAAAAAATGTCCAAAGCTCCAAAGTGCTGCCCAGTGCTAAAATCCCAGGTGTAACCCAGAAGGAGAGCAGGCTGGAAGTTGGTCATAGGAGAGGGCAGGTGAGCTGGGTCCAACCTGTTTTTAAACCAACCTTTATTTAAACCAAACTATGAAATACATCCTTCTTTTAGTTATGGGAAAACTGGGGTTCGAAGAGGTTAAATAGCCCAAAGTCACATACCTATTATGTAGGTGAGTTAAAAAAAAAAAACAAAACCCAAACCCAGGTCTGTTTGATTCCAGGGCTTATACGAGACCGTCACCATGCCAGCAGTCTGTCCCTTACCCTGCCAGTCACTCTTCTCCAAACAGTCTGATGGCTTCACTCCCAGGAGCGTGGCCCCCATGGAAGTGGCTCCCACATGGTCAGGGAGAATGGAGCAGTGTGACCGTCAAAACACAGACCTCCTTCTTCAGAAAGAGCCATGGTGGTGGAGGGGGACACACATGTCTCAGCCATTTCTGAAAGACGGCCAACCCTTGCAGGAGGCATTGCATCAGTGCTTATCAAAAGACTAAAACTAGGGATATCTTGGTTTTAAAAATATTTTGCCAAGGTCTATATAAATCGCCTAAGAAATAGGATGATGCCAAACATGAAAAACAATTTTAATTTGTTAAGAAACAGGCTCTTACCTCAGAGCAAGACCAGGACCTTCTAACAGCACCCCGTAGTCTCGGGAAATTTGTTTAGTTAAATCTGACAAGAGTGCGATGTTCATGTGGCCCAAACCGCCATTCTAGTGAAAATGCAAACACGACTGGCTGTTACAGTAACAATGTCTGAGACCAACAGTAACGACAATAGGTAACAGTAACTGAGCAAGAACAATGGGCCAAGCACTGCTCTAAATTCTTCCTATTAACTCACTTCCTCCTGGCAACCATCCTGGAGTAGATTCTATTATCATTGCCATTTTACAGATGGGAAACTGAGGCACGCAAAGGTGAAGTAACTTTCTTCGGGTCACAGCTAGAAAGGGGCAGAGGCAGAATTTAAAGCCAACTAATACTATAGACCTTTCTTTTTCTAATTCTTTCAGGTGAAGACCAATTTCTCAAACATAAAAATGGAAGAGTAATAAAAAACCACTTTGAATAATTTGATATTGATAACCCAGCAACAGGCTAGAACTTTTGATTCTTCCGCGCATGTTTCTAGGCAAGCATACTGACCACACAAAACAGTGCAATCAGGTAACCTAACCACTGTCGCACAAGCCATGCAGGGGATGTGGGATCTACAGAGAGCACAAGTGAGGGGGGAGGAAATGGGCCCCAGCTATGTCCCCTGCCCTGCTGAGCCTGTCTCCATTACTGTGTATACTTCAGAAAACACAAGTGTAGTGCACAAGAAATATACATGCAACGTCAAGAGCAACATGGACGGAGTTTAACAGACTTTGCCAGCAGGTAAGGACTTACAAATAGCCCATTTCAGACCAGTCATATTTTGACAACCTCTAGGTTGGTCTTTTCTGGGATCTTTTCTGTTTTTAAGATCATATAAGTGCAAAGGCAAAGTAAACGATGCCATACCTTCCTTGGTGTATTTATCCAGGCAAGATGGCTAAAGTGGGAATCCACTGAGACTGCAACAACTTCACAGTTCACATCGTGGAACTCATTGGCTTTGTCACTAAAAGCAACAATTTCTGTAGGACACACAAAGGTGCTGGGAAAAAAGGGTAGAAATTCTCATCAGAGAATTTAAAAACGGATTTAAAATGTGAACAGTAAGTAATCTAAAAACTGGTTCAATTTGCTTAAGGGTGAAAAGGGCAAAACAGTTAACCATTCTCACTGTTACTCTAGTAAAAAAAAAAACCTATCTCCTATCACCTTTCTATTTAAGAAATTATATCAAAAAATGGGGGGAGGGCACATGCTATGAAATTAAAAAGCTGTATTTAAATAAAGTAGCTTTACGAAAAAATTCATTTTATTATCCTGAATTTTCTCATTTTTCTCCACACCAGTGAAAACTTCTTCATAGACTGGCTCAGGGAACCACCGCTCCAGAGCACATAAAACAGAGCCATTCTAAAACCCTACCATTAAAAGGAATGCCACTACACTCCCTAGGTTTATCACTTGAAAATCAGTTACAGATGCCAGCTGCAATCAACGAGGCCACTGGTGACAAAGGGTCAGAGAGAATCCTTCCCCTGAGGAGAACAGTAATGAGAGACAGGCACTGCAGTGTGCAAGCAGAGTTTGCTTGCTCAGAATGACATGAGAGCATCACAGAAACTGCACTTACAAATCCAAAGGATAGAAGAAAAGCACCAAATATTTCCCCTTAAAGTCATCAAGGCTTAGTTCTTTGAACTCTCCATTGACAACAGCTGTACCCTTAAAATAGGGCGCATGCTGGGTGACAGCAGGAGCTTGGTATGAGGAACCTGAAAAACAAGCCACACGTTCATGCAGTTTACCATTTGCTACCTCAAGCACCCATCTGATTTTATTTAAACGCTTCACACTAATTAAATAGTAGTATAATTTGCTAGGTAGTATAAATCACTTAAGAGTCAGTGCAACTGTGCATCTTAGGTACAGCAATTTTTACTTCCACATAGTTCTAGATTGTGCACAAACTCAATTCAAAGTAGTAGAGAAACTAAACAGAGGAAGACAGAGATGGAGAGGACGGAAGCAGGATAGAATTGAGGAAGACATGAGACAGGAAATGGATTCTAAATACGGTTCAGATTTCATCAAGTCTAGACGGGACAGGGCGAATGGCATGGAGGAAATGGCAGGAAGGGAGGAAGAGGCAGGCATGTGCAGGGAATAGCCTGTGGCACAGTTTGATCAGAAAGAAGTGAGTTTAAGGAAAGAAGCTGAGCAGGAGACACAGCAGGCAAGCGTGGCTGAGGGCCACGCCACGAGAGTCCTTAAATATCAGCTTGCTGAGTCCGTTCTTCACAGAAGAGATATGAGCCAGTCCTGGGAGGTTTTCATGTAGGAGATACACAAGGAGACAACTGTTTTTAGGAAGATTAGTCTGGCAGGAGGAGGGGAGATGGATGGTAGGAGGTGATTTTAGTGATCTCACTGAGGGGAGGGGTGAGGCAGAGAAAACAGAAAGAAAAGAATGGATGCCAAGAGATGTGTCAAAACTGGAGAGGACTTGCTTCTACCCGGGAACGAGGGACAAAAGAGATCCAGTGTCAAGATGCCTGGGACTTCCATGAACAGAAACAGGAGGAGCTGCTGGGGGTGGGGACTTGTGACTAGTGGAGGCAAGTTTTAAGCCTGTGCCATCAAATCACTACTAGAAATATTTTAAAGCTGCAGGGTAGTAAAATTGTAAAACTTCTTAGAATGTTTCACCCATAAACAAGGGCCTTGCTAAAGTACATTCCCACAAAGCCATAGCATATTAAATACATGGCTTTTTCAAAGGTGAGACAAATCTAAAGGAGGCATTTTCAAATACCACTTGTTATGTGAGGCTGATCTTGGCAAAGCCCACACACCCTAGAGAATGGAGTGTAAATCTCAAGAAAGAGCTAAGCTTCCCTCAGACTGTGGTGGATTCCATTAGATCGGTCTGGTTCTCGAGTGGCCAGCTCAGTTCCCCACAGGCTGCACCACTCACAGCCCTTTATACATGGCAGGACTAGAAGGCATCTGACACTCTCCCCACCTCAGTCCCCAAGCCCCTCAAATTAGAGGATCACAATAAGGCAACCAATAAGTAAATGTGACAGAGACAAGGGCAGTTTGCCTCAGTGATTCTCAACCCTGGTTGCACGTTAGAATAACCTGGTGAGGTTTTACAAAATACTGATGTTCTGGTCTCATCCCAAAGGACTGACTTAAGTTGTCCAGCGTGGGACTGGAGCAGTGCTACGTTTTTAACAGATCCTGAGGAGAGGAGAGTCTAATGTATAGCCAGAGTCCAGAGCCCCTGTCCAGACATGATGATTTGTGTTTCCTTTACCTGGGTCTAACAACACTTACTGGTGCTAAAGGCAAACTTTGCTTGACCAGAACCAGACCACAACATGTTTGTCAAGCATGTTCTTCCAGAAGCAGCAGGCCTAAGGACTGCAGAGGCAGAAATGCCCCAAGGAACAGCGTTCACATGTCGGGCAACCTGGAAAGAGAAACTTAACATTAGAAAATTTTTCTGGAATGGTGACTGAGGACTTGCCTTCCTGAAAAGACACTGTGCCAGTGGTGCCCTCAGCTGTCCTTGTTCCTGTGAACCAAATACCAAACCCTAAGAGCATGGATTGAGTCTCCATGTTCTTAACTTTCCCTTCTGCTTCCTTCTCCTTCCAGACTGCAAAGCGGAGGGGAATTATAACACAAAGACTCAAGAATCAAAAATTCTATGTTCTTAAAAACAACACAGGGTTCAAAAACCAGGGGGGGTTGGCCAGGCCCTGTGTATTTAATCCTTTCCCCAGCACTATCTGCTGAGCATGTCCTACCAAGTCAAGGTCTCCCTCAGAAAAGACAAGGCCTTTCCAGCCCCACAAACAAGTAGGGCAAAGTTCATCCTCTGGAAAATCTTGGACAGGGCTCAAGGGAAATGTCTGCTCAACATCAACGTCCAGCATGACAAGGGAAGGAGGAAGGGCCTGCGTGGAACCCCACCATGAGAAAGGAGGGTAACAAGAGGGCAATAGGCTTTGTCCGGAGAAAAGCGGGCATCAACAGCGGAGACGGATGCGGGGGGAGGGGAGAGGAGAGGGCCTTTCGTTAGTCACTTTGACACTTTGCGCGTGTCCATCCAGCATTTAAGTGGCTGCTCAAAGCAACGCCTTGACGTAGGTAGGCACCACTTTCCATCTTAAATGGCGGTCCAGAAAGGCGAAGTCATTTGTCCAAGGTCACAGCGTCGGTGACAGAAGCAGGACTACGGGCCAGGACACCTGCCTCCAGGACAGGTGCTTAGGCGGAGATGGGTCTGGGGACCGGATACTCCGGGCGAGGAGGGACTCGGAGCGGGGAGGGGGAGGGCGGTACTGCGCAGGCGCAAGGGCCGGAGGAGGCGGCCTCTGGGTCCGAGACCCTCTGATACCCTCCAAAGAGGGCGAACGGCCCCTAGGACGAGGAAAGCGGGATCCTGTCTAGGAAGCACGTTCCCGGGGCCACCGCTGCGTCTCCGCGCCTGTCCCTAGGTGGCAGCCACTCACCGAGGCCCGGAGCAACCTTCCTACAGCGGCCGCCATCTTCAGCGTGCGCGGGAACCGCGGGGCTGGCAGAGATGCAGGGGAGGCGGGGCCTGAAGGGAGGGCGGGGCCCGAAGAGAGGCGGGTCCGCGGGAGGGCGGGGCCTGAGGGAGGCGGGTCCGCGGGGGGCGGGGCCTGAGGGAGGCGGGGGCACGGTAGGGGCGGGGCCGGGAGAAGCCACCGCCTCCCCGCCTTTTGGGGACTCTCAGGGGAAAGTTCTCTTTATAGTTTCTGAGGAGCTGAGTGCTTGGGAAAGCGACGATTTCTTGCTGTCTGCCGCCCCAGCCTGAAAAGAACTAACCCAGGCCGGGAGCTAGATATTTATTTTCGTATTTCCTACTGATTTTTTTGTTAAGCTTTTATGGATTACTGTTTCTACCATTTCTGTGAAAGGATCCCTTTCCTGTTTGGGCCCCAGGTAGAGCCTTCTGGCTTCTGCATGAAATGGGATTAATTATTGATGCAGTTGTAGTCTGCATTAATAATTAACTATGATTAATTATTATAACCTAAGTGGGTCAGACACATGAAGGCTTTGTTGGCCTTGAAAACCTTTGGGATTGTGTGTGGGCTTCCATTTTGGCCTCTTCCCAAAATTGGGACAAACTTAAAATTTGTTTTTTGTCGATTAGTAAAGCCAAGTGCTCAGTGGTGAGCATGGTATGTTGAAATAAGTACATCAAACACAGATAAAAATGACACGGTGGCCTTACAGTAAATGTGACAAATTACAACCTGTAAGTCGGTCATTTCCGAACACTAGTCATCCCATTACCAACTCAGTTTCTCAAGTCTGCATTATCACCTGAATATTATTCACCACTTTCTTTACATTGACTTACTTCTTAAAAACTTTAATGATTTACTTGAAGGAAAATGTTAAATAACTAAAATGGAAAAACCTTATATCTTGCTATAAACAGACGGTAATTTAAAATAAACACATTAAGACAAAATGTTACTAAATTCCAGCTAGATACAGTTGTCTGCTGAAAGTCTGAGCCATTTTGTCAAAAAGTGAGAATGAGAGAGGTGGTCAGAGACATCCTAGCCTCCCATGAGACCTTCTCGATGTAATCCGGGGGATTTAGAGAGAATTAAAAAGACAATACCTTGGGCCGAGCCGTGGCGCACTGGGGAGAGTGCGGCGCTGGGAGCGCGGCGACGCTCCCGCCGCTGGGTCGGATCCTGTGTAGGAATGGCCGGTGCACTCACTGGCTGAGTTGCCGGTCACGAAAAAGACAAAAAAAAAAAAAAAGACAATAACTTCTCTTGTTGGGATTTGATGTTGGGTGTTTTTGCTCCTAACTCCCCCAGCAGTGTATTTCCTAAAGTCTCTTCAGGTACCACTAGGTGCCACTCTAGGTCCCCTGCTTTGGAAAGATTTGAGGGAACACGTTTCTCCACCATTTCCCCTCCGCATCTACCTTGTGTTTAACAGGTGCTCAGTATGTGTGTGTTGAGCAGGTGATTGGAAAGGACAGGGGATCATAATGTTGGTGCCCAAAATCCTACTGCAGACTATAAAGGAATATTATTCAGCCGTGAAAAGGAACGAGGTGCTGATACATACTACTACTTCTACATAGATGAACCCTGAACACATTATGCTCAATGAAAGAAGCCAGACACAAAAGACCCCATATTGTATGTTTCCTTTTAAATGAAACATCTAGAATTGGTAAATCCATAGAGACAGAAAGCAAACTGGTGGTTGCCAGGTGCTGGGAGGAGGGAAGATGGGGACTGAGTGTTTAACAGGTATGGGATTTTCTTTTGAGGTAATGAAAATGTTTTGGAACTAGATAGAGGTGGTGGTTGTACAACATGGTGAATTTACTAAATACCTCTGAGTTGTACACTTTAAAATGGTTTAATTTTATGTTATGTGAATTTCACTTCAATTTAAAAAGACAAATAGGGATTAACAACAAAATTATATACTGTAGTCTAGCCCAGTGATTTAATAGGAAAGAAAACTGAGACTTTTAGAGATGGATAAACCTTCCCAAAGTGACATAGCTGGTTAGAAGCAGAGGTAGGGGGCTGGCCTGTGGCTCACTCGGGAGAGTGTGGTGTTGATAACACCAAGGCCACAGGTTGAGATCCTATATAGAGATGGCCAGTTAGTTCACTGGGTGAGCGTGGTGCTGACAACACCAAGTCAAGGGTTAAGATCCCCTTACCAGTCATCTTTTAAAAAAAAAAAAAAGCAGAGGTAGGACTTCACACCTGCCAGCCAGTGTCTGTGGCTGGCTTGAGTCCAGCCTCCGCACCCCTTCAACAGCCACTTTGTGAGACGACATCATCTGCACTCAGGTCTTCTCATCTTTTCCCTCACACTGCAGTTTTTAAATACTTAGCTGCCACAGCTCAAGTCGTGAAAAGGTTAGGGGGAAGAGGGCAGAGGAAAGCCAAGGGATACAGCTCTCTTTTCCTTATGCCCATAGTCCTTTGCGCCCCCCTCCCCTTTTCTCCTGGTATTCTGGAGGGTGCCTCTCTCTCCTGTTGCACGTGTGAGTTGTTTAGTCCGAGCACACAGGCCGTCTGGTTCATAACTAAACTTCACGATAGTGCAAAGCACAGTGAGAACTAAAGCAACAGAACAGATTGGAGTTCCCTTGTAGTTTAACCTCACTCGTGCAGGTTTCCGTCTTAAGGTTCAGATGTATTATTTAGTCGCATCTCATTGGCTGGGGCCTATTTAGGGTTCAAGGTAAATTTCTGCCTTCCATTTAGCCCATTGTCCTATTGCTGCCTTTCAGTTTCAAATGCATTTCTTCCATCCTCTGTGCTCCTAGCCCATTTTATCCTCTAGATTAATACATTTCCTATTTAGGTCCCAGGTAGAACCCTCTGATGTTGGATAAAAATTGCATCAATTAACAATATGATTTTATTTTATTTTATTATGTTTTCCTAAATATGTATTTTTTATTGAAACAGCTAATTATACATATTTGTGAGGTACAGCATTAACTACCAATACTTGTGTTTTTAATCAGTTAATAAACATGTATTGACCGGATCACTCAGGCCCCACTCCTGAGAAACTCCATGTGTATCTAGGGAATGCAGACAGGATAATAAAAAGAAAAAAAGCCACGAAAGTCCAAGATCCAACATTTTAAGGGGCACGAAAGAGGAATAATGGTTGAGTGTGGACAGCCCAGGTTCAAACAGCCCTGCCACTTCCAAACATGTGGCCTTGGGCAAGTTACTTAACTTGGCATATTTTCTCATCTGTAAAATGGGAATGATATTAATATTTCCCCCAAGGGTTGTTATGAGGAATAAGTGAGTTAATATTTTAAAGCCATTTAGCACAGTTGGCAGACACATAATGTTTGTTATATTAAATAAAAGAGAAGTTCAAGTAAAGTGCTCTGAGCTTTTAAAGACCAAGAAGGGCTTCGTAGAGAAATCCCTCTATTCTGCTTGTGGAGGGAAGATCGAAGCAGGTGAGGGGGAAGATGGCAGTAGAAATAAACCTTCGTGACTTTGGCTTATTATTATCCTCAGTGAACATTTATTGAGAACTTACTAGGGGGCCAAGCTCTGGGTTGAATGCCGCATCTTCCTTAACCTTTCCACAACCCTGTGAGACAGGTGCTGTTTTTGATTCATCATCCCCATTTCACAGGTGAGAACACTGAGGCTTGGGGAGGTGTAGTAATTTGCCCAAAGTCCCACAGCTGGAAAGAGAAGGAGCCAGGATTTAAACCCTGAAAGCTGACTGCAGAGCCCCCATTCTCAACACAACCTCGTACCACCTCCTGCAGTGTTTGTTGACGTATCAGGTGCCCAGTGGGGCATAACAGGAGATGCTGCTGAAAAGGTGGGCTGGATCAGAACATGGAGGAGCAATGACCATCTGTCCTTCAGTGAAACATCTGCAAATGCTCCACCCTGGGCCTGACGGGGGATGCTGTCCTTTGGAGTCCTCCACTCTTTCATCTGAGCAGTTCTAGTGGGTTCTGTCCCTGCAGCTAATGCTCTTGGGGGCTTGCCTGATTGTTGCTGACTCTACTCTCAGCCTTCTTTTCCTTTTCTAGGGTCTGTCTGTTCCTGTCTTCCTGCCAAGCTTGTGGGAGGAAGGCACCCATTTGTTGTGACAACCCAAAATGTCTCCAGAAATGGCCAAATGTCCCCTGGGACAAAATCATCTCTAGTTGTAAACCACTGCTCTAATGGTACTGGCACAGGCTCTGGAGCCACCAGGACATGGGATTAAAACTTTGGCCTGTCATTTATGGTCTTGGAGGGTAGAGCACATGTCAGTCACTTCACTTTTCTACACCTCAGTGTCCCTGTGTGTAAAACGAGAGTCATGATGGCATCTACCTCACAGCATTAGATGAGACGATGCGTGCAAAATGCTTAGGCACAGAGTAAGTGCTAAATAAAAGTTATTTTTGCCCATAAGCAGACATACTATATTTTCAAACAACTGGCACAGGCTTTGAATACATCTCATTTTTCTCAAAGTGATGAAGTTCCTTTTCCTCCTGTCATGCAGGAGTGAGGGGTGAGGCATTTGCACATGCACTGACCCCCAAACGGGCTCAACTTCACCTCTTCTGGAAGTTAGAGGGACGTGCAGGCAAGGTGAGAAGACACGGGCCTGCTCACTGCAGCTTAATCTCCTCTGCCTCAAGGCTCCTGCTCGGGGAGATGCTCTTACTCAGGAAACCTGGTCATTTTTTTCTTTTAAAGCTAACTGAGAAACAAGGGTGACTACAAAGGTAAGACACATCGTATCAGACCCCCATCTACCTGTAATGGACTTTAGTCATGATTAGAAGGACGTCTTGACCATTTCTAAGATTGATGCAGATTTCGGTTTCCTACTTGTTGGGTGTGCAACAGGTTGGTACAATTTTGAAAAACATTCTTTTTTTTTTTTTTTTTTAAAAGATGACCGGTAAGGGGATCTCAACCCTTGGCTTGGTGTTGTCAGCACCACGCTCAGCCAGTGAGCAAACCGGCCATACCCTATATAGGATCCGAACCCGTGGCCTTGGTGTTATCAGCACCGCACTCTCCCGAGTGAGCCACAGGCCGGCCCTGAAAAACATTCTCTTTGTCAGATGGAAAGAGTTAACTTGGACTGTATTCAATCATGCCTGACATTTATCTTAAAAATGCACTACTTTATAGGCATCTTTTTGCTTTTTCCCTCAATGTAAATCAAACCAGGACGTTTTGTAATTTTTATCTCCATAAATCGCAGTCATTCAACAGTCAATCTTCAAGTCAGCATTTTAGGCGTGCGCAGCAGAGCATTACGGCTTGCCTCACGCTGAGCAGAAAGGCCCAGCACAGCAGCCCTGTTCCCAGGTCTGCCAGCCACTGGGGATGAAGTTTCACTGTTTCCCACTCTTGACCGAACAGGAAGCTGAGGCAGGTGCCTGTGGTTAAATAGCTTACCTCAAGTCACGCAGGGATTCATTGGCTCAGGAATGATTAAAACTGGAGCTCTCCAGTGTATGTGTCAGTTTCCTGGTCTGCTCATCTCTGCCACTTATCTTAAAAGGAATGAAATCTAGAATCTCTGCCCCAGAGGCCCAGAAGGAATTTCCTACAAGAACCTTCCAATGGCCTCTTACAATTTGCAAAGTGAGTGGCCTCCAGCTAATCTAGGGCTGCGGTGAGTGACTTTCCTTGGAAGGACAGGCAGAGTCCCTGATTTGTCCATTCCAAGAAAATAACCATGATTGGGTTTTGATCACTGGTATTAGCCTGAAGAGGAGTGAGCAGCTGTTCTGTCAAGTCTTCCCTGACCAGCTGCTCCATCTGCCAGGTGCCTAGAAAGTTGTGCACACGCCCTTCTCATTTTCACTGCTCTGGTCCTATGGCACTGGAATCTTCTGTGGCCTTGTCTGGGTCTTAACCATACTGTAAACTTCTTGAGGGTAGAACTCATGGCCTGCTCGTGTCTGTGGTGCCAATGGCTCGGCTAGAGCCTGGCGCATGGCAGAGGCTCAGAAAGTTTGTTGAATGAATGAATAAGTGGCTGACGTGATGGCCAAGATGTTCTTTCCATTCTCATTCTGGAAATAACATCTTTTTATTCAGCTTTCTCTGGCTGTCACAACAAGGACACGGATTGTTCCCCTAAAAGAAAGAGACAAACTAGCCTTGTCCTCATTACCAAAAGAGTAGAAAATAACTGAAATTCTCCCTTTTGAGTTTGGTAGAAAAAAGTTTGGACCTAGTTGAGGGGAAGGCAAATGAAAAGATATATGCTCCCTTTTATGATGATTGGGAAAATACCTCCCTGGGACCGCAAGTTAACATTCTGGTAGCTGGGCTGCAATTAGAGATGGCAAATGTTACTCTAGCTTTTGCCGAGTTCTTCCTCTCTCCATGGCAAAAAGCATTCTTTTTTTTTTTTTTTTTCCTTCTTCTTTTCCCATTGAAGAGGAGCCCTGGATTCAGCTCTCTCCTGAGTTCTGGGAAGAGGAAGTCTCAAAGCGGAGCCTCTCTGACCTTCCCCCAGCATTCTCCTGCACGACCGACCTATGCAGTGCCATTGGTCACCTCCAAGGCAGGCAGCAGAGAGACAGAGGGACCTGAGTTTCCTTATTCAAACCCCTGTGGATTGTTTTGCTTTCAGAGTGCAAGTGTCCCTGTGTGAAAAGACTCACCTCACAGGCTCACGTGAGCACCTGCCATGTGATAGCCCACCGTGATGCTCCTTTATGCTCTGTAGTTCCCTGCTCTGCCCACCCCCAGCACACCTTGGCTTTCTTAGTTCTGAGCCTGTCCCCTCCTTATCCTTGTTGCCTGTCCCCAGCATATCTGCCCTCTGCACCACCTGTTTTTAATAGACTTTATTTTTATTTTTTTTTAAAAGATGACGGGTAAGGGGATCTTAACCCTTGACTTGGTGTTGTCAGCACCACACTCACCCAGTGAGCTAACCGGCCATCCCTATATGGGATCCGAACCCGTGGCCTTAGTGTTATCAGCACCGCACTCTCCCGAGTGAGCCACGGGCTGGCCCCTAGGGCTCACTCTTGGTGTTGTACATTCTGTGGGTTTTGACAAATGTATAAGGATATGTATCCACCATCATAGTGTCATACAGAATAGTTTCACTGCCCTAAACATCTTCTGTTCTTTGCCTATCCCCCCCCCCTCAACCCCTGGCAACCTACCCCTTTGAGAGCTGTGTCTCCGCCAGCCTGTCCTCTGAGCACCATCCTGCAAGCATCTCACGCGATGTCTCTCACACACCTCAAACTTAACGAGCACAAAACCAAACTCTTGTTTTCTCTCCTTAAACCTGCTCCTCTCTGCTCCCTCCCCCAATCTTTCCCAGGTCACTAAAGGGCCTAACAGTCCATAAAACCATTCAAGCCAGAAACTAGGAATCATTTTGGTTCTGATGGGGTTCAGGATGCCGTACCCCCAAATATGACACCATGGTATTTGGAAAACAGAAGCAAAAAGGTTACTCTCGAACTTTCTCCCACCCTCCTTTCTCCCCTGAAGCAGGCTATGACACAATTCTCTGGCCTTCTTCTGAAGAAGACACTCATTCCAGAGGTGCCCACCCTAAATTCAGAGGCATGCCCTTGTCTTTGGAGACACAGGGACACAAAGTGCCCCCCACCACAGCCCTTTGTCCAGTCAGACTTCCCCACGGCTGTCCACTCTGCATCAAACCTAAGCATGAAAATGCACAGGTTTCCTTGTTTCTTTGGGTCTCCATTGCTGAAGGTTCCCGTGTCACACAAAACTTATACTAAATAAATTTGTATGCTTTTCTCGTTAATTTCTCTTTTGTTATGGGGGGGTCTCAGCCATGAACCTAGCGAAGGACAAAGAAAATAAATCTTTTCACCCCTACAGTTCCTATCCTTCCCCTCCCCAGCCAACCAGCACCCAAAGTATACACTGTCTTCTCACCACCTCCCCCTGACACCCCCTCAGTCCGGGCCACCATAGTTTCTCCTCTGCAACTCTTTCACAGCTTCTGAGAGTCTCTTGGCTGTCAAAAAGGCTTAGGTCACTTCCATCATGTGAAGTATATTTTAAAAGTAAAAAACAAAAAAACAAACAAAAAAAACCCCAACACCACCAAGTATAGCTGACTCTTGTGTGTCTTTGGTGTCCCTCAGACCCTACCACTTCCTGGGGCTCCAGAAACTTCCAGCTGCCGGGATCTGAATCTCTATGCAGAGGCCTTTCTTCAGAAATGCAGAAGCCTCGCCTGCCCTCTCCTGCAGAAAGGCAGAGCCCTGTGAATTACCACCCCCGCCTGCGCCCTCAGCCACCGCCTGGCCAGGTGGAGGGAGTGAGCGTGGAAATACCCCAGCTCCTCGCCCCATGGGTGGACACCCAGAGGCACGTGCTTCCCAGAGTTTCCCACAGATTAGGTTCTAGTTACCCATGGGGGTAACTTAACACACCCTTCACAGGCTGCCTGTCTGTTTAGTCCCCCTCCCTTACCTATGCTTCCAAATAAGCTACTTGCATCTGGATCCTTGTCGCCAGACCTAGGGGAATGCACACGAAGACCAGCACTACAAAAATTGTCATACAAAAGCTACCCACAGGCTGATTATAGGACTTAGGTAGAAATCTTTATCCGTGATATGCTCCAGGCCGGGAGAGCCGACCATGGGAACCAGGAAGTGCGGGTGGACACCATCTTTCCCAGCCTGGCAGCTCTCCTGGTAACAGTACGTGGGACTGCAAAGGTCCAGGCGTGAGACCCGCCCCTGCCTGCCTGCTCCTCCTCCCCTCCCACACGGGCCAGCGGCCGTTCTCTGCTCTCCATTCTCAACCCAGCAGCAACAGTGATCCTTCTTAAAATACCAGCCAGGTCATTTCATCTCCTCGTTAAAACTCTTTAATGGCTTTCCATTTCATTAGATTTTCCATTTCCAAATTTGTACAAGGCCCTACCTGGCCAGTGCCCTTGCAGGTGTGCACCCCTTGCCTCCTTTCTGGTTTGGGCTCCTGCCCACCCCCTTTCTGCCCCAGCCACACTGGTCCCTTCCGCTTCCCCAACACCTCCCCATCACCTGGACACATGCTGTTGTCTTTGGTTGCCCTCGTCAGTCATGCCCTGTCCCTCCACTCGTATCTGGCTAGCTCCTTTTCATTATTCAGCCTGTGGCTCTGCTGTCATCCTCACCAAGAGGACTTCCCTGATGACCGTGTCTGCTATTCCCTGTCTTGGTCCTGGTATATTTCCTTTGATTGGAAACTTACAATTGCAATTATTTTTACTGGGTCTTGGTTGGGCTCCCCTCTAGAACAGAAGCCCCAACAGGGCAAGGACTGTGCCCATCTTGCTCACTGTTACATCCCCAGCACCTAGCACAGTGCCTGGCAAATGGCAGACTCCTAGCAAATTCAGATGAATCTGGTTGATGGTTCAGCAAAAAACTCACTGTGTGCAGCCACTTCTGACACCCCCAGAGGACGCCTCCTCTCCCTGAATGCCTTTGGCAGTTATCATCAACACCATTCTTTGGGTGATCAATCCTGTGTGTTTTATCACAACCTTCTACTGCTGCCTTGAACTAATATTTAAATCATGTTTTGTTTCTTAATCATCTCTGATGTCTATCCTAGTTTGCAGATTGAATGACTGTCTAATTCACTTTTTTAAAGCCCCTCAATACTTGAGAGTGTATTTTCTAAGAACAAGGACATCCTTTTATATAACAACAACATTACGATGCTCAAAATCAGGAATTTTAACATTGACACACTGTTATCTAATGCATAGTCCATACTCAGATTTCATCAACTGTCCCAGCAATGTCTTTACAGCTGCCTTCCTTGACTTAACATTTTTGAAGAACATGGTCTGGCTCTTTTGCAGTATGTCCCTCAGTTGGTTTGTTTGATATTTCCTCATGATTAGATTCAGGTTAAACATTTTTTGGCAGGAATACCACTGAAATGTTCTTCCATAACTTACTTAACAAATCTACTATTGTTGGAAATTTGTGTTGTTTCAAATTTTTCTTCTTATTATAACCAATAATGTAATCTTTATACTTGTATATCTTTGTAGTCAAATCTTTGCACACATTCTTATCTATTTCTTTCCAGTGTGTTTCTAGAAGTAGAACTACTATGACTAAAGGTCATGTGTGTTTTTATGACTTGTGATACGTATTGACAAACTGCCTTCCAGAAAGGCTGTGCCGGTTTATACTCCTTCCACAGTGACTGAGAGGGGCAGTTCCTAGGAGATGTTACCAACACTGGATCCAAACAGCTTAAAATATCCTTCTTACAGCAGTCCGTACTTCTCACGTTGATCTGTCCTCTATTCCAGTTTCTTGTATGTGTGACTGGTTGGTCCTGAGAGCCTAGAAGCTATTTAAAGGAAAGATTTGCATGTCTTACTCATTTTTATGGTCTCCCATGGTGACTAACTATACCTCCTATTTCATAGTCACTCAATGAATGTCAAAGGAAGGAAGTAACAAACAGTTAAATAATGCACCTTGTATAGTTGTCAGATTCTTCTTTGACATGCTGGTCTTAATTCAGGCTGCTATAACAAAGTACCATAGGCTGGGAATCTTATAAACAACAGAAATTTGTTTCTCGTAGTTCTGGAGGCTGGAGGTGTGAGATCAGGGAGCCAGCATGGTTGAGTTCTGGTGAGGACCCTCTTCTGTGTGGCAGACTGCCGACTTCTCGTATCGTCACATGACAGAGAAAGGGCAGGAGAGCTTTCAGGTCACGTTTTATAAGAACACTAATCCCATTCATAAGAGCTCTAAGCTCTTGACCTAATCATTTCCCAAAGGTTCCATCTCCTAACAGCATCACATAGGGGATTAGGATTTCAATATGAACTTTGGGGGGACACAAACATTCAGTCCATTGCAGCCTTCAAAAATGTCACTAACATTGGTATCCCAAAATCCAACAACCAGAGAGCCCCTGCTTGCCCAGATTAGCAAGTGGTTCAGCCTTTTACCAGTCTTCATTCCCAGGACCTCTCAGGAGAATCCTTATATTTTGTCCATATGGATCCTGTGCATGCTTTTCTTCTTGGCATCCACCCCACTGCAGACAACTGCTCTGGGCTTCTTGGCTCCCCTCTTGCCCTTGCATGGAGCTTCTCTGAGCTACTGCTGGTCTTAGATATACCTCTGGGTCCCAGGATAGCCACATGCCTTTCTCTCAATTTTCTGATGCCAGCTAAGACAGGCAATCATTTTTAAACTAAAGGTTTAATGAAAACAGACAGGAATTACAGACAAGGCAAACATAAAGCAGGATGTGAGCTATCCTGTTCATGAATTCTAGCACCTTCCTAGCTCCATAGGGACTCCTTGGGAACCATTTTCCCCCTTTGCAATCCTCCTCTCACCCCCAGGTTGCAGGATCTGCTCACCTGGGAGGACACCATATGGAGCACCCCGCATCTGGCCTCTTTTTCCCCATCGTGGCCCTCCTGCCTTCACCCTGCATCCCTAGCTGCTCCTAGAAAGAGAAAAACCTCCAGCGATCAGGCCTCCCCTGGTGAAGACGTCCTTTTTAGAGTGTCACGTAGCACAGATTAACTCCTCATTATTCTCAACTTCTCCATTTCAGAGTAGGAAGTTGACTTGATTTTCAAATAACTAAAAGCCCCTCTACGTGTTTTTCCAAAACAAAAGCACCTTCTCCCCCCTCAGATGAACTTTTCCTCCACCTTACAGCAACAGAAAAAAATACTGTGTTCCTGAATAGTTTGTGACCTCTTTTAGTCATCAACATTTCAGAAATATTGGCGCCTAGTCACAAAACATGCAACATATACACTAAACCTTATCATTTTCAAAGCATTTTTTGTGGATTCCATCTCCCTGCTCCATAAAGACTTCTTAGGTGAGGGGGCCCAAATCTTGTGCAAGAAGCTGTTTTCATTCCCCAAGGACTTGGGATGCAGGCGCTGAGGGGGAGAGGTTGAGTAGAGATGGGAAAAGAGATTGCGCTGAGAATAAAGACGATGTTCAGTTTTTGATGTTTAGTTTTTGCCTTATCTTCAGTCCCTCCCAAGTGGGAAGAATGACATATGTCAGAAAAAATGGAGATGAGAGGGGTGTTGGAGGGGAGATTGTGGAGAGCCTCTCCCCCCCCCACAACCAGCGGGGTTCAGGGGGGTGGCAAGGGTCCTAATCTGGAATTTCCTACTGGGAAAGAGTATAGTGGCTTAAAGCCTCTTTCCTTCAGAGGAGTCCCACCCTACCCCTGTGCAGGACAGTCTGTTTGCCTGTGGCCTCCCTGGTGGTGATTTTGTTCTGCTGCTGATGCTCGGGTCCCCTATTTGTTGATTACTTCCTCCTCGCCTGTTTCTCTCTCTGCCTATTCATCTGTTCCCCTGGACTCTAGGCCTCCTGCCTTAGTCTCTCTTTCCTGCAAGATTGGTGCCACTTGGTAAAAATGCTATCACTTTCCCATCATCTGAGAAAACCATGCAGTAGTGGGGGGACGATGCTGCATATGCAGGTGGGGTCTTGGAGACCCAACTCTGCAACTTTCAGGTTATGGGTCTTTTATTTTTCTGGCCTACAATTTTCTTATCTATAAAATTGGCGTGATAATACCTACCTACTTATCAGGCAAGAGCATGTTGAAGAACTGTGATTTGTTGCTCAGCGTGCTGGTATTATCCATCACTTGGTCTATTCCAAGTATTCCTCAACTATTAATTGAATTAATTTTTTTTATTGAGGTAAAATTCACATAAGATAAAATTAACTGTTTTAAAATGAATGGTTCAGCAGTCTTTAGTACATTCACAATGTTGTGCAAATACTACCTTTATCTAATTCCAAAACATTTTCATCACCCCAAAAGAAAAAACCCCATACCCATTCCTCCCACCCCAGCCCCTGACAACCACCAACCTGTGCTTCTGTCTCCATGGATTTTATGGATATTCCACATAAATGGAATCATACAATATTTGTCTTTTTGTGACTGGCTTCTTTTACTTAGCAAAAATGTTTTTGAGGTTCATCGACCTTGTAGCAGGTATCAGTACTTCATTCCTTTTTATTACTGAATAATATTCCATTGTATGGATACACCACATTTTGTTTGTTCACTCATCCATTGATGGACACTTGGGTTGTTTCCGTCTTTTGGCTATTGTGAAGTGTTGCTATGAACATTTATGTACAAGTTTTTGTGTGGACATATGTTTTTAATTCTTTGGGGTATTTACCTAGGAGTGGAATTGCTGGACCATATAGTAATTCTATGTTTAACTTTTTTAGGAACTCAGATTTTTTTGGGGGGGAAGAAAAAAAGAAGGTTAAAAAATCAGTGGCAATGGAACTATTCTATATCTTGGTTGTCCTGGTGGTTACATGAGTATACGTATATGTCTAAACTCATAGAACTAAACACTAAAAAGAGTGAATTTAATTTTGCTGTGTATAATTTTAAGAATTAATGACAAAAAGAGAGAAATCCTCATTAACTCTTCAAAAAATCATTATTTGTTAGAGCAAAAGATGGGGAATAGTAAACATGCCCATGAGTAGATTACTGGTTAAATGAGTTATGGTCCAGCCATCTGATGGAATGACTGTCCTGCTGTCCTTAAAAAGGATGAAGCAGCTTGGTGTGTTCCCCTGTGGAACATTCTCCAAGACATATTGCAAAGCAAAAAGATACACTGTAAAGCAAGAGCAGTGCTTCCATTTGTACATAGGAAGAATATATGTATATATGTCTGTATATTCATAGAACGTCTCTGGGATGATATGTAAGAAAATGAGATGACTGGCTCTCTCTGGAGAGGGCAACTGGAGCACTGGGGAGGAGAGGTGGGAGTGAGGCCTGCCTTCCACTGTATTTCCACTGTGCTCCCTTTATGTCTTTTGAATCCCATATCCTGTGCTTCTGTTACCTGTTTAACAATGTGTCCCTCCAAAATTCATGTATTGAAATTTAATCCCTAATGTGTCAATGTTAAGAAGTGGGGCTTTGGGTCCTCATGAATGGGATTAGTGCCCTATGAAAGATGCCTGAAGGAGCTTGTTCGTTCCTCCCTTCATGTGAGGACACAGTAATAAGGCACCATCTATGAAGCAGAGAGCCCTTACCAGACATTGAATCTACCGTCACTTTGATCTTGGACTTCTCAGCCTCCAGAACTGTGAGCAATATATTTCTATTGTTTATAAATTACCCATCTAAGATATTTTATTATAGCAGCCCTAATGGACTAAGACAAACAATAACCAGTATCTCTCCAGGCTAACCTTCCCCCGGCTCCTCCAAAATACAGAGAGGTCAGATTCAGCCTGGAGAACAGGGGACTCATTGGTATCCCAGTCGGGTCCTGGAGCACACGAGGGTTATGGAGCTTGAGATACAAGTAATAGACATGCTCTATGACCCAATCACAACCTCCCGAGCACAATTCCCTTTGTAGTACTCGGGAACTATTTGTGTTATATATATCAACTGTCCTAGCACACTCATGGACCCATTTTAGGGCATAAAATGTGGAGCTTGAGACTTCCTTTTGCCATTTGGGGACTGGCTGCAGCTCTCCAGACTCCATGCTAGATGGCATCCTCTCTCCATGGAGGAGACTATGGCAGCTACATAGAATGAGAGCTCTACCTGCACAAGCTCATTTCTGTGGCAGGCGAACCTATGCCTTTGCTTGGACATGCTACTACAGGAGGGAATTAAGCTGCTCCAGATCAATTGGGCAATTAGATACTATATTCCGTTTTACATAATTGTCAAAAAATCAGTCTGTGCAAAAGCATTGCACTTTCTAAATTCTAAGTATTCTTTAGATTTCATTTAGCGTATGACTGGCTAGCTGAGACTTCAATGAGAGAGAAAGTATATCTTTCTTTTATTGGGTCAATTAAATATTCACACACCTATAATGGCCTATCTTAGGAGATTAAAAGCTTCATCTTAAGGTCTCAAAGATAATTAGGCCCAGAGTCTCTGGAGCAAGAGCAAGTATATATAATTGCAGAATTAAGGTTGAAACCCTGTGACCCCACTTCACATATGAGTCATCTGGTTATAAGGGCTCCTAATGTCACATTCAATTCAGCTTGCCTCCTCCTCTTTTAAGAAGCAGTTCTACCTTTGCAAAGATTGTATCCATATTTCCATTACAGGCTATTATGCAAGAGAAGTGAACCTGGCCTTAGTCATGTCATGGCCTAATAGATGCTGGTCATCAAAAGACCATGAGTGATGGTTTGAATTTTTTCCTTATCTGTATTAACATAAAATCATTGTCTTTTAAGTATGCTACTGGAGAAAATGCTATTTTTCCTCCCCATACTCTGAAAGTACAGAATTAATTTTTATACCTTTACTGTGTAATTTCCTTGCCATTTGAAAAATTTTCTTCCTCCTCCTAAATCTATCGATTGCTCAGCATTGAACAAACCAAAAAATGCCACACTTTCTGTGAGCCATTTTGGGAGTAAAAATCTTGTGTTTTACTCAGCCTGGAAATTGAATCGAAATTGGTCTACCACCAAGGTCAAGGGTTTGGATCCCTACACAGGGCAGCTGCCAAAAGAAAAAAGAAAAAAAAAAAAAAAAAGAAAAGAAATTGGTCTGCCTAGTTTCCTTTAAAATTGTGTGCTGAGTTTAACTACTAGGTTGATTTCAGGAGACAGAGATTTGAAAACAGAGGTACAGAGGGCTGGAGACTGCGAGATTGCCCCTGGCTTTCTGCAACAAGTGGACCTCTGATGCCAGAAGACCAGTCTCTCCTACTTTTCTCTTTTAAACTCTGATCTGTCAGGGATGTGGGAATTTTGATAGTTAACTAGTATGATATAACTAGCATTCCAGAGGCCTAGGTGGGGCTGAGTCATGCCATATGTGGCCCAAATGAGCGAATATTGCCAAATGCTCACTATGTGTAAGGCACTTATTAGGTTCTATAGAGAAGAGAACGAAAAGAATAAAAAAAGACCCATTTCAGTCCTTGAGTAGGAAAGGGTGACATTTACCTAAATACCTAGCCTCACCACCCACTTATCATTGACCTGGGGCAACAGACCTAATTCTCTGAAGCTGAGTTTCATCTGTATACAAAGAAGATGACAACGTCTTTAGACAGTAACTGCCTTGTAGGCCTGGTTGAGGAACAGGTGTTCTGGGTATAGCGATGGCATGGCAACTGGAGAAAGGGTCTTCGTATGGACTGAAAAAGCTGTCTCATTAAACTTTGTAACAATTCAGGGCCCCGGTAAGTCTACTGTGGACCCTCCTCACTGAACATGGTACATGGGAAGGGACTTTTCCTTTTCACTAAAGAAGACCATGTTAAACTGCTGTAGTGTCAGGAGCTTGGAGACCCTGTGTGGCTGGGACCATCAGCAGGCATGAGCATTGCAGCAGGAGCTTGGAGACCCTGTGTGGCTGGGACCATCAGCAGGCATGAGCATTGCAGCAGGAGCTTGGAGACCCTGTGTGGCTGGGACCATCAGCAGGCATGAGCATTGCAGCAGGAGTCTCCTTTCTGAACTTGGCAGTTAAGAACTGATGGAAGATAGATGACCTTGTAAGGTCTTATTACCAAGGTGAGTGTTTAGATGTTTATAGGTGTATTAGTCCATTTCTGTTGCTTATAACAAAATACCTGGAACTGGGTACTTTGTAAGAAAACAAAATTTATTGCTTACAGTTTCAGAAGCTGGGAAGTCCAAAGTCCAGGAAACATATCTGGAAAGAGTCTTCTTTGGTGGTAGCTTTACAGCAATGCAGGGGTCTCACATGGCAGAAAATGGCATAGTAGAGAGAGAGACTCTCATGTGCTCTCCTTTTAATGCCCCCAGAACCACACCCATGACCACCATTATTAATCCATTTATCAGGGCATGGTCATCAGAATCTAATCACCTCTTTAAGTCCCCACCTTTCAATTACCATAATAGGATTTCCCACCCTCTTTATACTGTCACAATGGGGAATAAGTCTCCAACACATTAAACTTTGGGGGAGACACAATTCAATCCACTGCAATAGGTAATGATCATTTCAGAATACTAGTGTTTTAGTCCGTTTTGTGTTGCTATAACAGAATTACCTGAGACTGGGTAGTTTATAAAGAAGTGAGGTTTATTTGGCTTACAATTCTGGGACAGCTGCATCTGGCACAGGCCTCAGGCTGCTTCAACTCGTGGCAGAAAAGTGGCAGCAGCCGGCAGGTACAAGCAGATCACATGGTGAGAGGAAGCAAGAGAGAGAGAGAGAGAGAGAGGAGGTGCCAGGGTCCTTTAAACAATCAGCTCTCATGGGAACTAACAGAGCAAGAACTCACTCATTAATCCCTCCTCCCCTAGGGAGAGCATTAATCCATTCATGAGGGATCTGCCCCCATGACTCAATCAGTTTCCAACACTGCCACATTGGAGATCAAATTGCAACATGAGTTTTGGAGGGGACAACACATCCAAACTCCATCAACTAGGGTGAAGCCTCCCAACAGATTTATTAAGATCAGCCAATTCATCTTGAAACCAAAGGCTGCAAAGGTTTCATGTGTTGCTTGGAAGTCAGTTTTTTCCAGAGTGCAATATTTCAACTACTCCTCACAATTCACAAACATTATTGGTTAGGATGAATAAAAAGTCTTTAAAGTGAATTGACTTTAAAGAAAAAATATTAAGTTAATAGAACAGCAGGTGGTCTACAGCATGGCAAAATTTTTAATGTCAAATTTGGTTAACCACGGTGGTCCATCAATAAAGGAACTTTTCAGAGGGGAGGGAATGTTAACTGGAGACTTCATGCCTCCAACCCCACTTTCAGCTCACATTTCTCCTCTCCTGGAATCTTCCTTGGTGCCTGAAATCACTTCTTCTGTTTGCAAAGCCCTTTGTGTGTGTCTTCACAATGGCCCTTACTCCACTGCATGAAGGCGGTTTGCCTCCCAGTTGGCTTTCCCTCTGAGTGGTGAGCTCCCTGGGAAATTGCATTGTGCTCGCTGCAGTGCCTGGCACATAAAAGTAAACTTTGAAGAAGGGGAGAATACACGAGAGAATGAAAGTTTTATCTCCAGCTGCTTCCTGAGGACTAAGAAGCTGTGAGGCGAGGAGGATGAAAACTCCAGCTCCAGCACTATTCAGAAAGCCAATTTGATCATGTAGGCAAAAGGAATCCATATTTTAATAGGAAGATAGGTTTGTGACTTTCTGGAATAGGCTTCTATTTACAAGAACTCTGACCCAGCAGCTTTGTCTGCGGGTGGTACTGGTGCCGACAGAAGAATGAGAAGATTCCTGTTTATTTTGCATTTTTGGCTCAGCTGATCCTGAGTAGGGTTAAAAGTCAGTGTTTGTCTCTGGCATATTCCCATTCCTCTCATCCTCACCCACTTCGCCATTTGTATTTCCATTCTGGCTCTTAGCTGGCTGTCAACAATTCCCTACTTAGCTATTGATATTTAATAGACTACTCTTCCTGGAATCAAACCCATTTTTCAAGAGGACTGCGAGTTCAGTTGTTAATTAACTCGAGTTAATCGAAAGGAATGAAGCTATCTATAATGGTGGAATTATAGACTGGAATTGGAAACTCCTCTTAAGTCTTAATCATTTAGTCAACTGCCTACTTTGCCTTCTTACAGTGCAAATTCACTCTGGAAGCCCATCCAAACAGTTACAGCCAAGCTGTGCTGGCCAGCCTGAGCTAGCCAGAAATTAAGTGCGTAGACTCTGAGTCAGACTGCTGGGTTCAAATTCTGGGTCTATCTACTTATTATTTATGTGACCCTAGGGAAGTTGTAAAACCTCTCTCTCTCTCTTTTTTTTGCCTTTTTGTGACGCCCGCACTCACTGTGCTCAGCCAGTGAGCTCACCGGCCATTCCTATGTAGGATCCGAACCAGCGGTGGGAGCCCCGCTGCGCTCCCAAGCGCTGCACTCTCCCGAGTGCGCCACGGGCCGGCCCGTAAAACCTCTCTTAACCTGGGGACTTTATCTACCTCATTTGGATATTGTGTTTGGGGAGATAATCCATGTATAACACTTAGCCCAGGGCCTGGTCCATTGTTGGGGTTAAGTAAATGTTAGCCATTATCATTACATTCTTGCTTCAGAAAGTCCTAATTTCCCCCTAGAGGCACAGATACTTGACATATAACCATTTTGTAGGCAGGATGCGTCACCCTGTAGTGCAGAGAGAACTAGATAGGCTAATACTCACTTGCTGAGTGACCATGCAAACTCACTTATTCTCTCTGGGTCTGTTTCATATCTGTAAAATGAGGGGAGACAGGCAGGGGTTTCCAGAATTACAAACTCAAGTATCTACTGAGGTCAGATCGGTAAAATCCCTGGTGACTTGAACTGGGTATAAGACCATAGAGGGCGGTGGGTATTGTGGTTAACTATAGAGCTTTGCTGCTCAGAGTGTGGTCTACTGACTAGCAGGATTGACAGACCCTGTCAGAAATAGCATAATCTCAGGACCCACCCCAGACGCACAGAAACAGAAGCTGCATTTTAACAGATCCCAGGTGATTTGTCTGCACATCAGAGTTTGAGAAGGTTGCTATGGAGCACAAGCCATCTAAAGGCATTCAAATTTTGAGGTGATTTTTTTTTTTTTTTTTTTTTTTTTATGTCAGCCAAATAAACTTTGAGCTGCATCAGGCCTTAGGCGCTCCTGGCAAATGACCACGGTAGTTGGTGGGCTCTAACATGCTGCCAGCTTTAGGAGACCCAGCTTTAGAGACTCTTTCTGAGAGAGACCCTTTCATGACAAGTTAGGGCTCTGAGTATGTATGAACCTGTAGCAAAGACCAAGCCTGGGTGCTTAGAACAATTATTCCTGGAGTGGAAGGTGCCTAAGAAGTTATCTGCTCAGCTCTCTGTCTTCTGACCGGTAAACCCTTATCGCCCCACTTCGCAGACAAGGTAAGTGAGGCCCGGGGACACCGACTGATCCAAATCCAGACACTAGTAAGTGGTGGTGGTGGGTCCGCCAGGAAAGAAGACAATCCTGGGCTGTTAGAATCAGCGACCATTCCAGTTTCCAAGGTCTGGAATATCTATTAATTTCTTTATACTTTCCTACTCATAATAATTGTTCTCAGTTTCTCTCCGCACTTCCCTGCTCCTTCCTGGCAGCCCTGGGGACAGAAGGTTTCCTCCTTTTGCACAGAGAAGGCCCAGAGCCGGCTTCTGAACGGATATCCCCCCGCAGGATGCAGAGGCGGCAAAGGCCTCATTGTTTCTTGGGGCCAGCTCCCCGCCCCCAGCCCACAGGCCACTCACACCCGGGTCACCCGCGAGAGCTCGTTTGCCAGGAGTGGGCCCTTCGGAGGAAGCCAGGAAGCGGGGCTGAGCCCAGATCTGGAGTCTGATGCTCTGAACCTCACAGTGGGAGGGCCCAGAGCCCCCAGACAAGTGAGCCCGGAATGTGGAAAGTCATCTCCACGCCGGCTCGGCGCTGGCCTGGCTGTCAATCATTAACGCTCCCCACACAGACTCCGGCGATTCCGTCTGCGTTTTAACGACTTGATCCGCACGAGTTTGGTGGTAGCGAGGATCGCCGACTTGCGCGCCCGGCGTGCTGGAAGGCACTTTATTGACAGGACCAACCTCGTCTTCCCACGCCGGGATCGGAAGCCGGGGCCGCCGTCCGCGTGGACCCGCCGCCGCCGCCGGGGGGCGCCCGAGCTGCGCGGCCACCAACGGGCCGCTAGCGCCGGGTCGCCGCCGGTCGCAGACCCCTTCGCGCCTCCGAGGGAACAAAGTACACCTTTGTCGGCGAACTGGCGCGAGTGCGTGCGAGACGGTGGCCGGCCGCCGTGCGCGGGGCCCCGGGGCTCAGCCTCCTCGTGGATCCGGCGTGGCTCCGAGGCAGCGGGCTGCGGCCGGGCCGGCCTGACCGTCCTCCGTCCCCGAGCACGCCCTGAGGGACGGCCTAGGACCCGCACCCGCTCCTGCCGGGCCGCGGCGCTTCGCCCGCCGCCGCCGTGGCCTGGGCACTCAGCTTTCCGAGCCCTCGGCAAAGAGCGGGAGCCCGGGGTGTGGGCGGGGGCTCCGGCTCGGCCGGGCTGCCTTCGATTCGCCAGTCGGCCAGGCCGTGGCCGCCTTGGCCGTGGGCGCCGTCCCGGGGCGGGGGTGGGACTCCGGCAGCCGCGCGCCAGTCCAGCCTCCGTGCGGCGCGGCCCGGGAGGACTACAAGTCCCAGCAGGCCCCGCGCCGCTCGCGGCGAGGCAGGAGGCGCGTCCCGGCCGGCGCCTGCGCAGTGCGGTCGCCCGAGCCTGCTAGTACCACACCCCCGGGAGGGACGGAGGGGAGGCAGAAGCATCTGAGGCTTAAAGCATCCGAGGGAGCCGGAGGGGAGGAGAATGGAGTGACAGAGACACGCGGAGGGTGGGGGGTGGGGGGGACACTGTCGAGGGAGGGGGGGAGGGGGGACACGGAGGGAGGAAGAAGCGGCGGCGGCGGCTCCTCTTCGCAGAGGAGAAAACTCCGAGGGCTGAGAGCAGGAATAATGCGGTAGGCGAGGCGGGCTGCTCGCTCCCGGCTCCGGCAGCAGCGGCGGCAGCCCCGGCAGCACCCCAGGCGCTGACAGCCCCGCCGGCCGGCCCCCTCGCTGACCGCCGACTGTCAATGGAGCTGGAAAACATCGTGGCCAACACGGTCTTGCTGAAAGCCAGGGAAGGTAAGAGGCAGGGCGGCCCGGGGCTGTGCGGGTGCGGGATGCCCGCAGAGTTGGTCGCGAGCAGGACACCTCGGGGAGCTCGGTGCAAACACTCCCGGCTTCCTGCCCGGGGCTCACTGAATGTGGACTTGGGCAGAGAAGGCTGCAGGGGTCAGGATGCTGGAATATCCCCCGGTTTCCTGCTCTGACCCTACGGATCGTGCCATCTCGGCAGCTGTCGAAAGGTCAGTGGGGACAGGATTCATTCAGGGAGAGACGCGCATAGGTGCGAGTATTCAAGAGCTCTTCGAGTCGGCCCGGGATGGTTCTGCGAGTGTAAACTGGCGTGTGTGTGTGTGTGTGTGTGTGTGTGTGTGTGTGTGTGTGTGTGTGTGTGTGTGTGTGTGTGTGTGTGTGTGTGTGTGTGTGTGTGTGTGTGTGTGTGTGTGTGTGTGTGTGTGTGTGTGTGTGTGTGTGTGTGTGTGTGTGTGTGTGTGTGTGTGTGTGTGTGTGTGTGTGTGTGTGTGTGTCGGGAGGAGGGATGGGACTAGCAGGAGCCAAGTCTTTGCCTGCGCAGGCGGAGTTGATACAGACTCTTGCTGGAAACCATCCGCTGGGAATGTTTCTTAGGGAAATCCCGTCGTGTGGAAGGAAGCCTTTTAAAGGCAAAGTGAGACGTTGAGGAATTAGCCTGTTCGTAGAATAACCAAGGGATGGCTGTACAGATCACCTAGAAAATAATTTAGGATTTCAGGGGTGTTTGGGGGAGGGAGGGTGATAACTGAAACTGTTTGGTTTGGGCTCAGTTAAGAAAAGAATGGTAAATGTGCCGGTGCTTAGATGCATTTTGGATGGATGCAAACCATGAGATTTCCTGCATGTAGCTGGCAGGAAATATCTTCTAAATGGAGTAGGTAAAATCCTAAGTCAAACCTATAAACATATATTTTGACTCTTGAGATGAAAAAAAGAAGAAGAAAAGTGGTCCGGAAACTTAGATGCTTTCTACTTCCTAAAATGATTGTGTTGTGTGAGTGTAAACATTTACGAGTATATTTAGGAATACCTAGAATTTATGTAACATCTCTTTTGCCAAGTTTTGTGGCCTGGTGTGCAGCCTTTTCACAAGAGGGGAAGGACGTGTTTATTCCCTTTCGTGGGAGGAGGCTTTTTTTGCTACCCAAGGTAGAAAGCAGACTAAGTAAGGTCTTGACTTTAGAAGGATACTTACTTGGTGAGCCGCCCAAGAAAATGCCTTACCTACTTCTTAATATTTTCATTCACCCACTTTGATGAATGAAGGAAGAATTTCTGGCTGGCAATAAAACGACTCGTGTTTATCTAGCTCGTTCCATCACTTTGTGGCTCCCTACAGACTGTGAGCACAGGTGATGCACAAGCCACCATGGGCTGGGTTTCAGCAGCTCAGCCTAGCGTTCACATCGTACTTTCGTTGTCACTTGTCGCTCTAAAGCAGCCACCTGGAAGGTTTGCTTTGAAAGCCATGAAGGGAGGCAGTGCTTTGAAAACCCCAGCAGAGTTTAAAATATGCAGGTTCATCTCTTCCAGCCCCTCCCCCACGCAGCTTTGGTGTGAACAGATTTTTTAGGAGAGACGTCAGGTTCAAAGGCCCGAGGTTTTTCTTCTTCTTCTTTTCCCCACTAACCTGACATTTTTAGTGAACTGGATCGTGGTGGGGGTTGGTGCACTCTCCTCTGGGCAGGGCAGTGAGTCCTGGAGGGGAAGAGGAGAAAACAGCCCCCCTGCAAGCAGCCTTTGCAGCCGGCCACCTAGTGGTGGGACACGGTGGAACGTCTCAGGATTCTGGGCTGGGAAAGTTTTCAATTTCTTTCCATTCTGAAATTATTTCTTGGGAAGTCACTGGGTATGATGGTGCTGGAGGCCTTGCACGTTTTGCTAGCTCCTCCTGTTGCCCAGGGAATCTGTTCCCCAGATTTGCTGCTGTAGACATTCATTTGCCTGAGGGGTGCTTTTTTCTTCCCTCAACATTTCCTTGCTTCTTTTAAACTGTTTTGCTTAGAGTGGGCAAAGTGATATCTATCCCCAGCCCCCACCCCCCATTGTTCTCCCCAGTTTTTTTTTTTTTTTTTTTTACCAAAATGAATTTGCTGATATTTTTGTCAGGTTAGCAAATTGTTGTTGTTTTTTTTTTTTCTCAGAGCTTTAGGGAAGAGAGCTGCAGGCTGGAAGCTTGTGTGGAATGGCCAACTCCCATGGGGCAGAATTACAATGATTAAAAGTGCTCAAGAATGTGCCTTTCAGTTTTTTTCCTTTTAAAGTCTTACAGTTTTGCTGTGAGAGCTTGGTAGTCATCTCATGGTGAGAAAATCGCTCTTGATGATGCCTTTGAAATGGAGAGGACCTTGCCTTTAAGGAAGCAGGGAGAGACTGACACATGCATGAGAAAAATTAATCATTTACATGGAAACTTCATTTTAAAATTTGCATTCCCCCCCCCTTTCTCTCTATATCTAGAGAGAATCCACAATTTTAAGTGCTTCCACTTTCTTTTGGCTGGGCCTTTATTAAACATCTGAGCCCATATATCCTAATTAGTATGGAAGGTTTTAGAAATAAAAGCAATTTATTTTTCTCCTCTTAGTTCTCATATACTTGAATTCATTCTACTAAATTTAGTTATTCTCCAAATAATCACTTACCAAATATTCAGAAATAAAAGTTTCATTCAGTTTAATGAAATATCTACCATAACATTTATAATCGATGAAAAAATTCTGAGTTGTTTAAAATGTTTAAAAACACTTCTAACTTAAAGATTCTTGTAATTGGTAAATGTGGAATTTAATTTAGTTCACTTACAAAATACATTGTAAACAATTTAAAATGTAGCTTTCAAGTAAAAGTCACGTTTGTCCCAAACAATAGAGAAACAGAACTTGAAGAAAGACAGACACACTTTGCAAATGTCATAAAGTAATTTATAGTTGTCCATGTTGGTGGGTAACTTTGGGACTTATCTTTTGTTATTATTGTGCATTCTTAAAGACAGATGGCTTCTACATTCATTGCACATTCAAATTCTCACCAAAATAAAACACATATAAAGTGGAACACATTAATGTAGTAATAAAATAGAAAACCTATAAGTTGACTAGAGTAAAAATGATTCATTATTAGTAATTTGAAAATATAGCAAGTAAGTTGCATCTTTGTGACAATTGTTTTGAAATAAGAAAAGGTAGACATCTGGGCTCAAAATTTTAAACCACCGAGATGTATTTTGGGGGCCATTTATTTGTCCTGGTCTCATGAAAAAACATGAACTTGTTCACACTAGGAACTTTAGATGACTCTCCTAAAAAGTGGTTAAAGGGAAAAAAGAAAGAAGTTGAGACTGAATTCATGCCAGTTTATGAAAATGAGCTAAGTGATTAAGCATTTAATGAAAAAGAGACCCAGATTAACTCTATCTATCTATTTACATTTCAGAATCTCAGAAAATTGGCAGGCAAACTAGTGTTGAAATAATAGTGAGAAAGAGTGTTTGCAGAGTGCCTTTTTGTGTGTTTCTTTTTGGTTTTATTGTTGCAGTAGAGATTTTTGTGTTTTTCTCATATTCTAAGTCTGTTGCCTCACTTCTGAGTAAACCAGTGGTGAGAAGAAATTTTGCAAGGGCCCACCTTTCCTTTCTTCATAGGTCAGCAGTCACCATATCTGATCAATAAAGACATCAAAAGGAGAATTGATCATGTTTTCCTGAGCATAATTCTAGCAAGCACTGAGTACCAGAATTGAGAAGTTGGGAATGTAAATAATGACTTTTCCATTTGTCAAAATTGCTGAAAAGCAGCATATGCAGGAACCATTTTCTTAGATAACTGTGATTTGTTGGCCTGGATCTTCCTGATGATCAAGATTAGGGATCTGGGGAAAGGTGAAGCTGGAGGCTGGGGGAGGCTGGGTGAAGTTAGGGAGGGCAGGAGGAGGGAGTGAAACAGCATCCAGCCCTGTGAGGGACAGGCTCTGCCTGGGACAGACTCAGCATTCCACAGCAGGGCTGAAAGCCTGTATCCACCCCCACCTTGACCTCTTTCCCTTGCTGCACCCCTAGTTCATGATGATGAAACCAAAGCATAGGTGTATTAAGTCATTAGAACATTGGGATGTCTCTGAAGTTTGCAGCCCTCTTATTGCTGTGGGGAGACATATGTATTCCACTCCTTAGGTTCTCCCTTCCAACTTAATGTACAGAAGAGCAACGGCTTTCGTCCTGGCAAAGGCGTGTATGTAAAAGCAGTCTGGCCTATTAAACACAATGAAACTGCCTTTTACTTTTTGTAAGTTTCCTTTTGAGAACTGACAATTCGGAGGTAGAGAAACCAAAAGCAATGTTTTGAGAAGGCCTTGTTTGCTTAAAGAAAGATTTCAAATGATGATTGTAGTTAATCTAGCTGCCTGTTTTTAAAATCAGATAAATGCCCACAAGACTCTCTTCTTTCAGTAGCTTAGCTGCCTCTTGTCAGATTCTAAACTCCAAAGAGCTTGATGCTTCTAGTCCCAAACTAATCCTTATTTAAATTATGTCTTCAGAAGCTATAACTCTTGTAGTGGCTTGCTAAATAATATCCTTTGGGTCTGGCCTGAAGACTTCAAGAATGTCTGAGTGAATTTCAGGAACTGGCTCAATATGTAACCAAATTCACCTTTTACCAAAGGCTATCTAAACCATACCTGGAAACTTTCAATGTTCTTGTGAAACCACCTAGGACTGTGGGCAATATTTAAAGTTAATATTTGTTGGCAATATATTTGTGGTTTAAGATAAAGCATTATAATATCTAGATCATGCAACTAGGAGGTGAAGAGGAAAGAACAGAAAGTGACTACCAAAAAGTGACATGTGAAGAAGAAAATTAGGATTTTTTTCAAGCCTACTATCCCCAGCTTCCATACCTCACAGAAAAATGTGGGGACAGTGAAGATAAAGAGTTTTAAGGTGAGATTTTAAATGATTAAAATGTATTATAGCCTTAAATAATAGGGGTGATTTCTACTTTAAAACATATCCTGGTAAGTTGCAGTGAAAATTTTTATTTAAAAAGATCCTAATTATTGAAAAGGTTTATTTTTGGGGGGAGGCGGAGTGAAGACAATGTTGTTTCTTTTGCTGCCGTTCAAACATTGGAGAAGGCATTCCATTTTGCATCAATCATGCTGCTTTTAAAAGAGAAAGCAGTCACTTCCTGAGCGGACCTTGCCTCCACCCCTTTTCTCATTTTGAGAAAACCATTCTTGAATTGTCTTCTGAGACTCTTATAAGAGTAAAATTCATTTATTCAGCATTTGATTGTCGAATGACCCTGTGTAGAAGTGACATTTTGGATGTCAGCCTTAGATAAATGCAGCGAGAGATGAGGTAAAAGATGCAATTAGGTACCACCACTATTATTTTTTGAGGCTTTTAAACGAGTAAACTATATAGGAGCAGAGCTGGATTTTTTTTCTCAAAGGGCTGAGGCTGACTATGGTGTGACCTCCTGAGCCGGGTCGGCTGTTGTGCTGCTTCCTTAACTGTGTGACCTTCTTAGCTGTATCGACTCTGCTGTGCCTAGAATTTGGACAATGGCCAGGGGGACTAGTCTGTGATTTAAGGTAATTAAAAGGTATTTCTTGAGGAATAGGCCTGAATCTGGAAGACAGCTGCTGATTTTCTATATGAAAGTCAGTTCATACAAGAGGGAGCCACTAAAAACAGTGGGAAGAAGTCCCCTTGGTTAGGGAATGACAAGGCTCAAGAGGAAATCTGGTGTGTAGTGGTGCCTTTCAGGCAGGGCTTTGGTGGTCTGTCTAGGCAGAGGCCTGGGCAGGGCTGGTAGGCTACAGTTCTAGAGTAAAGATATTGGAGGCTACCTTCCTTTCTGGCTTTTTGTTGGGATTGGTTTGGGTATGTCCTCTGTCATAGTCTGTCACTGGGAATGACCTGAAAGGGTTAAAGGCATCCAGTCCTCTAAAGGGGCTCTGTCCAACATGGTAGCCGCTAGCTGCAATGTGGCCATTTAGATTTAAACTAATTAAAATAAAAAATTCAGTTCCTCAAGCATGCTAACTACATTTCAGGTGCTCAATAGCCACGTGTGACTAGCAGCTACCATATTGGACCATGCAGTATAGAACATTTCCATCACTGCAGAAAGTTTATTTGGACAGAGCTGCTCTAGAGAGTTTTACACATTGAATGAGTGCGATAACCCAATAACTTCTGACATGATAAATTAGGGGAAAGTAAAAGAAAGGAGAGGGACAGGCAGTGGGGGAGGGAGACAGGGAGGGGGAGAGAGGGAGAAAGAGGTGAGAGAGGGAAACGGGTGGGAGGAGAAGGAATCGGGGAGTGGGGAGTGGGAGAGAGACTGAGGAAGGGAGGGGGACTGACATTGGGGAGTGGGTTGGGGGTTGGGACTGACTCCCCTAAGAGGAAAATTTGGTTCAGGGGGAATCATGGGTATTGGTGAGCCACCATGCCCTGCCTCCCCTGCCGCCTTTTATTTATTTATTTATTTCACATCTTGTTGGGAAATTACCCTAAACTGAGCAGCTGACTTTCCTGATTCAAATTAAGTGCATGTTATAGACACATCCAAAATTCTATGTTCGTTCTTAAAACTCTTAATGTGAGGATATTTTTAAACAATCATTTTATTAAGAAAGAAAATTAAGTTGTATAAGAACAGCAAATCCACAGAAGGAAGAGAAAGAAACCTCCACAGACTTTTTAGAAAGGTGACCTAACATGAGGGTGAAAATAGGCAAAGCAATTGTCAGGGTTTTCATTTCTTCTGAACAGGGCACACTGAAATAAGATCACAAAGAAGGTATATTTGAAGATGTCAGACACACTGTTCTTGTATCCACTTTGAAATGGTTTCTCCTTGAAAAGTGTTTCTTGTGTGATTTGAAATATTGTAACAACAACCCAGTTAGAGCACACTTAGAAAGGAGCATAAGCATTTGAAACAATAAAACAGTTAGTTGCTTGTTCTTTGGTGTCTGAAGCAAGGAACTCTATTTAAAGTTGTGCCAAAGAGTCCACTGTTAACATCCTCCTGACAGAAGGCAGTAATAAATTAGGCCAATTTTGACAGGGCCTGCCATGTCTCTAGGAACTTGCAATCTGTAGAGTATCAATGTTTTTTTAAAAGGCAGCGATGAAATGAACCTCAAAGGGCAACTTCCGGGGCCTGTGCAGAAAGCAAAAAAGCTGAGATAAACAGATAAGAACATTCCTGCGTCGTGCCGCTGCAGAGGCTGCTGGTCCTTGGGGCTGCAGAGGCCTTCTGAGCCCTCTACTACTCTGTTCTTTCTACTCAGAACAGAGGTTACCCCTGGTTTAACATGGGGAGACTGAGATGAAAGAAAGGGAGTCATTTGTCCCCACGGTCACTTGAGCGGCGGACTTTTCAGGAGCAATTACAGGTGGATCTCCCCTACCCTCCAATGTGCTTTCGTGTGCCATAATAAATCTTTCTTCCTTCCTGGAATAATGTAAGCCAAACAAACAAGCAAACAAACAAACAAAACAAAACAAAAACAAAAAAACAAACTCATTTCTCAGAGTGGTATGGTTTCTAAATGTAAACACCCATGAGATTGTAATTGTGGTAGAGAAACCACGATCTCTGTCAAATTCTCTGAGAAAAGGGGCAAACTGGGAATGTCGTTTCCCTCTCAGACCCTGAGTGCCAATCCTAGAGCGATTGGGTAAAGTAATTCTTACTAGGCTATGAATGACTGATAGGTGAATCCTCGCAGTAGGAGTTTCTATTTAAAAAGTAGGACTGTTTATCAACTCAAATGAATTGGTGATTGAAGAGAGGGTGGGATGTATACATACTATAGTACATGCCTGTACATGCATAAACATGAACACTACATACATGGCTGTGATTCTTTCTGGACCCCCCACTGCCTGTATTCCCCTCTCACCTTGCCCCTCCTACCAGCACAGGAAATGAGCAAGGTCAGCCTCTTGGTGTCTCCTTCCTCCTAGCAGGGCTAGTGACCGAAGAATTGTGCCTCAGGGGTAGGGCATTAAACCAGATGGGTAGTGGTGGGGACAGTGACTGGAGCTTTGATGTGGCCAGCATCATTGGCAGCAACATTACTCCCTTTCTGGCAGAGCCAAGAGGTGGGCAGCGGCAGGCCAGTTTCTGCTGGCATTGGCTTCCCACGTGCACCTCACACCTGCCCTGTGCCCCTTCCTTGGGTGCTTGTTACTCCTTATGAGACCCTTGTCCTCAGACACCTCTGCCTGATGGTGGCACCTTAGGTGTATGCCCAGGTCTCTACAGCTTTCTTTCTCTCTTTCTCTTTCCTTCTTTTTGGCAGCTGCTTGGCACAGGGATCTAACCCTTGACCTTGATGTTATCAGCACCACACTCTAACCAATTGAGCCAACCAGCCAGCCCCACTTCCTTTACTTAATAAAAAAGTAGGGGGCTAAAATGCAGGAGGGTGGAGAGAATTTCTCTGCCAGATTGTAGAGCATCTCCCCTCCCCAGCAAAGAGAGGGTATGAAGTGGTGTTTTTCCCTAGAAAAGCTCTCTCAGGGTTAACCCCTTTCCATTTTTCAGGGGTAACCTTATGCACATTTGCATTTAGAAACCCTGTCAACCCATGCGTGTGTGTGTGTGTGTGTGTGTGTGTGTGTTGCATTAATTTAGCAACTTTACTTTTCAGGGATCTTTGTGAGGCAAGAGAGTCTTTAAGAACCATGGGCTTCCATAGGGGGTTGGTCTGCTGTCAGACTTGAGATACTAGCAGGGAGGCAGCGTGATGTCACTGCCTGGTAATGAGGGGATGGAAGTCATACCTTTTGATCTGCTCCTACAGAGAAGGTATAGCTCTGAACTTAACCACTTCAGGAAGAGAAGGGAGTGGGGGTGAGGGATAGAATTACACAACTACAGGATGGAGAGAACCCAGCCAGTGTAATTGGTTTGCATATCTGATAAAAGTTCTTGTGAAACCTCATTTAAAAATGGAATTCCATCTTGGCACGGGTCTTAGCACCACTTCTGAAATGGAAACAAGCTGGAGAAGGTCAACAAATTGCCTAGGAAAACCAGCTTTAATTGGCTGATGCAGAAATGTGTTCTGCCTCATCTTAACGTTGCCTGTTAATACACTCAGGAAGAGCTTGTTGGGATGTTCAGATTACATCCCATGAGGATGAACTCCAAGCTCTAGGAAGAATAGGAGGAGGGGTGAGGACAGAGAATCAGGCTGTTCACTTGAGTGGTCAAGGACATCTCAACATCCAACTTTTCTCAAGGCCAAACCCAGTGCTGTTGTGGGTAGATGCCACTAAGCCCACAGTCACAGATTAGGGAGGGTGTATATCAAATGAGTGTATGCCTGGAATATAGTAGGTTCAGGAATGTTTCCAGGATGAATGACTGATGCTATCTGTATCTATGTTATATGAAGGAGAGAAGAGAACAGAGAAAGTAAGATCCTCGAGAAATGGCCTCAATGTCACAGTAGATGGTAAATCAGGAAATGATTCAACATGGTTAAGAAAGATTAACTAAGGGTATAGGGCACATTGGAAAATGTTTTCCAATGTTTGTCTTAACTGTGAGAAATGTTTGGCAAGCTCCCCCTCCCCCCTAAATTTGGAAGTTGTTTGTTTTAGTTGTTTTTGGAAAAAATAAATATTTGCATTAGACCAAATGTTTGGAGCAAACAGTTCTCCCCAGTTCTGAGGCTCTGTGTGAGTTGGAGGAGATGTTTCATGCTGATAACACTCATCCCTTTTTTGGCCAAGTCAAAGGTAGCTTAGGACACGATCTTCATAGGCTTTTCACATCACTACTAGAACAAGGCTGAGCAAATGGGAAGAAAATAGGAAGCCAAGCAATGGTCCTTCCAGATCTAGGAATGGCTGATGACCTGGCATTTGAAGGATATAATTGTTAAAGAAAAAATGCTTTTCTGTTCATGGGCAGGGAGGCTGGATCCAATTAAGACAAGGAAAACGTAACTTGGAGCAAAAACTTCTAAACAGTCAATTCCGTAATCCTCTCTGAAGAGGAAGAGGCTAATGTGACGGGGCTTTGTGAATGATGCCAAACCCTGTGGTATATAATAATTAGTAACCACTGGGTATTGTGCCACATACTCATTCTCCAGACCACTAACCATTGCTTGGGATGGAATGCACCAGGCCTAGATATCTGCCCCAGATGTCTTCCCATCAGTAGTATCCAATTAGAGGGATTTCTTAAAATTAAAGCTTAATTTTCTATAACATATAGCAAAATATAAATTAAGGAAGAAAAAAACCTGATTTCCTTGGATGGTTCAATGGGTCACCAAGGTGAGGGTTAGTCTTTGGGCACCCTTGAAGTATACTTCTTAGTTTACATTGTTTTTATATCATGGTGCCTGGTATTCTCGCTAGTCTTTTTGGTAGCTTAAAAACATTTTAGGAATGATTGTGAGGGGGTAGAGGATTTGAGAGGCCCATTCAGAGTCAGGTTCTTCCTGGGCAGGTGCTGAGAAGTGAACCTGTGTCTTCTTGGAATTTCTGTCACCCAGGGTGGGCTTGTGTGCTCTACATGTCTGCCTAGGATAGAAGAGCATGGAGGTACAGTGGGAGAAAAATTCTGATGGGAATAGCCCTGGATTGGCTTCTGCCTCCTCCCTCATGCCATAAATCCAGTATTTAGTTGGTACTTACTGTGTACTTGGCACCATGCTAGACTCTCAGAGGGGGAAAGGGTGGACAATGGGTATCTTCCTTCTAAAACAATAAATTGAAAATTATAAAGCCCTTTGTGACTATCATTTTTTTTTTGTCTTTTTTGTGACCAGCACTCAGCCAGTGAGCGCACCGGCCATTCCTATATAGGATCCGAACCCGCGGCGGGAGCGTCGCTGCGCTCCCAGCACTGCACTCTCCCAAGTGCGCCACGGGCTCGGCCCTGTGACTGTCATTTTATGTGATCTTCCCAATCCTGTGATTTATTCTTCTCCATGCTTACAGATGAAGAATCTGAGGCTCAGAGAGAGAGAGTTAACTTACCCTAGAGCACTCTGCTAGTTCCAGCCTGGACCCAGCCTGTACTCTCTCTACTCTGTCACAGCTGATGTCCTCAAGAATCTTACCAACTGTCTGAAACATCAATACTAACACATATGAGACATTTAAAAATGAATCGAGTGTGCAGCTGTGACTCACAGTTAAATAGGAGCCATTCTATCTAATTTTTAAGATTTTAAAAAATCTGCACAGATAATACTTGCTTGTGAAAGAAAATTCAATGATGCGAGGCATCAAGAGAAAGTAAAATCTCTCCTCCCCTGTGCCCCTGCTAGCACCCCCACCATTCAGGGATAATTACTGTCAGCATTTTGGTGGACATTCTTCCACGTGTCTATGTATATGTGCACATTTGAACATGGAGATGTAATTTTACAGAAATGGGATCCTAGTATACATGCCGTTCTGCAGCTGTTTTCAGTCAACAATAGGTTGTAGAGACTTTCCACTTCTGTGTTTATAGTTTCCCATGAAATGGATGGGTGTTAAGAAGAATTGTGAAAGACTTTGGAAGCAGAGTGTCATTTCAGCAGAATGCTGGGCATTTTCTAGCAGACCCTTAGGGGTCATCTGGTTCTGAAGGGGTCTGTGCCTTTGATTGTCTTTGACTAGTTTTATATTTCACTGAGCTCCTATACTATGGTGAGCCATCTAGGTTTTCCAATTTTTAAGTATATTATAAATAGCGTAGAAATATTCTGCCCATTGTATATTCATCTTTATGTACTTATTTTAAAGACTTTTAATTTCTTTTCCTATGGGAGTACCTCCTTGAAAACATCCTGCCTCCCTTTGGGAAGAGTAGTAATAATTTCTGAAATAGAGGGAAGCGACCCTAGGGATATACAAAGTGCATCTTCTTATGAGAAAGGAGCATGATATGACGTGACGTTTTTGACCTTTGGGACCTAACGTCCCTCACTTCTCAGTAATCAGTCATCTTTTCTATGGTACTTAAAGTTTGGACTTTTTAATTGCCCTTGGGTTTTGCATATAAATCAGGCAGGGAGTACAGGCTCAGGAAATAAGTCCACAGCTCTGTAAAAGCATCCCATATCTCTCACATTTGGTCATCACCACAATCCCGTGGGCTAGACCTGGGAGTTGTTCCAATATGAGAAAGAAAGAAATCAAGCTCAGGGAGGTGGAGTGATTTTCCAAGATCATGCAGCAAGGACCCCCTTCCCCTTCCTCCTCTGGTGCTATCCCACGGCCATGGTTTTCCATGTCTCGGGGCTTTTGTGTTTGCTTGTACATTGCATAACTCTAGGGAGGCATCCTTCACATCACAGAGATAGCCCATTTGTAACTGTATCAGGACAGGGTCAGAAGGTGTCTTGAGGAAGGAGTGCCCCTTTCTGATCCTCTCAAAGGAGCTGCGTGGGCTGGTGTTGGCTCCACTAATGTCTTTTGCTCCTGTCTTTTATCTGGTACAACACTCTCCTCTGCGGAATTTTGTGGTTCTTCCATCAGTAACTGCTTTGACTGAAAGTTCACATGTGATTTACCTTGGTGAGGGTTCCGTGATTCCCACCTTGAGAATTGAAAGTGCAAATGAAAACAGCACGATTCCGAACAAGGCCCTGGCACTTCCTCCCGCTCTGCCTCCCTCCGAGATAAACTTGGCATGAGGGCATAGTCCAAAGCCCAGGGTCTCCAATAATTTTGGAGCTATTGGAGGAGAGAGTGGCGTTTTCTTCCTGGAGACGTCTGTAGATGTGTGACCTCTCTCTCTGGTGGGTCACGGCTGCCTGGAAGCAGCAGAGTAACTAAGTGGAGAAAGGTCCCTTCACTGGATGATTAGTCTGAACGTGGCCAGGGGTCATTGTCATCTGAGTGCTCACACACTCTGAGGAAGCCAGTCCCTTCCTTTGCCAGAGGAGGGATCTGAGGTCCAAAGGAAGTCCACGAGGATGGCAGCACCAAAGCAGAAACAGTCCACGAAGGAGGCCGGGTGCCCAGGCTGTGATAATACCGATTCCCAGGCTGTCAGTTTGCTAGGGCTGCCGTGACAAAGTACCACAGACTGCATGACTTAGAACAACACAAATCCACTGTCTCACAGTTCTGGAGGCCAGAGTCCAAAACTGAGGGCTGGGCAGGGCCACACTCCCTTGGAGAGGGTGGGGAAAGATCTGTCCCAGGTCCCTGTCCTTGGCTTGTAGCTGGCTGTCTTCTCTCTGTGTCTCTTCATGTCCTCTTTCTTCAGCCCTCATCTGTCCCTGTGTCCAGATTTCCCCTTTTCATAGGGACCCCAGTCATAATGGACTAGGCCCACCCTTATGACCTTGTTTTAACTCTGTTACCTCTGTAAAAACCCTATTTCTAAACGAGGTCACATTCTGAGGTGCTGGGGTTAGGACATCAACATATCTTCTCTGGGGAACACAATTGAGCCTGTAACACAGGCCCTGCTCTAATGTACTGAATCAGAAGCTCATGGAGAGAGCCTGGGAGTTTGTATTTTAGAAAATCCTCATGAGATTCTGGGGATGCGCCAGGCGTAGGAATTGCTGCTGGACAGAACCTCACAGCTGGTAGATTTTCTGAGTCTCTTTGGAGATTATCTTGGAGAATCTGCTCTAATCTGGGCTCTGCAGCTTTCCTGGCAGATGGTTTCTCCCCTCTGATCAAATCTTTCTAGTGCTGGGGCACCCACATCTTCTCCTTAGCAGCCCATCCCATTTTGAACTGCTGGGTTAAAAAAAAAAAAATCGATAAGCTTCTTGCCTCACCTACTGAATCTCAGACTCCCTGAGGGTCTGGGTGAGGGCTTTTTTTCCGGCATCTCCCTGGGCCTCACCAAATGCTAAAGGTAAACCCATGTCTTCCCTGCACAGTGTTAACCCCTTAGGTCCCAGTTCTGCTCTTTGAAGGCATGCAAGATTCACTACTCTTTGCTGAGGGGCCCTTCTAATGTTAGAAGACAACTGTGATGCCCACCATAGAACTAAAACCAGATCCCCAGGCCAGACTTTCATGGCGCATCATAGTTGAATAACAGACACATTCAGCCTAGGGTCAGAATCTGTTAGGAGGTGGGATTGCTGGTGTTGTCAACATCTGGCAAAGCTCAAGAACACAGTGGCTTAATAACTTGCCAGAAGGAGGGACAAGACACTCACTTTTTTTCTGTTCAAGGTAATATGATATCTTTTCTTGCTGTTAAGTGTACCAAGCCATGATGTTTTAATTCCCATTGAAAGCTCTATCAATAGCTCTGTGAAAAGATCGAAGGAGAAGGGAGAATGTGCCACCAGCATCCTGTGGGGCTTTAGGCACATTGCTTGACCCCTCTGAGCCAGACTTTCCTCAGCTGTATAAATATGCAGCTAGCCCCAGGTGATCTGTGGGACTCTTTCCACTCTTCAAATCTTGAGAATTTGCTGGGGCTTTCCACTGATAATAATTCCACTGTGGGTATTTCATAATAAAATTTGATGTTAAATTAAAGAGCAGATATTACACATTAAATTGAATATTACCCCAGGGAAAGAATTAGAGCCAGGAGGGGTTACATGTGTAATAGAAACAAACAGGAAGACAAAACAAAACAAAACAAAAAAACCATTGCTGCTAATTTAACTGATGCCTGCAATCCAAGAAAAGCAAATGCATGGTTTTAGTATTTTCTTTAGTGGATTATAGAAAGGAAAATTAAATCAAAAGTAAAAAATAAACATTTTGATTGTTTTGCACCATATTATCTTAATAAACGGTCTTCCTGGAAAGTTTAAAAATACACAGTATGCTGTCTGGCCAAAGAAAACAGTAAGTAAATATTGTTGAGAAAACGTAAGAATTTTCCATCTAGACGTGAGTGATGGAAACATTGCTGTGTGCACTTGAAGACATCCTATAAGGAGTCAGAGATTGATAGGCATTACCTACTTTTCAGCTGTCACCCACAGAGAAGAGATTGGAGATGGGAATGCCCTTGGCAGATCCTGACCCACTTCTTCCTTCTGCAACTCTTGGTCTAGATGTCCGCCTTATCCTGACTGGGGGCACAGATTTCATAGCCCAGTGTGATATGGACAGGACTGCTGGTTCTCTTCTGCTTAAGCTGGAGGTGGCAAAAGGTGGAGACTGGTGATTTGGGTTCTGTCCTAGCTTTCTTGCTAACTTGCCTGAGGCCACAAGTCTAGTAACTTAGCTGAGCCTTTACCATCACACAGAGGCAATGCACTAATTATCTCAGAGACCAAATAAAGAATATAAATAAAATAGAAAGTCCAGATGCAGATCCAAGTGTATGGAAAAATTTAGTATTTAATAAGGGAGGCATTTCAAATCAATGGGAAAATAATGGCTTACTCAGGAAATGGCGTTGAGATAACTAGCTAAGTAATCATCGGGGATGACGTAATGTTAGATTCCACCTTTAACTAACTAAAATAAATTATAAATGCATCGAAGATTTAGATTTAAAAAAATAAAACTATAAAAATTTTAGAAGAAAATGTGGGTGAATATTTCTTATACTTTTGGGGTGTAATCACAAGAAAAAAGGTGGACATACTTGACAATACCAAAAAAAGTTCTCTTATGGCAAAAGAGATTGAGATCGTAACAAAAGCTAAAAGTCAAGTGACAAACTGGGAAAATAGCCTTCATATATAAATATTCTTATAAAAGTCAATCAGAAAGGGAACTGTCCAATAGAGGAATCAGCAAAGGACATGACAAGGTAATTCACAAAAGAAGAAATAGCTAGTAGACAAGCTGTATTAGATAGGAGTCTTTGTTGCAGGTGAGAGAGATTAAATCTGAAGTCGTATAGACAAATGAGAACTCAGCTGGGAGGATGCTGTATTTTGCATTTCTTTCTTTCTTTCTTTTTTTTTTTTTTGGCAGCTGGCAGGTACAGCGATGGAACCCTGGACCTTGGTGCTATCAGCTAACCAGCCAGCCCCTTTTATCTTGCATTTCAAAAGCAGAATGGGAAGTTCAGGGCCCAGCTTGCCTCAGAAACCCTGTGACCAAGAACTTGATCATTCCCAGCCCTCTTCCTCTCTCTTATCTGCTTTTCTCCACCTCCCAGCTTCATAGTTCCTTACTGCTTTCTCCATATGGTGGGGAAACATGTCTTGGTTTCACATCTTACAGCTTTCACCACTGGCCAGAGACTGGCACTTCCCTACTCAGTTCTGAGTTGAAAAATCCTGGGAAATGACTCTGATTGGCCTGTCTTGTGTCAGTGAGACATTCTGGAACAACTAACCTAGATTTCTGGGGTCCCTTCTTAGATACTTAGATGGCAGGCCATAGGGGTGAAGTTACCCTGTGAACATGGGTACCCCTAAGAACATGGTAGCGTCCTCAGAGAGGACGAGGGTAATAAGTGGGAGGGAGTTTCTGGGGAAGAAATGAGGGTCTGGTGGACAGGCCATGTGAAGGATCCACTGCACATGAGAAGATGTTCAACCTCACTAGTAATCAAAGACGCACAAACTTAGATTGGCAAAACTTAAAGCATTGATAATGCCTCATTAAGAAAGTATGGGTAAATAGGTTCTTTTCAAAATTACCCTCCCATTGCTGATAGGAATATAAGTTGGTTGGTCTTCCTCAAGGACAGTTTGGTAACATACATTGAAAGACTTAAAATTGTGTAACCCTTGACCTTGAAATTCCATTTCTAAGATTTTACCTTAAGGAAAAATCAGTGTACAAATGATATACAGGAGGTCATTCAGTAGAGAGTGTTTGTAACAGAGAGAAATTAGAAGCAATTTCAATGACCATCAGTAGAAGATTGATAAAATGAATCTTGGCATATTCGGATAATAGACTCATACATAGCCATTAAGAATTATGGAGATCTATTCTCATTGACATGGAGAGATGATCATAGCATCACAAGAGAGGGTTAGGAAAACTTGGTTTTGTACAACGAGCATGCATTACACTTATAATTAGAAGAACAGGGATATTTCTGTTTGGAAAGGGGGAATGACAACACCTTGTAAATGAATGTAGGCCACTGGATAGGGCCATAAAGAAATAAAATCCTTAAAAAGTAAATAAACATGCCAGGTCTTCTGGATCTCAGCAAGAGTTGTCTTTCTTAGCGATCCCCCTTAAAATTATTCTAGCCATGTTACTTCAAGGATTCTTGAAATCTTTCTTTGGACCCATTTGTTGACAGACTTGTTTGATTAAACATGTGAATACATGCTTTTGTGCATCTGGCACACTTTTTGGACTCTGCTAGATGATGACACATTTTTGTCTCTCAAGTGTGAATTTTTGGGGGGAGGGGGAGCTTGCATTCTTTTATTGTCAGCTTCATGCATGAAGTGAGCAGCCCCTCTGGGTGGCAGTTTTGGACCTCAGGAGTGGAGGGTAAGAAGGAAAAATGGGAGGAAAGATGGGATTCCTTCTTAGGGCCCTGCACAGCATTAGGGTTTACCTAAAACCCTCCAGGGCATTTGCTTTGTTAGGCTGGGCTCTCCTGGGTGTGCAGGTGCTGAGTGTTCACTTTAGCAGTAACCACCGCTGTTCGCTTTATTTTATAATAAAGTGACATTTGGTGGCAGGTGAGCACTTTGATTCTTGTTTGACAAGCTGGGGAGGTGGTGAAGAGACTCTGACTGTCTGGAATTCTTCAGCCAGGTATGTGCCCAGTGGAGGCTGGATTCCTGTTAGCTCTGTCTAATGAACTGATGACAGGTAATGAGCAGGGTGCTTTGGGGTGCACAGAGTCAGAGTCAGTTGAGTGGATATGATCCAAGACTCCTGGGTGGATAATGCTGGGCACAATACTTCCAGAATGCAGAGATGAGAGACGCTGTTCTTCCTCTCCAGGACGTTCTAGTCTAGTTGGGGGAAGGACAGGTACGTGATCAACTCCATTACAGGGCAAAATCTAAGTACAAAGACAGTCTTCATGGGGGGCAGGGATTGGTAAAAATTTCATAAAAGAAGCAACATAGGGCTGGGCCTTGAAGACTGGTGGCTGATAGTATGAAGCCACCATAAACAGCCCCTACAATGTACCTTGCTCTGGGAACGGGGCTTTATAGAGATAGGTGTGTTTTTCACTATAGTCTGATGCCTTAGGTGTCACTGGGTTTTGCACATAACAGATCCAACAGAGATGCTGAAGTACTTGTCCAAGGACACATGGCACGTAAGTGTTGAGCTTGGATTTGAACCTCCAGCCTGTGCTGTGGGGAGAATTCCCCTTCATGAGGTTACAGGGTGCAGTGAGTGGAGACAAAGGTTCCTAGCAGAGGGGAGGGCAGAGCCCAATGGTGGTGATGGGGGTGGGGACCGTTCCTCTGTTTGCCTGGAGGGGGAGTCGTTGTAGGGGAGCAGGGAGCAGGAAGGCTGGAGAAGTAGAGGGTCATATGGGGAGGTCCCTGAATGCCAGGCGGAGAAGTCAGGAGTTGAAGTTTTAGGCCAAAGGGAGCCACTGAGAATTTTTGAGCAGAGGAGGCTGATTCTAGCTGTGCCTGAAGACACCAGATCTGGCTGCAGAGGCTCTGAGGCCAAATAGGCATAGTTCTGAGAAGTATTTGGGGGCTCCCAGAGCCCTACAAAAAAAAAGGAGGTGGGGTAGGTGGGAGCAGCTTTGGGGAGGCCGAGTCTATAAAAATTGGCACTTGATGGGACATGGAGGTAAGTGAAAGGACAGAGCTATAAAGTTTGTGCCCAGGTGACACTGCAGGGCAGTTAGGAGATGCTGCTGGCTTTGGGGAAAGGTGGAAGATTGGTTTGGGCCTCGCTGAGAGGCGGGATGGCCAGCAGGAAGCCTCAGAGCATGTAGAGCTCCTCCACGCCGTAGGCGAGGATTTAGGGGGCACAGGCCCAGGAGCAACTTTGAAGAAACGTGGGAGCAGATGGCATCTGTTCTTTCTCCCTGCCCAGCCATCCACTCCTCCTCCCTCCAGCACCTCCAGTTTCCTGAGGGACCGCTGCCCCATATTTAATCCACAAGGGTGGCTCTGTGGGTGAGCACGTGGCCCAGCTCTGGCCGAGCAGAGTGCTGATTCTCTGTTTGACCTCAGCCACTGGTTCAGGGATGGAGATGTGATTCTTGGTTGAGAAAGGGCTGCTCTTCAGCTCTTGGGGTTGCCAAGCTGGTGGGAGCTGCTGGTGGCCGTTGCCACAGCCTGCCTGAGAACAAAGGCAGCGTAGTCCAATGCTGACTCAAATGCTGATGGGGTTGGGGGAGACGGAGCGGGTGGGAGAGACAGAGAGAGAGAAGTTGACTGACTGAGAGATTGCGATCCCTCATCACAATGTTTGGTTTTGGTCTCCATCCACTGTGGGAGTCAGAGATACACCCCTCCCCCCACCCCTGGCTTCCTACGTGGGTGAACTGATGACTTGACACTTATAGTCAAAGGGTCCTGTCTCACTCAGGGTTAGAAGCCACACCATTAGCAGATACCTGCTAAAGATGGCAGGCCCAGAGAGGAGAGGCCTGGATCATGAGGACGATATCTCCTGAGTCAAGGAAGGCGTATGTGAGCGTTTGTCCCAGGCTTTGCCTGAGCATAAGAGCAGGTGCGTTTGATGTTTGCTGCAAACAGTACAATTCCCAACCTAGCTGCCCTTGTAGGACTCCGGTTGTAGCAAAAAAAGATCAGGGATCAGGTAAACAAACATTCTAGTCGCCATGGAAATGTGAACCCAGGGTGCTGGGAACAGTGGCTGTCTGTGAGTCTGGAAGTAGAGTCTGTCTGCACACACATTGGTTTCATCCCGAATTTGTTTCCTTGTGGGAGCCTGGACACGTCCATGAACTCATTATATAGCCAGCTCCTCCAGGACTGGGTGACACTGTCAGCCTTGGTTCCAACGTCATGAAAATAGCCATAAACCTAACATACTGCCCATGCATGCCAGGGCCCTCCCTACAACCTCCCTTTGAGGTACGTACAAGAGAACATGGAGGCTCAGAGAAATTCCTTAACTTTCTCAAGGTCATTGTTATTAATGGAAGAGCTGGGATTTGGACCCAGGCCTTTCAGTCTGTGCCCTTTTAACCACCATGTTCCACAACCTTATGTTGGTATTGAGAAAAAAATATTCATAAAAGTAGTTCATTCTTACTTTGCATGTCTTATTTCTTTTAATCCCTGCTGCAAACCTATGAGGTAGGTGCAACTAGTTAATCCCATTTTATAAATGAGGAAACAGAGGCACGGAGGATTTAGGAATCTTGCCCAAGTTCCACACTCAGTAGGAGGCAGAAGTTATTTTTTTCAGATGGACATGAAATGCTAATGGGCCTTAAATTTAATTTGGAAGCCCAGGATGGATGATAACTGTAATTCCTAAATCTGGCTTTCACCAATTGTGATGTCCTTCATGTGTAGGTTTATCTTAAAGACACAAATCGGGAGAAGGGATGTGGTGGAAGGAGAATAACAGCAACTTGATTTGTCTATTATTGTTGCAAAACCACTCTTGGAATTCACCAACCTGTAATTGGAAAATGTTAAAGCAAAGGAGTGAGATTTAAAAACAAAATCACACCATGAAGTCTGTGTAAATTAGTTCCTTGGTAAAGGAGAAACTGAATGTACTACTGTTAGTGGGCTGGCTGGATGTGTTACAAATGCTGTGGAGTGGGAGTATGAGACAATTTTTTTTCATTGAGGGCCCATTATAAGACACAGTCAGGCTGCTTAAGCTCCCTGAAGCTCATGAATTGGTTCAATAACAAAAAGGATGAATCATTTTAATATGAAGGTACAGGGACATCTGCTTGAGTAATTTCTGACACTTTTTTTTTTTCTTTTTGAAAATGTGTTATATTTAGGATTTACTGTTAGAGATAAAGTGGATTTCGGGGCTGGTAGCCTATAAGCTTCATGAGAACAAGGGCCTGTGTCTGTTTATTGCTCATTGTTGTGTGTCTGTATACAGTAGGTGATCAATAAATACTTTTTTCATAAATGGTAAACCCAGGAGCATCTGGATTCTGCTCTGCACTGGATCCACCGCATTCCAGGAGGTTCTTGAGGGGCTGGCCAATGGCCCAAGGCTAATGGAAGCTTACAATAAATTTCCAGCTGGTTTAGGGACCTGGAGTCCAGGGCAGAGCACTGGTCAGTTAGACTAGGTGGCCCAGTCTGAGGCCAAAAGGCCGCTTTCTCCCTCAGGCTCAGTCTCAATCTTAGCTCTTATCATCCTGTCAGAAGGGCTGAATGTCCCTTTCCAGCAGAAGAAGAGATGGAACAAGGGAGATGCAGGCAGAAGAGCTGACTTTTTACTAGTTATTGAAGGTGTGCCGTACACTGTGCTAAGTACTTTATACAGTCTCACTATTTTTTTTCTTGGACACTTCTCTTTTACCATTTCCCTTTCTGTTACACAGGTGTCTTGTTCCCTTTTGTGTCACGCATGTAATGTTAATACCTCAACCACCATTCTACAGCAGAGTGCTTTATCTCTTCGTCTGTCCAGGGATCCTGTTAGGATTGTGCCATTGTTTTATTTTATTTTGTTTTGTTTTTTGGTGGCTGGCCAGTATGGGGATCTAAAGCCTTGACCTTGGGGGATTGTGCCTTGGTTATCCCCAGTACCCCATTTTACAGGGGAGGAAATTGAGGCTTACAGAGGTTTAGTAACCTGCCCAGTCATGTGTCTTCTCAGTTGTCTAAACCAAGCAAAGGCTATGACTCTTAAACTCCCTTTTCTTTTCTGCTGTGTCTAGGATCCACTCTCCTGCCATGAGCTGGGGAAGGAAGGTACAGGCCTTTGTTCTATAGTCCTGTTTAATTGAGTAACTGGGTTTTGCTCAGTCACAGGGCCTGTGAGCTACTTAAGGGCTTTATGCCCAGTACATCTTGTATATTTTTACTGGGAAAGGGCTACTACCCTCGTATCTCTTACAGATCTATTTCAACAAAGCTGGCTGTAAAGTGAATTTCTATAAAGCGAATTTGAATAAAGTGAGTTACAGTAAAGTGAATCCTATTTCCTGATTATTTCCTTTCTAAAAAATAAGATTGCTCCCAGAAAGTGTCCCAGAAGGCCCCCACCTTCAGAGGACCTGGGCTTTGAGGAGTGGGGTCTAGGGTCTACCTTTGGCCACATACCCATTCCCATGCCTGGCAGTCCCCCCTGACACCTATGCCATGGGTGCTGTATTCTCTTGGGACTAGGTACTTTCTTGCAGATATTGAAAGTGCCCAATAGTGCTGGGGCCCAGCTTGCATCAGGGGCTACCTATTGTTTAGCCCAGAGGTTCAAACTGTCTGGCCCACATAATATTTTAAAAATCAGAAAATTTTACAAACCTTCCTAATTTAACACTTGTCTTAGAAAACCAGAAGTTTTGGTTTTCAAAATTAGGTGAGAATTTTTATATAGCAACATTTGTCTACAATTGAATGTTGGTTTTCTCTTTGGGGACAAGATTCTATACACTTTGTTTCACCACAGACCCTCTTGCTTCACACCAAGTCCCCTTTACTCATTATATGATCTGACCAGCCTCTGGTCTTCTGCTACTGTGTATTTGCCTTGCAAACTGCAAGTTATGTAAAAAGAACAAATTCTTCTTAAAAAAAAAAAAAAGCAATTTGGCAGGTTTAGGATTGCTTTAAAATGTAATTTCAATAGGCACCAATGTTACTCATTGAATGCTGAGAACAGGCAGGAACCCTGTGTGGATACTTAGTAGCAGAAACATGTTGCAACGCAGGAGGTGATAGGCATACCGAATGCAAGGGCTTCCTTCACAGAAATGAAAAGTAATGTTCAAACTAAGTGACATAAGCAGTATTCAAGGGGAAGGCCTTTAACCTCAGAAAGCAAAGGAGGGTGAGTGGGGTGGGGTTGGTAGGTGGAGAGAGACCCTCCAGCCAACCTTCCCCACTCCCCTTGGGAGCATTCCAGGACAAAGGAAATGGGAGCAAGGGAGCTGGGAAATACCCAGGTTTGAGCTCCAATGATGCTGTTTACATGTTCTTACAGGAAAGACTATTATGGTGAGCTCTTAATGGGTTGTCTGTCCGTCAAGAGAGGCTGGGGTGGGGGAGGGGTCTCTCGAGTTAAAAGATGGAAATGACTGTAAGCTTTGCTTCCTGCATTTCCTGTCTTTCCATTACAATCTGCTTGGGGATTGAAGGGCTGGGGGGTGCATGGGATGCTGATCTAGGGAGGAAGGATTTCTCTCTGTGTGTATGTTTCTGAATAGTTCCTGGGCCCAGAGAGGGGCTTCTCATCTGAATTGGAGAGGCTAGCCCTTGCAGTAGGTGGGGCCTGACAGTTCTTACCTCTGCTATGTGGATGACAGGCGGGAGGGTCAGACTTTGTTGGTTTCCGGGGTGGAGGGTGGACCGGAAGGAGGGGGGCCTTGCCCTGAAGATCACAATTAAACTTTGGACTGGCTCACCCAGGGAGGTGGCGCGAGTTCCTCTGAAGGTTTAAAATAAAGGGCAGAGATTTGATTCCATCTGCCATGAAGGGTGTGGCTGTGCCTGGCACTGGATGGACCCATGATCTCTTCAGCCTTCTTTTGTTCTGAGACTAGAAACTCCACCCCTCACCCGCCTGAGACATTTCTGGGACTAGGAAGGTTTAGTCTCAGCACATTAGAATTACTGCTAGAAAATAAAGCATCCCCAGATCCGTTGGCTTCTTGGGAAACGAGCAGGAAACCCCACCCCTTCTGTTAGGCACGTGGAGTTTGCACCATCAACTTGAGTTTCAGTGTCAGAGAGTGGAGCACAGAGAATCATACTCTTACTTAAAAGTGGACTGCATGGCTGTTGCCTCTTTTAAGGCCTGAGATTAATACACACTCTAATTTGCTGTCTGGAAGTGGTTAGCCACACTTTTCTGGGCTCCAGCAAGAAATGATGACCCCAAAGCAGGGTGATCATATGGCTAGTGTCAGGATTAATAGTGTCCCCTTTCATTCTTGAAAGGGTCTGTGTTTGGACAGTAAATTACACGGTCACTCTACCATGAAAGAGCAGAAAAAGCTCAGTAGAAAACTTAGTTTTGGAAGTGGGGGGGCTGTTGAAACCAAAGTATTTGAAAAACGTGGTTTTCCCTTTAAATGTATGTTTTTTTTTTTTTCTCTTTTGTAATCTAAATGCCATACATAACCTTCAGAGCCTGACTCCTTGCTGGAAAGAGAGGAAAGACATTATGTTATTGAGAAGCTCATTTTAAAAAACAAGTGGAATGCAATAAAAGACCCAGGAGCTCCCCAGTGAGGGGCCTGTCCTGTCCTGGGGCTGTGGGACTGAAAGAGCTTGAGCCACCTTCTGTCAGTGTGGAGAAGGAGAAGAGTTTTGAAAGGAAGAAGTCCATGACTTGATGCTGTACATCTGGAACACCCAGGAATGCAGATGCCCAGGCCAAAGGGCCCTGGGGTCACAGGAGCAGCATTGTGCCAGGGCTCTGAGTCCTCTGCTGAGGACCACTTGGTCCATACTTGACCGTGGTTGATTGCAAAGGGCAAGGCTTAGGGATGGAAAAAAATCTGTGCTCTAGTTCCTTGTCCACTACTTCCTGGCAGAGTGACCTATAGCAGATAGTTCTCCTCTTTTGGCTTCAGCCTCCTTATCTCTAAAGTGGGAAAGATACCATCACCCCTCTCCAGGGCTTCTGTGAGAACCAAATGGAAGAGGACTGAGGGCATCAGTTAGCAGGATGAGCCATGCCAATGTGAGGGGGTGGCTCTGTGGTCCCTGTGTGCTCACAAGGACCACTGTTCCCTTCGGGCGAAAGGGGAAGGTAACCCTCGAACATCTTCATGTCAGGGCACATGTGACAGATGGCTTTTAGTGCACTTTTTCCCAGCTTTGTCAGCAACTGACAGGTTCAGTTAGGTTTTGCCAAAATGTTCAACTAATGTTTCCTAACATGAGTCTTCAAATTTTGTCCCACACTGCTAACCACAAACTTCTCTAGGAACACACGTCTTTCACCAAAATGAATCTGGTATAGCTGTAGAAAGAGATTTTATGGTAGAGTTATACGTAGTTGTGAAAAATGGCACAGTGGCTGGCACATAGGGGATATCGGTTCATTCATCTGATGAATAGGTATTGAGCCCATCACTGTGTCAAGGCACTGGGACAGTTGGGGTGGCCAGGCAGACGTAGTATCTGCCTTGATCGTGGAACTTGCTTCCTTGAGGGAATAGTCTACAAATAACACAAGTGTAGGGGAGGAAGAAACTTTTTCCTTTACCCTCTTAGGTTCAGTGGCTGGGGGCTACAAATGAAGTTGGCAAAAGACAGATGAACAAGAAAGAAAACAGATTTAATTACATACTTAGGCACTGGAGTTTACAAAGAAATGTAGCTGAAGGAGGCAGTTAGAATTTGGGGCTTATATACCATCTTAGGTTAAACAAAAGAAAAGGACTTTTTAGCTCCTGGGGGTAGGTAAGCCACAGGAAGGGGAGGGAAGGAAATGTATGGTGAATAAGGGTTGTTTAGTAACTGAGTCATCTCAGGTGCTATGAGCTGTTTAGTTCTCTCCCTGCTATGGGAGAGGAAGGAGACATCTTTACAAATGGAAATTTGTGCCCTGCTTTTAGACAGAAAGGGGGAAGGCAGAGAGCTAACTGCCTTGAGCTCAAAACAGTTCTCATGCCAAAGTAGCATATTTTGGGGTGGCATATTTTGGTCCCGTTCATTAGTAACTGACACTCTATTAAAGAAAAATAAACACTAAGAGACCAAAGATTGAGCACTGAGTGGAAAACTTTTACTGCTAAGTAGGGATTCCAATCTAGCATAGTCTCAGCTCTGAGGGATGATGTCTGGATGGGGTGGGGGGCAGGAAATGGCACAGGAATTAAAAGCTCACAAACAGTATCTTACTGACATTGGGAAGAGAGTCTTGCTGCGCATTGGTGATTGGCTGGTGATACCTGGGTTTGTCAGTTAGCTGGGCACCTGGCTGGCTGGAGGTGGTCTCCTGTACACAAGGGCTGCCCTGGCATCGTGGTGCCCAGCTGTGTGTGCTGCACACAAATACACTAAGTGAGGACTGTGGCACCCTGTGAGTTCTACACTGGTGTTGGCAGGATAGGTGGCCAGGTCAGGGTTGTCCCATCTGATGGGATATACATACATACATATATATATACATACATACATATATATATATATATTAAGTAACTTAAATAATCCTACAAGGCAGGTATTCTACATAGGATATTTGTTTGATTTATTATGTATGAAGTCACTTAACCCTACAAAAACATGAGAAGGGTGGATTTGCTCCAGGGGCTGTGGTTTGCTGACCTGACCCCTGCCCTAGGTCATTCATCTAGTCTGAAGACCTGTTTCAAAGCCAGGCAGTCTAAGCTCCAAAAGGCACATTTGTAATTTCATGCTATCATTACTTCATTTAATAGCAAAAAGAAAGAGTAGGGAAATGGTTCAATAAATTATAAATAGAATTCATATTATGGAATGTTCTGCAGCATTAAAAATGTCATATACACATGGGCTGACATGAAGGAGCTCTGGGCATGTAAGTGAAAATACTGTAGAAACATGAAAAATAATATATGAACTCTTAAATGCAAGGAGTAGAACATTTAAAAATCCCAACAGTCGTACTCAGAAATCCTTTGGAGAAAGTGATAGAAACTCAAATCTAATTAAACAAAAATGAGAATTTATGGACTTCCGTCTGGGAGTCTAGGTGTGTTGCTGGATGACTGGATCCAAAGATTCCAGCAGTCCCGGGTCCTGTCCGTCCCCATCTCTCAGCTCTGCGGGTCTCCCATCCACTCGTGAATGGATCGGGGGTACAGTTTGCTTAGCAACCCGAAGGTAAACAGAGCATCTTTTCTGGAAACCAGCAGGGAAGTCCTGGAATGGACTCTTTTGGGAAGAATGGTGGGGGTCACATGGAATGGCTGTTACCAAAGAAGGGGAGGAAGGAATGCCACACAGTGGAGACCACAACTGTCTGTCCCAGTCATGTCACAAGGCGCCTCCTGGTAGACTCATCAGTAACTTATATGCCTGGATGGGAGGAGCTTGGATTTTAAAGTTGTTTCCAGTGACAAAAATCACAGTGTTTAAATGCGAATAATCTGACCCAGAGGAGTCATTCCTGTCACATTATGATTGGGGACAAATAGACATGCTTTTAAGCCTTGATCATACACCAGGGTTTAGCACATATTCTGCATAAAGGGCAGATGTTTTAGGCTTGTGGGCCATATGGTCTCTGTTGCAACCACTTTAACTCTACCATTGTAGCTTGAAAGCAGCCATAGACTCCACCTAAACAAATGCATGTAGCAGTGTGCCAATAAAACTTTGTTTACAAAAACAGTGATTGGGCCAGATTTGGCCCACAGACCTTATCTTGCCAACCTCTTTATACAGAGATGACTGAAAATTTTATATTCTAATAGGTGATAAGACACTTCCCTGAAGTAAATTGTATGTTTGCAAACCATATATCTGAAAATGGTTAATATCCAAAATATATAAAGAACTCCTACAACTCAACAATAACAAAAAACCAAATAACCTGATAAAAAATGGGCAAAAGACTTGCACGGATATTTCTCCAAAGAAGACCTACAAATGGCCCACAGGTGTACGGAAAGATGCTCAGCGCCACTAATCATCAGCGAAATGCAAATCGAAACCATAATGAGGTATCATCTCATACCTGTTAGGATGGTCATTATCAAAAAACCCCAAAATAAGAAGTGTAGATGAAGATGTGGAGAAATTGGAACGCTTGTGTGCTGTTGGCTGTTGGTGGGAATGATGTGGCTGCTATGGAAAACAGTATGGAAGTTCCTTAAAAAATTAAAAATAGAACTACCATATGATTCAGCAATACACTTCAGTGTATATATCCAAAAGAAATGAAATCAGGATGTCAAAGAGATGTTTGCATTCCCGTGTTCATTGCAGCATTGTTCGCATGGCCAAGAGGTGGAAACAAACTGAATGTTATCAATGGATGAATACATAAAGAAAATGTGGTATATGCATACAATGGAGTATTATTCAGCCTTAAAAAAAGGACATGCTGCCCTTGCCTACCACATGGATGAACCTCAAGGGCATTATGCTAAGTGAAATAAGCCAGTCACAGACAAATACTGCATGATTTCATTCATATGAGGAATTTAAAGTAGTCAGACTCAGTAGAACAATGCTTGTCAGGGGCTGAGGGCAGGTGGGGGGGGGGACAGGAGTTGCTGTTCAGTGGGTATAAAGTTTCAATTATACAAGACTAAACAGTTCCAAGGTTCGCTGTACAACACTGTGTTTATAGTAAATAATACTGTACTGTGCACTTCAAACTTTGTTAAAAGGGTAGGCCTCATGTTTTCTAAACCACAGTAAAAAAAATGTATATAAAATAAAGTGAATTTTATAACAGTTTAGTTTCTGTTCCTAATGTGGTGAGATGCATTTGGAAAACATAAAATTGATCCCGTCACAAAAGAGAGGAATTAGGATTGCTTTGTCCAAAGGGGTAAGTCATGTTCCCTTACTAATTAATCTACTGAGGGTGTCAGTCATGGCCACATCCAAGAAGTGGCATCTGGGGTCCCAGCGAGATGGCCCAGTTCAGACTTTGGCTAGGACAGCTTTGTCTTGCCAGTTTTGGCAGCACATACAGTTATGTCATGAATTTGGGATTAGCGTGGCATGCCTAGTTGAGGTTTAAGGCTCCCTCCTGCACCCTCCAAACCAGGTGTTGCTTGGGATTGAAAACGTTCATTGTTTGGTCAACAGAAGGCCCTCACAGCTCTGATGGGAATGTCACCTGAGAAGGGCCTGTCTCCTTCCAGATTTGCATTTCAGCACCTTCAGACTCTGCTTCAGCAAGCTGCTATTTCAATTGGCTTAGAGGGACTGGCTGGGAGCTCCCTGGGGTCTGCTCAAGATCTGAGAATGAGTCTGGGATCCTGGGCCCAAGGAGATGGCTTTTTTTGGACCTTCTTATTTTCTGTAGATGTGATTAGTTAGGTGGTGCACAGAGATGGCCTGGAGCTCGGGGTCTGTGTGACCAGCCATCCTAGGGCATCCAACTCCAGGCCTCTCGGAGCCAGGCCAGCGAAGGGTGGAAACTCTGAGAACATTCCATTTGAATAAGATGCGTTGAATGAGAGCAGTGGAAAATGGTAAACCTGGCTTGGAGAAAGGGAATGTGCTCTTTCATGTAAAACAAACAAAAAATGTGACTGTGGGAAGCATCCAGAAAAAATAAGATGACCTGGGGGCTGGATTTATAAATTGGCACTGAGGGAAATCTCTCTTCCACTGTCAGCTGTGCTCCTGCCAGTGGAGCAAACCAAAATAACTTCGTAAATTAAAGTTTATGCAGTCAAGAAAGCTACGCCTGGACTATCACATGCCAGATGAAAACCTTGAAGGCTTTGTTTACGGCTGACATCCTTGGATTGAAGGTTAATAGTGTCTGGAGAAGGTTAGGTCATGCACATATGCAATTTTTAAAAAATCACTGTTAATAGTCAAAGACAGACAAAGCTGTGTTTACTTACTATAGTTTATGCCACCTTGTTTGTTTGTTTTTCCTTCTGGAAAGAATGCCTTTGTCCTGCCATAATTAGTTGTAGCCAGCTATTGTTTAGATTGGGGAATGTGGAAACCGCTCAGAGCACTCAAGGTATGTTGGCAAGTGATGTCTTGAAACAAGGACCTCAGGTTTTTTTCCTTTTATACACAAGTAACAGAAGGATGCATTTGGGATGTAAAAGTTTCAAATTATAGAGCCACATGCGTACGCAGGCAAGGCATGAAGGTCCCCTCTGCCCTCCCTGGCTGTCGACATTTCCAGGCCTCTTTCTAAATGTTGACTTTATATGTGTGAACAAGCATGTACATAATATACACACACATATACATCATTAGCATTATTTTTAATACATGAATGGGGTCGTGTGTGTCGGTGCACACACAACTTGCTTTTTTTTTACTTACGTGTCCAGAGCTCCTTCATGTCGGCCTGTGTGTGCGTAAGACTTTTTTAATGCTGCAGAACCTTCCATAGCATGAATTTCATTTATAGCTTACTGAACCATTTCCCTATTCTTTCATTTTGCCGTTAAGTGAAGTAACGATAGCATGAGATTATGAATGTGCCTTGTAGAGCTTAGACTGCCTGGCTTTGAAACAGGACTTCAGGCTAGGTGAATGACTAGGGCAGGGGTGAATGACTACGGCAAACCACAGGGTCACATCCGCCCTCCTCATGTTTTTGTATGGCCTGTGAGCCAAGAATGATTTTTTTGTTTTTTAGTGGTTGAAAAAAAATTAAAAGATAAATATTTCCTGATATGTGAAAATTATATGAAATTCTAAATTCAGCATTCATAAGTAACTTTTGGTTGGAACGTGGCCATGCTCGTTTGTTGAGCTATTGTTGAGGGCTTCTTTAATGCTGCAACAGCAGAGTTGAGTAGTTGTGACAGAGACCATATGGCCCACCTAAAATATTTAACATCTGGCCTTTTACAGAAAACATTTGCTGACCCCTGACCTAGGGCAAGTTACAAAATCTCTCCGTGTCTCAACTTTCTTTTCTGTAAAATAGAGATAATAATAACACCTACTTTGTAGGGTTAAGAGACTTAATACATAATATATCAAATAAATGTCATATGTACAATGCCTACTTTGTAGGATTACTTATGTTATTTAATATATATATCAAATAAATATCATATGTAGAACATACCAGATGTATCATGTATCAAATGTACATATGTAAATTACATGTAAAACACTTTGAACTTTTAAAGGCTCAGTAAAGTTTAGCTACTATTATAGCATCATTTTGTTTTAAATAAATCTCATTGTGTATATTTGAGGTTTACAACATGATGTTATGCAATACGTATAGACAGTAAAGTGTTTATTCTAGTGAAGCAGATTAACATATCTATCATCTCACATAGTTACTTTTCTTTGTGACAAGAGCAGCTAAAATCTACCTATTAAAAATCCCTATACAACACAATTTTATTAACTTTAGTCCTCATGTTGTGCATTAGGTCTCCAAAATTTATAAAGAACACTTAACAACCCAATAGCAGAAAAATAAATGACCCAATTACAAAATGGACAAAGGACTGATCAGACATTTCTCTTAAGGAGATATAGAAATGGCCAACAGGTATATGAAAAAGTGCTCAGCATTACTAATCAATAAGGGAAATGCAAATTAAAACCACAATGAGAGAATTACCTTATACCCGTAAGTATGGCTATTATCCAAAATGAGAGAAATGTTGGTGTGGGTGTGTACTAGAAAAGACCCTAGTACACTGTTGGTGGGAATGTAGATTGGTACAGCCATTATGGAAAGCAGTGTGGAGGCTTCTAAGGAAATTAAAAGTAGAACTATCATATGATCCAGCAGTCCCAAAGGAGATGAAATCATCACTTTGTGAAGAATCCACCCTCCCATGTTCATTGCAGCGCAATTCTCAATAGCCAAGATATGGAAACAACCGAGATGCCTCTCAGCAGACGGATGGATAAAGAAAGTGCAGTATCTGTCTGTCTTTCTACCTGTCTGTCTATCTATCTGTTGATGAGGATACTCTGAAAAGTTCATGGAAAGATTTGTTTTGTTTTGTTTTTTGGCAGCTGGCCTGCACATAGGGATCTGAACCCTTGACTTACAAGCCTGTGCTCTAACCAGCAGAGCTAACCGGCCGGCCTGTATTATTTTTTAATTCTATTTTTCCAACAACTTTTTGAAGTACCATCATACATTGGAATATTATTCAGCCAGAGATCCTGCCATTTGACACACGTGGATGGACCTGGAGGACATTATGCTAAGTGAAATAATCATCAGCCGCAGAAAGAAAAATATTGTCTGATCTCACTTACATGTGGAATTAAAAATAAACAACACTCAAATACACAGAGTTAGAGAATGAAACCGTCATTACCATGGGCAGGGCGGGCAGGGAGAGGCAATGAGGAGATGTAGGTGAGAAGATCTGTGATTGTAATTGCTGTCGTAACTCGTCGTGCACATACAAGTGTGAGGATATCACAGATACCCAAAATGGGCTCAGTGGTGAAGGGTGTATGGGTTGAGCATCCCTAATCTGAAAATCCAAACTCCGAAATACTCCAAAATCTGAAACTTTTCGAGTGCTGACATGACACTTAAAAGATTGGAGCATTCCAGGTTTGGGGTTTTTGGATTAGGGATGCTCACCCAGTAAGTATAATGCAAATATTCCAAAATCCGAAGAAATCTGAAACACTTCTGGTCCCAAACACTTTGGATATGGGATACCCAACCTGTATTAGTAAGTGCTACCACATTGCCTTCCAGAACAGCTCCATCAATTTCTGCTCCCACCAGGGGAGTCTCTGCCTTCTCACGTCCTTGACAACTCTGGATAGGGACTAGGGCTTAGATGAGAAAACCAGGTCTTTGAAGAGTTGCATCCTGACCTCCACGGCAGCTCTTCAGAGTCAGAATTCCCCTTGGGATACTGTGCCCAGACCTCCGGAGTAAATCTTCCTGGAAAGCTGCTGCCTCAAATCAGAACACACTCATCATTTGCTGAGTGAGTGAGTGTTCTGTGTTAAGCCCTTGACATGTAAATTTTATTTTTAGTTTTCACAAGCACCTCTGTTTTACAGATGATGAAACTGAGGGGTTCAGAGAAATTAAATAACATGTTCAAGGTCCCGAAGCCAATAATGCAGAAGTGGGGCTTGAGCCCAGTTGTGGGGGACTTCATGAATCTTTCTACTGCTCTCTCCCTACTTCCAAGAAGGGATGAGGAGATGTCAGAGAGACTATGTTTTCTACCCACACATTTCCAAATCAGCATTTTGACCTGGTAAGAGCTACATGAAAAATGGAAAGTGAACTTTGGAGGGAACTTTGGTGTAGTCATAACCTGTATTTATTTCCTTTAGTTCTAAGTAAAGAGAGTTTCTAATAGCGTATGCTACTATATTTTTCATAGACCAGTGTCAGAGTCTGTGCTGCTTAGTCATGCTGAGAATGATGCATTTCTAATAGATAACCCTTCTTTGGGTGAAATGTCTATTTTTAGGCACCCCTCAGCTCTCCTATCAAGGGCCTTTGCAACAGCATTTCTTGTGTTCTGTTAGAGTGTCTGCAAAACATGAAGCAAATTTACCCAGATATTCCTGACCTTGTGCCTGAGGGGAAAATGTTCCTTGGTTTTTTGTGTGTGTTTTCAATGACGAACGTTTGCATTCTTTCCTCCCCTCACTTTTTTTTACTCTCACATTGACATTAAGAAACAACAAAAGCAGCTTGCCCCCAAACTGTCTGAATTTAAAACTTGGAATCTTAATTTGCATAGACAGTAGTTCTCTATGAGGAATGTGAAACATTTGACAGAATTTCCTGAAGGAATAAAGAGCCATGATTCTCTGATTAAAACCATGTTAAAATAAAAAGCAGGCTATACCCAAAGACTGCAAGAGCACCTCTTCTTTAATAAAATTTCAAAGGCGGCACAAGTTGTACATTTATGGCATCAGCCTTTCTGTGATGCTTAAGCTTTTTAAGAACATATTCAGAACTTTTTTAAGCCTGAATTTACTCTGAGCTGTTCTCTCAAAGGGTTGTCCTTCTTTTCTGCAGCCCAGTTTCTAAGAGTCATTCTAACAGAGGAAAAGCCAAAGCTTCCATTCTGACATGCTGCAAAAATTTATCTGGAGTTATAATTATCATACTCCCACTTTATTTTCTTACTATATTGTAGAGTGATGATGAAAGATATCTGGGGGAAAGAAAATAAAAGAAAAAAACCTTCCAGAAGATACGTACCTAAAGTGGGGTTTGTCACCCTTGACAGTATTGATATTTGGGGTCATATAATTCTTTGTCGTGGGGAGCTGGCCTGTGCATTATAGGATGTTTAGCAGCATCCCTGGCCTTTACCCTCTAGATACCAGGAGCACCCTCATAGTTATGACCACCAAAAATGTTTCCAGATATTGCCAAATGTCCCCTGGGGGGCAAAATTGCCCCCAGTTGAGAACCACTGGCATAGATCTTGGTGGTCTCAAATTTGCAACCTGCTCCTCTGCCCTGTGCATCTCCAGTCCTCAGCCCTCTCACAAGTGATGGGGACTTTGCTTTCTTTTTTCACCCCACCCTCACTGCCCTGAGATATTGCTACATCTGGACAGGTGTGCCAAATGCAGCCTTAGCCCCAGGGGAATGAAGGAAAACATATTGCTCGGAGGCTGCAAGTTCCGTCCCTGGTGGTCCCTGTTGCTCCTGGTCTGCACCACCTGCCGGTGCCTATAGGAGCAGCTAGACCATCTTGGATCCAGCCGTGTGAAGGGAAACCACCCACCCAGCCATTGGTCCTGGTGGTGATGGCAGCTGATGGGTTACCATGCTCTGACCCCTGGGCAGCCCAGGCCTGTGATGGGCTGCCCTGTTGTTTCCCTTTTTGGAACCTCCTGGATCCCAGTGGCTGGAGCACAGCCCTCCTGTAGCCACCAGAGCCCCGAGCTGAGCCTGGGTGCAGTGGGCTGCATTGGAGGGGCAGTTTAGGGCACTGAACCAGGTGTCTTAAGGCAGGGTATGGCTTCAGTTCTACCCCAGAAGCAGGATGACCTTGGGCAGATAGTGTCCTTCTGGTCCTCATGTTTCCCATAAAACTACCTTCCAACCGGAACATTCTACCTTTCTACTTTTCTCCTGATTTATAGGCAAAGGTGTGTCAACTAAAGTAAATTAACCACCTGGTTGAGATATAGAACAAAGAGGGTTTATTTGAGAACTCGTTAGGACTGCAGCCCGGAAACAGATCCAAGAGGCTTTGAAAATGTGTTCCCGAGAACAAAAGGAAAGTCAGTGGTATTTAAAGGAAAAAGACCGCGAAAAGGAGGGGGGCGGTTACAAAAGTTGTGATTGGTCCTAGCAGATGTCAAGCAGCCTCATCCTTAAGGGATTGGCTGCCACAGTTCCTTGAGGTGGGCTTTAGTCAGGGACCTTCTGGTTTGGCAGGAAGTAACGAAAAGCAGCAAACAGCAGTTTCCCCAGCAGTTGTTCCTCCAGGAGGTCGTGACCCTTGCAGTGGTGCTGAGTGCAAAGTTCCAAAATATTCCCCCTTAAGTGCCTGAAGCTCAAGCTGAGTTTGCCTCCTGTCTCCATTTTTAGGTTGCCTTGACCAAAACAATGTCATTTTCCCTTGTCAGTTGGTGCAGTTGAGATGGAAATGTGACCTTTCCTAAATTTGCTCTTATTCCAGAGTTCCTGATTGGGACCGGGTGGGGGTGTTGTCAGTGAGAGGTTTGGGGTCATTCAGTGGCTTTTGCCTATGGAGTCTTAGAGGAGATCCCAATAAATTCTAACCCTCTTCCCTGAGCAAATTGAGAGATAAGGCCATGGTTGAAGGTTTGAACTTTGGAACTTGCCCAGATAAGTCATCCTCCTCCCCCGGGGCCAGTAAACCAGTGTCCAGAAGGCCAAGAGTTTTTAGGGAAAATGACGGACCCTGGAGGGCAAGTGTCATGGCCAGTGTTGACTTCAAAAGCCCTGTCCCCACACTGGTCAGGCGATGTTGACCTGGTTTCCTGACACTCTCCCTTAAGTGCTTGGGCTGGTTCCCACCCTGGTGTTCTAACCTGCTGATGAGGGAGTGTTGCTGCCTCAACCTTCTGAGCCCAGGGATGGCTCAGCAGTGACAGGATGGGGATGACACAGTGGTGTCCACCCCACCCAGCACCCCTTTGAGCTCAGGTCTGGGAGACTGTTTTGGTTATGGTGGCCCTTGATGGAGTCCCAGAATTCCAAGGAAAAGCATGGGGATTGGGGCATCCATGAATGGTCTCAAGTTCAGCATTGCATCAGAAAAGAAGTCACATCTGGTTACTGCTGTCTACTTCTCTGGACTCAGTGATCCCAGTCTCCTGGACCCTGCCAGGGCTATGGAGAAGAGGCACAAGCTCCCCCCCCCCCCGCAAGTTCTGCTTTTATTTTTAAACCAGAAGCTTGGACTCCTCCATATACTGCTCTATTTTATATGCTGTGACTGAGTCCAGGCCCTGCGTGGGCCTGTCCCGATGTGCTCTCAGGGTGCTGCCTCGCCAAGGCTGGACCAGCAGCCTGGCCTCCGTCCCTGCACACGCCCTGCTTGTTTGGAGGTCATAGCTCACCATAAAAGTGGTGTGAGTGGCCGGCTCTTTCTTCACTGTGGCTCTGGGCAGCCCAACCCAGCTCTCGGGTGGATGCAAGGGTTGAGAGTGAACTTCATTGCGCACGATGACACAATGCCGGAAGAATGCAGCATCTCCCGGATCTGGCTCTGGAGCGTTGCCTGGGGGGGTGGGGGGGCTGGAGGGTGTTTCGTGTTTGGGCTCCTGGTGGTTCTTTGCCCCAGGGATGTGAGTGTATGTGCGCATGCATGTGCATGTGTGCTTTTCCACATGGCACATTTACCACGGGGCACTTTTCAGATGCTCATGTTGGTCCTTTTTGAGTTCTCTGGGGAAAAGGAGAAAGTACAGAAAGCTGTGACACCTGATGGAAAATATTATGCCTTAGTCAACGGGACTAATGTGTCTCCTCTGACTTTTGCCTTTAAGCTAAACCGCAAAGGGAAAAGAGGAGCCACGCACGTGGGGCCTGCTGGGTTGGTGACTGTTCCCTGAAGTGGCACTCCCTTTATTCTAAGTGCCTTTGAAAAATGCTTTCAGAATTATCCAGTACTTGTGTTGGAGGGGGTCTGAAAGGTCATCTTGGCCAAGAGGCCCATTTTAAAGGAAGAGGAAACTGAAGGCCTGAGAAGACCCATGACCCTTCCAGGTTACACAGCTAGAATTTGAATCCTGTCTCTTGATGCCTGGAAAAGGGTTTTGTCTATTCTGCTCTACTTTAGTTTTCAGACAGTATATTGTGACAAGTAGTAGACAGCATTTTTTTTTGTACTCTGATCTTATTCAACAACTATTCTGGGGCTATGGAAGCACTGATGAGCAGGCAAACTTGGTCCTTGTGCTCAGGGGCTTACAGTCTAATGGGGAAAGCAGGTTGTATAAGAAACTACATGTGGGGGGCCGGCCTGTGGCTCACTCGGGAGAGTGCAGTGCTGATAACACCAGGGCCACGGGTTCGGATCCCATATAGGGATGGCCGGTTTGCTCACTGGGTGAGTGTGGTGCTGACAACACTAAGTCAAGGGTTAGGATCCCCTTACCGGTCATCTTTTTAAAAAAAAAAAAAAAAAAGAAGAAGAAACTACATGTGGAATGCTACAGGATTGCCAGTGGGCGAGGCTGGCCTGGCCGGGGTCACCAGAGGCCAATGTGGAGAGGCAGAAGCAGTGGGAGTTGACGACTGGGGACTAAGGGTGTCAGGCCAGCTTTGGGACCTGGGTCAGGTTCCCGACCCAGTAATCTGAAGGTGGATGACTCTGGACTGTTCCTTCTCCAGGATGAGGTGGGATTCAAAGACAAAGAGATATTGAAAAAGTGGGGATATCAGGGTGTATAATGTATTTTATAAGGAAAAAAGTGGAATAACAGAGTAGGGTGAGCAGGTGTCTGTGTGCATGTGCAGCTAAGGCTGGCAGGTGGAAAGAAGCTGGGAGATGGGCCAGTTGGAAGCCCTGAGGCTGCCTTAGCTCCCTGGGATAAGAGAGAGCTGCTTGGAGATGATCTAGGGGAGGTCATAGCACAGGCTTCTGGAATAACAGCAGCTGTGGCCAGAGGTGGATCTCTTTTTCTCAGAGATGGGGACCCAGGCTCTTTCTGCTCAGGACACAAGATAGCAGAGGGCCTTTGTAGCCAGCAGAATGGAAGCCAATGCCGACTTGTGTGTGAGGGCTCAGGTCAGGTAGGGGCTTCTCTGGAGTTCACTCCCCCTTTGCTCTCACAGAGGACCACATGGACAGCAAGACTGATCTCTTGCACTCGCATGGCTCATGCTAGAATTTTGCATGCTACAGGGTGACCCACTTGTGCAGGGGTGCTCTGGAAAGAGGTGGACTTAAGAAGGGGTCCCTTTTGGATAGGAGAGAACCAAGGCATCAGGAGTTGCCCTGACCTATCTACATCTGGGCCTGGCATGAAGGCCCGGCTCCAACTCCACTTCCTGTGCTGGGTCTGGGCCACTGCACTGCTCTGACACTGCTTTGGGCATAGTTGGGTCGCATTGGAATTTCCCCTTTCTTGCATCTGCCCCGTCTCTCTTAGTGCCTCTAAGAAAGGCCTCTCTCCCATGCAGGATTCTGAATATCTTCATGGATCTCTCCCATTTGGACCAAGTGGCTCTCTGTGTCGTAAAATGTGTAGCTCACCCCTTCCAGGAAGCCTTGTCAGATAGACCTTACCTGCTTCAAAGGACCCTCCCCTCTGAGTTCTTTTGCACTTAGGTACTCTTTCTGTCTGGACCATGTGGTGGTTTTGGAAAAGCTTTTACCTGACTTCCCTGGACGCTGACTCCTCCCAAGCACACACTATGTGCTGCACATCGCGCTGTCTCTTTAATCACATAGTCATGGAGCAGGCACCATTTTTACTGAGACTCAAGGAGGTCAAGTGGCTTGCCCAAGGTCAGGGAAAAGGTGGGACTTCAACCAGGTCTGACTCCAGAGCTTCTGTCCTTAACCACTGTGCCTGCTGCCCCCTGTTCTTGTGTTTTCTGTCGGTTGTCCAAGATGGTGAGCTTGAGGGATGAGATGATGATTTAGCCCTCATGCCTCTAGCAAACGTTTATTGTAGATCATGCTGGGAGTTGTAGGTACAAGGATGAGCAAAGCCCGGCTCTGCCCTCAGGGAGCTCACCAGGTGGTACAAGGTTGGTGCAGGGAGGGCTCTGGGCACCAGGAAAGACCACCCAAGGCAGCCAGGGAAGGCTTCTTGGAGGAGGGACTTAGGAGCTAGCTTGGGGCTATATTTGGAGTTAAAGGAAAGGGCTATCCACAGATGAATGAATAACAAAAGTGGTACATCCATACAATGGAGACCTTTCAGCCACATAGAGGAATGCAGTGCCAAAGTCTCTTGCTTTGCTAAATTTCTATTTCTTAGTAATTTTGATGTGACTGTGAGGTTAGTGCAACCTGTTGTGTAAAATAATTATTCAAGCGAACCAGTTTGCAAATAGAAGACGAGCCTTGGTGTTGACAGTCATTTGTCGGGAGTGGATCTTGCCACGCTGCCTTCACTGCCCACGGTCCCTGAGAAGCCTCCCAGACCTCCCCACCCCCTGCCCTGCTGCAGGCAGTTGGCTTGACCTTTAGTGGCCTCGATTCCCCTGGAGACTTTGCATTCCCGGCTAGATTTGCCTCCTCCACTCTGGGCCAACCCTGCGCACTCACTTTGCAGCAGAAGCTTGGGAGCTTGGGAGGAGGGTGAACCCAGCAGGTGGGAGTCTGGCTCCAGGAGTCTCATGTACCCCCCTGCTCCCCCATTCTCCATCCTCTCTCTGCTCTTTGTCAAAAGGCTCCTTGGAGTTCAGAGAATTTAGGAAACTTGCTGGAGGTCACACAGCAGAGTAACAACCAGGCCCAGCTGTCCCCCACACGGCTGTGTTTTCTGCTGCTCCCTGAGTGTGTGGCCTGCGGTGAGCGAGGCTGCCCTGGGCCACAGCACCCCAGTCCCTCCCTTTTGCCTGGGAGCTGCTTTCCTATCTCTGAGGTAGTGGCTGTGTCTCCGGTGATGAATGTTTTACCTCTGAGCACCTTTCTCCCTTCCTTCTCCTTTTTATTGAGATGTGACTCACATGCCATAAAATTCACCACTTCTGAGAGAAAGTGAGCCACTGGGTACTGTTCAAGCTTTATTAAAGGAAGAAAATCTGCTGGGCTGTGCTCAAAGTAGCAGGCAGCCCAGGGCTGCCCTGAAAATGGGGGACAGCCCCAGATGTGGGGGTGTTAGAGCTTATATAGTGCGCCAAGGGCTGGCTGATACCATCAAGGAGGGTCATTATGCTAATGTGGATGGGGTGGAGAACTGCGTCCTTGCGGAAGCAAAGGGGTTTCTGTTTAAGTCAGTAGGCTTCTCCGTAAAGGGAAGCGGGGCGGGACCCAGTGCTGGAGACCAGGCCGGTGGCCATTCTGTGTTCATTGTGTGCACAATGACACAGGTCATGTCCAAAATCCATCAACTTCAAAGTGTACGTTTCAGTAGTTTTTATACATTCACAGTGTTGTGCAACCGTCACCACTCTCTAACTCCAAAATACTTTCATCACCATCACCCCCAAAAGAAGCTCTGTACCTATCAGCGATCATTCCCCATTTGCCCCTACCACAGCCCCTGGCAACCACCAGTCTGCGTTCTGTCTCTCCGGATTTACCTGTACTGGACATTTCACATAAAGGGACTCATACAGTACATGGCCTTTTGTATCTGGCTTATTTCACTTAGCATGTTTTCAAGGTTCATCCATGTGGTAGTGTGTGTCAGTGCTAAATTCCTCTTTGTGGCTGAATGATCTCCATTGTATGGATGTACTACATTTGTCCATTCATCTGTTGATACCCCTCTCATTTTAACTCCAAATATAGCCCCTGATGTCTCCTTGAGTTCTCTGATGTTTGAAAGTTATTTTTAATTTCTCTAATGGAAACTTTGGTCAACATTCTCCACCTGGTAGGCTGGATATATTTGACGTATTTTCCAAATGGCTTTCAGAGACACTAAAACAGTGATTTGGAAATGGAAAAGAAAATATCCTCTTCCCCAAACCCTCCCAAATCTGATGTAACTCCCCTGGGGGCATGCCCCAGCAAGGGTCGCACCATTACAGGTGGGAGTATGTCACATCTCAAGAGTGCTGGGGCAAAGTGGCTGAGCCCACCATTGGAAGGGGCTGTAGATGGGCTGCCTGCAACTCGGAGGCTGGTCTTTAGTTACAGCTGTGCCCTGGCTGCGATGAGATGGACCATAGCACAACTAGTCCAAGAGCATGTTTGGGGGCCCCTGCTTAGAGTGTTACCTTCATTGTCTTTTATTTTTCCCATTAATTTCATTAAGATGTAATTTATATATAGTGATGTTCATCTTTTCAATGTGCATAGTTCTGTGTGTTTTAACAAATGTATACAGTCATGCAACTTTCGTCATTCCTGAAATTCCCACAGACTTCTTTGTCATCACCTGCTACCCCAGCCCCTGGCAACCACTGGGCTCTTTTCTGCCCCGATATTTTGTCTTTACAAGAATGTCATGTGAATGGAATCATACAGAATGTGGCCTTTCAAGTCTGGTTTCTTTCACTTAGCAAAATGCATTTGAGATTTGCCTGTGTTGTTATGTGTATCAGTTCCTTTTTATTTCTGAGTAGTAGTTTCTTGTTTTGTTCATCTTTTTCCCAGTTGAAGGACATTTGGGTTGATTCCAATTTTTGGAGATTATAAATAAAGCTGCTATAAACATTCAAGAATAGCTTTTCGTGTGAACATAAGTCTGGGTAATTATCTAGGAACGGGGTTGCTGGATCATATGGTAGGTGTATATTTAACTTTATAAGAAACTTCCAAGCTGTTTTCCAAGGATCTGTCCTATTTTGCATTCTTACCAGTGACGTATGAGCATTTATTATTTTTCATTATGTTCTAGTCCTTAAGATTGCTCAAAGGCAATACATGCTTGGCTTTTTAGTTGCAAGGAACAAAGACTTTGCCTACCTTACCTGTTTTAGTTTGGGTCCCCCAGAAGTGGACTTGGAGGCAATGATTTGAGTGTAGTAAGTTTATTTGAGGGGTGGTCCCAGGAAACACCAGCAGGGGAGTGGAGAAGCAAGAGCAAAAAGAAGGTAGCTAATAAAGGGTATGTCATCAAGCATGTTACCATTTTGGGCAACTGGCACTCTGTCCCACCAGGAACTGAGAAACAGCGTAGGACACACTCCTCACAGTCCTCTCCCAACTGAGGGGCCAGGGACCTGGGGTTTCTGTAAACCATCTCCCAGCTGTCATCAGCCGAGGATTGTTGCTGGGCTCTCGTTAATTCTCTGGCACTCTCAGCCTGCCCTGTGTGCAGGGAGCTGGCTCTGGCAGCCGGAAGGTCGCAGGTGAAGGGCATTTGGAAGTCTGGCCCAGGTGCGACAGGGAGGGCACTCTGCTCAGGTCATAGATGGTTCCTTCCATCTGCCTTCCACGCTCCTTCTTTTAGCACACCTCTGTCTATTCGTGCTGACCTTCTCTGTGCCATAATTTCTGCATATTGTGTGTCTCTTATGTTCCCACTGTCAGCTAACTGGTTGTTGAGTTCAGATTCCCCAAACAGAGAAATTGGTTGGTGTGTTAGTCACTGCTTTTCTATTGCATGCAGCCCTCTGTTTAGGTCATCCTATAGACACCCCAGCTATCTGTCGACTGCCCTCGGGTCAGGCAGCCTGTGCTGGGCCAACCAGCTGTGGCCAGGGAGGTGGGTCAGAGAGTTTCGAGCAGCACCGTCCAATAGAACCTTCTGTGATGGTGAAAGTGTTCTGTATGCACTGTCCACCCAGTAGCTACTAGCCACGCTGAGTGCTTGAAGTGTGGCTAGTGCTACCAATGAACTGAATTTTCAGCTTAGTTTAATTTTAATTGATTAAGGTTTAAATTCATATAGCCACATGTGGCTAGTGGCTACTGTAGTGAACAGCATAGTTCTAGAACATGGGCTATGCTCCAGTATACAATGTGATGTAACATTGTAACATTGAGATTAACTTTATTTATTTATTTATTTATTTATTTAGTCTTTTTCCGTGACCGGCACTCAGCCAGGGAGTGCACCGGCCATTCCTACATAGGATCCGAACCTGCGGCGGGAGTGTCGTCGCGCTCCCAGCACCGCACTCTCCCAAGTGTGCCACGGGCTCGGCCCGAGATTAACTTTATTTTAAAAGCCAATTGATACCTGATTCAAAATTTTTGTGTGTTACTGAGAATCTTTGTGCTGGCCGGTTAGCTTACTTGGGAGAGTAAGCTAAGGATATTTTTTTGCATTCTATCAAAATAACAATAACGCCGAGGTCAAGGGTTTGGATCCCCGTACCAGCCAGTTGCCAAAAAAAAAAAAAATCGTTGTGAATCTGAATCTTTTTAAATTCTTTTTTTAACCATCTGCTTCAAAAACTGGGAAAATCATTTTAGGCAATGAAGTTGAAATTGACCCAATAAGATGTTGTTATGATTCTTTCTATGAGGCTACCTTTGACATATCTTTATTTTCCAAAACTCACTTTTATTCCATATGTTTGTACCACACCTATTCTGTGTTGTCAAATGTATGTGTGAGAGTTAGTGATATCCCCCCTCACACATGCAGACACTTAGCAGCCGATTGGGCCCACCAGGAAGTGGGCTGAAGTCATCTCTTGGAATTGAGAAGCACAGGTAGTGTCCCTGATGGCAGCCTCAGTGTGAATTTCTGAAGCCAGAGCCAAATGAGGTTCTGTACAACCCGAAGGTTATAGATGAGTGTCTTAAACTTTCATTTTAGTATTACTTTGCTTTGGTTTCAGGAAATTACCAGAAGACTCCTGATTAAAATTATTTTGGAGTCCTTATAATGGGATGGAGCTTTGAGGAGCACTGGACAGGGAGTCAGGGAAGCAGGGTTCCTACTCAAGTTAGGGCACCGATCTGCCTGCTTTGTGATCTTTAGCAAGTAACTGCACTTTTCTGAGCTTTGCTTTTTTCCTCTGTAAATATGGAGTTTTGCTTAGATCTGCATTTAAGAAATGTTCCATGGAATGCCATTGCAGGAGATGTTAATAGGTATACCCAAGAAAAAGTGTCGTATGGTCAAATATGTAGGGCAGTACTTCTTACTATATCTTCTTCTTGGATATTCACAATGCACAGTTTTATATGAAAGGCTCTGAGAAGTCCTGTAGAGGAATAAAATCTTTTTTTTTTTTTCGTGGAACATCTCTTGGCATCTAGAATACTGTTCTATAGGCCCATCAGCTTGGGAAACAGGGATAGGTGATTTCTCAACTTTTCTAACTTTAATTCTAAATGTCCTCGGGTAAGGAGGAAGTTGTCTCTTTTCAATCATGCTGTTAGCTTTTCCTCTCCTGCCTTTGCTTCCTTTCCCCCTATTAAAACCTAGTTGATTACTATTTGTGGGTCTTGTCCTTTTCCATAACACACATTCAGAGAGAGGAGACAGATGGCAGGCGGGAGGCAAGTTGGAGAAAGGCTGGCAGCATTGCTTTTCTCAAAGGCGACATGCCCCAAGAGGTTCTGTGTTTGTTATCAAATGAGCTGCTTGCATGCCGCCTTGAGTGCTTTCCATTGGCATCTGCAGCTTGTTTCTGTGTCATTCTGCAGCCTGGTTCTTCTGAATGCCAGCAAGATGACTGTGATTAGGCATGTTTCTTTCCATTATAAGTGACAGAAGTTCAACTCCAACTAGCTTAAGCAAAACAAACAAACAAAACACTCCAGGGAATTTGTTGGCACACGTGTCTGGAAGTTTAGTGCTGGGTGGGGCTCAAGTTTTGTCAGCTGGTGTTTGTCCCTCTCTGTTTCCTGCCTCCCTTCTCAGAGCGCCTCACTGTGCTTCTCTCTGAGTGGTGGCATCTTTCTTAACTGCCACTGCCCTTTTCCCCATCATGGGAAAGATGGCCAGCTGCTACATATTCTTAAAGTTTGCCAGCCCTCAAAAAGAAAGACCCCCCTGTCCCAGCACCCATATGTCAAACCTCTTGAAAGTGTGCTACTCAGCCTGCTTGGGTTTTGTGTGCACACCTGGATTTGATCTCTGTGGACAGGGGCTGGGGTTCTATGGCTTGTCAGGCCTGAGTCCTGTGCAGGTGGCAGGGCACTGACTGGCAACCCAGCATGTTAAGTGGGGACAGGGCAATTCCTCAGTGAAGAGAGGGGCCCTGGGTAGACTAAAACAACACCCACTACAGTGTCCCTTTTCCTCGTGGCCAGGTGTATCCTGAATATCTATGGTGTGATGTGTCTGACTACAAAGAAGAATTTGCATGAGGTACTAGGGTCCAAAGAAAAAGGCACAGACCCATGCTAGGGAGCACAGGGTCCAGTTGGGAAGGCCGGCCCAGAGACATCTTCCATCCTTCTGGGCTATTCCATGCTGGACTAGCAGTGGCTCACAGCGGCCTCTTTGGGCAGGCAGCAGACTTTACCCTTCCTAAACTATGCTGCCAGGAACCCAGAAGTCCCGCTCAGGTGCCAGGCTCTGTCCTCTCTGTTTTCTGTTCCTTGGTTTCCTTCATCTTGTTAACTCCTCTCTGAGCCAGGCATCACCAGCCTTACTTACAGACAAGGAAACTGGAGCTCAGGCTGGAGAAGGCCTTTGCTGGGGCTCTCCAGCAGGTGAGTGACAGAACAAGGGTTTTGACCTAAAGTTGTCATTATGGATTGAATGTTTATCCCTCCTCACAAATTCACATGTGGAAGCCCTAACTCCCAATGTGAGATGGGGCCTCTGGGAGATAACTAGGTTTAAATGAGGTCATGAGGGTGAGGCCCTCATGATGAAATTAGCATCCTTATAAGAAGAGGAGGAGACCAGAGCTCGCTGTCTCTGCCATGTGAGGTGGCCATCTGCAAGTCAGGAAGCCGGCCTCGCTGGGGAACTGAATCAACCAGCACCTTGACTTGGGCTTCCCGGCTTCCAGACATGAACAATAAGTTCCTGTTATTTAAGCCATCCAGTCTGTGGTACTTTGTTATGGCAACCCAAACTGACCAGTACAGCTGGGGTTCTCAGCCTCCATCAGAATGCCTGGGTTCCACTGCGCTAGAAGCAGGGAGTCCCTCCCCTAGGAGGGTGTTGCATATTTCCAGGCATTCTGTATTCTCCAGGAAACCGAGGGCCCTGCAGGTCCTAACCTAGAGCTGCTGGTCCTGTCAGCTGCATGGAGGCCTCTGAGGCTGCTTGGTCCGGGGCAGGCCCCTGCCCACGGCTGCTGTCTGGGCCCTGGGAGCTGCCTTGATTCCCTCTCTGGGCTTCACCAGCAGGGGGGTTCTTTGAGGACCGTACCCCCAGCTGAGCCTGGGACCACCTGGAGACAGGGCAGCCCTGGCTTCTCCGGGGAGGATGTCCCAAGTGAGGCAGTTGTGTCCACTGTCTCAGGGACATTTATTTGAGGATGCTGCAGGCCTGAGCAGTCTGATTTCTTAACCTACTTTTAGAAACAATGCTGGTTGTTTTTACCAAGGAGGGCCCTTCCCAAATGCCCAGCCACCATCCAATGAACTTTTCCTTCCCTTTCATATCTCATATGATTTTTAGTGTGAGGAAGTTTAAATAGTAAAACTGAGGATGGGCCAAGGGAGCACACTATCTAATCCTTGCAGCTGGGGTGGGAAGCAGGGAAGGTGGATTCTACGTGGAGCCAAAGAGGCTCTTTTCTTTTTCTTTAGTTGGTTGAGAAAGCAGAGTGCCTTTTCTGCCAATTGCGCTCCAGGCTTGGATTTGGCCAGTGGGTGGGGTGGGCAGACGTGTTTCATTATCTGGCGCTGGTTTGGATGGCCCGTCCTGTCAGTTTACCAGTCTGGGGGCTGGGGCCATAATTGCTGGGTAAGCTGGACGTCAGGCTGCAGGTCCTTACCATGGCCCGGCGAGGGTTCCCATGCTGGGGTGGCAGCCCTCCCCCTGGGACAGCAGGGGGCTGGAGGCTAAGCTGAGGTGCCCTGATTTAGGGATTATGGAGGGTGGCAAGTGGAGAGGCAATAAAAGCCCTGGCCCAGTCTTGGGTTCTACAGCAGGCAGGTCCAGCAACTGCTGGTGGACCTGAGTTGTCCTCCATGAAAGGAAGGGGTCAGATTAGATGACCTCTGGGAGTGTTTTCAAAGCTATAGTTTAGGTTGGAAGCGTCAGCCTGGCCCAGCCACACCAACAGTGACATGGACAGGGGAGGCTGCTTGAGCATCAGAAAATGGGTCCTCCAGGGGCCGGCCTGTGGCTCAGTTGGGAGTGTGGTGCTGATAACACCAAGGCCACGGGTTCGGATCCCTATGTATGGATGGCCGGTTAGCTCACTGGCTGAGCATAGTGCTAATACCACCAAATCAAGGGTTAAGATCCCCTTACCGGTCATCTTTAAGAAAAAAAAAAAGAAGAAGAAGAAAATGGGTCCTCCTTACCCCTCTGCCCAGCCAGGTCCAAAACCCTAGATGCTGCCTCACAGTAAATGGGCTTCCCAGAGGAGAAGAATAAAAACAGACTGGATTTCTGCAGACACTAGGAAGAGGAGGACAGAGTGCCCTCATTGGTGCTAATGAGCATCCTCTCTGGAGCCTGCTGGGGTTTGGGACCTGCAGGGTGAGGCGGTAGGTGGCAGAGAACAAAGTAGTGACATTTGGCCTCACCCAGACCCCCGTGTGCATTCCCAGATGGAAGAATTCCCTGTATTATTCATCTCTCACCTACTTCTGAAGCAGCAGATGGGAACATTGAATTAACAAAGTCAACTTTAGAACAAGCTTTGTATTAATTTGAGTACACATAATTTCATTATTTAAAAACAAAACTCAATGCAGTGTCTTGCTGGCTTTTGGATGCAGTGTTTTTCTGTGCAAAGAAGTGAATTCACTGCTGAGGAAGCCCTAACTCAGCTTCCTTCTGCGTCTGGGCAGCCCCATGTGTTGGTTCCAGCAGATGGTCCTGTTGTCTGGGGCCCTGCCACCATTTGTGCTGGTCCCCTGTTCTGCTGCTTTCGTTGCACAAGATGGGGTGTGATTTAGGGCTTAGAAGGCCAGCCTGCCTCTGCTTGAATTCTAGCCTCTCCAGGATTCAATTAGGATGTGACCTCGGGCAATTTATTTAATTTCTTTGAGCCTCTGTGTTTTCATCTATGGAATGGGGATAATAATTGGGTTGTTGAGATTTAAATCGTTACATATGGCAGGTAATAAATGCTGACTAAGTGTTTCCCATTGTCACAGTAGTAGTTGGGTTTTTTTATTTTATTTATTTATTTATTTTTTTAAAGCTGAGTGGTAAGGGGATCTTAACCCTTGGCTTGGTGTTGTCAGCACCACGCTCAGCCAGTGAGCTAACCGGCCATCCCTATATAGGATCCGAACCTGTAGCCTTGGTGTTATCAGCACCGAACTCTCCCAAGTGAGCCACGGGCCAGGCCCAGTAGTAGTTGTTACGGCAGTAATCGTCCGTGGTCGTTGTCGTCATCGTCATCATCATCATCATCATCATCTCAGGACATTGGGGAGAGATGGAGTAATGAATAGAGTTGTACTGCTTCTTTGGTCTCGGTGCTACCCCAGCCATGTCTCCAGGCCTTGATCTGAAGGTGGGCCTGGGCCCCAGCCAGCATCACTTTGGGGTGATTTGGGAGTGGATAACAAAGGGGGTGCCCTCACCTCCTAGTTGAGTCCCTGTGGGCCCGGGAGGCCACCCTCCAGAGGGGGACGGTGTCTGACCCGCCTCAGGATAGAATTGGAGGCTTGGCCACTGTTGATTCTAACTCTCTTACCCCACGCCAGACTTCCGGACAGGTTTCTGTTTGTTCTCTAAAAGAAACATTGAAACAAGCCGGCATCACTTGTAAACAAAGAGGGACTTTTCACAGGAAGTTGGAGGACCTGACACGTCCTCCCTGCTTGTTGAAGCATGTGGCCTCGTCTCTGACAATCGGGGTGAGTTGTGGGACAACAGTAGACAATAGCTGTGGCCTGCTTCCCATGAGAAGGAAGAATGGGCACAGCTGGGCATCCAGAGCCCCTGTCCCACGAAAGGGATTTCCTGAGAGCGTCCCATAACTCCGCAACAGGTGCCCAAGGATTCCTTGGGGTAGCGACACCCATACCCAGAACGGTAAGGACTCATGTTATTGAGGCTTCCCGTGGGCAGGTCCTGTCCAGAGAGCTCTATATGCTTTAATCCTGCAGAGGCGACCGGGACTGATGCGAGTGGCCGAATTTGTTCTCCAAGGCCCTCTTCAGAAGCCCCTGGGATGTGACCCTCAGGAGAGAAGGGCTTTGGGGGCCCTGTCCCTGCCTGCTCTGCCGACTGCCCCTGTGCCAGTGCCCCTGCCTGGGCCACTCCTGCCATTGGCCTACTTAAGTCCCCTGAATATGCCTTCCTATGTGTTGTTCCCTGGGCCTGGACCCCGGTCCTGTGGGGCTGGGAGTGGTCCGCAAAGGAGCCCATTATTCCTGATCACAGCCCCTTGTTTATTTCTTTCTCTTCCAGTGTTCACCAAAATTTGCAGTGGTACATTCGCGGGTATACTTACGTGTGACCTCCCAAGTAACCACAGCTGCTGTGCATGGGCTCCGGTCTGGGCTGCCTGCAGCCTGTCCCGCGGAAGATTCAGACGCGGGGTGAATGCACAAATTAGGGGGGTGCGGGGGGGGACGGTTAGGAGATTTTTAGCAGTTTCTTCTGAGAGGTGTGAGTTGAGAGTTAGGTATGGCTTTTGAAGGAAAAACAATAGTCATTTTCCTTCCAGCAGCTCAAATTGCAGTGTGCTTGGCATGCTCGTTCAAAGAAAAAATACCCACTTAGTTCTTAAGAAAGCCCTGTAAATTTCATATGCATTTGAGTGCATTGGCACCCTGGGCCTCTGGAGGAAGACAAATGTGGAATTTGAACTCTACCCTACCTCAGAGAGCAAGCGATAGGATAAAATGCATTTAAATGTCATGAGTGTTATTATTAGTCATAATCTTATCTTTGTTAATAATAACAACAGGACCCGCCTAGAAGTTACTGAATAGCAGACAGGGCTCTTTCATAAGCTTACACTGTCAGATAGCACCAAGGACCTGGGGAGGTGCCTTCCTTAGCATGACGGATGGAAACCCCACCCAGGTGACACCTATGTGACCACATCCTCTATGCCCACTGGGCTCATTCAGAAAGGCACCCTGCGTGGCCCCTTTCCGACACTTGCCTGTCCTCTCTGGAGCCTCTTTCATCCCCTCAAGCTGCCAGCACCATAAACTGTCTGCCAGTTTGGAAAATCCAAAGCAGTTTTTCTTTCCAGAGCTCTCTGCATGGCCTTTTCCCTTCTATTGTTTGCCATTGCAGAGATTGGCCGAAACAATGTGCTTCCTACAGATTTTGTTTGCTGCATTGGCTTCTTTGTTTTGTTCTAGTAAACAGACATGTAGCATATACAGATCTGCACACTTGACAAAGAGAAATCCGGAGCCCTGGACAGGGCAGCTGCATCGAGTCACCAACTGGTTGAACCTGAAGACCTTGGAGGGTCCAGAGCTCATAACTGGCTCACACCGTCAGTGCTGCGCTCGTGTGAGCGCTGTGGGGGTGGGAGGGAGTGTTGCACCTCTGACTGGTCAGGGGGAAACAGATGTTTGAGCACTAGGTTAGTGACGAGGATAAGTGTGTGGACTCTGGAATTCAAGTCCAAGCTCCAGTACTTTTATTAACTGGGTGACTTTGGGGAAGTTGCTTACCTAATATGTGTCTGTTTCCTTATGTGTAAAAACAGTACCTATCTCATAGGGTTGTTGGGAGGCTTAAAGAAGTTAATATTTGGAGATCATTTGGCACAGTGCCTGCTCTTGTGACTTGTCCGTTGGGCCCTGTTTTGTGAACTCTGCATGTCTCAGTGGTGCTGCTGGAAAGGGCTTTCCTGTGGAACCCCTTGAGCTAGAAATGGAAGCTGAGTATCCATCCCTGTAGGCTAACGTGATCCTCCTGGGTGTAGCAGTGACGCCCTGTTCATCAGAGATGGCTCCAAATGTTCTGAACTTCAACCTTGTATGGGACCCTGGGGTGGCGGCTAAGGGCACGGATGCTGGATGGCACAGACCTGGGTTTGCACCCTGCTCCTTCTCTTACCAGCTGTGTAGGCTTGGACATGCTACTTAGAGCATTTTTCATGTGTGACATTGAGTGCAAGCGACCCCTCCTTCACAGGGCGGCTGTGAGCATTAACTGCACCAGTGTTTGTAAGGTGCTTAGGCAGGGCCTGGCACGGAGCTAGCACACAGTAGGGGCTTTGCTCTGACCAAAGAGCTGGGCATTGGGAATACCACAGAATCTGGATTGTGGAGCAGAGGAGGTGATCATGGTCTTTAACTTGCTAAGGCCTGACCCCATCAGATATTCAGGATTGTCTATGTCCTTTGTGGTCCCACTGATAGACCTGGAGTGACAGAGAGGCAAGAACATTCTGGAGGAGCCTGAGCTGGCTGGAGAGAGTGATTCTCATTATGAGAGGGCTTCAAACAGAAGCTGGTGGCCCCTTGGCAGGGATGTGGCAGTCCCTCTCTGATAGTCTTCAGAGTCCTTTCCAATCCTACCAGGATTCCCGTACAGAACCAAGGCTAATACTCCCCTTTGATACCATGTACATACCAATCCCCGTGCCTTGGAGTATGAACGAAACTAGACTGCAAATGGCTTTAACCTTGAGAGGCCCAGTCAGACAGAGAGGAGGACATTACTTGGGGACATGAGTAGACAGAGTGTGGATTTCCAGAAGGGGATCTTGGTGGATTCACTCTAAGTGTGAAGGAAGTGATTTTGAGATGTGTCCACTGGCACCTCTCCTGGGGCTGGTCATGGTTGACACTGGTGGCGTGAAGGGGACTTTGATGTGGTCTCTTCCACATGGAGCTCCCTCTGGGATTCTGCTGCCTGCCTTGGGTAGCAGTTGTAAATACCAGGCGTAGGCAACCTTGAGAGCTTGCAGATTCCACATGGCCACTTAAAAAGGATTTAAAATAAATTCATCTGTAATCAACCCATTGTGTAATGGGTGTTTGGGGCAGGGGGGCCCAAACCTCCCACCCCCCAGCTGAGGTGTTCTCAAGCCCTCCTAAGGTGCCCAGGCGTTGGCACTCTCTGGCCACAGGTGTGGGTAGACCTCCGCTCTGACCCACAGGGTGGGACCCATTCCCCTAAGCTTTGACCTTGTTGCCCACCTTGTTTTGAATTTGTTTGATGGTGGGAAAGTGGCTGAACCACATCCTGAGGGTTTTTCAAGAGCGTCACCACCCTCTCTTGTTGAGGTTTTTGGGTGGCCTTCCTTGGATCCTCTGTGCTCTTTTTCTTCAGCCAGTTAGAGCAGGGTTTATGTCACATGGGAGAGAGGCCTGTTGTGCTTGGTTTGAAGCAAAGCATGGTTAGCCATTGGCATCTGACCAGGGACTGGTTCCAACCCAGCCATGCCACAAGCAAGGGACCCAGGCACTGACCAACACCCAGATTATAACACTGACCCTGTGACACGGGAGGCTGTGGTTTTCCTTGTGGCACAAAAACACTAACCACACTTATCTTTGAGATGTCTGACCCTGACAAGACTGGAAAATATGAGCTAGCAAGGGGTAAGTGCTCAGGGTGGGGGCTGCACGTTGACAGGGAAGGAAAAGCACGTGGGCAGGAGACGTGCCGAGGAAGATTCCAGGCGTTCACTTTCCTTTCCTGGCTTCTACAAGGCACTCACCTCACTTCCTTCAGAAGGTGATCAGCCTTCTGTGTGTCACCCTGGCATTGTAAAGGGTGTCTGCAGTGCCAGGACAGCTATCTTTACGTGGCTGTCCTTTGGCAGTTGTTTCATTCAGTGACACTGTTGTGCCTCTTGAAGAGTCTGCTGGTATTTTCCCCTGCAGACTCTTGCCTACAGTGGGAGGCAAGGGGGTGCATTTTTGCCTGTTAAATGAAGTTACAGTTTGGGGTTTCTCTGTCCCCTTGGCTGACAGGCGCTCACATCTGTTAGCAGAGCTGGTGCCCTCTGGATGGACTCTTGAGGCCTGGATGCAGCCCCAAGAGCACCGACAAGGGCAGTCAGGACCTGAGGGTCCAGACTCAGGTCCAGATCCTGCTGGGTGGCCTGGGGCAAGTCTCCTGGCCTCTTTGGGCTGCAGGTTTCTCTGATTATGAGAAGTTGCTGTGGAAGTGCACACCCTTTTAGTTTGAAATTTCTCAGAGAGATCAATGTTGCAAAACGATTAAAAACTTGGGGTTTGAATTATGGTTCGGGCACATGCTGCCTGTAAGATGGGATAATGATAGTCCCCGCTTCGCTGGATTTGGGGAAGAGGAAATGAGAGAATGTAGACCCAGGAGCATAGTTCTTGCACGTTGGTAAGGCTCCGTAGGTGGCAGTTCTCCCCATTATTGTCATCACGGTGTGGCCATCATGGGGATCGAGGTTCCTGACTGCTGCTGAGACCACAGATTGGATCAGCACCCAGAGAAAAGTGACCAGGGCATGTGTTTGATCAGTGTCTTGGGTTTCTCTTCTCCAAGCAGTGCCCTGCACCTGACCTGTTAGAAATGGGATCAAGGCCACCTGAGAGAGGAAACACTGTGGCTCCTGTGCACTGTGCAGGCTTGAAAGCCGAGGCCTTGCTTCCTGAGACAGCCAGTCCTGTCACTTCTGCATTTTATTTATTTAAACTTTACTGTGATGGAGACTTGATACAGGGGAAGAAAAACACACGGTGAACCCTTTATTTCCTGTGATAAATGATGATCTTTGGAACCAGGGTCCAGTCTGAATTCTCCAAGGCAGATTTTATTTATTTATTTATTTTTTTGGCTGCTGTAGTTTTAAAGTCACAACAAGTTGTGCATTTGGTGGCTGCTGTTTCTGGTTGACTGATGACCCCCATGAGATGCCAAGGAATTAGATGGGTGCCTTTGGAAGGCATTCAGAAATTACTCATTGAAATACAAATGCAACATTTGGGGGAGGACGAGGGCTGAGCATGTGTAAAAATGAGTATTATGTACTTAGCATTCTGAAGTCAACCTCAGTGAGGAAAGGAAGGGCTGCAGGAGTTTGGGGACTGTCTTGCTGGGCAGTACTGAAAAAGCAGGCATTGGGATCTGATTGTCCACAGCTGTGCCAGCTCTGCAGTAGGTTTCGAGAATCCCCCTCCCTGAACTTTGAAGGAGGTCTTGGTTTTCTTCCTCCTCTCTTTGCCAGATTAAAGTTTCATACCTCAGAGATGGGAGGTGCTGCGCTTTTGCTGTAAAGGCATGCAGCTCAGACTCCGTTGACAAGGCTCAATTTTTCAGGTGAAATCAGGGAGTGTTTTTGGTTTTCTTGAAACTGCTAGCAGAGCAGGGTGGAAGACTCCAACAGGATGCAAGGTGCGTCCCAGACTGTCAAAGTCAGAGGGTGGAGGGACTTTTGGTAGGATGAAGTCCTCCTTTTATGTATGAGAAAACCAAGGTCCAGAGAGGGTGAGTGGATGGCCTAAGAGCACACAGCTAGTTTGGGCCACAGTGGGACCTGAATGCAAGTCCTAGCTTCTGATTTAGGGCTCAAGAGAACGGCCTATAGCTTGTTGCAGTTCACAAGAGTCATACAGTTATTAGTTGTTATGTTATTCATCACTTCCATATCAATTTATATTGGCACATGAACTTAACACTTTATGGTGTGTTAAATCACAAAACAAGAATGGCAGAGCAGGGAGAGACTAACCTCATTCACTCTTTTTAAAGCCCTCAGAACCACGCCCCTGACGACCATTATTAATCCATTCAACTACTGTATGGTCCTACAATCTTATCACCTCTTCAAAGCCCCACCTTTCAATTACCATAATAGAATTTCCCACCCTCAACAGTTACAGTGGGGATTTAAGTCTGAGGTTGGGGGGGCATCCAATCTACAGCAACCAACCATTAGCATTTTGGCATATCTCTTTCCTTTTTGGGGGCCCAAGCATGTAAGTGAGAGAGAAAGAAAAAGACCCATAAAGTAAATATACAAACAGACATAATTGTAATAATGTCAGTGTATCATTGAGCTTGACCTTGAAGTTTATTAGAAATTGAATTGGAGTCCCAGGATAGCCATATATCCATCCGTAGTCCTTGAGACTTGGGAAAATTTGATTTCTTGGCCAAACCTCTGGATCGTGTGACCAGGTTTTGGGCTCATTTGGTGAACAGATCTCTAACCTAAGTGTCCTCAAGTGGAGAACCAGGTGGCAGTGGATCCAGAAGGTGGCTGTTTGGGACCCTTTTGCTGGATGCCACCATGTGTTGTGTGTCTGTGGAGTGCTGACACCTCGATCATTCAGCCAGCCCACAAGACAGCTTGCAGACCACTACTCCGGGCAGGGACACCAAACAACTGGCTGGCTATGTGACCTTTTCATTTCCTAGCAGTTCTCCAAACTAGCTGTGGAGGACACAAAAGGGTTTCCAGATGTCAAAATAAAATAGTGAATGTCACCACGGTTTCCCAGGAGGAAAAACTGACAACGTTGAGACGTGACATTTGTGTATATTCTGTAAAAGAGCAGCACATTGGAAGGTGGCAGCCCAGGGCCCCTGCGGCTGGTCCTTGTCACTCTGGTGCAGGGTGTCGGGGAAGGCTTGCATCCCTCTTTCCCCTTCTGTCCTCTGCAACACCCCCGCCATGACTGACCTCGACTCTCCAGGCTGGGATCCAGGACTCTGTATTCTTTCAAAACCACTTTATTGAGGTATAATCGACAGACAGTAAACTACGTATATTCAAAATATATGATCTGAGAAGTTTGGACATATCCATACCCTTGTGAAACCACACACCACAAGCAAGTTAGAGGACATATCTGTCACCCCTAAAAGTTACTTCATTCCCCTTTTGTAATTCCCCCTCTCATCCTTCCCTGTTCCCCCCGGCCCCAAGCAACCTCAGGTCCTGCTTTCTGTCACAATGGACCAGTTTGCATTTTCTAGGGTTCTCCATAAATGGAATCACGTAGTAAGTGCGGTTACTCATGTGGCTTCTTCCACTCAGCATGAATATATGAGATCCATCCACGTTGTCGTGTGTATCAACAGTTCCTTCCTTTTTCTTGCTGAGTAGTAACCCGCTGGATGGATATACCACAGTGTATGTGTTCACTCACTCACCTGTTTGGAGAGTTGGGTTGTTTCCAGTTTCTTGCTATCCCAAATACAGCTGCTGTGAATGTTGCGAACAAGTCTATGGACAGATTCCCTTTTCTTTTGGGTAAATACCTAGGAATGGCTGGATCATATGGTAGGGATAGGCTTAATTTTTCCAGATATTGACAAACTATTTTCCAAAATGGTTAACCATTGGACATGGAATCTGTATTTTTATTTATTTATTTACTTATTTTCAGTGACTGTCCAGTACCGGAATCCAAACCCTTGACTTTAGTGTTATAACACCATGCTCTAACCAAGGAATCTGTATTTTTAACTAAGCTTCCCCAGCAATTCTCCAGTAGCCTCTTCCTTCCTGAGATGATCTGATGGCCCTAAGGTTGGCCTTGAGTGACAGGTCCCATGAGCCAGCCTCCACCTGTTCTCTCAGGGCTGGCTTGGCCTTGGCACCTCCCTGGAGGCTGCCCCCTCAGCTTGGGGTGCTGGAGAAACAGAGGCGACAACTCAGGCTCCGTCTGTCCATATTCACCTTCAACACCCCCCACCCCCCGTGACCATAGATGCATTGACTTTCAGTAGGGTTGGCAAGCTGTGCAGCAAGTCCCTTGTCCAGTTCCTCAACATCCCACACGTGGAAGCCTTAAAGAGGCAGAGGACTCCTGTGGTCCCCTTGTGAAAGCTTGGATGCCTTGGGGGTCGTTTCTGGGCTGGCTGGGACACCTGAAGAAACATCTGGAATCTGGCATCTGGAAGAAAGGGATCCAAGCACCTTTTTTCCCTCCCTTCCTCTTTGTGGACCTTCCACCCTTCACGCATTTATTGTCCCCTCTTAGGTGCTATATTCGTTTCCTAGGGCTGCTGTGGTAAAACACCACAGACTGGGTGGCTCAAACACGAGAACTTGTCTTCTCACAGTTCTGGAGGCTGGAAGTCTGTGGTCAAGATGCCGCAGGGTGGACTCCTTGGAGTTCTCTCTCCTTGGCTTGCAGGTGGCCACACTTTGCTGTGTCCTCACATGGGCCTTCTCCATGCAGTCACACCTCTGGTGTCTCTCTGTGTGTGCTAGCCTCCTCTTCTTGTAAAGACACCAGTCTGATTGGATTAGAGCCTTCTCTAACAACCTCCTTTTAACATAATCTCCTCTTTAAAGGCCCTGTCTCCAAATACAGTCACATTCTGAGGACTAGGAATTAGGGCTTGAACATGTGAATTTGGGGGGACACAAATCAGCCCATAATAGGTGCCAAGCCCTGAGCTAGGTGCTCGTGATAGAACGATGAACTGGGTAGTACTGTCCCTTGTGGAGCTTAGGATTCTGGGAGAGAGAAGGTAGGAAGATCCAATTTTCTGATGAAAGAAAACCTAAGAGAGGGTGGGCTTGGTGCTTCTGGGGGCAGAGTTGGGGGGACACCAGCAAGAGCTGTTCATCCCTCTCCATGGCACACCCTTGAAAGCACACCACGATTCTCGAGGAGTGAGTGGCAGTGGTCTGGCCCCCTGGCATTCTATGGTTAAAACCAGCTCTAGCTGTCTGGGTGAGAAGGAGGTGACGTGTTCCAGGCTGCGTGGCAGCAAGTGCCCTTGCTGGAGAAGCCCAGTTCACTTTCCGGGGGGCAATGAAGCAGAAGAGAAGGCTGTGAAAAACAGAGCAGCCACAGGGAAGTGTGAAGTCTTTGTTCTGTGGCTGGAGAAGTTGCTGTCTATTTGCACAGACCTTGTGGTGGTGGTGGTGGAGGCGGCATGAATCCCACGACCTGGCTGCACTGGCTGTTTTGACTCTTTGATATCTGCATCCAGAACCTGACAAACCTGGTGTCTAGAAAGTTGCGCTGGGGCCAGAACGGGAAAAGCCCTAAGTGCAAGAGGCTGGCGATGTCAGGGATTTACCTGTAGGCAGTGGAAAGTCTCTGCTCTGTGCCCAGGATGTTGGAGGCCTTAGAACCTTTAACTCGGGAGCCTTTTCCCTGTGCACGCAGAACAATTGTAGTCAAGAGGTTGGGTAACTTACAACAATCAGTGCAAGAACGAATTATGTGTGGTAATGAATTATCCTATGCATGCTATGAGTGTTCACAGGCTGTGATGATAAATAGTGCTAGAACACACACGGATCAATTCTCCGAGCCTGTGGGCTGGCATACTTGTTGCCCCCAGCCTACAAATGGGGTTTTTCTTCCTGGCTTTGCTACCTGCGAGATCGTGAATGTCTGGCCCGCCAAGCTGATGCCTGCCCATCCATCCCTCTGTCGTCGTTCAAAAGTGATTCTAACAGCTCTGGCCTGCTGTCATCTGCTCTCCAATTCCCTCTGCCTTCGTAGGTTGGCATCTGTTTTATTCTTTTGCTGTTACTTTAGAGGTTTCAGGACGGACAGAAATACATCAGTGTGCAAGTACCTGTTTGAGTCCCTGTTTCCAGTTGTCTTGGGTATATACCTAGAAGTGGAATTGCCAGATGATATGGTAATTCTATTTTGAGGAGCTGCCATGCAGTTTCCCTTCCAGAATGCTCAGGGGTTGTGATTCCCCATTGCCACAGGATGAAGCTCAACTCCTGCCTCTTGCCTTCCGTCTTTTCTCACTCTGGACCCTGCACAAGGATCTGCTCCTTCCAGACTGATTGGACTGACTTGCTAGCATGTGTGTATGCTCACCTCCATGTTTGGCTAGGTCCTTCCTCCACTTGGGACACCTCTTCACCCCCCTCCCAGGGACCTAGTGCAAATTCTGCCTTTGGAAACACTTGCTCCTTCCTGCTGCTCCCAAGACAGTTCTGGCGGGTCTGGCTGGTGACCCCCAATCCTAATTTCCCAGTGGCTTGGGTTGGCAATCTCTGCCCTGAGCTCTTCTGCTCCTCTCCCCTGCTCTTTAGCTCCCGTTAGGTTTCGAGCCCCCAGAAGGCAATTTTGGCGATGCCCGGGCCTGGCTTGCTCCTGACACTTGTGTTTGATTCCTGTGACTGCACAGCCTGTATCCAAGCCACGGTTCTGCAATTGGCCTCCCCCACAGTGGCATCTTCTTCACAGGGAGGGATCTGGCTGGCCTCTGATGTCAGTGTGGCTGAGCCTTTGAAGCTGGCAAGTTGCCTTGGGTTCCTGGGGTGGTGATTGGCCACCCCCACTTGAACCCCTGCCCATTTGGAAGCATGCCCTTGAGTGCTGCCATCCCTGAACCAGGCCATCAGGTCATCCGATCCCCTGAGGTGGCTGAGAAGCCTGGCTGAATGCCACTACTGCGAATTAGTGACGGACAAGCAGGCAGCTGCTTACTGAGCTTTGAGGATGGATTTGGTAGAGACTGAGCCTTGTTGTTTCTAAGTTTTCTGAGCAGGCACCGGGCTCTCCCTCTTGCTGTCTTGATTTGCACATAACCGCTCTCTGGGCCTGGAACATTCCCCCAGCTCTTTCCAGGCCAGTTCACCTTTGAGCTCCAGGCTGCTGCTTAGATGTCACTCGCTTAGGGACATTTCTGTTGTCCCCACAACTTGCACACCCACTTCTCCTCACAGCCCATCTTGCCAGGCTGTCTTGTGATGGTCTGTCCCTCGTCTGTTTCCCACATTAACCTAGGTGTGTCTATATCACTGTGTCTCCTAGACCAGGGCCTGGGCTTGGCAGGGGCAGCAAAAAGAAAAAAAAGTGTGCTGTGGGGCTGGACAGGCTGATGGGCAGATGTACCGGCACCCTCTGTGGGTCCAGGTTTCTCACCTGGAGAATGAAGGGTGGGTCCAGGTGGTCTCCAAGAGCTTCCAGCAGTTGGGCTGAGCACCCAGCTAACTGTAGTGGAGGCGAGGGCCCGGGAGTCATCAGTAGTGCCCAGGATTGGCGGAGGCCCAGGAGGCTTTGAGGAGGCTTTCTCCAAGCACTGAGGTGATTTCTCTGGAGTACCACCAGTGTGTAGGCTTAAAGGTGAGTCCTGGTAAGAAAGCAGGACTTCATGAGGCCAGGAGAAGCCGGCAATCATTCTAGTTGTCGGGTTCACCAGGCTGCTGACCCAGTACCAGTCCCTCCTCTGCCCACACAGTCAACGGTGTCCTTGGAGACTGGTCTTTCTGCAAAGTTGGTTTGCATCTCAGGGGCTCTCAAAGGTGACAAGAGGCCCGGACTGCTTCTGATTTTTTGGCTTTGTTTTGAAGCTCTCAGTTCATTAAAAAGTTTTTAAAAATGCCATAAGAAGGCTATAAATATTGTGGTATTTCATTTTATTTTTGAATTTTGTTTATTTACTTATTTTTGTGGCTAGCCAGTGCAGGTATCCGAACCCTTGACCTTGGTGTTATAACACTGAGCTCTAACCAACTGAGCTAACTGGCCAGGCCTATTATGGTATTTTAAACTAGTAACCTTTATCAAGATGATGCTTTCTAAACAAAAACTATATAATTATGACAATACTATTATTCCAGTCACAAGGTGATGGTAGGATTGATAAGAAATGCTAACTCGTAGTGTGCTTCAGGCAGCATGGACCTGTGAAGGGACAGAAGTGTCCCCAGTCCTGAGGCCGAGTGCGATCACATTTAGAGATGATATAAAATATTTGACGTTGAGGTTTCTGTGAAAGTGAGTGCATGTTCCCCCTCCCGTCCCCATCCCCACCGCCCTCCACCCCCTCTAGGTCCTGTAGGTCCTTCTCCTAGGCTGGGAAATGAGGACATGAGTGGCAGAGGGGGACCTGGGGGAGGAAACAAGTTATACACATTCTTGAGGCTTTGAGTTGCCAGGTATCAGGAATGCCAGGTCCCTGGGTTCCAAGACCACTTGCTGATGGTGCCTCAGGCAAAAATGCCATTACCCAGGGAGGCTTGTCCTTGGGGTGGAGCTAGGTCAGATGCTTGCTCTCTGGGAATGGTGCCTGCTCCTTGTGTTCTGACTATGCTCGTGGTTTCCATGAGATCCCTGTTATCAAGGGTCACTCTGCAGCCACAAGTCCCCCCGCCCCTCCAAAATGTGGCTTACTCAAGGTCGCACACGTTGTAGCAAAGCTGAGATGTGAACCTGGTCCTTAAAGGCCTGAGTTGGGGACGCCTCCAGCAGGAGGGTGTTTCAAGGTTCATCTTTGTGTCGCCAGGGTTTAGCTCAGAGCCTGACGTGTCATAGATCAGGAAGTCTCTGTTGAATGAATAATAGCAGCCAACATTTGGTGAGTGCCAGGAACTGAGGTAACTGCAAGTCTATGTGATTTCATTGACTCCTCCCCCAGCTCTGGGAGGTGGGTGCTTTTATCCCCGGGGGGCAGATAAAGAAGCTGGAGTACAGGAAATAAAAGAAACCTACCCAACATCATCAGCTAGTGAACAGAGCTGAGGTCTGGGCCCAGAGAGTTAATGTCAGAGCCACTGTTTAGACTAGCACTGTCCATGGAAATGAATGTGAGCCTCCTATGAAATCAAATAAAGTCTAGTAGCCACATTTTAAAAAGTAAATTAGGGACAGCTAAAATTATTTTAATAATATATTTTATTTGTTTATTTATTTATTTATAGATGACCAGTAAGGGGATCTTAACCCTTGACTTGGTGTTGTCAGCACCATGCTCTCCCAAGTGAGCCATGGGCCAGCCCTAATAATATATTTTATTTAATTCAGCATATGCCAGTGATGATCATTTTAACATGTCATCAACATAAAAATTATTAATGAGATATTTTACTTTTTTTTCATGCTATGTGTTCAAAATTCAGTGTGTTTCTTAACTTCCATCTGAACTTGCACTAGGCATGTTTCAGGAGCTCGCTAGCTACTTAGTGCAGTGGCTTCGGCGTGGAGCAGCAGCACTGGGACCACTCTGTAATCAACAGATGAATATTGGGAGTTGTTAGTGAGCCTTTTAGAGCTGAGGGAAGATGAGAAGGCGGTAAAAGGGAATAACAGGTAGAGATCGAGGGACAGGCCTGAGCACGTGTATTGGGTTCCTGATAGCACCCTTGGGTCTCGCCCCAAGTGTGAGTGTTAGGTAGGAGGCAGCCTCTGGAAATTGAGGGGAGGGCCTGGGCAGACACTGGCACCCCTATCTTCCAGCCCCTGAGCTGCGGGGAGGGCTTGCTAGTCTGTGTTGGGACCTGGCTGTGAGCTCTGTTGCTTTTGGCCAAGGGCTGTTGTAAAACTCCTGGAGCACAGAACAGGTACGATGTGTTCCTCGGAAAAGGTTATGAGTTTTCAGACATAACAGAGGTTTTGAGTATACAAAGAGAGGACGTCTCAGGGCTGGTGTCTGGAGTGATGTCATCAGACCCATACATCATGGGTCTGACGCCTCTAAGGGCACCTCAGGCTTGGAGGCAGCCAGTGGGAGGGGAGATTAGTACAGATATGGGGGGAGCACAGTAAGGAGCTAGTGTTTTTTCAAATGGTCTCAAAGGAAAGAGGTTAAAAAACTGTTGCTTGAAACATTTTCTATGTTGGTCCTAAGGTGCAATGGGGCAGGGGGCGGGGTAGGTAAGAAGAAAGCTCCCTGGGCTGGACTCCCCAAGTCCTGGTTCCTGTGGGTTGGGGGCAGAGATTGGAAGAATCTACAGCCATTCCCAGTCCAGACAGTGTTTCTGAAAAGGTGAGTCGGGGCTTGGAACAGTTAAGTCTGGCCAGGGGAAGTGTTCCATTAGGACTTGATTTATGCCTCTGGAAACATGTTATCCTGAGAATTGTCCACTGGCCAAACAAGCATTTGGGTTAAAGATCCAGCCGAGAATATGGATGCTGGGCGATTAGTCAGCTCCATGTGGCTTGTGGGGACCATGGTGTGGTTCTTAACATCCCGCACTGTGATGCAGACGTAGGGAGGTGGTGTGGTAAAAGGAGTGGGGGCTGGCAAACTTTTTTAACATTTAAAAAAAAAAAAAAATTGATAATGTCCATATCCTCTGAGACAGGAGTTGGGGAGCAGGGTGCTGGCGCTGGGCCAGAGCAGGGAGGGATGAAGTCTATGCAGTGGTCCTGCGGCCGAGGTCAAGTCCTTACTGCATGGCTTCCTGGCAGAAAGTCTGTGGACAGGTCTGAGTCTCAGCTTCCCCATTTGCAAGATGGTAATAACCCCTGTTTTCCTTGAAAGCTCAAATTAGATGCTGTACCTGGAAGTGCTTTGTAGAGCAAAGCACCCTATAAATCCAGGGGACTATTCTTTCTGTTAACCCTACTGCAAATATTTTAATTTATTCACTCTGTAGCCTTTAGGTATCATGGTGTTTTATCCAAATTTTAAAAACTTTTCATGATGAAAACTTTCAAATGTACTGTACTCAGAAATAGAGAGGACGGGTATAATGAGCCCCCTGTGCCCTGCAGCCAGCTTCAACGACTCAGTAATTCATCAGGGCAATTTTCCCTCACTTTATAATAATCCCTTTCATTAATTGAGTTCCCAAAGGGTTTTAAGTCCTTTGAAGTAAAATCTTACTGGACAAGTGACTGCAAAATCTGCACCCTTGTTTGGGAAAAAGAGTATTTTTGTATATTAGGTTTTTTGGACCAACATCCTTGCCCCAATCTGTGACTGGATTTTTCAGGAATGTCTAATTGTTGCTCGGGATGGAGTCACCCTCCAGGGCCCCCACCCCTGACCAACCTTGCAGCAGGAGCAAGTTCAATGCTCTCAGGAGTTTGGGGCCCTCTGCTTTTTCTGTTTACTGTGATTTGAAGGAAAAAGATTGTTCTGGAGTCTAAATGATTATTTACACGAGAAACTCGGGAGAGGCCAACAGGAATAATGAGGGAGCTGGGAGAACTGTCATTTCCCACCCGCCTGCCTCCATCACTCCATCTGCCATGCAGGCTGCAGGCACCCCTTGGAAGTGGTCCCTTTGGGCACGGTCACCCATTCCCTGGGTGCCGAGGTTTTGGTGGGAAAGATGGAGAGGTGGGGGGTAGGGGGAGGCTGATTGGGCTTGCTTTCATTTGTTTGGGCTCAGAGGGTCTGTGTGTCTGAACAGGTTTGCTCTTATAGTTTTTTTTCTCATTTGTAAAATGATGTTGATGACTTGGTCTAACGTACCCTGCATGGTTGTGAGGATCCAATCTAAGGTCCAGGGCGTGCCTTTTCTGTCTTGTTCACTTATCTGTGCCCTGTGCCTAGAATAGTGTCTGGCACATAATTGTGCTTGATAAATTTATGTTGAAGAATAGGAGCGAGGGAGGGAGGAAGGGAGGGGGGAAGGAGGAAAGAAAAAGCTATATCTGTTCATGCTTTATTAGTAATTCATCACAAATCTTTCATTTCAGGATAATGATATGTCATTAGAAGGCCCCCAAGGAAAAAAATGTCTTATTTCCTCTGGGCTTGGAATGCCTTCCTCCACTTTTTCTTTCTGTAGAAATTGTATTCCTATCTCTCGGGCTTAGCTTAAATGGCATCTCATCTTTTAAAATGTTTTGGACTTCCTCCCACAAAATCACTGCCCCTCCCCCACCGCCGTGCCCGCACACTGCAGGTCACACCTCTGCACAGAACAGGTAGGAGGACAGTCACCACTATGCCTCATCACATGCTGGTGCTGAGCTCTTGATGTGCACTACGAGCCCAGCACGCTCATCTCCCCGTTACTGTAAAGAACACTGAGGCTCAGAGAAGGAAAGTGACTCACCCAGGTAGACATGACCAGGAAGTGGTCATGCTCAGCCCCTCCTCCCTGCTCCTCCCTCCTGCTCGGGGTGCATCCTAACCCTTGGCTTTTGGTTGTCTTCTCTGGGCTGCATGGTCTTCACAGGTAGAAATGGGGGTACAGAGGAGGGACATGGCTGTGTCCCAGGGTTAGCCCAGAGCTGGAATGCCATAGGTGTGCAGTGATTAAACAGGGCACATCCTACAGGGCTGGGCACACAGCACCAAATGTTATAGGCAGCCGTGTGGGGTCTCTTCCCCTCCCCACCCTTACTGCTGGCTGAGCATCCCACCCCCAGGAGTTTATGAGCTCTGGGGGGCTAGGGCGTGGCTTACCCAGTGCCTCCTACAGGGCTTGGCATACATCCGTCCCCAGCAGGGTTGGCAGAAGGTCTACCAAGGTGGGGAGGAGGAAAGGGAAAAGCAGAGGGGCCCTCCTGAGCACCTGAACGTAAGCTCCATGCCAGCTTGGACTTTGTCTGTCTTGCTGTTGTAGTTCCAGTGTCTGGCGAAGGGTCTAGCAGATAGTAGGAGCTTAATGAATATGTATGGAATGAATGGATGACCTCGGAACCCTGCTTTTCTACATTCCCCAGAGCTGGCTTTGTTGTGGGTTCTCTAGCTACTGCCAACAGTGGATGGGCCAGGCCAAGGGACTCGTGGGTGGTCCTGCCCTGGGGTGGACAGAAACTCCGTTGCCCCTCAGTGACGTGATGGGCTCCTGCCTGCCTGGAACGTGTCTCCACAGCCTGCCTGGAACGTGTCTCCACAGCCTGCCCCTGGTGGACAAGCAGACTTCATTATGGACCAGCATCGGGGACCCTCGCTGCCCCAGGCTGTTTCCCAGGGCAGGGGGCTGCCCTTCCTCCCTCACCCCGCCTGGGCTTCTCCATCTCCTGGACACACATGCTCGGTGGGGGGCAGCGGCTGGTCACTCAGAGGGGAACGCAGTGTCCCAGTTACTAATCCTCCATGTTGGGTGTGCCCTTGAACTTTTCCTTAAACAAGGCTTTCCGACCCCCAGCAGCACTTCAGGTCATATTCCCAGAGAGGCTGCAGATGAGGGCTGAGTCTGTTTATTTTCCAAGATTTAAAAAAACATGCCTTTTTTCCCCCCACTCTGACCTTGAACAAAACTTTTTTCCTCTCCAGCACTTGTATTTTTAACTTCATGAGAAAATATGGTAAGGGAGCAGATTTTATTTTCAGAAACTGTCAAGATTTTTTTTTTCAAGATTTTTTTATTTAATTAAAAAAATTTTCTGCCTAGAGTCATGTGTTGTGGCCCCTGCAGAACTCTTCCAAGAGGTCTCTGCAGGTCGGGCCTGCAGCTCTTCTGGGATTTCTGGGCACCTCTTGCTGTCCGTCTGAAGGCCCAGGACTGGGCCAGCTGAGAGTTGTGAACAAGCACTTCCCTCCTGAGGCAGGAAGTGCTTCATGCTTTTGGGAGCCAGCTGGGTGGGAGGTGGCATCTGAGCTGCTGTGGCTGTCCTCCCACTGTGAGGGTCAAAAGATGGCTGCAGCCTTATGAGCGTATTGCAGACTCCAAATTCTCATGCGGTGGACATAGGATCTGAGGCCCAGAGGGGGTTGGTGGACAGTGGCTTGGACAGTGATGAGCAGTGAGTGTGGGGCCTGGAGGAGAACGGCTTCCTGCTTCCTTGGTCTTCTTGCCCGGTGCCGCATTCCTGAGTCTCCCGTGGCCCCCAGTGGTTTGTGGATGGCTTTCCTGGAGGCTGTTCCTTTTTAGCCAGCTGAGGTCCTTCTGGCCTGGTTGGAATAGCCTAGGCGTGGTTCTTGTGTTTCCAATATGTGCAACCATGTTCTTTCTTCAGCCCCTATCAGGGCCAGGGGAGTCAAATGCCTACATTTCAGGATACAGACATCCCCGGCTTATGATGGTTCTATTTATAATTTTTCATCTTTACGATGGTGGGAAAGTAAGATGCGTTCAGCAGAAATTGTCCTTCGAGCACCCATACAACATTCTGTTTTTCACTTTCAGTACAGTATTCGATAAATTAGTGAGACATTCAACACTTTATTATAAAATAGGCTTTGGGTTAGATGATTGTACCCAACTGCAGGCTAATGTAAGTTTTCTGAATACATTTAAGTTGGGCTAGGCTAAGCCTTAATGTTCAGTAGTTTAGGTGTATTAAATGCATTTTCAACTTAAAATATTTTCAACTTTCCATGGGTTTATCGAGCAGTAACCCCATGATAAGTCAAGGAGCATCTGTACTTCTGAAATTTAAAACTTTTAGTTCAGCAAGTACTTGATTGAGAGCAGCCTCAAGAAAAAGTAGAAAAGCTGGTCACTGCTTGCAAGGAGCACTTGCTTAGCAGGGAGGTTGAAAACTAAGAACCCCCAATTGCTGAACAGCTCCGGGAAGAATGTCTCTGTCCTCTTCTCCCTACCTCCATCCCTTTCTCGCTGCCTCCATTCCCCTGTCTCTCCTCCACTGCTACTAATCTAGTTCAGTCCTATTCTTACTCTCACCTGGACATTTGCAAGAGGCCCCCAAGATGCCCTCTCTCCTGCTCTCGCCAACATCGTGGTGATTCTAAAACCTGCATCTGACCATGTCTCCCTTCTACAAACTGGCTCCAGCTTCTGCCTCGAGATTCCTTTCCCTTCCCAGGCACCCCATAATCCAGCCATCCCAAGGACCCACAGCCCCCTGATGCTTTTCTGCCTGGAATGTCCTCCTGCCATCCTCTGCTTGGTGGCCACCTGCTTGTCCTTTCAAATCACAAGGAGACACCCCTCTCTAGGGAGCCTTCTCAATTCCTTGGGCTTGGTTTTCTCTTCTGTGCATCTACAGCCTTCTGTTCTCATGGGTCCTGGAGCTCTCTGTGTTGAGACCTAATCATCTCTTCCATGCCTGTCTTGTCTTCTGGGCTGGGCTCCTCGGAGGAGGGGCTGCTTCTATCCCTATGTTCCTGGCAGCAAGTTGGTGCCTGTCCAAGTCAAAGACACAAGTGTGGCTGTTCAGTGAAGGAGCCCAGGATAGAGTAGGGAGGACCATGGGAAAGCAAGATGGGGGGGCGAAAAGGATCATCCTGCAGGAGTGGGAGGCTTTGCAAGGGACAAGACTTGAGTTGGCCTTGGGGGTGAGCAGACACCCCCACTCCCAGCCTTCACAATCGTCTGGTGCCTTCACTTCATGGGGATAGCCCACATACACATCTGCTCATTGTTTGTGGGTTGCTGCCCTGGGCAGGTAGCTGTTTTGGAGGTCTTTCTGAGAATGATTTTAATCCACCTCAAACCTAGTTCTTACTCTTAGGGAATAATATGTTTCGAAGTTCTATGTAAACATGAGGTTGCTATTTGCTAGATGGGACAGAATGAAGGGTGGGGCTGTCCAATTATATTGACTTTACGGTTTACAAAGCACCTTTTAATCACTTAATCCTGGGTGACTGAGCACCAGCTCTGGGCCAAGCACTGCATGAAGCATTTAGGGGCATTGTCTCATATAATTGTCTGTTGGCCTTATGGGCAACAATTGTCCCCTTTTGCAGACAAAGGAACTAGCCTGTAGAAGTCACATGTAAACTGGGAAGTGGCTGGGTATGGGACTGGCTTACTTTCTCCTTTGAATCTTACTACAATCTTGTGAAACAGGTAGGGGATGTATTTTTATCTCCCATTTACCAGATCAGAAAACTGAAGCCTGGAGAGTCCTACAGAGGGGCATCCACCCTGAACCCAGGCTGCTGACTTCTGATCCAGTGCGCTTTCCTCTGGCCAGTCTGCCTGTTTTATTAGCTGACACATGCTAAACTCTTCCATGGGATGGGTTTAAAATCCCGGATGCAAGGTTTGAACTCAATGGAGGAGCAGCAATGGGGTGGGTATACAGCAAGCGCTGTCTCTGTGTATTAAGTGATTATTGTTTCCTCGTCCTCCCAGTGCACTGCCCACAGGGCTGTCACTCTGGTGACCCTTGACCATGGGCATTGGTAGTTCAGTTTATGTTGAGTTGCTGAGTGCCAGGCACAAGGTATCAGACAAATTAGCTTCCTTCTGGGGAGAGTGGTCAATGTGCTAGTCTGTGCCTTTTTCCCTTTGAGATAGACCTTGTGCCCACCTCCTTGCTGCCCAGAAGATCCACTGATGGTGTGGGTAGGAGTGGATGGTGGGCTGGAAGCCTGGGCAATACAACCTCTGCCTGAAGGCAGCAGTCAGTGCCAGGAGGTGGGGGGGGAGGAGGGGGGAACAGCAGCGGGTGCCTCTCCCATCCCTTATTAGCCAACTCTGCAGGGTAGTACCCAAGTGGGAGCCTGAACAATGCTCTATTGTGATGTTAAACCTGCAATAGACACCTTTAGATGGAGGGGGTGAGAATAACTCTATTATGGTCTAATAATGACAAGAGCACTCAGTGTCTTTTCAGATGCTTGACAGTCACCTGCTAATCCCCTGGGGTCTGGGAGCAGAGTATTCCCCTGCAACTTCTGCTTTGCAGTGCTGGGGAAACACTGAGGCCTGGTTGTTGCAGAAGGGGAGATGCAGCTTCTCCACTTGTTTCCATGGTTTGAGGAGATGTATGTGTATTTGCTTCTGACCCTTCCTGGGGGGAGGAAAGAACCCCTGGGTCTGGGTGACAGGTGTGTGTGGTGGTGAGAGGACCTTGCACAGACCCAAGTTTGAATCCCAGCTCTGCCACTTGGGCACATTTCTGAACCTTTCCTAGTCTCAGTTTGTTTGTCATATAAGACTATACCCACTTTTACTGGGTGGTCTGTAAGGCCTGGCCCAACCCAGCAGATGATCTTGGATGTGAGGACCACATCTCCACTGGTTCCCCAAGCCCCCCTCCCCCCAACCCCCTGCCAGGACCCAAGAGTTGGGGTGAGGGGCTGTGTTGTAGGGAGATGTTTGACACCTAAAAGTGGCTTACCTAGGTAGAAGCTGTCCTCATCCACCTCCTGCGAGGGAATGACTCACCTGCCTCCAGCCACCTGTCAGGCCTGACCTCTGGGTTTCTCCCTCTAAACTCTCTTGTTTTCAGGAAATGTCCAAGACTCACACCCAGGGCACAGAGTAAGTGGGAAGCAGGCCTGGGGCTAGTTGTCAGGAGACTTGGTTCCAGACCTGTGTGACCAGGACCATCACTGTAGTTCACAGGGCTGAGGTGGAAGGGTGGGGAGGGACTTATATAATTTTTAGAATTTTTGAGGTTCTTAGCCTAAGGGATCAGCAAACTGGTCCTCAAGCCAAATCTGGCTTGCCTACTGTTTTTGTAAATAAAGTTTTATTGGAAGACAGTCACACCTATTTGTTTATGTATTGTCTATGGCTGCTTTTGCTTTACAATGGCAGAGTTGCATAGTCTTAACAAGACCACGTTGTCCTCAAAGACAAAGGCCCTTTGCAGAAAAAGTCTGTCAGCCCCTGCTTTAGGCCATGAGCATCTGAAGAGCAAAGAATGTATCCTGTCTGTGGGACCCTAGACTCAACACTGGGCTGGGCACAGGGCACTTAATGTATATTAGTTGAATAAATAAGTAGAAAACCTGTCAAGGTGATTTGGGCTTCCAGGAGTAAAGCTTGACTACAAATGGTTTAAACAATAATAAATGTTTATCGTCCCACATGAGGAGAAGTCTGGAGCTAGGTGGTCCTGGGGCCAGCTCAGCAGCTCATCAAGGATCCATACTCTTTCCTTCTGTCTCTTTTCATGAGGACAGGAACACCTTTCCTATAGCTCCCCAGCGGATTCCCCTCAGTCCCACTGGCCAGAACCAGATCACATAGCACATGCCTTGGCTGCAAGAAAGGCTGGGGAAGTATTTGGCTTTTTCTGACTCCATATTAGATGTGGGTTCTGTTCTCAAGGAAAGTGGCAGAGGAACCACTGGCTGTTGAGCAGGTACTTTTTGATGTCTGCCACGAAGTTCTGCTGCAGATGGAAGAGGAGGCGTGTAGTTCCAGCTGGGAGGGCAGGGGTGGCAGAAAGGGCTTCACTGAGGAGGCCCTGGGGATGACTGATCAAAATCCAGGTAGTGGTAGGGGACCTCACGGTGGATTGTTAATTCTGGCCGCTGATGGGGAACAATTCCCATAGTTGACAGGCTCTGATGAGTATCTCTCATGGCTTGGCACATGATGGTTTTTTCCCTCATGAAATCAATTTAGCAACCCTCATCCTGGTGGGTTCCTCAGAACAACCCTTGAGGGATTATTGTCTTTATTTCATAGACAAGGCAACTAAAGCTCCAGGAAATGAAGTGACTTGTCTATAGCCAGCAAATTCTGTGGCCTGGAGCCTGGGACTGTAGGAGCCCAAGTGCAGGGCCCACCCAGTGCTCTGTGTGGAAGCACAGATGGGTCACCCCATGGACAGCCATCTCATCCATGAGGACCTAGATTCTATCCTGGCATCTGGTGGCCACAGCTGAAGCCAGCAACCTCCCTTATAGCCAGACAGATGCGGGGTCACCCTGGATCCCATCGGGAGGGGGATTGGGTGCAGCCAAGCCCCCTGGAGGCTGGCCAGGCAGAGGAGGAGCCTCAGAAAGGCAGGGCAAGGGTCTTCCAAAGGAACTTGGTGTCATCAAGGGCTCACTCCTTCAGCACACTGCATGGAGATGGCAGAGGGAGTCAGGGGTTCTGTGCACCCTGCCTCTGCAGTTGGATTGGCTTGGAAGTAGAGGCTGCATGGGAGACCCCATTCTTTCTTGGGTGTAATTTCAAAGCCATGGCAAGAAGATAGAATATGGTGATGCTATAATTTTGGTTAGAATGGGTCCTGGCATCTGGAAACTGTTCAGTCAACGGTAGTGCTGTCATTCCCAGTGTCGCTATCACAGTCACCTCAGTTGTATGGGAGGAGCCCTGCAGAGGGGTGAGGAGTCCACCTCCCTGCATGACAGAGGTCAGTGTCTATCTTCCATCCTCCGCCAGGCTGCTCTGGCATAGGACTTCCTGGGTTGGACTCAGCGGGAGCTTCTGCTGGCCTTGGGATCTCTCTGCAGCATTCGAAGTTGACTCACTGTCTGCATGAAATCCACGTCTCTCGGGGCCCTGGACTCACTGGGCCTCTCTTGCCCTTCTGGTAGCCCCAGGCTCAGGCCTGGACCCCCTCTTCTCCGCTCACTCTTGGAGCATTCTAGGGGAGGCGTCTCTATTCATAGCTTACGTTTACTGAGCACTTATTGAGTGCAAGTGCCGTGCTCAGCACTGTAGGTAACTGGTTTAGTCCTTGTGGGGAGGCTCTCTGAGGTCAGTACTGTCTGCTCATTTATTCACCCATTTTGTCATTCAACAAGACTATTGAGCTCCTACTGTGTGCCAGCACGATTCCAGGTGCTGAATAAGGCAGATGCACTCCTACCTCTGGGAGCTGATGCCTGTCGGAATTATGCAGGGGGACAGGAAACCTGAGGTTTCTCAGCCAGTTGCATCCCTGGTGGCCGAAGAGCCAACTCTAGGGCTGTGCTCTTGGATGCCTTGTGCCACCAGTGACCCCATGCCTCCCTATCCCTCCAGCCCAGATCTCTCCCTGGACACCATGGCCTTCCAGTGGGCCTCGTTATTGTTGTCTTGTTCTCTCCAGATTTGCTCTTCTTCCTCACCCTGCCTCTGCACGTGGCCTGGAGCCAGTCCAGACACCCCTCTGCCTTAATCCCCAACTTCTGGTATCAAGATCAGCTTCCTCAGGGTGCCTCTGGGACTGCATCCCCTCTGCCCCTGCCATGGTCCAGCCCCTCACTTCTTGGACTCCCTTCTTCCCCTCTGTCTAAGCTCTGGTGTGTTCAGCTTTGTTCTCCCATCATGGAGACTTTGCACATGCTGTTCCTTCCACCAGGGACTCCGCCTACCCCCGACTCACTCCCCACTCCTGGAAAACCCCATTCTTTGCTCAAACACCACGGGCATGGGGCCTTCTCTGGCTCTCCCTGCAGACTTCTGCACACTCCCTGCGGTCTGCACACTCTGTCCTCTTTGGGTCTGACCTCCTTCAGGCTGGCATGCCCACCTGCCACCACCCTGGGCACGCAGGGACCAGACCTTTTCTCTCTCTTCTTCTTCAGTGCCCAGAACAGTAGGTGTTTATTGATTGATGGAATGCATAGATGAATATCAGAGTAGGTTCTGACAGTAGCCGAGGAATGTGGAGCTTGGAATTATCTTTCATATCAGGATAGACAGTAGAATCCTGGGTTTCCCTTAGGAAGCCTTAAGTTCATCTCATTCAGTAGTTTCCAGACTTGCTCAAATGTCTTAGAAACCTGTTGTGCCCTGCTTTAATGATTCCTGAAGGGGTCCCTGGGGAACCCTGCAGGGTCCACATGAAAGAGTTTGAAAACTACTTGTCTAGCTCAAGCCCTCATGTTATACTTGAGGAAACTGCGGATTGGGGAAGTGAAAGATACGTACTGAAGGCGTCCCTGACCTCAGAATAACGGGGCCAGGAGTAGAGCGCTGGGCTCTTGGCTCCCTTTGCAGTGTGCCAGGGGTCCCCCATTCAAGCAGATGTTCTCGAGGGGAAGCAGCCCTTGATCCACACGGTCACTCAGCTCCACCAGCCTGGGATAGCCACTGCAAAGGTTCTGTGGCCGGGAGTTTGGATTTTTCTTTAAACTTCAAGTGTAGTTCTCCCTAAAGAAAATGCTGCTGACGAGTGGAAAAGTGTGTGTGCCTTGGTAGCCTGGGTGCCACTGTACGCACATTTTTACAAGAGTTGACAAATATGTTTTTAAAATTGAGATGTGCAAGTGAGTAGGCCTGCAGGGAAGGAGAATATAAATATCCTTTTTTCTAGGGTGCAAAATTGACATTGGGTCTATTCAAAGACTGGTGCGTTATCTTCTTGAGGACTGGTCATAGGGTTGGACCCTCTGTCTGGGTCAGCATGGCTAGCTGTTGCTCGCAAGCTGGAATGCATCCTGGTAAGAGGCAAGAGCGTGGCTGTCCAGAGCCGGTGAGCAATCTGTGGATTGTGGGCGTGGGCGATGGCGAAGGGACAGCTCAATCTGGAGAGAGGTGCCAATGTGCAGATGGTCAAGGGCGGAGTTGCCCCTGACATCGACACAGTGGCCCACTTAGAAACTCATAGTTCTGAGAAAGAAGACAAGGTTCCCATAGTTTCCCCAAATCACAGAGTGAACTGAGACTTTGAGAGATTATCTCGCCTGCCTTTCATTTCCAAGAGATTGATAGTATTTGTGTTTTAAGATACTCATTCTTCTATTGATATCTTCATTTAGAGGTTTACAAAAGACTTCCAGACAATTTTTTTGGTGGAGGGAGTATGCTTTTAACTGAATTGTACTTTCTGTATAGAAAAGTGCAGAAACCATAAATGCATCGCTGAATGGGTTTTCACAAAACGCACGCATTGTGGAATCCTAGTCAAGAAACAGGACAGTACCCCAAGAGCCCCACAGGAGTCCCCTTCCAGTCTCCACCTGCCCCGCGGTGGTTCTAGCACCATGGCTTAGTCGTGCCTACTTTGAGCTGTGTACGAGTGGAATCATGCAGTGCTGTGAGACCAGCCGCGTGGCTGCGTGCGGGTGCAGTCCACTCGCTCCCGCTGCTGAGTCATGTCCCGCTGAACTCCACACGTCTGATGCTCACGCAACCCCATTCACAGGGTGGAAATTGCTCCTCCTGTTTTATAGTAGAGAGGGAGGCCCAGACTTGAGGAGGTGAAGCTGCCACCAAGGTCACATAGGTCAGCAGAGGTGGGCTGGGGCTGCCCCCAAGAGATCTCCCCTGGATCTGTAGGGGACACCCCAGACCATGTGACATGCACAGAGCCCCTCCTCCTCCAACTTAGTGTCATATGTCCCAGAACTTTCCCCTCCAGTGTCGCATAAGTGCTGTATGCTGCAGCTGAAGTTCATTTCCACATGTTCTTTTCTTCTGTAGAAATAGGGAGTCTCTCTTTCTTTCCCCTCCCCTGAGCTTTCCCTGGAAGTCACCTCTTGGATGGCAGGTGAAGGGACACCAGCTTCCTTGAGCTCACCCACTTCCCAAGCCTGTAATTATCGTGTTGCTGTGTGTTTCTCAAACTGTGAACCCAGCTAGAAACCTCCAGCAGGCTGGCTTTCCTGGGCAGATTGCCTCAGACCGTCATGCTGGCAGCCATCTCCACAGGCCTCGTGTTGAGGTGGAGACATACAGGCAGAGGATTCCCTTTGTCCTCATAGAATGCAGCAGTGCTCTGCCAGTCAGGCCTGTCCTCTGCCAGTGAACCCCACTCCTGTGCAGCCTCTGACTAATGGAAGCCACTGTTCGTTCTGCTCTAGCTGCTCCTTTTCCTTCTTTTCAAATGGGAGGTCTGTCACCAGGGTGACCCACACCACCACCACTGCCACCCCATTGCTGCAGCAAGCTGTGTTCATAACTCTGGGTATGTTTTTCTGGGCCCTAAAAGTCAAACATCCTCCCCTCTCCTGGCACAGTTCTGTCTGGAATTGTGTCGCTCTGAGGAGCTGGGAGTGGGATTCAGTTAAGTGACATCCCAGATGGGGTGCATGTCACACACACTGCAGGATGGGGCTCTGAGACACGCCCCATGACAGCTGCTGAGGAAGTGACTTGATCTTCCTGGGAGTGATTTGTCCTGCCCCACAATGGACAGTGGCTCTACTTTGACCATGTTTCCTTACCAGTCAAATCCTGGGTTTTCTGAATTCCCACTGCTTTTTTTTTTGCTGTTTATTCAAGCCCTTGCCAGAAGACACGTAGCATGTGTAGCATTTTTCCTCTGTCTGTGCCAGTGGCAGACATTGCTAATCAATTATGGGATTCCTGCCCTATGGCCTTGGACTCTATCCTGAGTTCTGGAACTCCGGGCAGCCACTGTCACCCATCTCTTTGGAGCTCACATCCTCAATGAAATCTTTATGTCGTTGCAGCTCTGGGTGGTACAAGCAGAATCCCACTTTCTGCCAAGGAGACTTTATTTCTTATGAGAGGACCCAGAAATGAAAGAGAGACACATTTTTGAAGCCTTCATTAGTTTCCTGGATGTTCTCCCTTTGCAGGTGGGGTGGCAGGAAGGAGAAATGGGGCATGTTTTGCCCAGTGGGAATTTTGAACACAGGAATCCCCATTCCTTTAGTCACTTGCTGCTTCCAGAATCACACTTCCAAGAAGACTTGCAGATAGTAAAATAAATAACTGGGCTTATGCCCAGCCCGCAGAGGTCTCACAATCGCAGATTGTTAGTGAAATCTGCAGAATATATCCAACAGGATAAAAATATGACTTTTGTGCAAGTCCCCAGTTTGGAACAGAGCCACCGCCTGCTTCCTGGGTGATACCAGCTGGTAGGAGGAAGCCCCAGGGCAGGGACACTCTCCTGGCATCCATGTTTGGTCGGGATGCCCTGTGTGTTTATTTCCATAGCAGAATGTGGGGCTCACAGGAGCAGCTGCCACCTCTGTTCATAAGAGCTCGTTGTTCTTTTTCTTGTGCAGGTTGTGTAAGGCAGGGGTGGGGTTAGGAGCCACCAGGAACGTGGTGAGTCCCCCTCAGCCCCACGTTTGCTACCTGCTCCCTGGTGCACCTTGTTATGACAGCTTGACTGGTTGGTGGATCAGGCCTCAAGCCAGACTACCTGGTGGTTGCAAACCAGACTTAATCAAAATGTAAATACTTCTTGGGGCCAGAGAGCAGAACTGTCCAGGTGTTCAAGTGAGGCCGCAGAACCCTGGAGCCTCAGGAGAAGGTGGGGGCCTGGCAGGCTCCTTCCACAGGGAGGTTTAGGGCTCACTGGGGCCCTCGGCCCAGCAGCCCCACCTGCCCTACTGCTGCATGGATGCTGTCACCAGGGCAAAGATCACCCTGATGACAGCATCTGCTCCCTTCCTCCTTTCCTGATTGCCCCTCCCCTTCCACTCACCTCACTCCACCCCACCAAGTCAGTGAAGGAAGGTGGTTTAGAAGTTGCCAGATCCAATCCCTGGCATTTTATAGAGGTTGGAACTCGAGGCTCAGAGAGGGTCTGTGACCCTCCTGAGGTTGCACAGTGAGCAGGAAGAGGAACACTTGTATTTGTGGAGGGTGAACTGTGTGTCTGGCATTGTTCTAGGATCAGCAGTGTGCAAGGCAGACCCAGGCCCTGTCCTTGGGGTGGGGGTGATGGACTGAGAGTAAACCAGGAAATAAAAAAGACCATGTTATATATATAACTAAACCATCTATGAGCATGTGAACAGCAATAGTATCTGATAGCGATGAATAGGACAGAGTGGATGCGATACAGCAGGGGCAGGCAAAAGAGGGACGTAGACGTGCAGGTAGGGAGTTACTTTAGATGGGTCAGGCAGCCTCCATGGGGGGGGTACATGGGAGTTGAGACAGAGCCATCAGAAAAGAGCCAGCGAGGGACAATTGGGCCAGGGACAGCCAGCATAAAGGCTGGGAGGTGGGCACGAGCGTCAGGAGACGCCACGGGGCTGGTGGCCGGGGGGCATGTGTGGAGTGGAGGGTGGTGGGGCATGGTGTGTGCAGATGAGGCGAGGGCCGGTGGGGGGCAAGCTGTGTGAGGTGCTTGGACTTTATTCCAAGCTTCCTGGGAAGTCAATAGAAGATTTTAAGTGAGAGAATTCCATGATTAGGTGGGATTTGAACATCTCTGGCTGCTGGGTGGAGATGGCTTGGAGGGGTCAAGAGCAGAGTGGAGAGGGAGAGGAGGCTGGTCCAGGTGGCAATCGTGCAGACACCGGGAGGGGGACACAGACTCAGGGATGGAGCCAGTGTGGAATGGAAGGGGGAGGGAAAGTCAAGAATCCAGGGTGTCTCCCGGGCTTGGGGCTTGACTAGGTCTCCTGCCATCCACCCAGCTCCCACTGATGGGGGTGCCTCCCTGGCTCCACCCAGGGTCGTTGCTTCCCCTGACACACCCATGCACTGGCTGGTCCTGCAGGTTTCCGAAGTCTCCCCGGGGCTGGGGCAGGTTGACTCACCTGCCTTTCTGGGTCCAGAAGGCGGAAGGGTGTGATCTTACCTGGAACTGGGGATATGGAAAATCCAGAGTTTGGGCTTTGTCTTGACTGTGTTTTGTGACCAGCAAAAATCTAGACATGTGGCCAAGGGGCAGCTCTGGGCAGCCCCGGCTGATGGGTCAGGGCAGCAGGAAGAGGCCCGTGGAGGGGGGCCGGGTGCCTGGTGCTCGGGTGCCCGCGGCAGTGGCACTGGTGACAGCTGCGCTCTGCAGCACCTTGCGCTCTGCTTCCGTGGTTCTCTCCGTTATTCCCATGACACCAGGTGGCAGAGTAAAAGATGTTCTTGCTCCCGTTTCACAGGTGCAGGAACTGCGGCACAAAGGGTGTTTGGCCCAAGGTCACTCAGCTAGTGAGTAGCCAAACTCGCCCACAGGCCCCTGGCTCCAATTTGTTAAATAAGTCCCTAACCAGCACCCAGCACTGTCACCAGTGTAGCATGCTGCCCGCCCACCAGCTGTCCATCGGGGACTGGCTTTGTGCCTCGTCCCTGTGGAGGGGTGGGGGCGTGAGAACCAGCCACACAGAGTCCCACCCGGAGGTGCTTGTCATGTCCATGCAGATGAGGACCTGCAGGGAATCTGCAGAAAAAGAGGTCGTTCTCTCAGTGAGGGATGTTTGGGCAACTCCCTCTCTCCTTCCTGCCTCCTCCCTCTCTCCCTCCCTTTTTCTTTCATCCCTCCCTTTGCTCTCCCACCCCCTCCCTTTTCTTCTTTTCATCTTTTGCTTTAAGTTTTTCTTTTGCTGACACCTCTTTCTTGGAAAATCACCAAATGGGCTGTGGGATCTCTGGGAAAGAAGATCTCCTGAGCCTCACCTTGTGCTCAGCAATGAGGGCCTGACCTATGGCCTCTGACCTTCCAGCTTCTGGGGCTCCGTGTTTCGAGGTCTCATGTCTCAGAAGCTGTGGGAACCCATGGCCCCCTCCTCTGCCTCCTTCCCTAGCAGAACAAGGGGCAGGTAGAGGTATCGGGTTCATCTCTCAGAGGCCTGGGTGGGAACCGGCTCCACACAGCCTGCTCCTGGGGTGATGCCTCTGCTCACTCATTCATTCACTCACTCACTCATTTACAGACCCTTTCAGAGGCCTGCAGGGTGCCAGGCAATAATGTCTTAGGCACTGGTGAGTCAGGTGAACAAAACAGACACAGTCCCTGTCCTCTTGGATGGAAACCCAGAAAAGACATAAGTGAATATCTACTGACAAATTATAAGTGCTTGTCAAAGCAAAAGACTGGAGGTGGGTGGGAGAGACACATGGGGACATGACTCTGAATAGATGGGAGGGGGTTCAGGGAATGACAAGACACCAAGACCCAAGGATTTGGCCAGGTGACGTGGAGGGAACACTAAAGAGCCACTTGCATGGGGAGATGCATGTCAGAGTGCTCAGAGCAGCATTTTTGTGATGGAAAAGCCTGTAAAAAATAACCTACATGTTAACAGGAGAGTGGATGAATGACTTATTTGACAAAACCTGTGAGTACACATGTTTTTTAAAAATTATTTGTTTTTTCTGTAAGACTGAAATGTTTCATTTAAACAAAAAAATCTGGAAGTGTATACGGCAGAGGGAATAGCATGTGCAAAGGCCCTGAGGCATAAAGTAATGTTCCCACTGAGGAAGCTAGTGAAGGCCTTGCCTTTAACCCAGAGGCCACACCGCTTTGGGCATCTCTGTTTGAAAGTCTGCTCTCAGCTACCCCTGAGACCATGGGAAAAGGCCTTTACTGAGCCTTTGGAAGACCTGTCTGGGAGTCCTACGTGTCAGCTGGGGGACTATGCAGTGGTGGGGCAAGTTGAACCACTGGGGTGAGCCTGCCAAGGTTGGATTAGTGGGAGGGGAAGCCTTCTGGGTGAGTCAGCTCTCTATGATTGGAAGCAGCAGAGTCTAGTTGCAGGTCTGCCAAGGAACCGTGGTGATTCCTTTTTTACTTTGTGGAGGAATTTGCCTGCTAAACAGGCCATCTGTGTGAGGTGAGTCACTGTTTGCCCCATTTTGTTAATGGCAGACACCTCTGAGCAAGTCTGTTCAGCCTGAACTGCACACATGATGAACTTCGACGCCCAGATGAGCAAGCTGAGTGTGTGCCTCAGCTTTGTGTCCTTGGATGGCTCTTCCACAACCTTCGAAACTGGTCAGGGCTCCTGGACCCTGGAAATGTGCATTGCAGATTGGGTGCCACTGAGCTGGTCCAGGCCCCAATTTTCTGATATGGAAATGGAGGCCCAGAGTGGGGAGGTGTCCTTTCCAGACCAAGGTCACACAGTGAGGGAAGGAAGCCAGGGCTCCCAGCTGACATTTGCAGTCCAGAGCACCTTCTCTCGGCCCTGAACATGGGTCCCAGCCACAGTTAGTCCTGCTGACCTCTCCTGGGGAGAGATGAGCTGTGTCTGGTGGGTGGGGTGGGGACCGTGGGTGTGAGACTCTGGCTGGGGCTGCTGCTCCAGCAGGTGCTTCCTGCAGACCTTCTGCTAGGGAGCACTTCCCTTCCCCACCCCCATGCAGCTCACTGCCTGCACTTCCTGCACCATCTAGTGGGTGCAGGGCATTGGGGGGCCAGCGGGGACCCTTCTTGGAGATGGTCTGTGCCAGGTGGTGGTTAGAAGGTACTGGGGGTTGCCTGAGAAAATGCTGTGTGACCCACATGACTCACTTTGCCTCTCTGGGCCTCTGTGTCCCCCCTCACTGACTGAGCTGTTCAGTGAGGGGCAGGGCTGGGTGATCACCAAGGTTTCTCTCTGCTCTGATGTCCCGTCTGTTCTGAGTCTGGTAGAGAGAAGGGGATAATTGTAGCTGAGTTTTCTTGACTGTGCTAAATGCTTTACATGTGTCAGCTCATTGACTTCTGTGTTCATGAGGTTATAAAGGAATCAGGTGAAGCACAGAGAGGTTCAGTAACTTGCCCACGGTCACACAGCGAGTAAATGAACCCAGGCAGTCTGACCCTGGAGCATGGGGTCTTAATCACCACTGTGATAGGTTGAATAATGGCTCCTCAAAGATGCTGGAATTCAAAACCCTGCAACTTGTGAATATGTTACCCGCATGGTAAAAGGGACTTTTCATATGTGATTAAATTAAGGATCTTGAGATGGGGAGATTAATCTGGATTATCCAGGTGGGCCCAGTGTAATTACAAGGGTCCTTCTAAGAGAAAGGCAGAGGGAAACCTGACTACAGAAGAGGAGGTCAGTGACGTAGCTTGAGAAAGACATGACCAGCAGTTGCTGGTTTTGAAGATGGAGGAAGGGCCACGAGCTAAGGAATGCCAGCAGCTTCTAGAAAGAAGCTGGAAAAGGCAAGGAAATGGATTCTCCCCTAGAGCCTCCAGAAGGAACCAGCCCTGCTAAAACCTTGATTTAAGCCCAGTGACTGTGATTTCAGACTCTGACTTCCAGAACTGTGAGATCATAAATCTGTGCTGTCTTAAGCCACTCAGTTTGTGGTAATTTGTTCCTCGGCATTTGTTCCGGTCTCTTGTCTTTTTGTGGCTGGCTTGTCCTTTCTGATTCTGAATTCCTAGGGGTAAAAACCTAATCTTCCAAATAGAGCCTTCCTCTGCCATTTTACAATTAAAGAAGCATTTTAGAGGAAGGCTTTGTAGGCCCAGTGGCCTTGCTCCTGGTTACTCTGCTGTGGAACAGGAGTGAAGGCAGGGAGAGTACAGAGGGAAAAGGGTCACAGGGGACAGGGCCCCAGCCTGGGCCCTGCCTCTGCAAGCCTCCAGCTGGGCACCCTCCTCTACCAGCAGCGGCTTTGGTTCCCTGTGAGTGGTCACCTGCAGTGGGGGCTGCCCAGGGTGCCTGGTGCATCTTGTGGACTGAGCCAGCACGGTCAGGACCAGGGTCTGAGACTGCTCCTGGGTCCTTGCAGGAAATACAGGTGACCTGGTTCATCTTTGGAGACCAGAGCTGTGCCCATGGCATCTCCTGTCTGGTGGCAGAAGGGACTCTGGATCAGGGTCAGGCCACCTTTGCTGACATGCACAGCAGTGCACATTGTGCTGTGGCCCTGGGGAAGTGTGAGCTTGTGGCAGAAGTAGCCCGTGGCTGGGAGGAGCTCTGTGTGAGGTGGGGGCTCTCACCGCTTCTTCGATATAATCGTCTGTGGGATGTGGGGGCCAGGCTCATGGGCCACCCCTCAAACCCCAAGCAGCTGAAGGGGATGGTGAGCACAGGAGAGGAGCTGTGGATGGGGATGTTGTGAGGCACACACGTCTTTCCTCCGAGACCTTGGCCGGTCAGCCCACTTCTTTATGGTGTCAGCATCTTTTCCCATGACACGCAGTGGGGGGACTTTATTACAAGTTGTTCTGAGGCTTAGAGAGATAATGGCTGTATGGGCACAGTGTCTGGCACCCACTGGGCCCCGCTGCTTCCTGATTGCTAGGCACCAGCAGGAACATTGGAGCTTGGCCCGAGCCGCCAGGCCTGGAATTAGACCCCAGTCACCGTACTTCTTCCTCAGGAAGTCCAGCCTTGAGGCAGGGGAGCCCTGCAACAGGTTGGGGGATGCTGGCAGGTGGCCTGGCCCCCCTTCTCCCCACTTCCCAGACAGAGCTGAAGGGAAGGGACTCCTCCCTGGGTGAGGCAGATCTCCCAGAGCCTGCTGGGAGCTCCTTCCAGTGAGGCCGAGGCTGAGGCTGGCAGGGCTGGGGCCTGGGGCTTGGGTTCTCATGCCTGGATATAAACTGGCGCCACGTCCGTGCAGGGCTGGCCTGCAGGGGTCTGTGTCCAAAGGCGAGAGGGTCCAGCCCAAGGGCTGCCTCCTTCAGGAGGCCTTCCCTGACCCACAGGGTGGTCTACCACCCCTCGCCTGTGCCCCCACAGCCTCCTCTTCCAGAGCTTTGCCCCCTAGCATTGTTACCACCTGGACACCTGTCAGTGTTCCCTGCCAGCTGTGAGTTCCCGTAGGACAGGGACCATGTGCCAGGCACCAAGTAGATCCTTAGTACGAGCCTACTGAATGGATGGAAGAAATTTTGGGAGGCAGAGCTGAAGATGGCAAGGCCTTAGGAAGGAAGTGTACTGGGGACTGCAAGGTCCATTGGGAGTGTTGGGGGAGGTCGATTCAAGGTCAAATAAAGGCCCTTTCAGCTCCCAGGTTCTGTGACCCTCATGTGAGGTTGAAGGCTAGGGCGGAGAGTCATGGTGACTGCTCACATTCACTGAGTGCTAACTAGTTCTAACCACTTTCTGTTGATGATTTTATTTCTTCCTCCCAGCATCCCTTTGAAGAGGGATGTATGTCTCCATTTTACACTTGAAGAATCTGATGCTCAGAAAGGGTAAGCAGCTTGCCCAAGGTCACACAGCTGTGGACATAGAGCCTGATATGAACCTGGCCTGCCTAACCCCAGAGCTCTTGGGGATTACAATGCAGGGCAGTGGGCTTTGAAGGAGCCTCAGAAGAGACAATTCTGTCCTCTGTCCTGCTATTGCTGGGTGTGAGTAGGGACCCAGAAAGTGCTTTACCGGGTCAGGAATTTTAACAACCCTTAAAGAAAGCAGTTCTTTCTACAGAGATGCTATCTTGAGCTGATCTCTAAGGACAAAGTGCCAGCTCTGTGGAACCCAAAATGAGGCACTCTGGTCCTGTCCAGGAGCACAAAAAATGGGGTTCCTTTACTTTCCTCAGGATGTGGCTTAACTGCTCCCAATTCATCACAAGGACCCTCGGGGCCTGAGAACTCATCAGCCCACTCCTCATCTGGGCTCCATCAACATGAGAGGAGACCATGCAGAAGCAAGGATCACTGGGGCCATCTCAGAGGCTGTGAGGAGGAGGGGACTTGGGATGACACTAGGGTTTTGGCCTAAGTGACTGGGTGAATGGCAATGTCATTTGCTGAGATGGGGAGGCCTCTGGAAGGAGCATGTTTGGCATAAAGGCAGGTGGGAATCAAAAACTCTGTCGGGGCTGGCCAGTTGAGTCAGTTGGTTAGAGTGGTGCTGATAACACCTTGGTTCCAGGTTCGATCCCTGTATTGGTGGCTGCCAAAAAAATTAAAAAGCAAACTCTGGGCCCCAGTTTGGGTGATGTCATCTCTGCAATAGAAACTCTTCTCTCTGCAGGTACCTCTTCTATGCTGGTTTTCTGCTTCCATGGCCTCAGATGTTGAGGGAACTATCCTAGGGCCCAGCTCGCTTGCGTCCCCACTTGAGCTAACTCTGTGTCAGCCGTGTAGACTGGGAGTTAAGAACCAGGCCTTCTTAGGTTCAAATCCCACCTTAGCCACTGAGCAGCTATGTGACCCTGGGCCTGATACTTGGCCTCTCTGAGTGTGTTTCCTCATCTGCAAAATAATTCTACTTTGCTGTGCTGTCGTGAGGCTCAGAGGTAATGGAGCTGAAACACTTAGGCCAGGGCCTGGCTCTCCCTGACCTCGTTGGACCTCAGACTTCCCAGGCCTTGTGCGTACACAGTCAGATCCATATCATAACATATCTGGACACCGGGCGGATTTTGATTGGGAAGGGTTTCTAAAGAGTTTGTTCAGCTTATTTTAAGTAGGTAATGCAAAAATTCCGGGGAGAACAGAAGTAATTATTACTCACAGGGAAATGCAAATATTTTTATGAATATCCCATGAAAAATCAGGGCATTTTTCCTGAGCAAATAGTCTTGTTTATTTCTCTAACAAAATAGCCACAGTTGTGCTGCAGGGGCCAACCTGCCACTGCCAGGGGCATCTCTCAGGGTTCGCTCACTTCCCTTCCCCCTAGAAAACATAATGAAGACAAAAGTGCCCAAATTTGGGCTTTGTTGAGAGAAGGGGATTACTCTTGTAATGAAAAGCTAATTTTTGTGGCCAGACTTTCTCAACTGTTGAAAACGGGCGTGGGCAAAAGCACTGTATGCACAAAAATATATTTACAGAATTATTTTCCTTGGAAAGGACATATTTTAAGAAGGCCAATAGTATTTGCAAGAGGATGGGGTCTGCATTCTCTTGAAGGAAAAGCTCGTTAAACTCTTAAAGAGACGTGGAAGAACAGAGGGAAATGAGGGGAAGCCGTGGGGGGGGGGTGGCTGGGATGAGGAGCAATAGGGCATACAATTGGGTTAGTGCCCACCCTGTGCCTGGCACAGTGCAAGGACTTTAAGCACATTCTCTAGTCGGCTCTTACAAAGGGCATTTGGTTAATATACCAATTAGGAAACTATGGCTCAGTGGCCTGTGGTCACTCACCTCATGGACAAAGGAGTCAGAAGTCCAGCTCTGCCTGTCTGATGAGAGCCCCTGCTCTTTCCACACTGCTCTAGGAGAAGGGGCTCTTGGTCCAGGGTCAGGATAACCAACACAGCGAGATGGGAAGAGACACCTAGGGGCAGGGCTGGGAGGTGTCCTAAAACCAGTGTGTCCTAAACTTCTCCAGGAAGGTGGTTGCGTTCCCATTTTCAGGAAGGAAAGTGGAGGATCAGAGAAGAGTATGGTGTGCAATGGGGCTTTTTCTTTTCTAAGTCTATTTGGACTCTCTCCCTTTCTGGTCCTGGCTCCCCATCTGTTATTTGTACATTCATCAAAGATCAACTGAGCATTTGCTATGTCCAAGCACTGTTCCAGGTGCCTGGGAGATAGCAGGGAACAGAAGGAAGACGTCCACCCTCAGGAAGTCCACATTGATGGAGGGTGGAGACAGCTAGCTCGGTAGGTAGCCACGAGTGCTTCAAGGCCACATGTGCAAGGGGGACTAAATAAAAGCAGAAGAAAGGTACAGGGATCCAGAGGTGGGGCCGTGGGTGGGGATGGGTGGGAGGATCGATAAGTGTGATCGGAGGGTTTTACTTTGGTGTGGTGGAAGTGTTTCAAACTAAATAGGGGTGGTGGTAGCACGACACTGGGAATGCACTAAATGCCACTGAGTTGTTCACTTTGAAGGGGTTGACTTTATGTCATATGAATTTCACTTTAATTAATTATTTATGAAAATAAAAGGTCAGGGTCAGACTCGTGGAGAAAGTGAGAGCTGTGCAAAAACCCACAGGAAGCAAAGGGTTAACCTCGAGGCTGTCTTCTCCCAGGGAGAAGGAAGACGTTCCAGGCAGAGGGAACAGCCAAGGTGGACCAGCTCAGACAAACTGTGCTGCTGCCTGTTCCCGTAAATGAGGTTGCACTGGGACAGCCTTGCCCACTTGTTTACCCGTTGTCGGGGTGACCCAGAGATCCTACCTGGCCCTTTACAGAAGAAGTTTGCTGACTCCTGAGCTAGAGCAATGCTCTCCGGTGGGAACATGCTGGGAAGTTTGAGGAACAGCAAGGAGGAGGGTGTGGCAGGGGTGAGTGAGTGGAAGCCAGAGCTGGAGGTGGCGAGGTCAGAGAGGCAGCGGGCCACACCACGTAGCCCCTGCCTGACTTCCTGTGGCACTCTCTGGCGACACTGAGATAGATGCTGACATAATACTGATGAGGAAGGGGTGTGTGTTTGTTTGGGGTGAAGGGCATGGTAGGGTAGAGGCATAGCTGAACTTGGAATCAGAAGACCTAGACCTGAGACCTGCTGTTTGTCCCATGCCAACTCTGTGTCCTCAGTTCTCTGATCCACAAATAGCCTGATGGTGGTGATAGAGGTGGTGGTAGTGTCAGCGATGATGACGGTGATGATGATGGTGGTGGTGATGGTGATGGTGATGGTGATGGTGGTGTTGATGATGGTGGTGATGGTGGTGGTGATGATGGTGATGGTGGTGGTGGTGGTGATGGTGATGGTGGTGGTGGTGGTGGTGATGATGATGGTGATGGTGATGATGGTGATGATGGTGGTGGTGGTGGTGATGATGATGGTGGTGATGGTGGTGGTGATGGTGATGGTGGTGGTGGTGAAGATGGTGGTGATGGTGGTGGTGATGATGGTGGTGGTGATGATGGTGGTGGTGATGGTGATGGTGGTGGTGGTGATGGTGGTGGTGATGGTGGTGGTGATGATGGTGATGGTGATGGTGATGGTGATGATGGTGATGATGGTGGTGGTGATGGTGATGGTGGTGGTGATGATGGTGGTGGTGGTGGTGGTGATGGTGATGGTGATGATGGTGATGATGGTGGTGGTGATGGTGATGGTGGTGGTGATGGTGGTGGTGATGATGGTGGTGGTGGTGGTGATGATGGTGGTGGTGATGGTGGTGATGATGGTGGTGGTGATGGTGGTGGTGATGGTGATGGTGGTGGTGATGAGGATGGTAATGATAATGGTGGTGGTGATGATGGTGATGGTGATGGTGGTGGTGGTGGTGACGGTTGTTTTAGTCCGTTTTGTGTTGCTATAACAGAATTACCTGAGACTGGGTAATTTATAAAGAAGAGAGGTTTATTTGGCTTATGATTCTGGGACAGCTGCATCTGGCACAGGCCTCAGGCTGCTTCTACTCATGGCAGAAAGTGGCAGGGAGCCAGTGGGTACAAGCAGATCACATGGTGAGAGGAAGCAAGAGAGAGAGAGGAGGAGCCAGGGTCTTTTTAAGCAATAAGCTCTTGCAGGAACTAATAGAGCGAGAACTCACTCATTAATCCCCCTCCCACTGGGGGAGCATTAATCCATTCATGAGGGATCTGCCCCCATGACTCAATCAGTTTCCAACATTGCCACATTGGGGATCAAAATTCCACATGAGTTTTGGAGGGGACAACACATCCAAACTCCATCAATCGTGGTGGTGGTGATGGTGATGGTGGTTGTGGTGATGATGGTGGTGATGGTGGTGATGGTGATGGTGATGATGATAGTGGTGATGGTGGTGGTTGTGGTGGTGATGGTGGTGGTGATCGTGATGATGACGGTGGTGGTGATGATGATGGTGATGATGGTGATGGTGATGATGACGGTGGTGGTGATGATGGTGATGATGTTGGTGATGATGGTGATGGTGATGATGGTGGTGGTGATGGTGATGATGATGGTGGTGGTGGTGGTGATGGTCATATTTAGTGGCTCCTATACTGTGCTAGGTACTTTATGCACGTGGTGCTAATCTTTAGCACAGCAATGCAAAGTAGGTGGCAAGGTCTTAATTTGCAGGAGAAAACACCGAGTGACTTAACCAAGTGCACACAACTGGTATGTGGCAGGGCTCAGACAACAATACAGTGACACCCACTTATCATATTGCAGTAAAGAGGCCCCAAGGCAGTGGATGTGAGAGTCCCTGGTAAACAGTGCAGCTGTCACTCCAGGGAGGCAGCCTTTGGTGGGAGGTGGCCCAGTGCCATCACTGCCCTAAGTTGAAAGGGTTTCCTGGGAGGGACCATCCCCAACCTTCACCTCCCCCAGGCCACACCAGTGTCATCCTCTCTCTCAGGCTGAGTGTGCTGGGGAGGGGCCCTGTCTCCCCATCCCCGTGGTGACCACTGGGCCTGGTGGGGTTGGTTTTCCTAATTTGAGGTTGTGGGAGCCTTCTGGTTGTGGCTGAGGTTTTCTGCTCTGGAAGCCAAACTGTGGTGTGCCATGAGGTGGGGCCTGGAAGTGCTGGAACCTGCCCACAGACCGCAGGCCCCACGCGCCCCATGCCGCCCACATGCCTCGCACCACTCCCACGAGGGGGGCTGTTCAGGTTCTTATAGCTGACAACCACGGCACCACAGAACTTTCTGGGGTTGGGGGAACCATGTGTCTGCTTCCCACATCCTCCTGCAGAGGATAGAGCTGCTGAAAGGCCTGGGGTGTGCTGATGCCCCTGGTCTCATGTGCCTATGGTGACTTTTGCCCATCCTCCTGGTGGGGTCCTCTTGAACAATGGAAACCACAAACTAAGCAGCCAGGTGGGCTAATAGGGCCTGGAAAGGCCTCCAGTCCCCTCCCATCCACCCCAGCCTTACTGAGTTTTGGATGGTTGCTCCCTGGCCTGGCTGTGCCCACATCAGAGTGTCAGAGTTGTGGAAGGAGCCTGGGGCTTAATCCCGTGGGACTCGGAGCCCATGCCTTAGGCCTCTGAAGTGGTTCTCCTTGTGTAAAATGGGTCAGTCCCCACCTTGTGGGAAGTTGGTGCTGCTGTCAAGCCATGGAAAGTGCCGTTGGACAGGGAGAAGCTCTGCACCCCCACACCCTGGTCTCCCCTCTTCCTCTCTTGCCCACTCCCTGGGGTCCTGTGGCCAGCTAGGAAGGCACTGGACACACTGGAAGACACTAGGGCCACAGCTCCTAAAAACTCCTGGTGCTTCTTGTCCTGAGGAACAGTGGGCTCGGGCCACCCTGAGTCAGTGGCACAGCTCCCATCTAAGGAGACGTGGGGCCCCAGGCACCTCTGACAGCCCCTCATGTGTTCAGTCAGTGGGTGGTTATGGGGGAGCAATCTCTACCTGGTGCCAACTCTGGGATGGTGCAGTCATGGTGGAACTGAGGATGGAATCATCGTGATCCAGGGCAGCGTCCAGAAAAGCCTCCTAAAAGAAGGTGCACTGAGGCAGGGCTCAGCCATGTGTGGGGTGTGTTCAGAAGGTGAGAGCTACAAAAAGAGATAGAGGCCCCTGTCCCCACCCCTTCCCTCCCTGCCCTACCCACCCCATCCCTTCCAGCCCCACACACCCCAGAGGCTCTTTTATCATCCGTCTCATCTATGGGGATTTTTTTTTTTTTTTGGTGGCTGGCCGGTAAGGGGATCTAAACCCATGACTTTGGGGTTATAAGGCCGCACTTTAACCAACCAAGCCACCTGGCCAGCCTATTGGGATCTTAAAGAAGAACTCTTTTGACAAGAGGGCTCTGCATCCTGTCCTGGCAGAACCCTCCTGGATCCCAGATGAGGAAACTGAGTCCGGAGGGACAGTGCTGCCTCCTAACTCCCCCAGGGGCCAGTCTGCCTTTCACAGGGGTTGCCAATTGCCAGATGCATTGGGTTGAGAAAGTCTCCTGCAGGCTGAGAGCATCTCAAGCAGCCCCTGATTTGGGCTCTGTAATTGGGATCTCGCCTTGTTCGGGGCTGGATGAAAAGAGACTTTGAATCAGGAGAGGCCACACACCCACCTCATCAGTCTCAGCTGGGGGTGCCACTCTGGTGTTGGCAGAGGTGGCAGAGCCCAGGTGGATGGGAAAGAAATATCTGTGGTGCGGAGGACAGGGTGGGAGGCAGTAGATGCAGGGGTCCCCCATCCTTATCAGAAAAACTGGCCTCCTCTGCTTTGCCCTGGCCAGAGCTGACTCCAAGAACACCCACGGCCTCCGTACATTGATATTTTCTGGAAAACCAGCTCTGCTAGCAGCACAATGGAAGCTGAGTCCTAAAAGCTTACCTGGGTGAAAAAGAATTGAACAGATTCTTTAGCCCACAGACATCACAGGCAGAATTCTGCCTTACACTTGGTACCTTGCACTTGACTGGCTGAAAGCAGGTGAATCATTGCCCTTTTGTGGCCTGGAATGCAGTGGAGAGCTCCCTCCATGTACAGTCACTAGGACAAACGAGAGCCTTGCGGACCATGAGCAAATGCATTGAGAGCAGCTCCTGTAGTTTTCGTGGCTCCCCCCCATCCCCCCCCAAGTGCATATTCTAAAGACCTACTTCACAGCATAATTTGGATTTCTAATAAATTTGGTCCCTCGCATTTGCATAATGCTGACCTTCCCAAGCCATAAGCCGTTCCATGGGAGGAGCCCTGCTGGGAAGTCCTGGGGTCTCTGTATCCTGTGCCCCTTTCCACCAGCAGTGTCCCAGACTTTCTTGGAATTGAGGTGCTTGTTCCTGTGGCCTCGCTTGGGCTGCCTCTGGTGATGCCTGGCACCACCCCTGGGGCCTCTGTGCTGAACTTGAGAGCGTGGGGTGGCCTGTTGCTCACCTGGCCCTGCTGTTTTACCTGTCCTGTCCATCTACAAGGGCCAGACTGATCAGATTGTTTCAGACACCAGACTGGTGCATGACATGTGGCCTGGAGTGAAAAGATGAGTTGGCCAGTCAGCTTTGCTCCTTGGGACTTCAGAATCATGATTCTGGAAGATGGATAGAGATCTGGGCTGAAGGGTTTGAGGACTTAGTGGCCTTGATGGCTGCCACCCAATTCTGACACTACCTGGAGTTAGTGCAGGCTTCACAGATTTAAGAGCACATCCCCACAAGACTGCCCTCATTCAGACACCAGCCACAAGTTTGGGGGTCCTCAGATCACCTGCACTTCTGACCATGGCTACCATTCAGGGAGTTCCCTCAACCCCTCAGATTTCATAATTTACTACAATGACTCACAGAACTTAGGAGAGCACTATACTTACAATTACAGTTTTATTATAGCAAAAGGACATAAGTCCAAATCAGCAAATGGGAGAGACACACAGGGCAAGGTCTGGGAGACACCCAAATGTGACGCTTCCATGTTCTCAGGATGTGCCACCTCCTGGCACATCCACAGATGATTACCAACCAGGAAGCTCACCCACACCTCAGTGTCCAGAGTTTTTACTGGAGTTTTGTTCTTAAGCATGACTGAATGGATTGTTGGCCATGTGCTTGAACTCGATCTCCAGCCCCCAGTTGCTCCCTAGAAGTCAGGATGATAACACCCGTCTCAAGGCCCAGCCTTCTAATCATGTGGTTGGTCTTTCTGGCAGGGCCACCCCCATGCTGAGTCATCTTATTAGAATAAAGTCAGGCATACTTCCAAAGGCCCACCATGAATAAAAAGACACCCCTATCACTCAGAAAATTCCAAGGACTTAGAGGTTACCTCCTAGGAACCAGAGGCAAAGGCCAAATTCTTTATTCCAGAACAACAGCCAGTTGGGGCCTGTGAAAAGAAGGAAGTCTGGCATAGTCTGTGGAGAGGCCAAGAGTCTGTCCTAGAGGACCGTAGTTCCTGGGAAAGTGGGCCCCCACTTGCTCAGGGCCCGCAAAGCCACAGCCGTACCCCTGTGCATCCCAGCATCCCCATCCCTGGAGATGATTCTCTCCTCTGTGGGATCTATGAACAGTAAAGGTCCAAATGCCATCAGAATGCAAAAAGAAAAATGTGGTAGATGGTGCATGTACAGATGATAGTGTGAGGTTTGCAGTGAGTCCTGCCTGTCTTCTTAGGGAGCCAGTCAGGGCCTGGGGAGCATGGGGCAGTGTCCCTGAGGCCGTCTCACTGACTTGGACCCATGTAGACTGCGGCTGAGTGGTGCTTTCTGGAGATGGGAGCGTCCTCATACACTTTGACCTCCCACACCTGCTAGTGGCTAAATAAATGGCTTTGAGGCTGACTCAAGTAAGGTAGGACACAGCCACTGAGGTTCTTGTCAGACTGAGAGTCTAGGATCACCAAATTTTGGAGATGGGAGGAGTATTTTCAGTTAACCTGTCCAAGTCCCTGTGTGTTTCTTCAGATCCTTTTTAGAAGCAGGCAGGACAGAAATAACAAGCCAGAGAGGGAGAAATTCCCAGGAAGAGTGGTCCCATCATGCTCTTTCCCACATGATGTGCAAGGACTTCATTTCAGGCAGTGGTTCTCAAAACAGAGTTCATCAGAACCCCGTGGAGGGCTCAGTACAACACAGATTCTTGGCCATCCCCAGAGCTTTGATTCAGCAGGTCTAGGGAGGGACCCCAGAATTTGCATTTCCAACAAGTTCCGGTGATGCTGATGCTGCTGGCCCAAGGACCCCACTGAGAATCAGTGACCCAAGGGCAAGAAGGAAGCTCCTTCCAACACTGCCTAGTAGAGACTTCCTCAGCTTCCCTTGTGACCTTTTCTCTGATCAATTGCTCATTGGTCTCCAGGGAGGAGTCAGAACACCTGCATCCTGGTTCAGGTTGACACAAACTGCCTGAGTGATCGAGGCACGGTTCTTGCCTTTCTGGAACCCTATTTCCCCATCTGTAAAATGGCTTCAGTAATAGAACTGACCCCGCGGGGTTGATGTGGGGATGAAACAAGATGAGGTGTTGACAGGACCAGTTGTTCCCTGACTCTGAGAGTACAAGAAATGCCACACGAGCAGTCCAGGGTCAGTGGTTTTGCCAAGGTCTGTCTCAACCCTCCCAAGGATGGTGTGTCCAGCACATTAGACCTCAGGCCATGCGGGTCACCGCAGTTGCTGGTTCTCTCAGGTCCTTTGGAAGAGGGGCTCTGCTGGCTGCTCCACTCCACTGTGCCAGGCTGGTCCCGGGCTCCTCACGGCTCAGACCCTCTCTTCCCCAGAGCCCATGCCCACTCTCTGGGATCCGGCTGCCACAGGGGCAAGGCCACCCGGGAGCACATTTCCTCCTCCTCCTCTCACTCATCCTCCATGCCAGCTCATTCATCTCTGCCTTCAGAGCACAAGCACCACCCTCAGGAACAGCAAAGACAACAGCCGGCTGGTTTCTTTCCCATGGTGACAGCCTCTTGGGGCAGTGTTTTTGGGGTAGTGATCCTTTATGTTCCCCTGGGGGCATCCACAGGAGCAAAGAAAACACCAATCAGTCTCAGCGGCTCGCTTTGTTACGAGGGCTTGGCATGTGCTTAAGAAATGGTAGCTGGGGCCATTACTCTGCTTTCTTCCCCAAGTCTTGCCCTCCATTCTCTGCTGGGACACGACCTCCTGCCGGAGGCCCCCCCTTTGTTGGCCACACTCCCTTGCCCTACTCTGCCACCCCCTCATCACACTCCCTCAGCCTGGCAGGAGGGCACCTACATGAGGCCATCGCAGGCAGCAGAAGGGACCCCAGGAAGCTGGAGAAAGCAGAAGTGAGAGTGTGATCTGGTAAGCAGTTTCCTTTTCTAGAGGAGGTCCCTCTGAAGGACCAGCAGGAGTCCAAAGACACGTGTTGGGACACGTGCGTCTTCCTGTCGGCCACCATTCCCCAGGGTTTGCCTTGGCCTCTTGCTTGCTCAAGGTGAGAGACCGGCTACCTTGGTCCTTTGGTGCCTTCTCCAGAGCTGTGAGCATGCGGAGTTCAGTCCCCACTCCAGAGCCCACATTGTGGCCTCTTTCTGCCCTCTAGCAGGGCCCTCCTGGCTGGCCCTGGGCTTGGTGGCTGCCATCCCCTCCCTGTCTGGGGCCGTCTCTTCCATGCAGCCTCCCCTGCCTGCCTGGGTACAACCTTAGTGTCTTGCTCAGCTTTGCTTTCTGATGTGCGGGATGAGATGTATGTCCACGAGAGCAGGGACCGTGTCCTCTTCATCAACTTGCTTCCAGTATGTGGAAGGGGAACTTGAGCAGCAGTGGCTCGGTTGGTAAAGCAAATAAAGCCCTCGGCTGTCTGGGACAGGGAGTGACCGGGAGCCAGCGTGGGTGGGAGAAGACGCTGCTCCTCTTGGGATGTGTGCTTCATCCGCTGGCCCTGTTCGTTCGTTCCTCTCTCCGAGCCTCAGCCTTCTCATCTGTGAGTGGGGCTGGCACCACTGAGTGACAGCGAATGAGCAGCGCCTGCTTCAGCACTAGGCCCAGAAGGCTGGCGGGAGCGAGGGAGCGGGGGTTGTCATTCATTCCTGGAAGCATTCACTGGTTTCCCCACTTGGCCAGCATTCCTTAATGAAGCCTGCAATCAAGCAGGCATTGTGGTAGCTGCACCCCCCAATCCCCAGCCCAGGAGCAGGTCTGGCCTGAGCTTGGAGAGGGCTGTGGCCAGGCAAGGGGGCTCTGCCTCTCAGGGCAGCACGGGACGGGGCATAGAGCTAGGGTTTGGAGAACGGTCAGGGCTTTGGCAAGTGGCCAGGGGTACCATGTCTGCAGAGTCATAGGGAGACGTTGATGCAGACAGGGGTCTGGGGCCACCAGGTAAAGCACGATGCTTGCATCCACTCAGCATGTACCATTTCAGCATCTACAGTGGGCCAAGGGCAGAGTAGCAGAGAACAAAGAAAGCTAGGTCCCTGCCACACAGGTCTGCTATCAGCACAGGGGAGACTGATGACAGGTGAGTAAGCAAATCAATAGTACGGTTTCAGGTGGTGATGAGAACTGTGGGCTGGGGCTGGGAACCTAGTAGTCGCTTCACACATAAAGGTTGAATGAGTCAGTGAAAACGCGCTGAATGTGTTGAGAGAATGGATAGATGGCTCTGCAAGCTGATGTGGGTGTGCGAGAGACAGACAGACTGACCAACCGCCGAGTGCTTCCTGAGCTCTTCCGTGGCATGTGGAGAAGGCGGAGAACCTGAAGCTGCAGGTCTGCTTCAGCTTCTGAAGTCAGAGAAGGCTTCCAGGACAGCGGCGTTCAGGCTGGGACTTGAAGCGTGGGTAGGCAGGGGATGCACCTGGCAGAGACCATGGCGAGAGCAAAGGCCCTGAGATCAGTGGCAGGGAGGGAAAGAAAGCTGGGGGAGAAGATGACCAAGCGGCCAAGGGTCTTGAACGTGGCCAAGGAGAACAGGCTGAGCCTATGGTGGGCCAGGACTAGGAACTGGACATTCCTGTTGCTGGGGCCTTGCTGGGCCCCAGGCATGGGGGAGGTGGGAGGTGGGAGGTGGTGGCCTAGATCATTGTGGGCCCGACACCCTTCCCAAGTGTGTCTTACCTACAGGGCCAAGACACGAGGAATTTCTGTAGCAACCTGGCTGGTCTGGCCGCCTTTCAGGACAGAGAAACAATCAAGTCCCCCTGGAATAATAAAGTGTCAACACTCCAGTTATCGAATATGCAACTTAACAACACAACAGCACACTTAGCCAAATATTTGTCTGGAAGTGGCACCCTCTTTGAGGCAGGTGTTGTTTGTTGAGACTTTGCCCCAGCTCATCCGAGTTGTGGAGGGCTGGGTTCATTTCATGGGGGTTTTAGAGGAACTGGAACTAGATGTGTATGAGGAAGCCATTTGGGGCCACTGCTGCCATTTATGGGGATACCCTGCTGAGTTTCTTACTGCTGCTGTAACAAGTTGCCACAAACTACATGGATTAAAACAACACAAATCTATTATCTTACTGCTCTGGAGGTCAGAAGTCTGACATAGGTCTCATCAAGTTAAAAATCAAGGTGCAGGCAGGGCTGTGTTCCTTCTGGAGGCCCTAGGGGAGAGTCTGTTTTCTTGCCTTTTCTGGCTTCTAGAGGCACCCGCACCCCTTGGCTCGCGGCCCTTTCCATCTACAAAGCCAGCTGTGGCTGGTCGCATCTTTCTCACATTGCATCTCTCTGATCGGAAACTTCTGTCTCCCACTTCCTCATTTAAGGACCGTTATGGTAACATTGGGCCCACCTGGAGAATCCAGGATAATGCCCCTATCATTACTCATAATTCCATCCACAACCTTAGCTCCCCCTTGCCATGTAACCTAACATATTCACAGATTCCAGGGATTAGAACATGCACGTCTTTGGGGAGCATTATTCTGCCTACCACAGTCCGCCTGCCCTGTTCTGGAAGCTGAAGAAGTAACGATTAGGAGGAGAGAAGCCCCCTGATTGGCCAGGAGTCTGCACTGGGGCGACGTCCAGGTGGCTGTGTGGTGCCCACCCTCTGTAGCTCCACCTCAGCGTCACATCACATCCTCGGTGGCCCACCTCTCCCTCTTCCTGCATTCCCGTCACAGCTGCCCTGTTACTCATGAGTCTTCCCCCAACCCCTGCTCTTTTCCTAAGTGTTGGTCAAAATGGCCATTAAGTAAAGCAGCATTTCTCCACTTCTACTGACGTTTTAGGGCCGAGCTTTATTTGTTCTGGGGGCTGTTCTGTGCCTGGGATGATGTGTAACCACATCCCTGGCCTGTACCCACCAGCTACCAGTAATGCCACTCCACCCCAGCTGTGACAACTAGAAATGTGTTGGACATTGCCAAATGTTCCTCAAGGGCAGTGGCCAGGATTGAGAACCTCTCAAGAAACAACCTTGGATGTCCGTCTTCCCTGCTGGTGACAGCTGTGTCCCAGACCTGCAATGTGCTTGCCACTTAGTAGGTGTTCTGCACTTACTGGGTGAATGAATAGATGAATCTGTGTTAATTTTTCAAAATTAGTGAATAAATTTATAAAAAGTGTGCACATGTACCTGTGTGTATGTGTGTGTGTAAAATAGACTCCTGGTTTCTATAGACTGGGTACCTGAGAGTCACCAGGGAGCCTTTTAAGGAGTCACATTCCTGGGTTCCAGTCACAGAGAGTGGGGCTCCAGCCCAGGAATCTGTATCAAGAGTGCCTCATTGCTCTGTTGAAAAGTTAAACATAGACATAGCATGTGATCCAGCAATTTCACTCCTAGACATGTACCCACAAGGATTGAAAGCAGGCACTCAAACAGAGACCTGTTGCAAACGTCCACAGCAGCCTTATTCATAATAGCTAAAAGGTAAAACAACTTGAATGTCTGTTGATGGATGAATAGATAAGCGAAATGTTGTATATCCATGCAAAGGAATGTTATTCAGCCTTAAAAAGGAAGGATATTCTGACACATGCTACAATGTGGGTGAACCTTGAAGACATGCTAAATGAAAGAAGCCAGACACAGAAGGACAAATACTGTATGATTCCACTCATGTGTGGTATCTAGAGTAGTCAGATTCATAGAGACGGAAAGTAAAATAGCCATTACCAGGGGCTGGGAGGAGCGGGGAGTCGGGAGTCGTTGTCCGATGGGTAGAGTTGCCGTGCGGGATGACAAAAAAGTTCTGGAGATGGATGGTGGCAGTGGTTGCACAACAGTGTGAATGTGCTTCATGTCACTGAATTGCACACCCAAAAATGGTTAAAATGGTAAATTTTTGCTACATGCAAAAAGATGTTCTTCGTTACAGCCAGGTCTGGGAATCAATAGTGAGGGATGGGGAATGGGAGGAGATAGGGACTAGACCCGCTTCAGGCCCTTCACAGCCTGCTGGTTGCTGGGTTGGGGCTTCTGACTGTGGCGACCGGAGGTTTGTGTCGATTTCTCCAGAGGGCAGCCTTTCTCTGAGGGGTGCACATACAGACCTCTAGGGAGGCCAGATGGGCCACCTGCATGAGGGCCTGGCTGAGTGGGGACACACCTGTCTGGAGGCCACACATCCTGGCCTCGGCAGCTGCTGCCCAGCTCCTGCCGATTCCTGCCGTGTGGGCTGCCTGGCCGGGGGAGAGAAGTCCAAGACCCGGAGTTGTACATTAAATCTAATGTCAAATGTTGGTGCAAGTTCAGCGAACTGGGAAGCAAACAAACAAGCCACATAGGGTCCAACAGATGACGCTGAGGCCTCTGGCCGGGGCTGCAGCTTCTCTGGGAGCTGTTGGGCTCAGGCCTAAGCTAGGTCCCTGTTTCTGCTCCTGCTGCCCTATGCTGTGTCACTTCTGAAGCCTGACACCAGCCTTTTCTTTGATCCTCTGAGAATTTCTCTTGCTTTCAGTGTACCTAAAAGGAGATTTACAACAGAACAGTGAGGGAGTCTAGGGTATGGGTTCCATGCAGGCTGGGGCCTTGGCACTGCCATTTATGAGCTGTGGGGCCATAGGTGACTGGCTTCTTTCTTCCCCATGCCTCAGTTTCCTCATCTGTCAAGTGAGAATATAATAGTTCCACTTTGTAGTGAGGGCAAAGATAACAGGAGGGTTCAGGTGAGGGGCTTGACCTGGGGCAGGGCCCGTGGAAGGGCTCCGGTGTGCATGTGTGTGTGTGTGTGTGTCAGCCCTGGCCAGGGGAAGGAGTGAGTATGGAGTTGGACTGGCCACTGGCTGGTGAGTTATACAACCTTGGACACCTATTTCTTCCTCTGTGACATGGGCCCAGTGATTTCTTTCTCAGAGTCATTCTGAGGATTAGACAAGATGATGTTCAAGTGGTGCCTGGCCACTGCAGGTGCCTGGTCCACATTTGTCCTGTCCCTTGGAGTTTGAGGCCATTGCCATCTGTGGAGACTCGAGAGAAGGGAGCTGGGGCTGGCCGGCCTGGTTGCGGACAGAATGGCAGAGAGCAGAGGAACAATCTGGTGTTCTGCCCCTCCCCCGCCGGCTCCCTCTCCTGCTTTCTGACCACTTGCTGATGAGGGCCACAGCCTCAGCTTTCCAGAGCAGCTTGGATGATGCTTAAGAATTCTCAGCTCTGTGCCTGCTTCTGAACACATGCTACCTTATTATCCCCTGCAAGGAAGGCCTTGATGTCCCCCATGTACCGATGAGGACTCAGAGAGGGTTTGTCCAGGCTTGTGTGGACAGCAGGGGAAGGCCACGGGGCCAGAAGGAGGTGGTGAACTGGCCAGGCTGGCCCGGGGTAGGCCCAGAGCCTACTCCACTGAGCAGCCCTGGGTTTGCTGTTGGGAGAAGGGGTCTCGTCCTGCCCAGACCCTTCCTGGGAGGGTTAGAGAGTTGGGGGTTGCACACCCACCCCAAGCAGGGGGCAGGCCCAGGGTGCCAAGGTCCTGTGCAGGATCATGAATGAGGGTAAAGGACCCTTAAAATCCTGAGATACTGAGGGCCCCAAAGGGCTGTGGGACCTTTGGGGGTCACTGACAGATGGTAGCTGAGGGCCACTGCTAGGGTAGCGAGAGGGCGATGGCATCTCCGTCCTCAGGAGGCACAGAGGTTCCTCCAGGTCCAAGGCCTCAGTGCTGGTGGGCTCAGGGACACTCAGGCCTGAGTGTTCTGACGTTGTCCACCACCCCTCAGATAAGGAGTGGTGGGGACGTCAGAGAGCCCTGTGTGTGCACTTCTCTCAGCGCCTCATGTTCAGTATATGTGGTCATTATGTGCATGGTCATTATGTGTGGTCATTATGCGTGAGTGCTCGTTACTCATGTGCACTGGGGAGGACATGAGCCGGGATGGGGCCCTTTGGGAGTCCTTCCTTCCAGCCTTGAGAAGTGCGTCCTTGGAGACTCTGGGGTGTTTGAGGAGGGAAAAGAAAGATGTACCCAAGACAAGTGGAAATGGAAGTCCTTGTCCCCCAACATCTGGCCTCTAGTGGGGGAAGGGGACTCTCCACAGGAAAAAGAGGACAAAATGAGGGTGATGAGGGGTCGTAACCCACCTGCTAGCAGATTCGTCCCACAAAGATTTCCTGAGCCCGTGAAGGATATTGAGACGTAGCAGGCCTGGCCCCTGCACTGGACATGTTGGCATCGGGGCCACAGAGCAGTAGGGGCCGCCGTGGAAGTGCTGGTCGCCTGGCAAGGGTGGGGGCGCAGGGCCTCGCTGCTGTGGTGGGCAGGCCCAGGAGGGTCTGTGCGGAAATTCTCAAGCTTGGCGGCCTAGGAGGAAGCGTGTGTATGTCTTGGGCATGGGGATGTGTCACTGGCTTGATCTAGAACCCCCGAGGTCTCCCACCCAGGACGTGGGGGGACAGGCTCACTGACAGGACCAGGCTCTGGAGCCCCGGACAGCACCAGCATCAGCCCAACCCTTTTCCCTCCATCTCTGCAGGGGGCGGAGGAAAACGCAAAGGGAAAAGCAAGAAGTGGAAGGAAATCCTGAAGTTCCCCCACATCGGCCAGTGTGAGGACCTCCGAAGGACCATAGGTAAGCCGTCCCGCCTGGAGGCGGGTGGGGAGCCAGGAGCCATTTAAGTGCCAAGCCGCTGGGGTGGAGAGCCAGACACGAGTCAGTTCATGCAGTACAGTGGCTCCAGGTAGGAGCTCCAGGCTCACGTCTTTGCTCATGGACAGAAGGATACAACCAGCATCCGCTGAGTATTTGATGTGCGTCAGGAAGAATTATCTCCTCCCAATTACCCTTTGAGGCAGGTGCTGTTATTTTACTCCACCTCTCAGAGGGAGAAACTGAGGCACAGACTGGTTCTCTAACTGGCCCAAAGTCGCACAGCTCATGGAGGGTGGTGGAGGTGGGCCTGGCCCAGCATGGAGTCCCCACTTGCAGCTTTCCACCCTTCCTTCCTGGAGCTGTGGGTCCTGCCCTGAGAAAGCAGCCCCAGGCTATGGGGTGGGGGAGCTGGTCTCCCCTTTCTTCTTGTTCTTTCTAGCCAGAGGCCCTGGAAAGGGGCAACTAAGCTGAACTGGGGAGCTGTTGGCACAGCTGGCTACTCCAGAACCATCACATGTCAGCTGCGGTTCACACCAGCAGCGTGGATGTGCACTTTCTGCCTTTCTTCTCACTTCGCCTGTGTCTTAGCTCAGGCTGCTCTAACACATTACCACAGTCTGGGCAGCTTAAGCAACAGACATTCCTTTCTTGCAGTTCTGGAGGCTGGGAAGTCCAAATCCAGATCCTGGCAGATCTGGTGTCTGGTCCCATTTCTTGGTTTGCAGATGGCCACCTTCTCATTGTATCCTTGCATGGCAGAGAGAGAGAGAGAGGAAGCAAGCTCTCTTGGGTCTACTCTTACAAGGACAATAATCCCATTCATGAGGGCTCCACTGTCATGGCTGAATCCCCTCCTAAAAGCCCCACCTCCTAATACTATCACATGGGGAGTTAGGCTTTAACATACCAGTTAGGGACAAACATTTAGTCCATAGCATCCTAGTTCCAGATTCAAAGACCCACTCACCCTCTTGTCCCCTTCTCTCCTCTCTGAGACAGTTTCTGATATTTGAGGTGAACTAGCCCTGCCAAGGCTTGGTGCCCCTCCCAGTCCTTCCCTCTAAGTCAAGACTCTCAGATGTCCCTCACTGTAGCCCTCCACCCAAGACTTCCTGAACAGCCCTCACCTTGCAGTCTGCCTGGCCCCAGCCTGTTCACTTCTGGTTTGGGGGATCTGGGAGCACAGGATTCAACTCTGAGCTTTTCTCAGTCCATGGACCCCACCCAATGGGCCCCAGCCCTGTGTGTCCCTCCAGGTCCATAAATGGGCCTCTTGGCAGGACCCCCTCTCCTGGGAGGGTATGAGAAACGTGCGTGCTGGTGTGTGGGAATGAATTCTTCTGTTCTCCTAAAAGGTATTGAAAAGACTCTGTGTGTGTGAGTGCAGAGTGAAGAGAGGCCTGGGAAAAACAGGAAAGCCGACATAAGCCAAGGGCTGCAGCTCATGGCGACGGGGTCCAGGGCTCGGGCTCTCCCGCGTGTTTACAGTCCGTCGCCGTGGTGTTTGCCCAGCCTCTGCTGGGGTCCTGCTGGAAGACTTTCTTAAATAAAAATCTCATTTCTCTTCTAAACCAATACACAAACCAAACAGTGGCAAATACCGCATTTATTTTTCTTGTGGGCACATGAGCTCACTTTCTGAAGCTCTTTGGGAGGATGTCCTGGGGCAGACTTTTGCCAAGGTGACAGGGCCCACAGGACAGCGTGGAATGGTGTCGTGGGAAGGCTCTTGCTCAGCAGGAAAGGCAGAGCCCACGACGACCCCAGTACGCTGTCCACTCTGGGTTGTCCAGACCAGTGGTCAGTTAAAGCCACAGCCTTCTGTACCTTCAGCACTGCGCTGGACAACCACCAGCCTTCTCCACCCAGCAGCCGGGGTGATTTTGAAAAATGAAAACTGCATCTTGTGAATCATCCCCTGCTGAAACCACCCCAGCAGTTCTCCATCCTACTTGCGATAAAACCCAAACGTCTTCCTGTGACTTATAAGCACTTTGGCCATTGTGTGCAGCCAGTGGACCCCTTCTCAGAATAATGCTTTTACATTTAGAATGGAATACAGAGGCTGGCTGGTTAGCTCAGTTGGTTAGAGCGTGGTACAAATAACACCAAGGTCCAGGTTTCGATCCCTGTACTGGCCGGCTACCAAAAAAATTAAGAGTAAATAGAATACATAGGGTTACAAAGGGAACCCATCGCTTTCAAATACAGTTATTAAATTCTTAAAAAATTTATGAGATAGAAATATATGTTTCTTTGTTAATACTTTTTATAACCAAGGTCTAACAGCTGGTCTAATCGTGATGGTAATTTTGAATTTGTGGTGAGCATAAGTGATATTTTCAGGTACCTGCAACAATGGTGGTGTGAATGGATCTGTGATTTCTGTCTGTCATGAGGCCCGGGCATTGCTAACATTATGGGCTTTTGTCAACATTTGTAATTGAAGGAAGTGCTTGTTTTCAGTTAGAGGTTGATGAAAAGAAAGATGTCGTTTTTCTCTATCCAAGTCCACGACTCTCTCAGTTCTATGTAAGGACCTCTGGCTGTCCCTCCCCACCCTGCCCTATGTGATCTCCCTCCCCCTGCTCCATCCACAGCCTCACTGAATACCACAAGCTTGTCTCCAGCCTGGAGCCTTTGCACCTGCGGTTCTGTCCATCCGGAATGTTCTTCCCACATTTTTTTCCAGGGGACTTTTAGGTCTCAGCCCAATTATGACCTCCATTGAGAAGCCTTCTAAAAAGGAGCCACGCTGTCCCTCTAATTGCATTCTTTCACATGGTGCCGTTTATTCAATGTTCTTTGCCCACAACTTCATCTGAAGTCATCTTTTATTTAGTTGTTTACTTGTGTATTTTCTGTTTCCCACATTGGACCGGAGTTTCTATGTTAATAGTGACCGTGTCTTGCCTGTTTCATTACTTACTAGCACATCGCCTGGCACATTAAAGGGGCTCATTAAGTACTGGGAGAATGAAGGAATGAGTGAGATGAAATATTTGGAACTAGGGCTCTTTTAAAAAAATTGTGACATGTGTTTGCCATACCCAAATTTAACCTTAGCCAATGGTTTAAATTTAAAGTGATAAAACTTGAGCCTTAGGAGGCACCTTAGAAAGCATCCACTTTAACTCCCCCCTCCCCCCACTTTCCTTACGGTATTGCTGAGGAAGCTTAGTGCAATGATAGTCTAGTATCTGCTAAGCAGGGAAGGCAAACTGGTGGCTCCTGACCCAGGCCAGTTTCCCCTAATGCTGGAGTCTGAGTCATTATCACAGGCACGTTAGGTTTTGATAGACTCTTCAGCTCAAGGAACTGGAGAGCATCTTGGCCAACCACCATCTCAGAGGTGAGTAAACAAGCTCCAGGAGGAGAGTGACCTGCCCAGGACAGTCTGGTCCCCTGGTCTTAAGTGACAGCTTTTCACTTCTCAGCATCATATTGACTCATAGGCATTTTGGGCATCAGCCAGCCCCAGCCAGTACACCAAGCAGGGAGACTCAGGACACACTCAAGGACAGACGTTTCTGTCCATCTCTGTCTCTGTTGTGGTGTGTAAGTAGTGCTGCACATTCATTTGCTTAGTCAACAAATGTTTGTTGAGCACTTACCATGTGCCACTCGTAGGGGAAACAGAGCTGAGCTCTGCTTCCCCAGAGCTGATTCATGGCTGGGCCCAGGAGACCAGCTGAAGTAAAGACGTGATAAAAATTGAGGAAGTTGCATGACGGTGAGGAACAGGCTGCTGAGCTGGAGAACAGCGGTGAGGTTCTCCACCCATCCGAACTTCTCTGGAGGAGCTGGCATCGCTCGGAGATGGGGCATCTCTTTGTGTGAGCTCCCCAAGGGCCTAGACCATGTTCTCTCCTTCTGGGCGTCTCCACTGCTGGCCCAGTGAGTGGATGAATGGATGGACAGATGGCTGAAGTGGCTGGATGGGTGTTGCCTTCTCCTCAGCCTGGAAACCAGAACTGTGACTGGCAGCAATAAGTATTGAGACAGAGATCTGTTGCCATACTTATCTGATTCCAGGGTGAGCCCCAGACAAGCCGATTTTAGACAGAACTGGTAGAGGACGGATAGACCATGAAAAGAAGAAGGTGTTATCTGCTCAGCAAAACATCAAATAACATCGTTATTAGTTAATAAGCTATCTGTTCATGTAAGCACATTAGAAGGCCAAAATCAAAGAAGTTCTCAGAATGTCCACAACTTGGAAGGCTGGTATGTCATCATGAAGATAAAAGATTGTTGAGGTTTGCAAATATTTCTCAGTGACGCAGAATGTTCTGTTGGGCAAAAGTGTGGCATTTTTATTTACTTAGCTCCAGCTCATTGCATACTTTATTCTTTCACTAAAAAAAAAAAGTAGGAGGGGGCTTGAGTGAAAGAGTTGATTATTTCACTGTTTGGCAATATTTCTGTAGGAACTGTCCAAAAGCTATATAATAAATCAAGCCTCCACCCCACCCCCAGCAGGACTGACGTTTACGAGGAGGCTGTTCGCAGAGAGTGGCAGCTGCGTTCAGCCACTGCGGTACCCGGAACCCTCACAGATGGGACGGGAGATTGAGTTGCCTTGTGCAAGAGCCCCTTGCCAAAGCCCTAACTCTTTTCAGGAGGAGAAACTAGGCTGTGTGGGATTCCTAGAGGAAAATGTGGAATCTTAACATGAAAAAACAATCAAACCCCAAACTGTAATATTGTGAAGACTTCCTTGAACTAGCCTAGTGCTTGGTTATTCACTCAATATTGCCCATGTCCTTTAAACATAAAAGTGGTCAGCCAGTACTTGTTGAGTCCCTACTGTGGGCTAGGCATTGTTGCAGGTGCTGGAGCTGTACCGTCTGCCACCCTCGAGAAGCAGAGTGGTCTTGTGGAAGGATCTTGGTCATTGCCATCAAGATCAAATGGTGGCTCTGTTGCTCCCAGCTGGGTGACTTAGGGCAAGTTGCTTAATTTCTCTGGGTTGCAGTTTCTTTGGAAAATGGAGACCCTAATACCACCCTGGTAGAACTCTTGGGAGGGGTCCACAGAGTGTCTCATACGTGCTGTCATTGTCATCACCATTGTCGTCATCATCCTCATGGTGGTAGTGGTTTGAGGGCAGAAGTTGAGGATCCTTTAAGAGGGCTTTAGAGTTTCCCAAAGAAGCTGAATTGGCTACATATGATGAATGGGGTCAGCTGTTTCTGTGCTGACATGAAGTGGGTCCAGTGCCCCAGGGACATATGCCGTGGAGTCATCTGAATCCTACTCTTCCTTGAGCACCCATCTCCAGCTTCCTCTTCCTGGAAGCCCACCCCGATTCCTGCAGCCCTCAGCCCCACAGCACGCCCAGGAAGCTGGTAGCATCACACTCTGCCCAGACCCCTGTTCTGGCCTGGTGGGTTTCTTTAAGAGGACATATGAATATATAAACAAAGTAGAATTAAAAGATAATACGAATCTTCCCATGAACTTTTTGAAGACCCTCATCTATGTTCTAGAAAGCTGCAACCCAGAGTTTTAACAATGGTTTCCCCTGGGGAAGGCATGGAGGTCAGAGGGGACATTAGCTTTATCTGGAAGGTAATTTTTTAAAAGGAGAACAAATTGGCACATTATTTGTGTCATTAAAAATGAATGAATAAAGACTGGAGCTCCTGCCTGATTTCACAGTGTGGCAGAGAGAATGGTGATTTCTGACTTTCCTTGTTGACTTTGTGTCCCCTGATGAGTCTGTGGGCTCTGAGAGGACGATCAGAGTCTCATATGTCTTTGTGACCCAGTCCCCCTCAGGTCTGCCAGGCTGGCACGCAAGCTCTTGATTTCATTGTCAGGGAAACCAAGTCTCTCTGCAGACGTCACTGCCGTCCTTGGGGTGATAAGGGCGCGTCACGTCTGTCGTTCTGCCACTTAACCGTGCTCTGATAAGGCACAGCATCTGCTCGTCCTTGGAGGGCAAGATAAATTTAGATGTGGTAGATTTGGAACATCAAGTGACCTGTTTGCAGTGGGGCTTTTAGGAGGGAGAGGGTGGCCAGGCTTGTCTGCCCACTGTTTTCTGGGCATTGCTCTCATTTCCCCCTTCCCCACCCGCATGACCGGCAGCCCCTTGAAAGTGAGGGGCATGAGCTTGGATGCATGTGAGATGCTCAGTGATACTAGTCAGTGGATTCTTACTTGGAGATTCTTAGAATGAGGTGCTGGTAGGGATTTCACAGATGATCTGGAGCCGTGGTTTTCAAAGGCTGCTCTGCAGGGAGGGTTTGTGATCAGAGCAGGCTACTACCTGATCAGGCTTTCTTTTACCTTTTATATTTAGACTTCTATGTAAGATTTTATTCTAAGGCTAAAATCAAGTTTGAAACCCAATGTTCTAGTCCAGCTCTCCCATTTTTCAGATAAGTAAACTGAGTCCTAGAGAGATAAGCAACTTGCCAAGGTCTCCCTGTGACCTGACTCCAAGGCAGTCTTTCCCCCACTGTGTTAGTTTGCCAGGGCTGCCATAGCAGAGCGCTGTAGACTGGGTGGCTTAAGCAACAGAAATTTATTTTCTCCCAGTTCTGGAGGCTGCAAGTCCAAGATCAATATGTGGTTCCTTCTGAGGCTCTGCGGGAGAATCTGTCCCATGACTCTCTCCTAGCTTCTGGTGGATTGCTGGCAGTCTTTGGTGTTCCTTGGCTTATAGATGCATACCCCAATCTCTGCCTTCACCTTTACATGGCGTTCTCCTTGTGTGCGCATCTGTCTCTAAGTTTCTCGTTTTTATAAGGATGCCTGTCATATTGGATTAGGACCTGCCCTAATGACCTCATTTTATTTTTTTATTTTTATTTTTTTTTAAAAGATGACCAGTAAGGGAATCTTAACCCTTGACTTGGTGTTGTCAGCACCACGCTCTCCCAAGTGAGCGAACCAGCCATCCCTATGTCGGGATCCGAACCCATGGCCTTGGTGTTATCAGCACCACATTCCCCCCAGTGAGCCACGGGCCAGTCCTAATGACCTCATTTTAAACTTGGTTACCTTCATAAAGGTCCTTTTTCTAAATAAGGTCACATTCTGAGGTACTGGGGGTCAGGACTTCAACATATCTTCTTTGGGGGGCACAACTGAGCCCATAACATAGTCACTTTATTACATGGTCTGTGGAATTAAGGTACAGAGGGCAGAGGATCTTGATTCCCACAGGTCTGAGGGTGGCCCCTACTCTCCCCCATGACCCTGGCTCAGAGTTAACCCCTGCAGGCCTGGGCTGATTACTTCCCCAGTGGGCCACAGGCACGCACGTGGGAGGATTGTTTTCCAAGCCACGTTACATGGCGCTCTTTCCGTCTCCCTTTTGGTTGCTGTTGAAGTCATAGTAATTGGTAAACTATTTTGCTAAAAGACACGGAAAATTTTAAGGAAAGAAAGCCAGTCACTGATGATTTTATCTCTCAGATATAGCCATAGTTAACACTTTCATGTAATTTCTTCTAGCGTTTTTCCACCTGTACACATACATACGGGTTTTCTTTCTTACCTTTTCTCCTAAATATAATATAAAAAATATTTTCCCACATTATTAAAATTCTTCATAAGTGTGATTTATGTTTTTCTGTTTGACACATATTTATCGGCTGTCAGGCTTTGAGGATACGTATAAAACACAGAACTTCCTGTTCTCCTGGGTGTCTTTCTGAGTGATTACCCCAGTGGACCGGTGGGGACCCTCAATCTTCCCATCAGTTAGTTGATGAGTCAGTGCTATTACCCTCAGCATTGGTCCTGGCCCCTGGGCTCGCCCCATCTATTTCCTGTGGGTAAATTCTTTCTTTAAGCTATCTTGAAAATAAGCCCTTGCACACAAGCCCAGCCTAAACCTGGTTTTTAAAGGTTTCATATCTATTACATGATATATTGTACTATTTTGGTTTTCCCCTCTAGTTTTTGCCGTTACAATTAACGTTGTTCTGATGAACATCTTTGAACTTCATGGTGGCATTTCCATCTATAGCTGAAAGGTGAGAAAAAGCCCATGCTGTCTTGAAGGCCAGAACACATTCAGCTAACCCCCAAGCAGCCTGTACAGTGCCCTCTCTGCTTCCTTGGCTTGCTCTGGAATGTTCCGCGTGCAACTTTGCACTTGTATCTGCAGATGCCATTAACCTGAAATGTGACCGGGATGGACAGAGCAGATGACGTTTGGTGAGCAGCTTCAGCCTGGCTTGCTAGCTCTGATTTGCTGCAGCCAGCAGGCCTGAGAAGGGGTTTTCTGTCTGTGTTAAGTCCCATCACTGAAAACGGGAAAAACAAGCTAGTTTGTGCAGCACCAGGGACCTCAAACCAGTGCAAGAGGCCAGCCGACCTGCAACAGCCTGAGCATGACTGCGTTGTGCCCATAAAGAGACGCTAGGACAATACTTCTAATGGTCTCTGCCCAGACTCAATTTACGGAATTTAGTTCCCAGGACTCGGTCCATTCAGCAACACCTTGGCCGTGGAGCCCTGCAAAACTGCTGCTTGTTTCTCCCCTCAGCATCCACCTCCGTGCATCAAACATCCCTTGTGCTGGGTACCGCGGAGCTAGCATGAGAGAGAAAAAGAGAAAAGAAAAACTGCAGAGGGAAGGATATTTGGGGCTAATATGAACTTTTCAAGTTGAAAAACAAAAGCAAAAGACAGCAGCCATAGAACAACAAAATCACCCCCTATAGAGCCCTCAGGGCATGAGCTATTGTATATAGAGATTTCTAGCTGCATTGGTAGAAAGGAAAATGTGAAATCATGGAACATTTTGAGTGCTGCTTTTTTTTTTTTCTTATTTCGTGGTTATGCTGTCTTTGCATCATCTTTAAAATTTATTTTAAAATTATCTTTTAGTTTTTTTTTATATTACAAAAGTTAAGGGCTGGACTGTGACTCAGGAGAGTGTGGTGCTGATAACACCAAGGCCACGGGTTCGGATCCCGACATAGGGATGGCCGGTTCGCTCACTTGGGAGAGCGTGGTGCTGACAACACCAAGTCAAGGGTTAAGATCCCCTTACTGGTCATCTTTTAAATATATATGTGTATATATATATGTTCATGGATGAAATTTCTGAATCATCATTTAAAAAGAGGAAAATAAAGATTGCCCGTGAAGTACCACTGCTAACCTTTGGTCTGTAGCCCTTTCGTATTTTGTTCTGCTCGTAGAGAGAATTGCACCAGCCTCGACTATTACCTGTTTCCTTGCCCAGAGTCAGATAGCATTTTAAATGAAAATATGCGGCTGTAGAATCCCCACTGGCCTGTTAGGCAGAAGACCCAGGATCTCATGCCACCCCCTTGTTCCCATGGCCTTGGAAAAGTCACTTAACCTTGATTTGCTCATCTTTAAAAGGGGGATTCAATAACCCCTACCTTAGCAGATGATCAAGTGGCCAAGGGAGTTACTGGGAGAAAGTGCTTTGTAACATGCTTTGCAAGTTGTTGCTGGCCATTTTCGATGTGGTCAGGGGACCCTTTGATTGGACAAATGGCTAGAGTAATTTTCCTGTCTTCCTGGGGAACCATGACTCTTTTTTCTAAAGTCGCCCTGTCTCTGGTCTTGGTGAAAGTCACCACCCTCCTTCCAGCTGCCCAGAGACCTAAGGTCCCCTTCTCGTCTGCCCTGCCACACACCCCCTGCCCTGTGCATGTGTCCAGTTCCTCTCCAAGTCCAGTTAGCACACCATCTCCTGGATCGTCCCCTCTCCCCGCATCCCTACTGGTTCCTTTGTCCCGGCCTGAACTCCTGTGTTGGCTCCTTATAACCTCTGGGCACACCCATTGCCAGCCAAGCTCCATGCAGTAGCCAGGAGGTTCTTTCTAAAATGTCAGTCAGGTCCCACCACCACCTGCTTCAATAGCTTTCCATTGCTGCCAGGGGGGAGTCCAAAGGTCTTGTCAGAGCTGACCAGGCCTTGCCTTACCTGGCCTCTGCTTACACTCCAGCTTCGGCCCTCCTACCCGCCCCCCACCCAGCCATTTCTTCCTGTCTCCTCTCTTCTCCAGACCTTTGCCTAGGCTGTTCCTTCTGCTGGACACACTTTCCTAACTCTGCCTGGTAATCGACTCAACCTCAGGCCTCTACTTTACAGCTCACCTCCTCCAGGAAGTCTTCCCTGGTGACCTCACCCAGTCACGCTTTGCTCCCCCACCCTGTGCTGCCCCTGTCCCCACTGCGGTGGCCTGATGACTCACCTCCATCCTCCACTTGACCACGGGCTTCGTGAGGGTAGAGCCTAGGTCTGCCTCGTGCTGTTTCCCCAGCACCCACCATGTTTGTCTGCTCCGCATCAGGCCCTTTTAGCATTTTGATTTTCCTCCTTACTCAGATATCTTTATTCTCCCCTGGAAATGGAAAAAACCACTTAATCTCCCCAAATCCTGGACTGATTGCTGGTGGTTCTTATTTTTTTCTCTCTCTGAGTTCTTTTAAAAGTCCTGGAAATGTGGACTGAGGACAGCTGTCGAGTGTCAGTTCTGAAGTAGCTGCTTTGATCAGAAATGGCTCAGGGGAAAGATGTCCAATTGCACCTCCCGCCAAGGGCAGTGACCCCACTTTTCTCTCCCCTTCTGGACCTCCAACCAACCTCAGGGGGAGGCGTGGGAGAGTTGGGGGAGGTGCACCCTGCCAGCATAGCTGTCACGTCGGTCCCCTCTGGCTGCCAGAGCCCAACTGGCCAGGCAGAGATGGGCACTGGGTGATGCTACTCGAGGCCTTTGGCTGAGCTCAGCTTGGGGCAGAGCAAGGTGCTGAGAGCGGCTTTGCCAACAGCCTCCAGCATCGGGCTGAGGTGTCAACAACGGGGATGATGAGCAGCTGGAGACAGTGTCCTGATGCATGAGGCAGCTCAGCTGGGACAACGCTATTGAGTTACTAAATCAAACCAGTGCAGGCAGGCTAGACTAGAGACAGCAATTAAGAACAGAGCTCTAGTGTCAGAGGGACCTGCATTTGAGCAGGCTCTATTCCTTACTGACCGTGACTTTGGGCAAGTGATTAAACTTCCCCAAACCTCAGTTTCCTTGTCTCCAAAATGGGGATAGGAGTGTTGAAAGGAGTGAACGAAGAAATGCATGGGGAAGGCTCTGCACAGGGCCCGGCCTACAGCGAGAACGCTCATCTGTGCCAGCTGCTTTGACATCACCTTCCTCTGCCTCCTCACTAGCGTCAACAGTCCCATTCAGCATGGAGCTTTGCTTTTCTGTTCCCCCGGTTGGTGGTTGCCAGGTCCTGCTGGCTCAAGTTTATCTGTTCATTCATTCGTTCATTCATCTGTTAAGCCTTTCCTCTGTGCCAAGGATCCAGGAAGCTGCCAGGTGGTGGGGAGCAGCTTTCAGAAGTGGCTCTTGGCAGCGTGGGCTAGGCCACGTTTATTGCCTTTATGTAACCCAAATGTAACCCCTTTTCCCTTAGCCACATCCCCTCCCCTCAGATCGCTATTCACTTACTCCCAGCAGACTTGGAGTGGTCCCCCCGACCCTATCTCATCCATCCTTCTGCCTCCAGGCAGGAGAGGCCTCAACCACCGCAGACACACGGGGTGATAGCCAGTCTAATCCACGAATGCTCATTCAGCTTTTACTCCAGGCATGGTCCTTCAGAGGGTCCCCAGGGGAGATGTGAGGTCAGCTCCATCCCTTAGGAAGTACCCTTATTTGGGAAGCCAAGGCAGAAAGCACACATGTGGTTCTGGGTAACAGCCATGTGGAAGGTCCGTCCTTAGTACCAAGTGTCCAGCGGTGGAGCGGGGAAGGGAACAGCGGCATCTATGTGGGATGGCAGTGCCAGTTGAGTACATAAGAGAAAGAGGAGGCTTTCGGGGTCCGCATCACACACCCAGCAAGCATTCCCTGGGCACTCACCACGGACTAGGTACGAGAGACACATGCATGTCCAATGATTGCAAAACCCTTTGGGCCAGGTGCTGTTTGCCCATCCTGTTTTATGGCCAAGGATGTAGAGACTCAGATTAGTAAATTGCTTAGGGTGACAGAGCTCTGAAAGAAGCAGAAAGAAGCAGAGCCTGGATTCAAACCTGCTTCTGAGTCAAGGCTGTGCTGGCTGTAGATTTCCTCCAGTTGGCCATGCTTTCCCCAGGGGGATAGGACAGTGAGGGGCACATTTGGGAGGCAGTGTGTGCACTGCTCACAGGGTGGGCTTTGTGCAGGGAAGTCATGAGGCAGAAGGTCAAAGAGAGGCCTTCAGCCTGAAAGGTCAGGTCTTTGTCCTGCAAGTAGTAGGGAGTCATTGAATGTTCATCTCTGATAGCCCCTGCAGTCACCCTCAGGGTGAAAGTAGAGAGCAGAAGCATGGACAGAGCAGACTGGGCTCCCAGACCTATATGAGCTTCATTTATTTCTTCTCCTGATATTTATTATTAACCTACTGTGTGCCAGGGAGAAAGGAGACAATTTCTAAAGAATCTAGCCCATGACCTGGCATGTACCATAAATGGCCTCCACTTCTGATGACAATAGCGCCAGGGCTCAGGTGATGCCACAGGAGGCAGGAACTGCTGGAGCCTCTGCCACCTGCTGCGTCAGGCCAGAGCAGGTTTCTCTCAGTGACGCTGGGTCACAGGATGCCTTTCAGCACCACCTGTCAGAAGTCTGTGCCGCAGCTCCCACTGCCCTCCTGTCTCTTCCCTGCTCCTTTCAGGGATGGTTTCTCACTTCCCTGCTGTCTGTCCTCTCTCTCTGCTACCCCTTTTGGAAGGCAGCAGTTGGGCATAAGTGTCACACTGGCCATTTCTTTGCCTGTGCTGTGCACAGGGCCTCTCTGCCCAAGAGATCATCTCAGGTGTGTTCCTGGTGGGGCTTGTGCTGGTGAGATGTTCTCATTGACCTGAGCTGATGGGGTTCAGAATGTGAGTGTGGGGTGCAGAGGGAGCTCCCCACCTCTGATAGCCCCCTGGCCTTCTCCCCTGGCCAGCCAGCCATGAGACTCATTCTCTTGGAGCTTTTGGATCAACAGGTGTTCTGCCACCCTTCATCCTCCCTTCATCGGCTTTACCATGATGGGAGTAGTTCTCAGCCTTGCTTGGCTGTTGCTGGGCTAACTTCCTACCCAGTCCCCACCTGCACTCCCTCCTGGATCCCTTTTTCTCACGATGGTTTTACCAGCCTCGCCAGGTAGGAACCTCAGAGTTCCTGTCCCCAGGTCATTAGACCCACCCTATCTTCCCTGTCACGTTGCCTTGACATTCATCACCCCACTTGGACTGGGGCAGTCACCTCTTCATTGATCCTGTTTCAAGCTTGTTTCTCTTTCCTTCCTTCCTATCCAATCAGACCTTTCTGCTTGCTGTTCTTAGCACTCCCAGAAGGTTTTTTAAAGACATCAAAGTCGAAACTCCTGGCAGATAGAAACCGTCTATCCACTGCCTATGCTTCCTTCACTGTATGCCCCCCATCCCACCCTGCAGAAGGCCTCAGGCTTCCCACACCCTTGGGTAAACCCACCAGCATGGTAGGTAACAGCATGGCTTTCAAGTCACAGTGTCAAATCCTGCTCTTCTATTTAGGAGCTGTGTGACTTTGGGCAATTTGCTTAGCCTCTGAGCTGCAGAAACAAAACAGAACAGATTTTCTTCCTGGTTCTAGGTGTTTTCTCAGGCTGCATCCTCTGACATCTCCACCTGGCAAAGTCCTACCTCCAATGTCAATGTCAATGGACCTCTACCCATTTTCTCCACCTAGGCCCTAGAGCTCTCTGCATGTGCCAACACAGAACCCTCACCACGGGGTGCAGGACTAGGTTTTAGGTGTCTGCCTTCCTAGAAGGCACCTGCGATTTCTCCACCTTGATAAGCCTAGCCCCTCTCCCAGTGCCTGGGCCTCTGGGAGCTGAGAGTGTGTGCAAAACCAGCAAGTGAGCAAGGGAATCAGAAAGGAAGGGGTGGGAGGGATGAATGCATTGTTGCAGAGCAACCTGAGGAAAGGTCCTCCAGAGCATGGCCATGCAGCCTCGCGGCAGGTCCCCCCTCCTCACACCTCCTGGTGTGCAGGCTTGGGGCATTTGCTTCAGTAATTTACTGACCATCATCTCCTAGGTCAGATTTATCATTTACTGGGACAGGAAAGAAAAGCCCCATAGGGTGAATGTATGGAGGATGAGCACCCTCCTGCTGAAGCTGGCGTCCCGCTCATGGGGCACTGCCATGGAGCTTCAGGCCTGTCCATGGCACCTGACAGTAGTGGCTGCTCTGAGAGTGCCTGAGGTCCCTGTGGGACATTTGGGCTGGAACTTCCAGCTGGGGTGCCTGCTGCCAGCTGCCCATGCCACCTGGCTGGCCATCAGAATGCCATCAAAGAGGGCTGGCTGGCTCCTGGGCCTGGCTGGGAAGACCTCACAGGGACTGGGAGTCCTCCCTGCTCACTTGGTCCCCAGGCAGTGGCCAAGGCCACTGGAGAAACCAGTTCATAACTCAATAGAATGAGCTGGCCTTTCCTGTCATTTTCCCCCAACAACAGTCCCCTCTGAGGATGGAGCTGGCCAGGCCTGCTCTCAGGCCAGGCTGGGGGGCTCCGGCTAGAATCTTTCTCCAGGCATGGAATAAAGGCAGTCTTGCGAGACTGGACTGACTTGCTGTCTGTTGGGCTCATTCTCCCCACGTCAGCATCAAGATGGAGTTATGATTTTTGCAGCCATTTGGTTGACTGCTCAGTCCTCAGGGCTGAGGGGCAGCCAGCATCTGGCTCATCTGAGGGGAGAGCAGACTTGCACGGCCACCTCCTGGCCTTCCAGAACAGTCTGCAGAGATTCTCTGGATGGGACACAGATCGTCCTCCTCAGCGGCATTTGTGATCCACTACCATACTGTGTGCATGCATACGCATGTTTTCATGTGTCCATGTGTGCGCACCTGTGTGTGTGTGTGCCCATCACCAGACTGTAAGTATCCTGAAGGCAGGGTCCTGCTGTCTTTGGTCCCTGCCACCTCAGCAGATATTAGGGGATTTGACTGACTTGGAGGCAAGGACAGCCAGGGAAGGTGTGGGGTGCCGTGCAGAGTTTCCTGGGCCAGGAGCCAAGCTTTCCAAATTCTGCCATGGCTCCCACTTCCCAGCTCCATGCCTTAAGCCCAGCTTGGCTCCCAGACACTTTCTGGGCCAGGAGGTATGGCCACCTTGCCCAAAGCAGTTTCTGAGATGGGGAAGGGCTTTCTCCTGGGACCTGAACCTTCCATGGGAAGCAACGACCACTTTGTGGGCAGAGAGGGCACAGGCCAATGCTGAGTGGCAGTGCCACTTGTCTCTTCTGCTCCAATGATCACGTTTCCCTTCTCCATGAGGGAGGGGCAGAGCAAAATCCCAGGAGTGAGCTCTTCTCTCCCTCACTGTAGCTTTCCTAACCCTGTCTGTCTTCTCACTGACAGGGCTCTGTCTGCTACCTGTGCCCCCACACATAGTACAGAGCCTGTGTGCAGTAGGTGCTGGTGGTGTGCATTTGCTTCGTGAGGAGTCCAGAGAACTGGCATTTAGTGCATGCCCCACCACTTGCCACCCACTGCAGCCCTCTTTGTTCAAACTGCCAGGAAGCCCACAGCCCAGTTTTATGCTGAAAGCAAAGCTCTGTTTCGTCAAGTTTCCTGGAGGGAGCTCATTTTATTCTCCTCTCCCTCTTTGCTGCTTATTTCCTGTTCTTTGTCTTTTATGGAACAATTGAACATGTGCTTTTATTGGAAGATGCTGTGGATCCTTTGGGGAAGTAAGCAGGCAGTAAATAAATCAGTGCATTAGAAATGAGAAGGAGAAATAGCTCCCTGCATGGCCCAGGAAGCGGTGTGTCCAAGCTCTGTTCCTGCTCTCTGGAGGATGGGCAAATTAGCACCTGCCCCACTGACTTCGAGGAACGCCAGAGCAGAATGCATTTTGACAGGCCAACACGCTGGGCAATGCCAGGCTAGGCCCTCGCCCAGGGCTCTAGAAGGTGGGGTTGCTCAGGCAGGAAGTTGCCATGTGTGTGTGGAGAACTGGCTGAGGACCAGCCAGCCTGGAGGAGCTGGAGCTTAGCTAGACAGGCCGTTGCAAAGTGCCCTGGAGAGGCATTCGCAGTCACAAGTTGGAGCACCAGTGGCAGGCCAGTGAGCTGTTGCTTTTCTTTTCTCCTCCACCCCTGGTAAATAGATACAGTGGCTGAGGATCTGCTGTGAGCCAAGACGGTGGCATTGTCCCAAAAAGGAGAGAGCTCAATTGAGAGGTATAAGCAGGAGTAGCGGGGAGGGGGGAGCAGGCGACAGGGGCCGGTCCTCTGCTTTCTCCCTCAACCACCGCAGGATGGCTGCTCTCAAAGTCCTGGCCACCAGTAGGGGTTGGAGACAAAAACTGAGCAATCTCCCATCACCCTCCACTCTCCTCCTCTCACCCACCCACCTACCCAGGCCATCATAAAAAAGAATTTGAGAGAATGAGCTCTAGGTGGAGATGCTTAACATGGTCCATCTGCTGTGTACAGAGAAGAACTGGTGGCCGGGGACCCAGGGGAGAGGAGGCAGGAGCAAGGGTGCTGGGGGCAGTGGGAAGGCAGCCGACAGGAGCAGACAGGTTGGATTAGCAGTGGGCAAGCCTGGGCTCCCTGGGCTTTGCTGTTTCAAGAGGGAGGACAGTAGCAAAGGCAGGGCATGGCTTCGGGAGGCAGAAAGCCGTGGGGATGCTACGTCAGATTCTGTGTCTGGGGGTTCTGGAAGGAAAGCAGTGCTATTAAAGCCAGGCCTGGGGTCAGTTCTTGGCTCTCCCACTCACTCCCTGGATGGCCTTGGGCAACTTCCTGGCCTTCGGGGGGCAGTCCTGCCCTTGTACCATGGGTAAATACGTAACACCTCCCCACGGGTCTCCATGAGCATCACCTAAGACACGTGTAGGAGGTGTGGAGCGTGTTTTGCCAGAGTTCCAGATGGTCATGAGAGGTGGGCACTGGGTCAGCCTCTCTGCAGGCCTGGTGACAGTGCTTTCTGGGGTCACTGGCCAGCAACCAACTTTTTTTCCCAGCCAGGCCTGAATGATGAAAGCCAGCTCTCTGGTCCAGGACTGATAGAGCCACTGCCATCTCCACCTCCTCCTCCAAGTTCCAGGGACTCCTGTGATCCTCAGAACTACCACCTGCCTTTGGTGGCTTCTCATATACATGCTGGTGGCTGTTCTGAGCATGCATGTCCTCACTCCCGTGGAGTGTGTGGGCAGCCGTGCAGCTCGAGAAACTCTTTTTGCTCCTTGAGCCCTTGTAATCCTCCCACAGTCCTGCGGGCTAAGTCGTGTTTCTCTTCTCCTTTTATACACGAGAGTCTGAGAAGGCAGGGCCAGGTGCATGACAGCTCACTGCTACTTCTTGGGGCTTAATCACAGCAGCGACCACCACATGGCTTGCTGGCGGGTGAGGACACAAGTCCAGATGGGGCTGGATGGGCCCCTTCCCAGCTGATGTGGACCCTCCACTCCAGCCCCTTTTGCATGCAGGTCTTTGGGTCTCTGGTCCCAAGCAGCTGCTGCCTACACCTGTCTCATTTTTTCAGCGTGGTGTTTGGCCATGGGAGGATGAGGTTGTGGGAGAAGTGAGTTACCTTCAAGTCTGAGTAGGCATGAATTTGCCAAAGGAAACATTTAATGTATGCCAAGAAACATTTTACTTGGTTACTTTTTAACAGGCCCAGTGCACAGTTTTCCATCAAAACTTTTCCATCGCTCATAAGTGTCTCTGATACAGAAACTGGGTCCTGCGATATCCTTGTCACAGCTCCCATTTTATTCGGGATCCTGTGTTTTCAGAATGTTAACATCTCTTGCTTTGCATAAGGGTTGTGCTCCCTGATGGAAATATTTCACAAGAATGTTTGCAACTGTTGAGGTGGCACTAAACTCCTTCAGAAGTTTTCTTTGTCCAGCTCAGAGAAAAACCCCTTTATTGTGAAGTCCCTGCTGCATTTCACTGACCAGTACTGACCAGTCTTGCCAGGGCACCGTGAAATGGATTAAATCCCACTACAGCAAAAGCTGTTTAAGTTTCATGAAAGTGTTTATGGAAACAGTTGCAGAATCCTCTGCTGACAGCCCACTTGTAGTGCATAATTTTTGATAAAACACGCACCCAGCACAGCAGAATTTGGACAGCCCTCAGAATGTCCTGGAATGGAATTTGGCTGGGCTGTCTGTCCGGGTCTCTGATATGGCTGTGAGAGAACTTTCACCCACTAATTAGGCAGATATTTAATGGTTCCTTCTAGGTACCAGATGCTGGGCTAATCACAGAGATAAGTGCAAACCGGCTCCACCGTCAAGAAGCCTAGTTGACAGGGAATAGAAGTCACACGTTTTGTTCCTAAATACGTCAGAACCACGTCAGGAAGGGCGGCAGCCACACCTCTGAGAGTGCGAGATGATTTTAGGTGGTACACGGATGGACTGTGTTATGTGTTTATGGTAATGCATGTCATAAAAAAACACAGCAATAGCAGCAGTAATTCCCATATGTTATTACTTAAAAAGACTAAGTTGAAAAAAAAAAAACAGGAGGGGCAGTCAATTAAAACCCAAGTTAAAAAAAATAGATACTGTAGTAAAGGTAACTATTACAGGTGGCAGGTTTTGAGAAAAGATTATGGTAAAAGCCATGACAGCAGCTCATGAATGGCTATCTGGAGAAATTAAGTTCAGTTGTACTGTGTGCTGATGGGGCACCGGGCACATTATGAAACCCTGGCTGAGGGAAGTGTTGCCATCCCAACTCAGAACTATAAAACTGGTTCAAAGAGGTGAAATGATTTTCCTAAGGTCACATAACTAGTAAATGGGAGAACTTAGATTTGAACCCAGGTCTGTCTGACTCCTGATCCTGAACTCTTAACCACTATGCTACACGTAAATTGACCAAAGTGATTATTTCCTCCCTAGGGTATAACACAGGAAAGCTTCCTAGAGGAGGTGGCCTTGACTGAGGGGTAGGACCCAGCAAGGAGAGTTTGGCTGGTAAGGCAGAATGTCCCATGGATTTAGATACCCATGATTATTAGCCGGACCATTTGAATTAGAGTGACGTAAACACTTTTTCCACATCTAAATGAAATCTCGGGCTAGGCTATGGGTTGGCTCTTCAGTGTCACCAGGGATCTAGGCTACTTCTGTCTCTCTGCTCCACTAGACACCTCATGGTCCAAGGTGGCAGTTGTAGCGCCAGCCACAACATTCTTCTTCCAAGGAAGTAGAAAAAAGAAAAGAACAAAATGGGTAAATGCACATTCCTCTCACTGAATGAGCCACCTCCAGTAGCTTTCCTGGAATCTGAGCCTCATGAGCCATCCTCATGGGTCACTGCCCAGCCCTGGTGATGACGGAGGCTGCCCCTGAATGTGAGGTGGCTTGAGCTGCTTCCTGCTGCGGCTGTGAGGGGACAGAGCCTCCTCTGAAGTGGGGCTTGCTTCTGGAGTGGCCCCAGTAAGTTCCTGGGTCTGTTTTGGTTTTAATTTCTTTAATTTCTTTGCTGTTTAATTGTCCATCAGCCCCTCTGAAAAGACTAGAGTCACTCTTGAGCAGAAACTAATCTAGCACCCCAACTTGCCACCGTCTGGTGCAGTGACAGCAGGAGCTCAGAGCCAAATTTTCACCCGAAAGCTGGGCTGGCTGAAACATCAGATCCCACGTGGTGGCGACCAGCCCCAAGGTGTTGGCGGTGTTCGTGCAGCTCACAGGCAAGTGCGAGCCCCTGCCACCCCACCAGCTCCCTCCGACCCCCTCTCCATCCCCTGGGGGCCTGGGTTTGCTTTCGCTTTCCATCTCTCCAGGAATATCAAGTTTGGGGAGTTGCTTAAAATCGATGGCGCTCTTCTGGCTTGCCAAATTGTTCAGAAGACTGGTTCAGAGAAGAGCAAATCTTGTTCATGTGAAGCGCCTCTGCTGGGATTGGGGTTCGTCTGGGTCTGAAATGTGCCCTTTTCACTTTGGGGGAATCGGGATGCCAGATGGTGGAAAGAACGTTAGGGCTAAAATGGGCGCGAGAGGTGGGATCCAGCACCACTCCTCCGTCTTCTCCATCAGGAAACCTGGCTGCAGCTGGTGAGAGGCAGAGCCAGGGCTAGCTGGCTTCTGCCCTCCTCCTCCAGCTCTTCCTTTGTTCTGTAATTACCTCCAAGCAAATAGCATTATAAGGAGGTTGCAGAGATGCTTCCTAGGGCGTCAGGAATCAAACTGCTATTAATATGCTAATTACAACAGGTTCCTATTTACCATTTAAACAGGTCCTGGAGAGACTCTCCTTGGCAACCCCGTTAGACATTCAGTTCTTGAAATAGAAAATCCATATTATTTTTTAATGAAAGCTCTACATCCAGGCTTTCCCTCTGAACAGCCATCCCTTCTCCTTGGATTTATTAGGGCCAGCTTGGGCCCCTGGCAGTGAAGACTGTGTGGGGTGGGGTGGGAAGGATTTGAAACATTTTGGAAAGCAGGCAGCTCTTCAGAGATGTCCATGGGTGCTGGGGCCCCAGAGGTCCCAGGCCATTACCTTCTGTCATTGTACATCTGAGCATTATTTTTAGCAGTGGCATCACAGCTACTGGCTTTATTTTTAGATTGGATGATGCAGGTGCTGTTTGGAAATGTTTTTTTCCCCTCACCACTTTTGTCCTAGAAGTACCAGGTATATGAGGAAAACAAAATGGCAGCCACCCAGCCAAGGGCAGTATGAACCTTTGTTTGGAAAACAGAGGGGTGAGTGGACTGTTTGCTTTGAGGATGGATCCCAGAGGGCAGGAAGCAGGGGCCATACTTCTTATCTTTCTGAGGAACTGGGCAAGGCAGGAGCCCTCTTGTCTCTCAGTTGGGGACTTTTCTTCATTGGGAAACAGGAGAGTGATCTTTTGTTCCAATCAGGGATTGAAGCTATCCAATGAAGGGCATGGGACTTTTCTAGAGAGTAGGCTGTAGATTCTAGAAGAATAATGCATTAGCTAAGGTATTTTATAAATCCAACAAATATTTATTAAACATCCACTATGTGTCAGATGTAAATTAGTCACTGGAGATACATTGGGGAACATTCTAGTTACCATGGCTGAGTGACATGGTGGCATAAAGCAACCATTTATTGTGCTCACAGATACTGTGGGTTAGGATTTCAAACAGGGTAAAGCGGCGATGGCTTATTTCCACTCCGTGTTATTGAAGCATAGTTGTAAGACTTGAAGGCTGGGAGCTGGAAGATGAGTTCACATGTTGATGGGTCCTCTATATGGCCTGGGCTTGCTCACAACATGGTGACTGGTTCCAAGGGGAAGCATCCCAAGAAGCAGACAGCTATGCAGAAGCTATATCCTTTTTCTGACCTAGACTCAGAAGTTATAAAGCATCACATTGACCACGTTCCATTGGTAGCAGTGATAAGCCCCTACTCAGTTTCAAAGGGAAGGAACGTAGACCCCACCTCTTGGTGGGAAGAATGTCAGTCACATTGTACGAAGAGCATAGGGTGCAGTATGTATGTGTATTTCCAGAAGTGTAAGAGAGACTCAAAAACATGAGCAGGGAAGAAGAGGCCATAAAAAATGGCAACATGAGTTTTAGAAGAAAGAAATATAACTTCTAAAAATGAAAATTTAATGAATGAAAGTAAAAACTCAATAGACATGGTAAACAGGCAGATTAGATTTAGTGGATGAAAAAGTTTAAAAAGTGGATATATTCAAATATATGAACTAGAATGCATCCCAGAGACATACAGAGATGTAAATAATAAAAGACAGGTAAAGAGGCAGGTAGGATACAGGAGAAGGTCTAACACACATCCAGTTGGATATTCGGAAGGAAATAATGTGGAAAATGGGAAAGAGGCAACATTTTAAGAGATTATAACTGAGAACATTTTAGAATTTTTGAAAGGTACAGAATTTCAGATTTAGGAAATTCAGTGAGTCCCAAACATGATAAATAACAGTAAACCTACTCCTTGAAACGTAAGTGTAAATCTGCAGTTCACATAAGACAAAGAGATGATTTTAAAAACAACCAGAGAGAAGAGAATTTCCTATCTAGGAATGATGATTAGTCTGTCCGATGGCTTCTCCACAGCAATTATGGAAGCCCGAAAATGGTAAAATATCTTCAACATGCTGAGAGAAAGTAACTGTTATCCCGTAATTCTATACCCAGTGAAAGCACTGTTCAAGAACAGCAGCAGAATTAGAGAGAGAAGATAGAGATCGAAGAGCAAAGTTTGGATAATTTATCAGAAATTTACTTCACAGGACATTCTAAAATATGTACTTCAGGCAAAAGAAAATACCAGATGAAGGTCTGAGGTGGAAGATGGAATGGTGTCCAGAAATTTTGGTAGTAACTTTTGGCTGTTGAAACACATGCCAGTTGTATAAAATAGTGTCTCAATTGAGGGATTAAAAAAACAAGATAGACCTAAAATACTTGATAAGCAGAACATGTAAGCTGGGAAGAGATGATCAAAATTAAAGCATTCTAAGTTCCTCATATCTTTTTTGGGAAAAAAGTAAAAGTGTTCATTCACTTTGGATTTGTTAAGAGCAGACAGTATAACTTCCAATTAGTAGAGCAGCAGTTTCCAAATGTTGACCACAGCCCCCCGGGGGTCCCTGAGACCCTTTCAGCAAGGTCAAAGCTACTTTCATAATAATTCTTTTTTTTTTTTTTTTGGTGACTGGTAAGGGGATCGCAACCCTTGGCTTGGTGTCATCCGCACTGCGCTCAGCCAGTGAGTGCACCGGCCATCCCTATATAGGATCCGAACCAGTGGTGGGAGCGTCGCTGCACTCCCAGCGCTGCACTCTCCCGAGTGAGCCACGGGGTTGGCCCCATAATAATTCTTAATAACGTTAATTTACTGTCTTTACTCTCATTCTCTCATGAGTGTACTAGAGTTTTCTAGAGCCTGCTTGACATGTGATGACATCACTCTGACAGTTAAGATGTGTGCTTGTGTATTCTTGTTTTAAATTTTTCTCAATTTTTTTTTTGAGACTACTTATACTTTATTTGGTGTCAATATTCATTTTTATGTGGAAATATTACTGTAGTTGATTTGGGGGTACTTGATATATGGCATGTACATCTCCCTAACCCCTCTCCCCAACCTCACCCCTGGTAACCATTGTTTTAGTCTTTGTCTCTATGTATTGGAATTTTTTTAAAAAATCCCACATATAAGTGAGATAATGCAGTATTCTTTTCCCCTGCATCTGGCTTATTTCACTTAGCACAATATCCTCCAGGTTCATCTGTGTTGTTGCAAATGGCAGGCTCTCCTTTTTTAATGCTGAATAATATTTAATTGTATATACATAGCACAGTTTCTTTATCCATTCATCTGTTGACAGATACTTAGGTGTTTCCATTTCTTGGCTATTATGAATAATGCTGCAATGAAAATGGGGGTGCTAATTTCATTTCCTTTGGGTATATACCCAGAAGAGGGATTGCTGGGTCATATGGTAGTTCTATTTTCTAATGTGGAAAATATTAACAGGTATAACTCACATAAACAAAAGCTGCTTGGGGTCTTTAATAATTTGTAGAGCTGTAAAGGTGTCATAAATTTGAGACTCACTGCAGTAGAGGGAAGAAAAGGATAACAGGAACAGAGAGACTTAAAAGATAATACTTGAAATAGCATTTCCTGAGCCCTGAGAAACAACTGGCGCTATATATTTATCTTTCATCCCAAGAAAACTCAAGATAGAAACTTTTAAATCTAGAGAACTGATAAAGTAAGGTACTAATAACATTCTGCAGACCTAAGAACCCAGATTGGGATGAATTTCAAGGCTGGGCCTTGCTCATCCCATGTTAGACAGTGACATCTACTGAACAACAGTGTGTGCCGTATTTAGACTAAAGGACATAGAAAATACAAATTCTGTCAGACAGGGTATGACGTGACATAATAATCTTAGACGAAACAAATTCTCAGGGTGCAGAGAGCAACTCAAAAAAGACATAATGACAATTCCTTTCTCATCAGGGGTTGTCATATTACATAGACATAATGACATAATACCATCTTCCTCAGTTAGATGGAAAGTTAGTGGTCCATCAGGGAACCTAGAGCAGAAAGTAGAATCAGAATCACTTTGGAGCTTTTAAGAAATAAATCGTTCCAAGGCTTTACAGAATCAGAGTCTCTGGACCCAGAATTTTATATTTAAAAAAAACTCTCCAGGGGGCATAGTCCTATTTGAAAATATCTGGTCCAGAATCTCTCTGCTGAGGGTGATTTCTACCCCATAGGAACCACGTCAGGGCTGGACAGCTGAACTTTGTGCCTCAAACATACCAGGGCCTGCCCCCAGCTCTCCCAGTGGTGCCACCTTATTCCTTCTTCTGCTGTCGATGCCTAGGTTTTTGGCTTTGTGCTGTGTTTGAGCCATGTTTGACTTTAGACCATGTTCATGGCTCATGCCTTCTCGATTTGCAGGGTCCTGTCTGATTTCTGGGGTTGGGCTCTCTAGCGTCCTGTTTGTCTGTCTTCCTGAAGCCCAGTAAGATTAGCCCTTTAACAGTGCCCAGGCTGCTACTCCCAGCATTGGCTAAATCCAATTTTGGACAGGCTTTGGGTTCTTCCAGCTCCTTCTCTTTCCTTTAACCCCTTTTGTGCCCCAGGACCAACAACAGGGAAGAGGAAGCTATCAAAAATAAAAAACAAACAGCAGCAAAACAGAACCACAACACTTCTGTTTGCTTCAGCCTCCAGCAGGCCTGGCCTGAGCTAGTATTGATCCCTTTTCTCACTAGTTGTCAACAGTCTATGGAGGATTTGTCTTCTTGTATGGGAACCTTTCTCAAAGTTGACAAAAGAAGAAAGGCTTTGCTTTACTGAAATTTGCTCTGCCGTCACTCTCTTTAACACCTCCAAGTGCTGAGCCATCTCTCGGTATCTCTATGACATCATCCAAGAAGACAGAGAGTGCCCACATCCACCAAAGAACAGTCTGTGGGTGAGGCCCACGATCCAGAAGGAAAATTTCCTAACAGCGAGGTGTGAAAGTGGCTGGGGGCCAATGGAGCCTTGAGCCCAAGTGGAATGAAGTAGTGCCAGACACCTTGCCCTGTCCAAGGTAATGAAGATGACCTGTAAGTGGTGGGTTTTTTCTCCTTTCGAATGACAGAGCAGGGCTGAGTGAGGAATAATGATTTGACTATAAATGCAGGTGAAGCTTGTTTATGCACCAAAGATAATGCCACACACAGGAGGCAAAGCAGGCTGTGGCCTTCCCTCGCCCTGGGAGACCATCTCAGCACTGAGAGGAGGTGCCATCAGAGGGACCTGTGTCATGTCCGCAGATCCATTCTCCCAGGAGGTGTAAGCTGAGGCACCTCGTGGGAGTGTCTGGCTGTGCAAGTTGGCACATGGGTTTGGGGAGATGTTTGGAAAGACCATGACTACTAATGAGGAGGGGGTAGCTCTTCTGGGGAATGTCCCATTGCTGGCTCCTGAATTCCTGCTCCTGGGGGGGAGGGGAAGCATTAGTCTGGATTGCTTTTGGCTTGGCTGCCCTCCAGAGACCTGTGTCCAGGTGCTAAGGGAGTTCTGACTGAGGCTTGTTTAGTGATGGCAACAGCAGCTCAAAAGCAGGCCTGGTACCCACCTTTAGAGGCCCACTTGAATCTTTCCATGCACATGAGTGCCCCTACCTCTCGTCCTACCACCTGCCCTCTTGGCCATGATTGGAGTCAAGTCTGTGCTTTCTGTGCACACCTTGGTGCCTCTATGTGTATCAGGGCTTCTCCTTCATCAGGACCACATGGGCAGTGGGGGGAAGTGGTGGGGAACGTGCTTCTTGACTTGAATGCCTTGGACCCTGGGGACTGGGTTTGGGACAATGTGTGGAGCAGCCTCCTGAGCCAGGCTGGGCAGTGTCTGCTGAGCAGAGCCTGGTCCTCTTGGGGTGGCTGTGTCAATCACACTCAAAGGGGAGAGGCCTCAGTGCTGAAAGTATGTGAGCCTTGGACAGCACCACAGATGGCCCCAAATGTCTGGGCCCCGGCTCTCTGAGGCCCTGGCTGATTTCCCCTTTGCACAGTGGGGAGAGAGCAAAGGGCCAGTTTGCCCAAGTCCCTGGAGCACCAGCGAGAGTCCCTGGGCCACGGGTGGGCATAGGGCAAGGTAGCAGTGTTTTGGGGTGGTCACCCTGAATGCATGGCTGGCCCTGGCTTGGATGCTGTATTCATGTTAGCATCTGTCTGTCACCCCTACAAGGAGCAGGAGAACATCCCCATGCTCTGCTGAGAAGACAGAGTGGCTGTGCTTGGGGTATTAGTGAATACTCTCAAACAGGAGCTGCTCTGACCATGTGGTCTGCCCAGGGTCCCCCAGATGCTGAATGGAGGGGCCAGGATCAAACCTGGGTCCATCTCTTGCTACAGCCCGGGCCCTCCACCCTGCAGCCTGACCACCTTCTTCTGGCTGACTGGCCCCTTGGCCCTCAGGCATTGGCGGGAGCATTTCCACCTCCCAAGTCACAATCCCGTCTGTGCTCTCATTCGCCCCTCCTCCACAGGCCTCCCAGGGAGGTGGGCAGTGCAGAGAGAATTAGCAGCCCCATTTTACAGACTGGGAAACCGAGGCCAAGTGATTCATTAGAGGTCACCAAGCATGTAAATGAAAGAACTGAGCCTCAAACCTTGTGTTAATCAGCTTGGGCTGCTATCACATAATTCCACAGACTGGGTGACTTAAACAACAGAAATTTGTTTTGTTGCAGTTCTGGAGGCTAGAAGTCCAAGATCAAGGTGTCTTCAGGGTTGGTTTCCAGTTAAGTCTTTCTTGCTGGCTTGTACGTAGCCACCCTCTTGCTGTGTCCTCACATGGCCTTCCTTCTGAGCTCACTGGAGTTTCTTCCTCTTCTTATAAGGACACAAATCTTATCAGATTAAGGTCTCACCCTTATGACCTAATTTAACCTTAATTACTTCCCCAAAGCCCTGTCTCCAAATACAATCACACTGGGGGTTAGGGCTTCAACATATGAATTTGGAAGGGACACAATCAGTCCGTAACACACCCTGACTCCCTTTTACTGTTTTGGGCCCCCCAGATCACACCAGGAGGTGGCTGCTACTGCGCTTTAGAGGAGGAGTCATTTGGAGAGATTGTGCAGGAGCCCAGAGATGGGCTGGGGCAATCCAAGAGGGCTTTCTGGAGGAGAAGCATGCCCACATGCTGGCTTGGAGTAGTGCATCACTTGGGGGGAATCTGGCCCATTTCAGGGAAGCCCTCCCTACATGCATTTACCCCAGCAACTTGGATGAGCTGTGGCTGTTTTCCAGCAGCCACCGTCTCTCCGTGGCTGTGGCAAGAGGTGACCCTCTGGTCACTGCTTAGCATAGCAAGGCAGCTGAAGGTGGAGGCAGCCCATCAGGCAGTTTTTCCAGGTCTTTTATGTGGAAGGAAATGGAATCCGGGTGGGTGGGGATGGGCAGCAAAGGGCTGACGTGAAGCTGAGCAGCCCCGGAGCCTTCCCTCAGCAGAGGCGTCTGCAGAGTGGGCCACGATGAGCAGCAGCCAGCCTGGCCGTGGGGAGGACAACTCTCGTAAAGATGAACTAAGCTGGGGTGGCATTTCACCTCTCTGAATCCGTTGACATAGATTTGCTTGCCTTCCCCATCCAGTGTCTGTCCGCTCTTCTCTTAAAACGCTGGATGTGGCTATTGAAGGAAATCTGTACCTGCTAGATTAGATTAAATTTCCCCCTGTCTGTGTTTCTGGAATGAGGGTGATGCTTCTCTAGGGCAGAGGTTTGGGTTTATGCTGCATGTCCCACGAGGGGTCCAGAGAAGATTTCAGGTTCCAGGTGAGGTCTCGGTGCGTAACTGGCCAGGAAGCTGGAAGTAGGGCTGGGGGAGGCTGGGGGAGGCTGGGGAGGCTGGGGGAGCATGGGGGAGGCTGAGGGAAGCTGGAGAGGCTGGGGGAGCTGGGGGAGGCTGGGAAGGCTGAGGGAGCATGGGGGAGGCTGAGGGAAGCTGGGGAGGCTGAGGGAGGCTGGGGAGGCTGGGGGAGCTGAGGGAGGCTGGGGAGGCTGGGGGAGCTGAGGGAGGCTGGGGAGGCTGAGGGAGCATGGGGGAGGCTGAGGGAGCATGGGGAGGCTGAGGGAGGCTGGGGGAGCTGAGGGAGGCTGGGGGAGCTGAGGGAGGCTGGGGAGGCTGAGGGAGCATGGGGGAAGCTGGGGAGGCTGATGGAGCATGGGGGAGGCTGGGGAGGCTGAGGGAGCATGGGGGAGGCTGGGGGAGGCTGGGGAGGCTGGGGGAGCTGAGGGAGGCTGGGGAGGCTGAGGGAGCATGGGGGAAGCTGGGGAGGCTGATGGAGCATGGGGGAGGCTGGGGAGGCTGGGGGAGGCTGGGGGAGGCTGATGGAGCATGGGGGAGGCTGGGGATGCTGGGGGAGCTGAGGGAGGCTGGGGGAGGCTGGGGATCTGCTCTTCTTGTAGAACTTCCTGTTTTTCATGTTTCATCTGTGGAGGCCACAGTGGTGGGCCCCACCCTAGAGCAGAGTGTGTGAGCTTGCGTCCATTTCCTGGGTGCAGAGCCTGTCTTTGCTTTCCTGTTGTCTGTCCTTCGCTTGGCACACCCAGGCCCCCACTGGGGCTCTGAATGTATTTAGCAGGCTCCGTTTCAGGGTGCAAACCATAGCCTGTCTGCGTGGGAACACGTGCCTCTCGTGGCTCCATATGAAAGTACTTGAAGCTCTTGCAGTCCCCTCGTTAAGAGAAGATGGACTGTGTACCCCCACCTCCTGCCCCTCCTCTTCTCCCTCTGCACCAGGCCCTTTGCCCCACGTTGTGCTCTGTTCCCAGGCCCCACAGGGGATGTGGGAACCCTGGGAACGAGTCTCCCTTCCTGCCCGAGGGAGGCCCCACTGCTCTGTAGTGGGGACAGTGGTTTCCTCTTGAGGGAAGCGCAAGTCGCTGCCCTTCCCTCCCTCTGAGTTCCAAGCGTGAGTCTCTCTGGGATGCAGAGATGCCTCCTGGAAAGGTTTCCTGGTCAGGTGGGTTCTGGCCTTTCTAGGGGTATCTTGGGCTTTGGAGGCAAAAAGACCTGATCCCAGCTCCTCTACTGATGCTCTGGGACCTTGGGCTCCTTAAACTGGCTGTGCCCTGGTTCTCTGTCCAGCAGGACTGGGCAGTGCTGTCCACCCCATGGTGGGATTCAGTGAGAGGATGGAGTCGTGCAGTGTGTGGCTCAGGACAGGCACTAAATACATGTGGGTGTTTGGGTGCCTAGCAGGTGACCATGAGCAGATACCACATGTAGTTGTCAGGGGCGTGGCCTTTGCTGTCCCTAGATAGGGATGCCTTATCTCTTCATCATGATTAAAACCATTCCTTTATTCAGCAAGCCCTGACCATCATTCATTCATTTATTATTACTCATTCATTTATTCATTTCTGAGAACCTGCCACATACCGGGCCTTGTTCTTGGCATTAGGAATACAGTCATGAAGAAGATAGACCAGGACTTGTGCTCCAATTCCAGGTTGAAGGTGTTGGGAGAAGTTAAGCAATCTGCCAAGCAGATTGAGAGGACACTTGTGTTGGTGCCTCTGAGGAGCGGCTGCAGGAGCCCTGGCTGGGGGCTGCGTCGGGTGCCCGGCATTGAGCGTGGTCAGAGAGGATTCAGGACTGAAGTCAGCCCTTGGCCTTAGGAAGTGTGGGCACTGGCTACAGGCTGTCCTCGCTCTGTATTCTGTGACCTTGGAGGCAATGATGTTACGAGAACGAATAGTCAATAATTTTTTTAAAAAATAACATCAGTTCTTAGGAAGCCTTTAGTAGCCCTGAAACTATCTTGTGTTAACATTTAAACAAAGCCATAGCCTGGGGTCAAAGACCGCCTGGATGTCTTCGCCTTTGAGTTCAACCACCAACCTTCCCATCCCTTGTAGGTGAAGCCAGTGTCCTCCCAGGTGCTGGTGTGGCCAGCTCGGGATTGCCCCTTGCCCATGCCCGTGAGGAGCTCCAGAACACTTGAGTCCGAGCAGCCTGATGTGGCCAGGACAAGGGCAGTCTTGCCCAACTCTTGCATCTTGGGAAAACAAATGTGGTTCTCAGTGTGTTGCCTTGAGTTTCTGGAACCTGGGTGTTTATTTCATGTACTATACAGCAGAAACAGTTCTATTGACTTCAGAACCATCCAGCATAAACTGTAACTCTTACTGAAATGTTCTTTCAACGTGGATTACTTGGGATATCGCTGGGAAGACAAAATAGTGCATTTCAGGTCCCGATCTCGAGACCTGAACACATGCTTTTTGAGATATGGGAAAACAGTCCTCTGTTTGCTCAAATGCAGGGGCTGCCCGAGGAGCATGGGGCCCATGTAGTCCCCTTACAGCTCCGTGGGTTGGACTGAGGGAGGTTGGTGGGTACATTGTGCTTGAGGCGACGCTGGGTCTCCTGTTCCATGGCAAAGGAGCATCTGACTCTCATTCAGATTTAGTAGATGGGGCTCAAGTGGGTGACCATTCAGTTCCAGTTTACCCCTCATCAGCAGCCTGTGCTCAAACTCCTTCCTGGTTGGCAAGTGGAGAGGGTGGGAATAGGAGATTTTGGCTAGAGGGTCCAGTCGCCACTCCTTATAATAATAGTGGAGAAATAGTATTTATAGAGGGCCTACCATGTGCCAGGCACTGTGCTAATTAAGCACCTTGATTGATCCATACCTACGAGGTAGGTCATATTATTATTACCTCATTTTAGGACCAAGAAAGTAAGTCTGAGAAAAGGTCACACAACTAGTTCATGGTTGTATAAGGCAGAGTATGTGTGCATATGGCCATTCAGTTCCCAGTCTCCTTCTGGCCTTAGGGTGTTGTCCTCATGAACAGGGTCCAAGATGGCGCCCCACTGCATTTCCATTCTAGTCTGTGGGAAGAGGAAGGGGGAAGGAAGGGTACACACTGTTTAAGGGCATAACCTAGAAATAACTTGGACCCATTATTTCTGCTCACATTCCATTGATCAAAACTTGGTCACCTAGCCACGTCTAGCTGCAGAGGTGGCTAGAAACTGTAGTATTTCTTTTGGGTAGTCATATGTCCAGCTAAAAATCAAAAATCTGTTATTGTAGAAAACATGATGAATAGCTATTGGGTGACAGCCAGTCATTTCTGCCCCAAGGTGAGCTGGAATAAGAGTTCAGGTGGTCTCCGGATGGGTTCGTGCCCCTGCCTCTTCCACTCATCCTGGCGGAGTTCTAGCTCGGTGTCAAGGGAGAGTCCAGAGCTAGACTAAGCCAGGGCAGGGGTGGTGGGTGTTTCTGCTGATCCCTCTATTGTCCGGGTCTAGCTCCATGCAGGGCATGAGGTAGACAGTAAATCAATCTTAAAGGGAGGAAGGGAGGAGCTGGCCTATGAGATCCAATCCTAGCTAAATGAGCTGAGCTAACCCGGAGGTGCATAGAAGGGAACTGGGAACTGAGGTGACCGACAGCCAGCAGGCTGCAGGTCTAGAGGGATTCCCTTCTAGAGGGGAGCTCTGTAACTGCTTTGGTCTGGACCAGAGGTTCAGGGTATCCTGTTGGCTTCCCCAGCTTAACCCCAACTTTGAATGACATCTGTGAGCTGGGCTTCCAGAATGGAAATTCGGTTACAAGCACCTTTGGGAGGAACTGGATACTCTGAGCATTTTCTCTCCTGGTGGCGGTTGCTTGAACTATGCTGTGTATATTCCCAATTTGGGTTCTAGCTGTGGGTCGGTCTGGGTTTGTCAGCTGTTAGCCCCAAGGACAGACCCTGTCTGCAAGGAAGAGTCTCTGCCTCCCTCCTGCTGTGCCCCAGCCTCCTACTTTAACTGGCCCTGACTCGTCTGGTATGAAGTACAGTTACAGCCTGACTTTTCAGAACCAAGGGCCCCCACTAAGAAGTCCTCGGAGGGCTTTCTGAGGCAGCATGCTGGATATGAGGAGCTTAGAGTTTGCTTATCCCTGTTATTATATTTTCTGAGCAAAGCTTCTCTTTATGCAGGTGCTCGGAAGGAAAAATAAGTAAGCATCAGAGGTTCCAATTTGGAATTTTTCAATCATCTGAACATTGTTCTTGGCAAGGAATAATTTAAAACAAGCAGCCCTTATAGGTTACATTTTTAGACCAGTTAGAAATGGGGGTTTCACAACAATCATATTCTTTGATCATCCCAATATTTTTTTTTTTTTTTCCTTTTTCCCGGTATCTTGTGCTAACTGAGGAGGATACCTAGTAGGTTTAGCATCAGTTAAGTATCTGTCAAAATGTCTCTTTCGAGCCTGGCAGTCAGAGGGAAGAGAAGCAGCGTTAACAGCGCAGCGCTTCAGGCTGAGACGGAGCTTATGAGGTCTCGACAATTACGAGATACGTGGGGCTCTTAAAGAAGAAAGAAGGAAAGGAAAACGTGTGTTTTGCGTTTCGCATGCTTCTATTCTGCATTTGCATGGCTGAGAAAGCTTTGGTTTAAAATAAGTGGTCTTTGGCAAGAAGTGGTACTGCATGCTGACAAATCAATTGTGTTCTTTTACTTCGACAAAAGTGAAAATGCATGAGGCATTTTGCTTTTTTTCCTCGTGATGATTAAAAGCATCTACTTGGCTCAATGCAGAGACAGCCCTTGAAGATTATATGGGACACCTGTGTGGCATCTGTCACAGGCCTGCAGGCTGACAGAGCAGCTGTACTTCGTGGTATTCAAAACGCTATGTCCTGGGAGGGAGTTTGGAAAGGTCTGAATAGGGGTCTCTCTGCCAGGCTTGGGTGGGGATCTTTGAATTTTAATAAAGGACTTCTGCCCAGTCACTCCCTGTTCACATTGATCCAGGGCCTTAAAGCACTGGCAGGAGGCTAAGCAAGCCCTGTGGTGACAAGTGAGACAAACCCCTTTCCCTCCCTGGGCCTCAGTTTCCCTAAGGGGGAGACGAGGGCATTGAACTAGCTTTCCTTCCAGTTCTCTACAAGGTCTGTGACGATGCTCCACTCAACACACCCTTTCTCCAGCTCTGACATTATTGCACTGTGAAGAATGAAGATGTCAAAGTTGAGAAGGGCTCCATTTCCCATGGAGCAGATCATAGCCGGGCCCAGCACAGGGAGAAACGTGGACGCAAGGATATGAGAGTACAGCCATCAGCTAGCAATTGATGCGTTGGTCGTTAATTTTTTCATTCATCCCCCTGTCAGGTAGTACCGCATCCTGGCTCCATGCCAGGCTCTGGGCTGGGTGCTGAGATGTTCTGGAACAGGACAGCCGGTCCCTGCCTGCTCCACATAGGAGCCAGCCCTGTTTGGACTCCTGTCCTGTTGGCTTAAGAACTTGCCTCGATGTAGGTCCCAGCATAGGAATGTGCTGTGAAATGCAATTCCAACACCCTATTAAAACCAAGCATTTACTTCTGGACACTGGGGACTTAACGACTCTCCCTTAAAGGAGCAACAGATTTGTTTTGACAAAAGGAGGGTAAACAGAATCCTAGTGAATAACTTTTCTCATGGCTGCTTTTGCTTCTATCAATCATACATTTATTGGTGACCTCATAAGTGTCCAGACTGTCCCAGGCTCTCCAGGAGAGGCATAGGGGAGGCAGTAGAGAAAGAATTTCCAACTTAGCTGAGGAGGTGAGACCAGCTCTTAGGACAGCAGCCAGAGGCATGAGACCGCATGTAAGTTACGCGGTCACCTGTGTGGTGTGGGACACAGGGCTGCCGGGGTTGAGAGTGGGTGAGGGCTGCATGCTCAGGCCAGGCCTTCCAGAGGAGGGGCAGAGAAAAGGGCATTCCAAGTAGTTGTCCTGGGTCGGCCCAGCCAGTGGATGTTGACTGCCAGCCCCTGAGCTGCCAGGGCTTTCCCATGTCTTAGTCTCCCAGAGCTGGAGCTCCCAGGCTCAGAGTGCAGAGCAGCCCTGGACCTCAGGAATGGAATGACCAATAGGTCATCGGTACATCCGAGTTACAGGGGGGGCCGCATCTCCCCCATGGGCCTCTGGAGGTTGCCAGATGGTGCTGTTGGTGTGATGTCATCCACCTCTCAGGGTCCCAAGTCCCTGTCTGCTGCTGCCATGGATCCCTAGAAGCTAAAAGATACAGAATAGTTGTCCTGCGGTCAGCAGGAGCTCAGTTCAGATCCCAGCTCTGCCTCTTGCAAGCGCTGTGAGCTTGTGCCAGCTCCTTCTCAGCGCCTCACTTACAGCCATCTAGAATGTAGGCTGATAACAGCACCTGTTTTGTAGGGCTGTTGTGAGGACTGCGTGGACAGGCATGTGATGTGCCTGGCACGGCACCTGCTATACAGAAGCGCCCCATTCATGCTAGCTGCTATTGTTTCAGTTATTATTATTATACAGCAGGTGGCAAAGTGGAGAGGCTGCTGTCCGACCCAGAGTTCGCCTCTTTCTGAACACTAGTTCTTCCAAATTCTATAAGAATCCATGTCTAAAATCCCAACACTACTGGGCTGTTAAACTCCACTGAGAGGTCAGAATCTAGGCCCCAGCTTCCCTGTGCCTCACCTGGAACATGGGTGTTGGGTGGGCTCTGGATGCTTATGAATGCGCCCATCTCTTCCTTTCTCAGCACACCAAGCCCAGCCCCTCTAGAGTCTGGGGTTGAGCTGAGCAAAGATGAGAGGTGGCTTGATGGAAGGAGTTGACATCGTTTGACATTTAATCTCCAAGGACCCAGATCAAATTCCAATGGGCCGATCCCACTGTGCTCTGTTCCTTGGGGAAAGAGAGCTGGGGTGTGATCATGTGGCTGGTGGGGGGACTGGAGGTTTGTCTGAGAGAAGATCCAGGAGCACAGAATAACTGCCTCTAAACATTGTCCCTCTGCATCCCAAGAAAGAGGACCAAGGGGCAGGACTGCAGAAAGACAGGTTTGGTCTGGGCATAAGAATGGGGTCTTTGCATGGTGTTGAGAAAGAACACTGGACACTTTGATGGTGAAGTGCTTTCTATCCCTGGAGGTGTAGAAACTAAGGATCCCTTGATGGGGATCATGTTGTGAGGATTGGGTGGCTGGGGACCCAGAGACATCGGGACTTTCAGGAGACCATCAGTTGCCTCCATCTTCCCAGGCATTCGTTTCTCAAGCCACTTTTGGCTGGTGTGGCTGTGAGCCTCACCAGACCCTGGCCAGCAGCACAGGAAGAAGCCAGCCGCCTGGTCAGGGCTGGGGCAGGACAAGCCAGGTCTGCACGGAGGCTGCTATTTGCCTTGGCCCCGGGCTTGCCCAGCCACTTCCTGGCCCCGCCCTCCTGTGGCTTTTGCTTTATTATCTCATAGCTCCAGGTGAAGCCAGGCCCTAGGGCCCTGCAAGGCAAGGTGGGCCTGGCCTCTGAGGCTTTCAGGCCCCCAGCCCTCCCTGCTCTCTTCCCTGGCAGGTCAAGGCAGCTTGCAGCAGGGGGCGGTTGGGCATTGTCATCCAAGGCTCAACCTGAAATGCACTTGAGAGAGGCCGAGGCACTGAGAGGGGGAGTTACGACTGCCGGGCTCCAGGGCTGAGACAGAAGCCAGCTGCTTGGTGCCCCAGGCTTTCCGGACATGCTGCCTTGGACCTCTGCTTGCCTTGCTCCAGCTCTGTGGCCACAGTGCGGCTGCATTTAAAGACCCCAGTGGTGGCGAACTCTGCCTGGTGCTCTGCTGGAGGAAGCCCCAAGCCCTCTGAAGTCTCCGTTCTCACCAGGCTCACAGCCTCTGTACAGCTATCAAAAAGGGAAGCGGGGACATTTCAACTTGTCTGTTCACCAGCCTCATTGTGTAAAAGGGGAAACCAAGGGCCTGTGAGGAAAGTGATGGGTCTGAGGTCATGCAGGGCCCAGAGGTGGAGCTAGAGGCAAGTCCAGTTCCCTGGCCCCAGCCCCATACCCTGGTGTGCTTTCTGAAAAGCGGTGAGCCAGGCAGGCCCCCTTGGTTCCTCACTCTGCAGCTCCACATGCAGCAGATGTCCTGGCCCAGCCCTGCCTCACTCAACCCAGGTACCTGAAGCCCTGCAGAGCCCTGCAGCCCTTTTGTTTCCCTTGGACAGAAGCCATGTCAGGAGCAACTCTTCATCATACAGTTGCTTTGGGGAAACTTTCATTTCTGGCAGATGAGCCACGGGGGGCGTGTCAAGCAAGATTTACGCTCCCTGACTTGCAAGCATGTGGCCTCCCTGTCAAGTTCACGTGTTCATTTGTTCGACCATTCATTCATTTTACATATATACCTGCGCTCCTGCTCGGGCCAGGCTGTGTTCCAGGTGCTGGGGATAAAATGGTGAACTAGACCTTAGAGGTAATGCAGTGCTGGAATCACCTGGGCAGCTTTAGAAACTACTGACACCACCCCAGGAGTTTGATGCAATTAGGCTGCGTGTGGCCTAGGCATGTCAGTTTCTAAAACTGCGTGTATCTGCATGGAAATTTCTTCTCAAGGAGGAAGAAGGTTGTAAAAGAATATCTTCATAAGTGGATGGTGACCCCAGGATGGTTGTAAGCAGAGCAGAAGTGAGGGAAGGCCCTGGGTCACTGGGACCAGAGCAGCAGTCACTACCAACCAAGGCTGGCCCAGGTGCCTGGCTCCAGCTCACCTGAATGTTGCACCTCCGGCCACACAGGATAAAACACAGAGTTCTGTGCTCCTGTGCATTACCTAGTCCCTGCACAGAAAGGGGAGATGTCTGGTGGTTATAGTGCTTTGCTTTCTGGACTCTTCCTAATTTCGGTGATTTTGCAGCTGTGTTTTTAGAATGGTTGTTTTCCTCTCCTTTGTAAAAACTTAAATCTAGAAAAATAGAAACAACCACAGGTCACGCACTAGTGTGTTTCCTTCTTGCCCTGGCATTTTAAAAAAGAAACAGTGCTGATGTGCCAGGTTCCTTTTCTGCTGATGCCTCTTGGGTGTCCTGTTCTCTTCAGGCTAGTGCAGAAGAGGAGCTTTACAGTCGCAGACTGCTGGGCTTTTGGGCAGAGGGAGAGGGCTTAGAGCTCAATGGTTTGGACCTTTCATTGAGAGATAGCAAGTAAGAGCCAGGTCTGGAGCCTGAGTCCCAACTCTGTCCCCAGCTCTTTCCAATATGTCAGGCCCATTCCAGCTATTGCCCGCATAGTATCTGGACCTACCTGCCATGGCCCCGGCTGTGCCCTCAAGTCTACCCTACATCATCCCACCCCTCCATTTACCCACCCAACTTTTTGTCCCATTCCACTGCAAGGTAATAGCTAAATTCTTTGCTTTTCTTCATCTTGAGGATAAGGGAGAGGTCACTGCCTGACTCTGGGAGCCCCATTACTGCTGAGAGGGCCCCATGGTGACAGCATATGCTCCGTGTCCTGTCCATCTCAGCTCTTCTTCCAGATTCCCAGGTACCTCCCTGACTGCGTCTGATGGGTTCAAGCCAGAGACCTGGATCCTCATCAGAGAGGCAGGCTGGTGGGGGCTGCTGCACTGGGCCCCACAAGCACCCTTCAGCCCACCTCTCTTTCACAAATCCACAGACAAAAACCTCCCCTCTGCTCACCCCCTGCCCCCTGCCTGGCAGCCCAGGCCCAAAACACCCTACAACTCGGGGGTTTTTACACGTGGCTTGTCCAGATGCCACCAACCTTTGTAAAACCTGGGCTTAACATTTTTGATCCTACAGAGACGTGACAAGCACAAGACATTCAGTAAAACCAGAGATCAGAATGAGGGAGACAGAAGGTGCAGGAAGAGAGGGCTTGGTTTGGGTGTTTGTGTAATGCGCCATATGTCATTTTTATTCACATAAAAACATCTTTCTTGAAGTAATAGGAACCCATTCAGCTGTTGCAAACCAAATACCAAATGTTTCCCTTTTCCTCTCCTGCCCCTTCCAAGAGGCAGACTATGAAGAATTGCCCTTATCCATGATGCTATCTTGCCTTTCCAACGTCAGAGAGCTTTTTCCTCTGAGCAAACGCCTGATGGCTTTTTCCAGCTTTGGCAAGAATTTTTAAGAGAAAGCTGTTTTCAAATCACTTTTGTGTTTATTGTTTCAGACCTGCAATACGGCAGAGAGGAGGGTTCGCGGCCTCTGCGTAATCCAGCTCCTCACATCTGTTTCCTAAATGGCCTTAGGAGCCGCCACTCCCCCCACCCTGGTATTTCAAGAAAACAAATGAAATGAAATAAAAGAAAATAAACCTCTGGTTGGTGGAGAGATGGCTCCAGGAATGCCTTTTGGAGCCCCCCCATTTACAATAAACATGTGGTTTCATTTCCAAGGGCTCCGGTGGTAGCGTTCCCATTTCCTCAGGAAGCCGTGTCCTTTCTTGCTCTTACTTCTGAAATGGAACGTGCATTTTCTTTGGCCCAAGTTCAAGAAGTGCCTGGGGCCACAGTGAAAACAGTCACGAGCAGGTCTCAGTCCTGGATGCCCCTCCCCACATCCCAGCTGTGGCTCCTGTGGCTCCCCGTCCGCTGGAGGACACCAGTGCTCCGGAGCCGGGCGGGGCTGGGTGGCTGCGCTGCCCTGGGGTTCTGTGTCCATCTGAGAGAGCCACGCCGTGCTCACAGCCTGTGTCCTGGTTGCCTGCCCTCCAAGTGTCCCCGTACCACAGGCTCCTAATTAAGAAAGTATGTTCCCACTGCATGTCACTCGAAAAGAATGAGAACAGTGACAGCATTTATTTATCTTCGCTATCAGTGTCATTCCTGTTTCTGAGTCTCCTGGGGGCTATGAGTCTTGAAGGAATTGACTGGGTTGTGAGATTTTAACCTCGGGCCTGTGCTGTTGGGACACACGTGGCTTCTCTGAGAGGGAGGATCCCAGCAAGGGAGAGCCGGCCAGCAGAGCCCTGCCCTCCAGAGCGTGGCATCCAGTGGCTGGAGACAGTGGGGCAGCTCTTGCCTTCTCTGGCACTAATGGTGAGTCAGGCCCCCTCTCACCAGCTACATCCCATTTTCTTTCTGTATCTTCAGAGAAGTAAAGCTACCATTTCTTGAGTCTTGTAGAGGAGATATGATCTGCTGGAATGGCTGCTGTTTGTGTGGGACCTCCCGTGTGCTAGGCCTGGGCTAGGTGCTGACCTGTGTTGTTGTTAATCCTCAGCAGCGACAGGTTCACTCTCGTTGCCCATTTGACATGCGAGACAGCTAGGCCTCAGGTGAGGAGACTTCCCCAAGATTACCTAGCATCCCAGGGCTGCTCCACCATGGAAGGCACTATTGCCATTTGGAGCAGGATCTTTCTGTGCCATGCATCATGGGATGTCTAGCTGTGTCCCTGGCCTCCACCTACTAATCAGTAGTAACCCCAAAGCCATGAAAACTGAAAGTGTCTACAGACATTGCCAAAATGTCCCCAGTTGAAAACCTCTGGGCTAGAGGATAGAGGTGGGTTCAGACCCAATCCTGTGCTTGTTCCTCACCCCATGCTAGCTCTGGAGAAGTCCTTACCCAAGTGAGGCAGCCCTGCCTGCCTCTGGAATACAGGCAGGGTGGTGGTGCTTTGGTGTTGAGATCTGCACTAATCAGCTGTGGACACATGCCTTCTAGAATCTCCATGAGGATCCAGCTTCACAGCAGAGGACAAGACTTCTCTAAAATAGTACTGTAGCAGCTTGCTTTTGGTTTTGATTTTACAATGTAGCACTTCACTGCAAAGCCCTTACATATATAGGCTTTCATTGTGAGTCACCCAAATGCTCTTCAAGGTTGAAAGGCTTAGTAGTCAGCACATTTTTGGTGGCAAGTGACTGAGACCCAAATCAAACTAGATTAAGGATAAACAGAAACCTGTTGGTTTAGGTAACAAAAAGTTCAGGGGTGGATTTATAGCTTCAGGTATGGCTGGATCCAGGTCTCAAACATCATCAGGACACTACTTCTCTACTTTCTATAGTTTTGACTTCGTTCTCTGGCAGGTTCTCTTCACATGATCCCAAGATAGCCACCTGCAGCTCCAGGCTTACATGGTCCTAAGAGTTTAAGACCTCAGAGAAAGAAAAAATGACTTGCCTTATAGTGCTAGTAGAAGTTCAAGGAAGACTCAGATTGGTGAGGCCTGGGTTCTGTGCCTGTCTTTGAGCTTGGGGTTGGCCTCACTCAAAAAATTACTGTAGCTGGGGAAGGGGTGGCTCTCCTAAGTAAGGAACATGAGACCAAAAAACTGTTTCTAGAGGAGTGCTATGCCGAGTGGTTCATGGGCTACTTTTACTGGTGTGATAAGTACAGAAATGCTCAGAAACACTCACAGCAATTCGATGTGGCTGTTAACATCCAGGTGTGTGATGTGTAGACACACTACACTGAACAGGTTCTAGAGCAATTGGGTGTGGTCAGACTCACATGGGAAGTTGTGAGTGGTGTGAGTTTTGATGGACTGGAAATTTAAAAACGGTTCCTTTCCCATATATAGCTGAAACACATGTTGTAAACTGGAAAGTGTGTTGAAACAGATTTCTGGGCCCCACCAGTGAAATCCTGACTGAGTAGGTCTGAAGTGGGGTGTGAGAATTTGCGTGTTCAACAAGTTCTCAGGTAATGCTGATAATGCCCATCTGCAGACCACACTTTGAGTAACACTGATGAGTTGATAGTCATGGTTTTCTTACTTTGTAGATGTGGAAACAAGCTCAGAGAATTCAGATGACGTGACTTAAGTTTTCTTTTTTCTTTTGTCAGCTTTGTTGTAGTCTTATTACTTACATACAATAAAATTCACCAACTTCAAGTATACCATTCAATGACTTTTGACAAACACATACAGTCACGTAACCACCACAATCATGACATAGAACATTTTTACCACCCCCAAAAGTTCCCTCATGCCCTTTGTAGTCACCCCCTCCTTACACCCCACCCCAGAACCACTGGTCTGATTGGTCACTATAGGTTTGCCTTTCCTAGAATTTTAGATGAGTGGAATCTACAGTGTTCTTTGACTTAGCATGATGCTTTCGAGGTTCATCCATGTTGGGTGTATCAACAGTTCATGCCTTTTTATTACTAAGTGGTATTCCATTGTGCGAATGCCCCAGAGTTTGTTTTTCCATTTACCTTACCAGTTGATGGACATTTGGGTTATTTCCAGGGATCACTCGACTTTGAAGGGTCTGGGCTCAGCCTACAGTGACCCTGGGTTTGTGATTTCAGTCCTAGCTTCCTCCATTATAGATCACAGGGTCAGATGGCATTGACACCTCCAACACTCAAGAGCTCCTCCCTGGTCCTTTCAAGGCAGTCATAGGATCCCCAGCCCCAAAAGGAGACAGGCTGAGTCAGAGGAGCTAGATCAGCATCATGTCGTGCTGGGCTGGAGACCTACGGGCCCAGGAAAAGGAGAGTGACCACTCAAAGCAGGGGTCAACATGGCCCTCTGCCTATTTTTGTAAATAAAGTTTTATTGAACCACAGCCATACCTGTAGACAGTTTACACATTGTCTGTGCAGGGCCTTGCCTACAACAGCAGAGTTCAATAGGTGTGAGACCATGTGGCCCTCAAAGCCTAAAATGTTTACAACTAGCCCTTTACAGAAAAGTTTGCCTACCTGTGCCTTAGAACCAGGGGTTGAGATGCCAGACCAGGAATCCCCACTGGGGCTGGACAAAAACAGAGGTTTGGAATCCTGGTTAATACTGAGCTCCAAAGCTGACTTTGGAATCTGGTCTAAGTCTCTCTAACCTCTGTGAAGCAGGTACCCCAAGAAGGTCTCCAGGCTGAGAAGGGACTTGGAGGTTATTTACTCTAACGCTGCTATTTTATGGATGAAGACACTGAGGCCTAGAAAGGGGAAATGACTAGTCCAAAGTTACACAGAGTACTGATGTCAGAGCTGAGACTGGCCCCTTCCCAGAGCTGCTCTGCTGTGGTGTCCTCGGCAATGGGCCTGGGGATGTGCTGCCTCCTGTGGCTATCATGAGAACAGGCTAGCAGAGGAGGGGAGGCCTCAGCAAAGCACCCTAGTATCAGGAGGTGAAGGTGGTGAGGACAGGGCCCCTGGCCTTGTTGCGCCCTCTATTGGTTGACAACTTGGAAAGTGTCGTGCTTTATCCGGGAGAGGTAGAGTTGGAAGTGACTTGGCTGTACCCAGACCTTCAGGACCTGTGTGCTGGCTATGTGTATGCAGTGCACATGTGCTTGCATGTGTATTTTCAGACAGTTACATTCATCACTAAGTGCATTTACTTGCTGACCGCTCACTTAACAAGTGGCTGACACCTGCCCCTTCATGCCTCACCTCCCATTCCCAAGCAGCCCACCACTTTCTGTCCCTTTTCCTTAAGCTACTCTTGAAGGTGCCACTCAGTGGCACCCTGCACTCATAGACCTAGGCCTGAATTCTTGTCATAGCACACCTTGTCCCACACTTCACCACACCCTCCAGGTCCTCCCGGGCTCACCTGGAGATTCACCTCCCCACTGTGGCTTCTGCTTGCCCCTCCGCCACCTCTATCCCCATTTCTCTCTGGCTTTGACCTTTTCCTCCCTCTTCACCCAGACTTGGCTTCTCCCCCTCCCTGCGCTGACTTTGGCTGCCCTGTTCTCAATCCCATGCTCTAGTATGCTCTCCCATGGGCGCCACCCCTGAGGCTGACCCAGCTTTACGAGAGGATGTCTGTGCCCCTCTGCTGAGACACCTTCCTGGACACTTCCCAACTGGTTCATGCACTTTTGTTCTGTGGACATTGTTATGTGGCTCTTCCCAGTGTTATCCATGAACATGACTCCCTCTCACCTTGGCTAATAAGCAAACTGCTAAGGACAAAGACTAAGCAAGTGTCTGCTGACTCGTCAAAGGGACTGTGCTGGGTAGAAGTGGTTCTGTCTGAGGGCGTGGCTGGAATTCAGCATGTTGCAGGAAGGTGTGGCAATCCTGTCTTCCCAGGCCAACCCTGGACATCCTTGGGGGAGGGGGTGTCAATCCCCTGAGGACACAAACGACACGTGTTTTTTTTAAAGCCAGTTCAGCCCAGCTCCTCACCAAGGCAGGGTTCCAACCTCAGGAGCTGGTGCCCTCCCTGCCCAGAATTCTGGGGCCTGAACCCACAGGCAACAATGGCTCCCAAACCAGTGACTTCCTCTGTGAATGTCTCAGACTCCCTACTCCCCTGCCCCCATTTTCATGCCCCTTTCCATGGACTGTACTTGAATAACTTTTGCTCTAAAATCATTGATCCCACAGTGAGACCTGAATCCATTCCAGACCTCTTGGCTAGGGAATCTAGCCTTTTCTTGTCTGAGTCCAGCGTGCCTTCCTGCCACCCTCTTGTATGCACAGTGGGCCTCAGCTCCTCCCCAGGGCACTCTGCTCCTTCATCAGGGGCATAGCTCAGTGCCCTAGAGCTTAGGATGGGCTTTCTAGACCTTTCCCCTTTCCCCGTCCCCTTCCTCTGGACATGTTTCTGTTTGCTTTGTCTACCAGATCTCTATTATTGTGGCCAAATGCCTCATCACAAAGACTATGCCCCCATTCTTGGTCTCAGCTGATGGCCAGCTGTTAACTCCAAGCCTGTAACTGTATCACTCACCTGCCAGTGGGTATAAGGTATCTCTCCTTACACCCACCCACCCCACATACCCCCAGGTGTTGAACTCAAGAAGAGACCCTTCCTTCCAAGAAGGAAGCTTGTATCAAAAAGCAAGAGACCTTGGAAGAGAATTTGTTGAATGAATGGAGTACCCAGAAGGAACAGAGTTAGAGTGATTGGATGATTTGTGGATACTTTGGAGCAGGGGGATCTGATGCTGCTCCCTCATATCTTACATAACAGCTTATTTATGGCTTGGAAGAAAAGACCAATGAGGCACATGGTCCTAAGCAGGGTATCTGCTCTAGAGGAGCCTCTGTGTGTATGTGTATAGTGCGTGTGCACCTATGTGCATAGCATCCAGTGTTCTCCCAGCCTGAGAGATTCAGACAGAGAGAAAAGGTTTCTGCCTCTCTCGGAAGCTTCTCCTCACCAACTCCAACAGACCACATCTGAGAGAAGGGTTGTGGGCAGGCACCCTTTCAACCTGGATTTCAACCACATGGCCAGCTTCTGTTGAAAAAGATCAGAAAGGATGTAATGTAGAGTTCCTCATGCTTCCAACTTCAGTGTCGTCTGACTTTCCAGGAGCAACCTGCACGTTGGGTTTGCTTTTGACAGATCAAGAACTTTAATTTACACCTCCTACTGTCACCTTGATTGTTCCCAAAGTCATTTTCCTCCTTCTATGGCCTCCTTTTCTAAAGAAACTGAGAATGTTGCTCTCTGATCTTGTTGTCGTTGTTTTGGGCTCTTCCTCAGAGGATGGGCCCATTTATCTTTATATGAGACTGAGAAAAAAATCTGAAAAGATGATTACTGGTTCTTTTATTTCTTCCCGGGCTTCCAACGAGTGGTTTTCTTGCCCAGGATCCTCTGTAGAGCTAGGAGAGGCATGGAATTGAGGTGCTGACAGCTTGTGTTGGAATCACATGGTGTTTATTCTGCTGCAAGTTTATAAGAACCTTGTTTCCATACTGACAGCAAACGCCATATGGAGAGACAAAAATCCTGTCAGATGAATCCTTGAGGAATTACAATATGGTAAATGAAATTTCAAAATTGCTTTTGGACATGGGGGGGTACCTTGCTCAAATCACATAAGAGGTATGGTGTTCTCTCCCATAATTGAATGAAACTGGAGTTTGACACAAGGTGATTTACTTTGGTTCTGTGTTTGTGCTGGGAAAGCTGAACTGATTAGAAAAAGATGCAAACGTCTGTTTTTCTCCCCTTGGGAAATCGGGTTGAGTGGGAGGCATCAAGAGTGCAGGCTGTGTCTGCAGGCCATTGTGCTAATAGGTGCAGGCTGCAGACCTGTCACAGGCCTCCAAGACCAGGTTCCCTACTGTGGCTGACATAACACTCATCTAACTTGACATTTTATTACTGTCAATTGGGATCTTGTCTGCTCACCCACACATAACCCTGCTGCCCTTTCTTCCTGAGTCCAAGCTCCCTGAGGGCTGGGACCACATCCCAACCTCCCCCTGCCCTTCTGTGGAACCTGGCACACACTGAGGCTAAATGCTTATTGGACTGGCTACTCGTAAGCCATCTGTGCTTGGAGAGGTGGAGACTGCACCCACTGTTGAAGAACAGAGTTAAGGCAATAGGCCAAGGTTAGTTTGAGCCACCAAACCACTTAGGGAGGAGGCCAAGATGGAGACCTGGCTGGTGGCTCATCCATGTCCATCAGAGTATCCACGCAGGGCAGAGTGAGACTTTTTGAGCACCTTCTTCTATGTACAATACTTAGGATAGGCAAATTCCTACAAAAATAGCCCCTGCCTTCAGGCCGTTTACCCACGAAAGGAGAAGAGGCCTGTAAAATTCTCAGGCCTGGGTGCCTGGTCACTGCTCTTCCTGACGCCAGCTGGCGTCTGCAACATCCGTGTCAGGGGAATAAGAATGACCGTCCAGGGCTGGGGCTGGCATCCGGTGGCACTCTCTTCTCCCCTCGGCTCTGCTCTTCCCTGTGCAGGCTTCATTCTCCCTGGGCTCTCGCTGTGCGGAGGGAAAGACAGTCGCTGCGGCTCTTGACTGACCGGTCCTGAGGCTTTGTCTCCCAGAGAGCAGCACGGAACCTCTGGCAAAGCCCTCGAAGGACTCCACCCACTCTGGCACGTGGCCTGATCTGATTGGCTAGGACTGAGTCACATGCCCATCCCTGAACCTATCACTGTCTGGGAAACAGAGATCTCTGATTGGCTAGGACTGAGTCACGTGCCCATCCCTGAACCTATCACTGTCTGGGAAACAGAGGCCTCTCATTGGCTAGGACTGAGTCACGTGCCCATCCCTGAAGCTCAGAAGCAGAGATTTGGGCTGGACTTTTAGGGACTGGGTGAGAGGACAGTACCTAGAAACAGAGTTGAAACAGACCAAAAACCACAGCCATGAGGATCATGGATGGTGTTTCCTAGGCATTTCCTGTGTGCATTTCAGGCTCTGGCCTGAGTACTTGCTATGCGTTGTGTTATTCATGACACTCCTAAGAGTTAGGTGGCTTACTGTCCACTGTTTAGAGATGAGGAAACTGAGTGACAAGTGCCAAGTCAGGTCCCCAAGTCACACAGGCACCGAGTGATGGGGATGGGATTGGAACCCCGGCGGGTTAGTTCCTGAGCCCACGCTCACAGCTCCCACGAGATGCTCCCTCCCCACAAGTAATAGCGTCAGTCAGCTCCCGTGGATAGTCCTTGGGACTCAGGGTGGAAGTGAGCGCTCGGCGTTTCCTGTCTTCAGGGAAACTCTTCCTTCGGGGACGGGACGTTGTCCTAGCTCCTCCTCTCACCCGGCAAGGATATGGTCGTTCTTTCTGGCCGAGTCGCTTTCCTTCCCAAGCTCTATCTCTCTCTTCCCCATTTCCCCACCAAGTCACCTGATGGTGTCCGGTGCAGCCACAAAATCCACAGCCCAAATCTATTCAGTGCTCGAGAGGGTCTGAGAGGGTCTGAGGCAGCTTATCTCAGGCAGTCCACTGAGCATCTGTCTGACCAGAGAAAACTTCTTACAGAGGCTTTAGCATCATTGCAGAAAGAGCCAGAAGGGGCCTCCATCCCCACGCCAACGCATCTTCTAGTTTTCAGAGGAGAAAACTGAGCCCCAGAGAGGGTAAGTGAGTTTCTTGAAGTAACACAGCCAGGCATTGGCTAGAGCCAGGGCCTCCAGGCCACTGGGCTGGGAGTCTTGCACCGTTTCCTCTTCAGAACCCCCTTGGCTACTGAGTGGCTGAGGGCAAGCCACTTCCTGTCTCCCTGCCTCTAGCTCCTCAGCTGGAGAATGCAGGGTTTTCTTCATTTGAAGCAGCTTAAGACTGGGCTCTGCCCTAATTGGGCAAAAATGATTTTTTAAAAAACTGTATCCATTAGGATTCCTTGAATTACAGGTAATTTAAACATTTTTTCAAGCTGCCTTAAACAAAGGGAATGTGTTGCCTCATAAAGAAGCTTTTCAGATGTGGTTTGGGCTGCAGGCATGGTTCGATCCAGCAATTGATTCATGATATCTCCAGGGCACCAACTCTACTTTTCGTCACTTTCCCAATTCTGACCCCCTCCGTGTGTCATCCCCCTCCTCCTCACCACAGCTTCCCTGGAAGTGACGAGAATACACAGCAGACCCCGGCCTCACCCCACGCACTGCAGCCTCCAGAGGAAGAGCGCACCTGTGCTCCAGCATTCCGAAAGTCTGTGGTTCTCTCTGACTGGACTGGCTTAGCTTACATCCTGCCTCCCTTAGCCAGTCACCATAATTGGGGAATATGACATGCTGATTGGCCAGCCAGGGGACAGAGCCATAGTCCCCAGAACTGCTGGCATCTCCACATGGAAATCAGGGCATTGGAAAGGGGGAGTGGGGTGGGGAGTAGAGGCTGGGTTGTGGCTGGTGCCTTTCTCTACCCTGACCTTGTCTCTCTGAGTCTGCAGAGCCTGTGAGATAAGCAAGAGGTCCTGAGAGTTTGCCAGTCCCCGTGCCCCATTCATCTGGGATTCTGGATCCAGGTGTGGGTTGACAGGACAGCCCTGCCTGGCCCTCTCCTGGGTCTCACCACATTCTTCTTTTCTTGTCTCCAGACAGAGATTACTGCAGTTTATGTGACAAGCAGCCAATTGGGAGGCTGTTGTTCCGGCAGTTCTGTGAAACCAGACCTGGGCTGGAGTGTTACATTCAGTTCCTGGACTCAGTGGTAAGTCCCTGATCCTGCGGGGCAGCCCTTTGGTTTTCTGTAATCGTGATCATTTTTGCCCAAAGAAAAAGACAGACCTCATGGTTTAGAAGGGTGAAGAATAAACTTATTACTTAAGAAACTCCCATTGCAGACTTTGAGAATGCAAAATTGTCTCAGGATCTAAACTTAATGGGTGACCTTGGGTGGGTCACTTCCCCCTCTGGACCTTGGTTGCTGCTGCTGCCCTATCAGCTCTCTGATTCCAGGAACCTGGGTTAAAATGAGAGGTAGTGCTTGGGGAAGTTGGGCCATCTTCCCAACAGCCTGAGTAGCTCTTGGATTCTGTGGCCCTTTCTCCCAGCTGAGAACCCATTTTATAAAACTCCAAAGCATGTGTGTGTTTGTATACTTGTTCATCATCTGCTTTCCCACCAGAATGCAAGCTCCCTGAGGGTAGGACCCTGGGTTTCGTGTTCAGCCCCACCTCGCACAGTGCCTGCTCATACAGGCCCTGCGTAAATGCTTTGTGGAGTGAGTGCCAGTCTGATGCTCAGGTGGCCGTGCTCGATGCCTGTCAGATGTGCTTCCTTCACATGCATTGGTCACTCATTTGTTGAGCAAGAGCTAATTGATTTGCATGGACTTGTAGGACAGGATGTGGAAATACTCAGAAGTCCCCAGCGCTTGCCCAGGAAGGCAGGGTACCCAGCCTGGCCAGCTGCCCTTCGGGTTTCTATCTGAGGAAGGAGGACAGGTGGCAGGGAGGTGAGGAATGGAGACAGTCCTGAAAGGAATGGGGTCATCCAGGGCCCCATCTCAGAGACCCTCATGCATCATTGGCTACAGCCAGCTCAATCTCTGTCCCATTTTAGGGACAACCCCATGTGGCTTCAGTTTCTGTGTCTGCCTCAGGGTCTCAGTGTGGATCTCTAGACCCACAAGCCAAACTGCCCACTGAATGTCTCTACTGAAGTCACATGGACTCCCCCAAAGCCAACATGCCCAAAACACACTCAGGGCCCCAAAGCTACCAATCCTGGCACATTCCCTCTTCCAGTGACCAGCACCCCACAGCCCCCCAAGCCTGAAATCTCTGCGCTGTCCTTGCCCCCACCCTCTCCTCACCCTTCCCCACCTGCTCAAGGACCAAGCGTTTGGCTCCTTGACCTCCCGCAGACTGGTTCCCTCCCCTCCACGAGCTCTGCCTGGGTCGTAGCACAGGCTCTCGTCTCTTGCGTGTGTGCTTACAATAGTTCCCAGCCTTGGCTGAGCAGTAGAAACACCTGGGGACCCTTAAAAACCACCAGAGCCTGAGCTGAAGCCCAGACTAATGAATTGGAATCTCTGGGGGTGGGGCCTTGTATTTTTTATAACTTTTTATTATGGAAAATTTCAAACTATAAAAAGTAAAAGTCGACAGAGTAGTGTAATGAGCCCTCATCCACCCTTTACCTCACTTCAGTTATGAACAGTTATGAACTTGGGGCCAATCTTGTTTCATTCACACCCTCATCCTCCCCTCGGTAGCATTTTGTAGCAAATCTCAGATATATTATTTCATTTGTGAACTTTTCAGTACGTATCTCTACAAGACAGGGACTCTTTTTTTTTTTTTTTCAAATAACCACAATACTATTATCACAATGTGAAAAAGAATAATCCTTTACTATCGTCAAATATTAGTTAGTGTTCAAATTTCTGATTTTCTCACACATTTTATAAATGCATGTCTTAACAGGTTGTTTGCATTGGTCTGGATAAGGGCCACACACCGTGATTGGTTGATATTTTTCTTGACTCTGGGCTCCTCCGTCACCATCTCCCCTTGCAATGTATTTGTTGTTCCTCCACAAGGGTTTCCCACAATCTGAATTTTGTGCTCTCATCCCCAAGGGTCTTTTCATAGGTTCCTTTGTATTTCTTGTAAATCACCAGTTGGATCTAGAAACTTGATCAGTTTCAGTTTCCCTTTCTGGGGGGCAGGGGTGACTTTGTAAATAGTTTCATGTTCTTCCGTCAGGGGGTGTATAATAATACCCAGCTGTCTTTCTTTTGGGGGGCTGGCTGGTTAGCTCAGCTGGTTAGAGCACAGCTTTATAATGCCAACGTCATGGATTTGGATCCCCATACCAGCCAGTCGCCAAAAACCAAAACAAACAAACAGAAAAAACATGCATATATTGTGTAATGATCCAGTCAGAATCCAATCAGTTAGTATATCTATCACTTAAACGTTTATTATTTCTTTGTGGTTAGAATATTCACGATCCTCTTTTCTAACTGTCTTGAAACATACAATACAACATTATTAGCTATAGTCACCCTAGAGCACCAGAACTTATTCTTCCTATTTAACTATAACTTTGTGACTTTGTACCTGTCTACCAACCTGCCCCTGTCCTGTCCTCCCCACCCTCCTTCCTTGCCTCTGGTAACCACCATTCTGCTCTGTATTTCTTTTGTTTTTCTTTTAAATTTATTTTTTCTTAATTGACCCATGATAATTGAGTATGTTTATGGAGTACAAGGTGATATTTGGGTACATTCACACTGTGTGCAGTGATCCTATCAGGGTACTTAGTATATCCATCACCTCAAACATTTGGCAACTTTTTTTTTTTTTAATTGAGAGGATTTGAGTGTTGGAAACATTTAAAATCCTTTCATTTAGCTACTTGAAGTTATGCAGAAATTTGTTGTTGACTGTAGTCACCCTATATTGCTATAGAATACTAGATCTTATTCTTATTATCTCTGTTCAATTTTGTATCCACCAACCACCCTCTCCCCATTTCCCCTCCGCATAGGATGTTTATTCTGCAGCTGTTGGATGAAATGCTCTGTAAATGTTTGTTAGGTCCATCTGGTCTACGGTGCTATTTAAACTAGATGTTTTCTTACTGATTTTCTGTCTTGATGGTCTGTCCAATGCTGAGAGAGGGGTGTTAAAGTCCCCAATGATTATTTTGTTGGTGTCTTTCTCTCCCTTTGGATCTGATAATATTTGCTTTATTTATCTGAGTTCTCTAGTGTTGGGTGCATCTATAGTTGCTATATCCTCTTGCTATATCAATACCTTTATCATTATATAATGCTCTTCCTTATCTCTTGGTACAGATTCTGATTTAAAGTCTGTTTTATCTTCTATGAGTATAGCTACTCCTGCTCACTTTTGTTTTCCATCTGCATGGAATATCTTTTTCCATCCCTTTCCTTTCAGTCTATGTGTGTCTTTGTAGGTAAGGTGTGTTTTTTGTAGGCAGCATATGGGTGAGTCATATTTTTTAATCCATTCAGCCAGTCTATGTCTTTTAATTAGGACATTTAATCCATTTACATTCAAGGTTATTATTGATATGCAAGGCCTTATTCCTGTTGGTTGTTTTCTTTACTTTTTTTTTTTTTTCTAAAAGACGACTGGTAAGGGGATCTTAACCCTTGACTTGGTGTTGTCAGCACCACACTCTCCCAAGTGAGCCAAATGGCCATTCCTGTATAGGGATCCAAACCCATGGACTTGGTGTTATCAGCACCACACTCTCCCAAGTGAACCATGGGCCAGCCCCTGTTGGTTGTTTTCTGATGGTTTTGTGTTTCCTTTTTTTCTTCCTTCCTCTCTTATGGTTTATCCTTGTGGTTTAGTGGTTTTCTGTATTGATAAGTTTTGATTATTTTCTCCTTCTAATCTGTGTATCTACTCTACAGTAAGTTTCATATTTTCAGGTGTTTTCATGATGGTTGTTATTGTTCTTTCTCATCTAGATGTAGGTTTCCCCTAAGCATTTCCTGAAAGTCCAGACTGGTGGTGATGAATTCCATTAATTTTTGTTTGTCTGAGAAAGGCTTTATTTCTCCTTTATTCCTGAAGGATAGCTTTGCTGGGTATAATATTCTTGGCTGGCCGTTTTTTTCTTTCAGTTATTTGAATATATCATCCCATTCTCTCCTGGCCTGTAGGGTTTCTGCTGAGAAGTCTACTGTTAGTCTAATGGGTCCCTTATAAGTGACTTGATGTTTTTCTCTTGCAGTTTTTAGAATTCTTTCTTCATTTTTAACTTGGTATAGTTTGACTGCAGTGTGTCTTGGAGAGGACCTTTTTGAGATGAATCTATTTGGGGATCTTTGAGCTTCCTGAATTTGGTTATTTGTATCTTTCCCATGACTAGGGAAGTTTTCAACTATTATTTCTTTAAATATGTTTTCAATATTTTTGTTCATTTTCTTCTCCCAGAATGCCCATAATTCAAATATTTGCTCCCTTAATAGTATCCTCTAGATCTCATAGGCTTTGTTCATTCTTTTATATTCTTTTTTCTTTTTGGTCTTCCTATGTTATTTCAAAACTGCTCTCTTTAAGATCAGAAATTCTTTCTTTTGCTTGATCTAGTTTGTTGTTGAGACTATGAGATGTATTTTTTATTTCCTTCAATGAATTCTTTAATTCCAAGATTTCTGTATGATTTTTTAAATGATATCTATCTCTTTGTTGAATTTCTCATTCAGATCATTAATTGCTTTTCTGATTTCATTGAATTGTTTTTGTGTGTTCTTTTGTATCTTGGTGAGTTTCCTTAAGATTGTTAATTTGAGTTCCTTTTCTGGAAAATTGGCAGTTTCTGATTCTTTGGGATTAGTTACTAGAGAATTACTGTTTCTTTGGTGATGTCATGTTACCTTGTTTTTTCATGTTTCTTGTTTCTCTGCATTGATATCTGTGCATCTGGTGGAATAGTCACCTCTTTGAGTTTTGTAGAGTGGTTTGTGTGGGGAAAGACTTCCACTTGCAGATGCATCCTACAGTATTGATTGGGTAGAGTTCAATGGATTTGCTCTGGATGGGTGCAGTAGAATAGACTGTGTAGTGTCTTCAGCTGTTCTCCACTTTTGCTGTGTCTGAGAGTGACTCAGCAGCCTATGCTTGGGAGGTTTGCGGTGGCAATGAGACAGCTTTGTGGAGGAGAGTTCACTGGATTGGTTCAGCAGTTGGGGGTGTGCACATACATCCTGTGTGTCACTTACTCAGGAGCTGGTTCACTGGGTATGGATGGGGTTGCTGGATTGAGACTCAGGCTGGGAGTGTGAATGTGTGGCACATCAGGGTCTCCTGGACTGGTTCACTAGTGGCAGGGTCACCATGTTGCTTATCTGACTAGACATGTGCCTGCCAGGGGCACGTCAGCCAGGCTGTTTGTCACTCAGATGCATGTACATGTGATGGTTCAAAGATTCAAAGACAGGTCTTCCAGGGGCGTGACAGCTGAGCTGTTTCTCTGAACTGGGGGTGTGGGTGTGCTTTGGCTCAGCTAGCTGGGTGCTGGTCTGCCCGTGGCCCATCCACTGTGCCAATTCTTGGGGCCAGGTGTGAGGTTGTGTTTCTCTTGGTGGTTCAGGGGTGGGCATGCCAAGGACGGGGCTGCTAAGCTGCTTCTCAGGTCATGGGTGAGGCTGCTGGGTAGGGCTGTGAGAAGGGACCTGGCTAGCCACTTCTCATATGGTGGGCAAGGTCAGGAAGAGGTCCTGATGAGAAGGGGCCCAGCTAGCTGCCTCTTGGGCAGTGGGTGAGGCCTCGAGGCTGTCCGCAGAGAAGCAGCCTGGTCAGGAGCTTCTTGGCTAGTGGGTTAACCATTCTTTTAGTCTTTCATTCATTTACCAAAAGGACTCTCTGCTTTGCGTAGTTCTAGGCCTTTGGGATAAATCGGTGAATAAAATGACCAAGATCTCTGCCCTCATGTTGTTTACATTCTAGCCAGGAAGAGATGGACCGTGTGTAATAAGCATGATAAGTCAGTGATATGGAATGTTAAAAGGCGACAAATGGGATGGGAAAAGAGAAACTGGAACAGGTTAAGGGGGGGTTGGAGTGTGGAAATGGGGAAACTCGTATCATTAAGCAGAGCAGTCATCATAGGTGTCTTTGAAAAGGTGACATTTGGTTGAAGACTAGGAGTTGAGGGTTAGCCAGATGAGTATGTGGTGGAAGGGCATTGCGTGCAGGGAACAGCCAGTGCAGAGTCCTGCAGGCAAGAGTGTCCATGGCTGGAGTGGAGGAAGAAAGGGCACGGGGGAGAGGGGAGGAATTGATCATGTAAGTCCTGTGCCTTTGAAGAACTCTGACTTCCACTTTGAGTAAAATGGAAGTGGGGAGCAACTGGAGGGTTTTTAACAAAGCACTGGTGTGGTCTGACTTAGGTTTTTAAGGATCCCTTCAGCTTCCATGGGAGGCTTTGGGAGGTAGCGTGGGTGGAGGGAGATCTGATAGGATCCATTACAACAATGCAGGTGAGACCAGATGGTGCTCAAGCCAGCATGGAAACAGTTGGCAGTGGTGAGAAGTAGTTGGATTCGGTACATATCTTCAAGACAGAGTTAACAGCACTTTATTTCCTGATGGATTGGGGGTGAGAAAAAAGAGTTAAGGATGACTGCAAAGTTGTGACCTGAGCAACTGGAAGGATGGTGTAAGTATAAGGCTGTGGGAGGACCACGCTGGGGGAAGATCAGGAGCTCCACTTTAGGCACGCTCGGCTTGAGATGTCTATCAGACATCCAAGTGGAGGTGTTCCAGGGGAGAAGGGTGTTCAAGTCTGGAGTTTGAGATGGGTCTGGACTGTTGGGAGTAGTTAGTATATCTCTGTGTTTAAAGCCATGTGCTGGACGAGGTCACCAGGAAGATGAGTGTGGATGGAGAAGTGGTGAGGACAAGGACAGGCCCTGGACCAAGGGCTGCTCCCCATTAGGGAGAGACGAGCAGCAGCAGCCTTGGGACCTGTCTAGAGAGTTGATGAGGCAGAACAGGGTGAGGCTAAGCAGGAGCCAGTGGAATTTTCCAGCCACGTGTTTTGTTAGACGCTTAGAGTCAGTTGGAGAAGGAAAAAAAAATTCAATGGATGCCCATTTTCATTCTGGTCATGCAGTTGTTCTCTGGGCTGCACCAGAAGCTGTTTTTTGGAAAGGAAATGTGAGTCTGGCTCCCTGTGTCGATGCGTCAAATGCTCTTTACATATGCCTTAACGGAGCCACCACTCACACGGGGCTGACTCTGTCCCCTCTGTGTTTGTATCTGCATCCCTGGGAGTTAGTGAGGTCTTTTCATCGCCCATCTTGACGTCAGATGACCAGCCTTTGGAACACCTCTTGTATGCGTGGAGACTTTATTGAGTTTTCCAGGGCTGGCGTAATTTCTCGTCTGAAATCCGTTTTTTCTTCCATCCTGACTGGAACTCAGAGGAGGGAGGAGGTGGCGGTGACCTTGGTGTTGCAGTACCGCCCCGGGCGCTCCCTGGCTTGGCCAACACCACCCGCACCATTCCCACCTCTGTGTTGAATTTCTACCAAGTGGAGTTTATTAAAAATAACCCGTCCCCGTCAGGCTCTGACGTAGCCCCCAGGAAAGGCTCTTCTCCTGCACAGTCTTAATGACTGCATTTCTCAAGTTGAGCACAAGACTATGGCTGTTTTTAAATGGGGCCCAGGTGATTTTCTAGGCAGCAGAACTATTCGTGCATCATTCACCAGACTGCAGGGGTAATTCAGCCTAAGGTTGTCGAGGGGCTTCCAAGAACTTGAGGAAGACCCCGCGTTACCCTCCCACAGAGAAATGGAGTCAATGACCTTTGTCAAGACTATGACTAGGTCTGGTCTCTGGAAGGCAAAGAGGGTTTGTCCAGCTGGTCAGGGGACTGAAAGGAGTTCAGGTTAGTGTCAACCCCCACAGGCCAAGAGGGGCTTGCCGTGGGCGTCTTCAAGATCGATGGACTTCTCTCTGACTTGTTCTCTGGCAGCCTTGGCCACGCACTGGCTTGTTTGAAACCTTCCTGTCCCCACACTTAGGTGAAACTTAAAGTTTTCGGGTCTCTTCTCTTTGGGGTTGGGGGAGGTTTGGCAGGTACTCAGCCAGATTCACTCAGCACATGTTTATTGGGTGTCTGCTATGTGCCAGGCTCTGTCTTAGTAGCTGGGGACTACCCAGTAAACAGAAGTAAGTTCCTGTCCTCATGGAACTTACTTTCTGGTTAAATGAAAGATTGAAAAATAAGAAAATAGGAAATTTTTACAGTGGAATAAGCAACAGCAGCCATGAGTTCAGATACCTGTTAGTTATTAGTTATTGCTTCAAAACATAATGGCTTGAAACAACAATAAACATTTATTATTTTATAGTTTCTGTGGGTCAAGAATTTGGGAACTGTTTAGCTAGGAGTTAATGGCTCATGGGCTCTGAAAAGTTTCTATCAGGTTGTCAGCTGGGCTGCGGTCATTGGCAGGCTTGACCGTGACTGGAGGATCTGCTTTCAGACTTGCCCACGAGGCTGGCAAGTCGGTGCCAGCTATGGGCAGGAGATTCAGTTGTTCTCCTGGTGGACCTCTCCATGGGATTGCTCGAGTGTCTTCATGCCATGGCTGGCTTTCTCAGAGCAGGCAATCCAAGAGAGCACTGCAGATCTGCAATGTCTTTTATGACCCAGTCTTGGAGCTTCCACACTGTCTTTTCCTTAGTATCATACTGCTTTGCACAGATGTGACTGGCAGGACGCAAGGATCACTTGGCCCTTTTGGAGGGTGGCAACTACAAATATTAGGTTATAACAAGGGAAATCTCATATCAGGAAATGTTAAAAGGCATTCCAAGCCATTCATTGGCCTAGAACTATAGAACATCACATAAAATTCGTGGGCTATCACCTGCCTTTGGATATGCCTGATTATCTGAAAGTTTATTGTAAAACGATCTGCTATGCCTCACCACGGGAACTAAGTATTTCACTTCTCTCATTTATGAGCAGAATCCAGATCTGTCTTTGTCTTTTTATCACTGCTGTGGTCTCCCAGATAGAGAAGGGTGGAGGTTGGTGATAATTCTTCAGATGCACAGAGACCCTCAGAACAGTTGGCAAAGCCATACCCTGAGAGCAGCGTCATCTTGAAAAGGTACCACTTCTAAAATGGGTACATATAGCAGACGTCTGTGGGATTTGCCAGCCTCCTGGGTGCCCCACCCATATTCCCAAATACTGTGGCTGTCCTAGAAGCTGCCATGTTCTTAATGATCTCACCCTCAAACTACAGTTGACTGGAGCACGGGTGAGCCCGTGAGCCAAGGCGGGCCAATGCATCCTTTCTCTAGAATTGATAGACTTGAGGGGAAGTCCTTCTCTAGTAGAGAAGGCTTAAAGCAAAAGAACTGGGAACCGTTGCCCACCATGTTTCTAACTGGAACACTGGAACAAGCCAGTCAGCACTGAGAGATCAGGAAGCCAACACACACACACGCACACACACACACGCACGCACGCACACACATGCACGCACGCACACACACGCACAGACGAGACGGGGTTCCAGAAGTGCTTGTGGCCCTGGCTCCTGTGCTCTGGGCCCAGCATCATCCTTGGTTTCCAGGAGCCGAGGGATTACAGCTTTGCCTGAGCTGGGTTAAGCAGGGATATTTTTCACTTAGAACTAAAACAGTAACAGGGAAAGTCAAGGACTTTTGCTTGGTGGCCTTATGAGCCTTGGTTTGGGGTGGGGACAGAGAAGTGATTCAAAGGGGAGGAGGGTGGATAGAAAAAGCAGCTGGGCAGGGGATGAGGGTGCGGGGAGCCATCCAGGGCTAAGGCTTCCGGGAGAAGAAAGATGGGGCAGACCGGAGGTGGGTCACCAGAGCCCATCTGCCACAGGACTCTCTGACAGCTGCTGGTGAGTCTGTCACCTCCGCCTGAGAGATGGGTGAGTCTGTCACCTCCGCCTGAGAGAGGGGTGAGTCTGTCACCTCCGCCTGAGAGAGGGGTGAGTCTGTCACCTCCGCCTGAGAGAGGGGTGAGTCTTTCACCTCCGCCTGAGAGGGGTAAGTCTGTCACCTCTGCCTGAGAGAGGGGTGAGTCTGTCACCTCCGCCTGAGAGAGGGGTGAGTCTGTCATCTCTGCCTGAGAGAGGGGTGAGTCTGTCACCACTTCCTGAGAGAGGGGTGAGTCTGTCACCTCTTCCTGAGAGAGGGATGAGTCTGTGACCCTTGCCTGAGAGAGGAGTAGCACCTCTTTCCTCCTATTTAGCATTTGCCTCTAGCCAGGACATGATTCACAAGCTGGCAAGTGTGGTGCTGTCAGTTAGGTCCGGGGTCACCTTGGAGCCACTCCTACCACTCTACACCCTGATGTGGACAGGGATCCGCTTTTTCCTCCCCTCTCAGTTGCCCTAAGGTGGGCCAGTGAATCCCTCCTGCCCCAGGCCTGAGAGGGCTGCTCCGATGGGAGCCAGAGATGCACAGGCTGGGGGGTTGATGTCCCCTCGTGCAGTGCTTCTCCATTCCCTTTGGGGAGCAGAGAGGAAGCAAGGACAGTGCCCACCTGTCTGAAGGACAGTGCAAGGCCCTGGCAGGACGTGGTCGGCGCACCCGATGGGTGAATGAAGGAAGGGCTGTTTACAAAGTGCTCGCAAGGTAGGAAAGTCAGTCATGGCTGTTGCGGTGCTGGTAAGCCTCCACCACCTCTTGACCTGCAGGACAAGGGAAGGGACTGACATGGGAGTCAGAGGGAGGAGGCCAGCCTGCAGGAGCTGGGCCTTCAGGAGAGGGGTCCAGGAACCTGGTGCCCGGGCAGGGATGGAGCCAGCAGAAGCTACCCTACCTTGCTCCCTCCTTCCCACAGCAGGGTGGGGAAGGGTGGGGACGGGCTCCAGAGGGGCGACCCATGCAGTCAGTGCAGGCAAGATGCCAGGCCAGCATGGGTGGAGCCCATGTTTCTCCAGAAAGGGCCACAGGGAGGCATGCTGCAGACCAGGCACGTCACTCTGGAAAAGCTGACCACGTTGATAATTACAGAAGCTGGAGGTGGCAGGATCTCGTGGCATGTCTGACTTTATCTTCTTGTCAGGGCAGGAGAAGGTCTCCAGGGAGAAGGAGGTGACATCTACAGTTAGCCCAAGGCCAGGAGGGATTCAGCTCAGACTCTGCTCTTAAAACCAGCACCGGTTTCTTTGAAAATGTGGCAGGTTCTAATAATCATCTGAGGGAAATTTGCTTTAATAGCCAGGACATATTTTCACAGGCATTTTCTGAGATGGATGATGCAATTAGAGTAGGCCAAGAGAATGAAGTATGAGGTTTATAAACTAAGATGTACATGGATGTTTATGCTCTTTGGCAGCCACAGATCTATGAATAGTTCTCTGTTCCTTGAGCTCAGGGTAGTACTCGTATTCTGCTCTTTGTGTCAGAGCAGTATCTCCTCCCCAAAGGCCATCCTTGTGTTTGGCATAAATCACAGTGCAAAGAGAAACCTCGTCAAAGAGGTGCCTTCCTTGGTTGGCCCCTGCAGTGCATCTGAGAAGTACCCCCCGAGTGGACTGGCATGGGTGCTCTCTGGCTGTTAGAGCTGAGCTCTGGGCAGGGAGAAGGGTTCAAATGGGCAGAACAGCAAGAGGACTGTGCGTTCCTCTCTCGGGGGAGGGGACGAGGCCCACCGCCCTCTCTGGCTGGAAGGCACTCTTGTGCAGATGGAGTTCACGGGGCATTCCTTGCATGTGGCTTACCTCTCTTTTCTTTGAAGTCGTTGTCTGGCTGCCATTTCCCAAGCCAAATCTAATTGTAAAATTCTGAGCTGTTGGCACAAACTCTTATTTGCTGCTTACACTTCCTGGTTTAAGCTAGTTTAGGCTTTCTCCCACTACCTGGGCAGGGGTGTTCTCAGGACAGTGGTTCCCGGGGTGATCCCCAGCCTTATGCAGTGTGATCTGCCTGGAGCTCAGCCCCTCCAGCCAAGCCACCATGGGGCCTTCTCCCTGTAGGTGGCTTCTTGGGACTTGTCCCCCACAGCCCCAGCCCTCTTGGGGGTCACCATGGAGACATGGCCTGTCACTCCAGGTGACTTAATCACTGGGGAAAGCCCAGCCGGAGGCTTTCCGTTGGTTTTCTGCCTCCCAACACAAATGCTGAAGTGGTGGTGGCCTCACATGGACTCGTCAAAGAAAGGCCTTTTGATCCCAGGCTGGGGAGGCCTGTCCCCGCGTGCTCCCACTGCTTCCCTGTGGAACTGTGCGTCCAGCCTCCCAGCCGGGCCTCTCCTGGGAGGCAGCTGACCTGAAAGTGATGTTATTTTTTTAACGTGGGTTTTCATACCCAGAGCAATAATATTTTCAGCTGGTTATTGAGGCTGATTAGCTAGCCCCAGGCCTCCATTTGGTTAAATAGAGCCGCCCTCACAGATGTATTTTGGTACAGTGCGAATCCAGCGTCCTGAATGGGATTGAGTTAACCCAAATGGTGGTCGGCCATTGGCCCAGAGCCTGGGCCCTGCACAGCCGTCTGGCTTTGTTCCCTTGGTGCCAGACCATGAGGCAGGGCTTCCAGGGGCAGCAGGACACTGGGTACTTCTCTCCTCTCCCCGGAAAAGGGCTGTGGGTTGGCTTTAGAACGTTCAGCCTCCTTAGAGATACAATGGCCAGCTCTGTCACTTACTGCCTCTGTTGTATTTGAATCAGTTGTTTGGTCTCTCAGAGCCTCAGTTTCTTCATCTGTAAATTGGGAGCGATAATACCTACGGTGTATTATCAGTACTCCAAAAGGTACGTGCATGTGCACACGTGTGTGTGTGTGTGTGCTCGCGCACGTGCATGTCAGTTTTAGAGGATTGTTGGAGAGTGAAGAGGGGGAAAATTACAGGAAAAAAGTCAAGAAGAAAGAGCTCCCCTCTCACCTTAAAGTATCTCAAGAATTGCTCACTCCCTCAGGGCTCATCTTGATGGAGGAGGAATTGGCCTCTGGAGAGAGGCTCTGATGGGCAGCCCAGTGGGAGGCAGGAGGCCGCGGTGAGGCCACGGTGCCTGTCCTTGCCGCTGTGTGACCTTGGGCCAGCCCTTCACTTCTCTGGGCCTCAGGGTCCAGCCCTGTGAAGTGAATTCCTTCCAGAACCACCGTCCCACAGCCCTTGATGCAAGTGATCGTAGTGGTCACATTTCTCCCTTGGGGAAAATCATTGGATCCTGGCTCTCCATTAGAAGAGAGATGGCAAGTCAAGGAAATGCGCTCACTTTGGATGGAAACAGGCCTGGCTGCCTGTGTGGACGTCCCAACCGCTGCCTGCACTTTCTCTTCATCCAGGAGGGTCTTCCAGGCGTGCCTGGGGAGGAGTCGGGCCTAGACCCTGGGCCATGACGTTGCCTTGAACACAGCGATGAGGGCTGGGGTCTGACTGCACAGTGGGGTGCCTGGGGGAGGAGTTTGGGTCCGCCTGAGCTGCTGTCATTTCCTTTCTCTTTTGACATAGTTGTTCTTTTGGACTGAGGCTGACAAATCCTTGGGTGGTGGATTTTGAAATGGTTATAAATAATTTTTAATTAGCTCCTTTGTCTAAATGAGAAAGGCAAGCCTACTCGGGCTTCTTGTTAACGCGAGGCCTTTCATCCGCTTGGCAAGTGCGTCAGACGTGACTGAAGAGCCCCTCGTGATTCCAGAAAAATGAAAAAGTCTGTTTTTTGGGGCCTCTCTTCTTTAGAGCTCAGGTCCCACTGGCTTAGCTAACGATTTGGAGTCCCAAATTTCTTGGTGTGTTGAGAAAGAGTGTGCGCTGGGCTTAGAGGTTCAAGTCTCAGCCCTGCCACCTCCAGCTCCACGACTGAGTGACTTGCTTCCCACTGTGGACCCTTTTGATCTCTGTGTACAGAAGAAGGGATAGAGTGGCAGCCCCTGCCCTCCCGTGACACCACCTGGCTCTTTTGAGGTTCAGATAACATCTAAAAAATCTCTGTATGTTCACTTTGTAAACTGAAAAGCTGGAAAAGGTAAGGCATGCATACCGTTGCTTTTCCTTACAAGGTATAATAATCACGATGGTGAGAATTATGGCAGCTGTTTGAGTATTTATTATGTGCAGGACTCCGAGCTGAGAACTTTCTCACTTCTGTCTGCACAGTTGCCCTGTGCATAGGTGCTGGTCCCATCTGCATTTTACAGAGAGGCTAAGCCAGTTGTCTAAGGTCACACAGCTTGTAAGGTCTGAGTGACCTCAGGCAGCCTCTCAAGGCTTCCAGTGTGGTGGCCGGCAAGAGGCTGTGATTCCATTGGTCCAGGTGCGGCTGAGCATCAGTGTTTGCTGGTGCTCCTGGTGATTTTGATGTGCAGCTGGCGAGGAGAGCCACTGCTCTGAGAACCAGTGTCCAAGGGAGAGTGCAGAGTAGTTTGTGCCGGACGTTGGGACTCCTTGGCCAGGCCTCCTTCTCTGGGCCTCAGTTTCCTGCCCTGGAGGAGGGCATTGGTCAGGTAGCCTGTAGGGGGTCTTCTCCAAGGGGCTCAAAGGTTCTATAACTATAAGAAGCTCATGAGCAAATCTGTTATACATATTTTCTATGTGTGTGTGTGTGTGTGTGTGTATATATATATATATTATTATTATTTTTTTTAATCCTCTTTTAGGCAGAATATGAAGTTACTCCAGATGAAAAACTGGGAGAGAAAGGGAAGGAAATTATGACCAAGTACCTCACCCCAAAGGTAAGAGCCCTCTCAAACCCCACAGCAGGAGGAATGGGAGGCCTTATCCAGGAAGATGGGACCCCAGATCTGTGCTGCACCACATGGGGAACTGTCATGTCCAGGCTGGCAGCTGCTGTTGGTCCCCAGAGACCCTCAGTTCTCGTGGTCCACCAGAGTGCCCAAGCCCAGCAGCACCAAGAGGTGGCTGGTCCTGGCCAGGCCTGGAGGAGGGGAGGGAACCTGTTTCAAGGACCCTCATGCAGTCCACACCCAAGTGTTTGTGGCAGGACAGGTGGAGGCCCAGCTGAGGTTGGAAGTGCTCAGGAGAAAGGGCTCCGCTGGGGTGTCTCTGACAGGTGGGTGTGGAGGGGAAGGGTCCAGAGGTGACCAGAAGGGAGAAGGGGAGGCCCAGCTGCATTGGCAGAGCATGCCACCTAAAACTGAGACTGTCAGTGACACACACAGAAGAATGCAGAGAATTCTGAAGTGTATTCATAAGGCTGGTTGAGGGAATAGGGGTAGCCCCATCCTCAGGGTCCTGTCAGCCTTGGTTCTTTGGAACCTCCTCTTTCTTAACTCAACTTGACAGAGGAATGTGTTCTCAACCCATTTACTGTTCTAGTCCCAGCTGTTCTACCCATTCGGTCAAGCCAGGTTCCCTCACTGGGCCTCAGTTTCCCTTTCTTAAAAGTAGCCTCCCATCCAACCCAGCTCCCAGAGGCGTTGAGAGCCTGAGATGAGATGTGCGTGTGAACAGCTTTGTGTGTGTCCTGTACCTCTGGGGCCAGTGGTGGCTTCACGCTGCTCAGGACCATGGACACTGTGGGCACCAGCCCCCTTGGGAAGGGTGCTGCTCATGGTGGCCATCCCAGGCTGTACTAGCCTGAAGTGACACAGCCTGGGGATGAGGTCCTGGCCACCAGCCTTTCCCCACCCCAGACACCTCTCTCAGCACTGTAGCCCTCGTTCTCACACAGGTGTGTTCCTCTGCAGCACCTGCAGTGAGCCGTGGCTGTCCCCCTTGCGGGGCGGCCCTGCCTCACACCACAAGTGTTGGTGTCGGTCCTGCCACTCCCAACGGCCAACCAAACAACCACCCTAAATGCGCACAGCACTTGTCATTTCCTTGCTGCTTCCCCTGCTGTTTCTAGGTCTGCTTCCATCATAATCATGCACTTCTCTTCATGTGAATTGCAAACACCCCCAGTCCTTTTGCGCTTTTCAGAAATGACAGGATTAATGCTCGTAAAACGCCTCCAGATGCAGAGCAGGGCTGTGTCACTCCATCTGCGGGGCCGTTGGGTGGCGTTGCCTCGCTGTGGCCCAGATATGGACCTGTTGGAGACTATGAGGTTCTCGGGGGAAAGTGGTCAAGGAGGAGATGTCTGAGCAGGGCCCCAGTTCACCCATAGTCACTGCCAATGACGTATCAGTGAGGTTATAGGTGGGTGCACTTTTGATCTCCTGGCCACCACTCAAAACAGCGTGAACACCCTGGGCATAGGCAGGTGCCCTGAGCTCAGAGGCAGCGTCACCCTGAGGGGTGTCAGTGCCCCAGAGGGGATGATGATAATAGTCCCTGCTGAGCCTGACAGTTTGCCAGACGCCTGTGAGACACTATCTCTGATGGGCCCAGCATCCATGAGAAGTGCCCCTTCCCATAGACAGGCTGCCAAGGCCACGAGGGGAGTGACTTGAGAAGGCTGCTCAGCTGACAGCGTCTCCACCTGCCCTTTGCAAAGGCATCTGCCACTGTGACTCACCATGGCCCGGTCCAGCTCTCCATCTGCACCCTCTTTGAGACTATCCACCCACATGCGTCCCCCCCAAACATTGGCAACTGACGTATTGAGGACTTGCAGTGTCAGGCACCACCTCATGTAGTCCTTGCTGCACCGCAGGTGCAGGTTCTATTGGCTCCATTCCGACAACTGAGGAAGGGGAGGCTCGGGAGCTGTCATGCCCCAGGTTGCACAGTTAGGAAGTGGCAGAACTGCGATTTGGAGCAATGGGTGTTCCCCTGGGGGGCTCTGTTTCCTGCTGCTCCCCTTCACTGTCCTTCTGCTGTCTGTTGGCCTGGCTGGGCTCTGCAGGGAGGGTGGAGTACTCCCTTGCCCAACCTCACTGGCTGGAATGAGCTTTCTTGGCCTGTCCATGTGCAGGGCATGTGCAGACATTGGGGCTGCTGCTGGGAGCTGCTTACCTCTCTCACCCCCTGGCCAACACCATCCAGAAGCCTCTACAGCCCCTGATCTGGGCTCTCCAGATCTCTCTACCTCTGCTCAGCGCTGCCTCCATCTCCTGGAGGGATGGAGCCCAGACTCCCCATCAGCTCAGACGGCTTTACAAGTGCCTCTGAGCCTGCCAACATTTTTTCCTTAAGTACTCCTTGATTTTTGAAATTTAAACCACACCACATGTTATGGCCCAGGGGCCTGGGAGGTGGGGTGTCAAAGCCATCCCTGGGTTGACTGTTTTCTTACAATAAATTTTACACTGCCCTCCCCGTCCTTCTCATAGCAGCTTGCTCAGGAGCTTTGTTTACTTCTCTGTATTGCACGTGTCCCAGGTGTAGGGGCGTGAGGGGCTGAGGCCCCAGCATTGGCTCTGAGGCCTTCAAACAGCCCCCAGAGCCATTGTCCTCAAACCCAGATTGTCCTTGACTTGGACAGCCTCCTCAAGGTGCAGCTTGTGCGTCTCAGCAAGCAGGGCTTTCCAAAGAGGAGACTATAGTGCACTGATCCCTTGAGAGGCTGTGAAAAAAGGCCTCTGTGCTCTGTCACGTCTGGGCAAGACTGCATGCTGTATCTACCCCTGGTGAAGATTCACCCAGCACATATTAAAGGCTCTGAGAAGTCCTGCAAAAAGAAACCCGTTTCACTGTTAGCAAAACATTTCCAAAACTTATTTGACCACAAAACTCCCCCCCCCAATTTTACGCCCTGCCGAACACACCTTTGGCTGCAGAACATGTCCACAAGTCTTCGTGACCACGTGTCTGTCTACTCTAGCATGCTCTTTCCTGTTTCTCCCAGTCCTTCACTGGCTGCAGCCACGCTGTTTCCCAGTCCCATCTTGACGCCCACACCTTGTTGCCTTTGGTCAGGCTCTCCCCTGGAAGGCCCTTCACTGGAAGGCACTGCTCTCTGCTCAGTCTTTCTCACTTCTGTGTCCCTGCTTAGCCCAAGCGCCTCCAGCTGCAGAGATCCTCCACCTCTTGCCAGAACCCGTTGCTCTCACCTGGGTGGTCTCTGAGCACGCTGTTCCATTTTTGTGAGTCCATGCCTGGTGGTGGAGGAGCCCACCTTGCAGAGTGGGACAACACAAACAGGAGCTGCCCCTGGCCCAGCCCAGGCAAGCCAGGGGGGGCTTCTAGGAGGCGATGCTGCTGCATCAGGTCTTAGAGGAGGAGGAAGCTGGATGCAAAAGAAGAGAAAGGAAAAAGACCTTTTATGGGCAAAGGTATAGAGCAGTGTGCTTTTCACCTGTGGGTGTGCTGCCCCTGGGGGCATTTGGCATTGTCTGGAGATATTTGTAATTGGCACAATTGGTGGTGGTGTCGGGGGGTGCTGTTGGCATCTATTGAGTGGAGCCCAGGGATGCTACTGAACATCTGCAGTGCACATGACAGCTTCCTAACACAAAGAATTATCTAGTGGAAAAACGTCAGTAGTGCCAAGGCTGAGAACCTTGGTATAGGGGTAGGAAAGGGCAGGGGGTGGTCAGTACTGTGGGAGTGGGAAGGTAGGGGGAAGGGACCTCTGGGCTGCAGGGCCTGGGAAACCACAATGAGGAGGTGGCAGCGGGGAGCCCCCAGGCTTCGAATGCCATTCATATTTTAAGACATGCCCTCGTGAATTGTGGATCCATTCATGGATTAATGGGTTAGTGGGTTATCCAAGAATAGACCGGTTGCTTTAGGAGGAGAGGAAGAGAGCAGGTTAGCATACTCTTGCCCCCTCGCCATGTGACACCCTGCACCACCTTGGGACTCTGCAGGGAGTCCCCACCAGGAAGAGGCCCTCACCAGATGTGCCCTCTTGACCTTGGACTTCCCACCTCCAAAACTGTAAGAAATTTCATTTCTTTATAACTTACCCAGATTCAGGTGTTCTGTTATAAGAAACAGAAAACGGACTAAGACAGTGGCTTAGGAAATCCACCTCCACACCCCACAGAGGCAGGGTTCTTAGCTCATTAGAAAGAGATGATGGTATCTGTTCTCTGTGTGTCCCCTGCCCCAGCACAGTTCCGGACACACGGTTGTCAACTGATGCAAGTTAGTGTGAATGAAACAATGCGGGGAGCCCTAGGAAGCTCCCCGTCATGGACCCTCACCTCTCCTGCCTTATGTCTCTGGGGAACTGGCTCTTGGCTGGCTCTCATCACATCTGGGTGTCTCACATCATGTGTTTTCTGGAGGACTGGATGGATGGAAAACCTCTGCTGGAAGTACATGCTCATATCTGGACCTGCATTCTCCCTCCCCATGGGAGTGTGCTCTTCAAACTCTTGCTTGAAGCTTCCGTCCCAGGAGGCAAAGCCCACTCCTTAGACACTGCCTCAAATCCTGAATCCATTGCCCACACACAGCCAGCTTTGCTTTGGGGACATCACATAACCCCAGCCAAGGGTGTGCTTTGGAACGGGTGGAAAGCTGTTGGAGATCTAATAGAAAGGCAGCAGAGTGCATGAGAAGGTGAGCTTAGAATCAGGTGGATCTGGGCCCAAAGCCAGACTTGGCCTCTTAGCTGCATGGCCTTGGGAACTTAGCTTCACAGCAATGCAGGTTCCTCACCTGTCAAGGGGGTGGGGCACTGGTGGGACATTAAGTGAAACCAGCAAGTACATGGCACGGTAGCTGGTGCACATTAGACACCCCATCCATGGTGATAGTCATCTGCCTCTCCCCTCCCTTCTCTGTGCTTACAAAATCAGGCTGCTGGATGAAGAAATCATTCAGACATGGAACTCCCAGCTGTGGAGTTGTGACAGGCCAAGGAGGAGCTGGAGGGCCACCAGCCGCAGAGGGCTGTACAGAGGCTGGGCTCTTTAAAAGGCAATGTATTAGGATGATTAGTACTGGCAGCCACAGTAAACATACCCCCAAATCTCAGGGGCTTCACACAACAAAGGCTGATTTCTTTCTCATGCATAATCTGATTGGGTCATTGACTCTCCTGGGTCCTTCTCCAGCGGTGACTCAGGGAGCCTAGCTGCTTTCGTGGCTCCACCATCTTGACCATGTTGTCTCATGGCCACCACCAAAGGGAAGAGAGGGAGGAAGGAGGCACAGGAGCTTTTAACTGCCTCAACACGGTCACTTCTCGCCATGCACTGGCCAGGAGGAAGGCGGGGAAGGCAGAGAAGCAGATGGAACGCTGGGTGAGAAAACCAGGGAGGCTGCTTCTCCACGTTCTCATCCCTCAGCCCCAAGCAAAACACACTGTCTGTGTGGCAGGCTGGTCTCTGCAGCTGGCTAGACAGCCACGAGCGCCGTGTCTTATCCTCAGGTTTGTCAGCTCGGCGAAGCTGGCCTGGGGGCTGCACAGTCAAATCCCACATGTGTGCGGAGCTCCTGAGAGATCTGGGCAGCTCGCCTTCCAGTTCCCTGCAGACCAGAAGTGATGCAGGTGACAGGTGCTCAGGGGAGGGGAGGGCCACTCTCAAATGGGGCAAACCAGGAAATATTCCTAATTATAATAATAAATAAGTGATTGTGAAACCAGTATTATGTATAATCATCCATTACTACAGACGACAGTTTTGAAATACCAGCTTTATTGAGGTCTACTTCTTATACCATAGGACTCACCCTTTGAAAGTGTGCAATTCAGTAGTTTTCAAAATATTCACAGTCATGTAACCATCATTATTACCTGATTCCAGGGCCTTTTATCCCCCCAAAAGAAACTATCATACCCATTAGCAGTCATTCCTCATTCCCCGGCAACCATTAATCTGCTTTCTGTCTCCTGGCCTATTTTGGACATTTTATACAAATGACACATCGTATAATATGTCCCCTTCTGCGACTGGCTTTTTTCACAGTGGAATGTTTTCAAGGTTCATCCATGTTGCAGCGTGTATCAGCACTTCACCCTTCTTATGGCTGAATCACATTCTATTATGTGCATAAACCACGTTTTATTTATTTGCTCATCAGTGGATAGACACTTGGGTTGTCTCTCCTTTTTGGCTGTTGTGAATAGTGCTGCTGAGTACATTCATGTACAAATTTTTGTGTAAATGTTTTTATTTCTCTTGGGCATATACTTAGGAGTGGTATAACTGGTCATATGTTAACTCTATGTTTAACCTTTGGAGAAACTGCCAGCCTGTCTTTCAAAGCCGCGCACCACTTTGTATTCCCAACAGCAGTGTCTGAAGGTTCCGATTTCTCCACATCCTTATCAACACTTATTTTCTATCTTTTTTATTTTATCCACCCTAATGGGTGTGAGATGGTATCGCGGTGTGATTTTAATTTGCATTTCCCTAATGACTAATAATGTTGAACATCTTTTCATGTGCTTATTGGCCATTTGTATATCTTATTTGGGAAATATCTATTCAAATCCTTTGCCCATTTTGGGGGCAGATGGCATTGTTTGTCTTTTTATGTCCTCTCTCTCTCTCTTTTATTTTTTATAGCTGGCCGGTACAGGGATCAAACAAACCCTGGACCTTCGTGTTATCAGTACCATGCTCTAACCAGCTGAGCTAACTGGCCAGGTGTTTGTCTTTTTAATGTTGAGTTGTAAGAGTTCTTTATATGTTCTAGATACAAGTTCCTTCTCAAATATATGATTTGTGAATATTTCATCTCATTCTGGGGATTGTCTTTTCACTCTCTTGATGGTGTCCCTGGAAGCACAAGTTTTTAATTTTGATGAAATTCAGACTTCATTTTTGTTACTTGTTTTTAAGTGGCTTATTTTCATTTTGTCTTATCTGTCCTTGTAAGAAGGCCTCAGTTTTTTGAGGAACAGGGCACATACGGGACAAACTAAGCAAATTCTTGTACACATTTGGACCCATGAAGTGGTCTTCCACTGGAGAAACAAAGTGCGATTCCCTGTTGAAAAGCTCAGGGCCAGGCCTGGTCCTTCACAGACACTCTACCCTTACCCTTCTTGACCTGCCAGCAGTCTCCAGGCTTTGAGCCCCTCCACGTCCAGCACTGCACTGGCATCTCACTGACCTGCTTGTTGATCTTCCTAGCAACTCCCCAAGATGTGTGTTAGTGTACCCATTTTACGGATCAGGCAACTGAGGTTTGGGAAGATAAGAGGCTGGTCTAGGATGGTAGAGCCAGGGCTTAAGCGGAGCCACTGTGACCTGCCTCAGCAGCGTTATTTGTAGGACACTTTGCTGTGGTTCATTATAACTGGGCCCATGAGCAGCTGTGCCAGGTCTCCATCATTGAACTGTCTCACCTCAATTACCGGGGCCTGGCAGGTGGTACCAGTTTCAACGTGGGTTTGTTGAAGAGTATCAGTGGATTCTAGGGAAAGCTCAAACCCGGCAGATGGTCCTGCTGAAAGGGCCGGCATCAGGTTCCTCCTGGACGTTGGGGTGGACAAGTGGGTTGGGGCAGGCTTCTGATGCGAACCAGCTTGGCGTTCCTTTGTGGGATGCTGGGAGTGCCCCAGCTCAGGCGGCCCGGGGAGTGCCTTTCTTGCCAAAGGTCCGGCAGGATATTGTTCTCTGGGCCCTCCATAGACACAGGGCTGCCTCTTTGTTTCTATAAACAATGATAGGGTAAGACAGGGAAGTTTTGTTCTTGTTAAGGGGGAAATTACCCCCCATCAGGCTGTGTTTCTGCACAAAAGAAATCTATTCCTAGTGCTTGTATGGCTCTCCGGAAAACATCTACCTTTTACAAGTAAAGAGCTTGAATGAAAGGAAATAATTATTCCAAGTTCCTTCTTTCTTCGGCCCCCCACCTCACTGCACCACGTCCCTGGCACCTCCCCCATTCCCACCCAGACACCAGCATCCAGGAGCCCAAGCAGGCTGGTTCTCAGCTCCTTGGCCTCTGAGGTAGCCAGTGGCTTCACCCCTTGTCCCCAGGACCACCTGGAACCCCAGTCCTGCCACTTTCCATCTGTGTGTCCTTGGAGTTGGGTACGGGGCTGATAACAATGGTGCTCATCCGTGCTGGTGGCCGTCAGTCATTCCTGCCCACCTTCACGGTTCTTTCTGGGAGTATTTGCAGACCATCCTTACAATTACCTACATAATGTTTTTCTTTCAAACAACTCATCTTTTGACTTAAAAGAATTTTAAAAGGAATTTGCCTGGAAAACCAGTATTGATTAATCATACATAAAGATAACTGGAAAAATTGGTTTTAAATCCAAGCTAGATAGTTTTTTACCTGCCTAAGGCTCTGAGCCCTGAAGCCTCCTTTCTCTTTGTTTTAAGGGAGATTAGTGAGTGTTAGAGGCGTGCTAACCAAATCCTGGCACCACACTGAGACTTTCTACTTGATGATGAGAAACTTGAAGGAGAGTTGAAGAGAATAACGTTTTCACTGAGTATTCAGTATTATATAACTGTGGCCCTGAACCTCCTAAGACCATCTCATCATCTTTGGAGAATGCTGGGCTAACCCCCTACTTCCCAACTATGATTCATTATGGAAAAGCTGGTTTGTTATTGGTAGAAGCAGCATGGCCTAGAGCAAAGAGCCCAGATTAGAAGTCAGGCTCATTCCTGGATCTCCCTTCCTGGGGTCTGTGGCCTTGGGGGTGAGAGTGGCTTAGGGTCTGCCTATCCATCTTACCAACCCACAGTCTCTAGGGCAGCCCAGGGCATGGAATATGGGAGGACTTGGACAAGTCCCCCGATTCTGAGTGCTTGCTGCATCCTCCATGGGGTTTGGGCTCCCAGCCCCTGGCCCTGGCCCCGGCTTTCCATCTCTGATGAGATCACATGGCCCCCAGAACAGATCTCCATTCTGTTAACGAATCTGGTGAGCTCAGAGGCCACCTTTGCTTGAGCGAAGGGTCTGGCTGAGAGGCGGGCTGGGGTGGAAGGCAGCTGGGCCAGCTGGGCCAAGCACCTGACTTTTCCAACTTCCTGACAAAGCGCTGAGATGCGAGGGCCTTGAGAAAGGAACTTCCTGGGGTTTTCTCAAGCAACAGTAGTGAGTGATGGCGGCTGAGCCTCTTCCTCTTCCATTTTTGGGAGCAGCAGAGAGAGGAATTCAAAGGAAATAAAGCCACATTTGTGCTCACTAGCTGTGCTGGCACAAGACAGAAGGGAGCTAGCATTTACTGAGCAGCTGCTACAGGCCTGGAACTTGACGCTCCATGTTTTACGAAGTCCCCCTAGCTGTCTGAAATGACGAGAAGTGGGCTTACCTAGGATGGGCCACAGCACCCAGGAGAATCTCAGGGGCCACCCATCCCAGGCCTTGCAAACAGTTTTAGCTACAGATTTCCAGTGTGCAAACGATAAAGAAGATCTGTGGTTGACCAGGCTGGCGGCTGGACCCCCCTGGTAACACACCTTAGAAGAGCAGACTAGAATGTTCCTCATTGGGCTCTCCACAACCTTGTGCTAGATACGTGGAAAGAAGGCCTCAAAAGGAAGGCTCCCTGACTAGGTTTTCCTCTTCCTACTGTGGCTGGCCTGCAGCAGGGCTGGAATTCCTTTGAGGTTCTTATCCTTTGGGCCAGTATGTGTCTAAATGCTGAGACATTTGTGATGTCTGAGCAAAGCAGAGAAGGGTGCTGGTGCCAGCCCTTCCACCATTGAAGCACCGAGTCATTAACTCTCTCACACTCCTTATTTTTTTTTTTTAAAGATGACTGGCAAGAGGATCTTAACCCTTGACTTGGTGCTGTCAGCACCACACTCCCAAGTGAGCGAACCGGCCATCCCTATATAGGATCCAAACCCATGGCCTTGGTGTTGTCAGTACCACACTCTCCCAAGTGAGCCACAGGCCAGCACTCTCTCACACTCCTTTACTGAGGGTGAGTTTTAATGGGTAGATGGGAGAAAGTAACATTAATTTAGCACCCACTGTATGCTACAAGCTTTACATCTTTACTTCATTCCATGTTTGTGACAGCCCTGTGCAGTAGACACAATTGTCCACATCTTACCCTAGGCAAAGTTCTTTAGCTAATAATAGTGAAACTGGGAGATTTGAAAACAGGGACTCTAACAGGTATTTGTATGCTAATGTCCATAACAGATTACTCAGAATCTCTGAAAGGTAGAAACAACCCAAGCAAACGTCCATCAACATATATGAATGAATAGGCAAAATGTGGTGTATCCATACAATGGAATATTATTCAGCCATAAAAAGCAACAAAGTTCTGATACGTGCTACAACATGGATTAACCTTGAAAACATTACCCTGAGTGCAAGAAGCTAGACACAAAAGTCCACATTGTATGATTCCATTTATACGAGGCATCTAGGATAGGCACATTCATAGAGACAGAGAGTAGATTAGAGTTAACCAGGGGATTGGAAGGAAGGGGGGAATGAGGAATTACCGCTTCCTGGGTACAGAGTTTCTGCTAGGGATGATGGAAAATACCGAAAAAAGATAGTAGCAATCGTTGACATGATGAATGTAATTAATACCACTGAATTGAACACTTAAAAATGGTTAAAACGGTGAACTTTATGTTATGTATATTTTACCACAGTAAAAGAAAAAGAAAGTAAAATAAAAAGAGTGTGAAGCTGGAGTATATCCCGTGTCTGTCCAATTGTGGAGCCTGTGATCTTTCTCCTCACTGCACTGTCTTCTCAAAAGTTAACCAAACACTAAATTTCCCCTGCATCAGCCTCCCAGGGGCAGCAAGGATGACAGGACCGGCTGAAGGAGCAAGTCTGGGAGGCGAGGTGGGGCTGACGGCCGACTGATGGCTCCTGGCCCCAAACCTGGGCCTCGGCTTCCTCTTTGCACTGTGGTGGTAGCATTTTCTCATGTCACAGTCTCTCTGTGCAGTATTTTAAATGACTATGTAATTGTCCTTCAAATAGACGTACCGCTCCACCCCCAACCTTTCCTGGAAAACAAATTGTCCTCGCCCACAGCCTGATTTCATTTCAGCTCCTCCTGATGTCCTTGAGGTGATGTGCCCAGCTGGGGCTCCTCACAGCAGGCTGGAGCAGGCCCATCTAGGTCCCTTTTCCTTTCTCGTGACCTTCAAGGTCAGAAAATTGGATGTCCCTTTGATGCTGGTGGAGCCGGCTCTGCCTCTGACTCCTGTTCCTCTGTGTGTGGATGGTATTTCCTGCCCAGAATTCCTCCCTTCGGAGTGGCTGGAGACAGGAAAATTGGCCACAGGTTTCCTGCGGGCACTTGCGCTGCCCAGCTCTGTCTTAGGTGGGCAGTGATGCTGGTCCCTGTGGCCTGAGCTTGGCCGATATTCTGTGTGACCTGATGGGCCCCCTCCATCTGTGGGCCTTGGGCAGAGAAATGACATCACATGAGGGATCAGTGATTTTGGTTGAATTCCTGGATCTTAGGAGATTCCTGCCCCTCCTTCATTCCTCAGCCCTGTGGAATGAAATCTTCACTGGAGAAAAATCCAACACAATTTCAGATCGAAGCTGCTTTGGAAGCTGTGGAACGGGAGGGTGGTGGGTGTTCCCTCACCACTTACACACAAAGAATGAGGGCCACCCCCGTCGTGAGCATGCTGCACCCAGCGCCTTGGGACCAGAACCCCACCATGAGCTACCTGCACATGGGTGCGTGGGCCTGGGCAGAGCTGGCCGGATGCAAACCACTCACCAGGAAAAGTCCCACTTCTGCTTGTGCGGCTGCTGCGGTCTCACGAGCCTCGCGTGCACAGCCTGTGTACACAGCATCCTCACACTTAGGGCCACAGGTCATGACCAGGGATTATTGAATTGACAGAGCTCGGCTGGCCACTCACTCTGCATCCGGGCGCATCGCATTTTGTTAATTATCGTCTTTTGCTTTTGACGTAAGGGGTGGAGGTCTAGGTCAGGGTCACTGTGTATTTTCCTTTCGTCCTCATTAAAGTTGGCCGGCTCTCAGGGCCCCTGGTTAAATTCTGCCCGTGTTTAAAAATGTCTTTTCTCACTTCCTGACCCCTAAGAATCCTTCATCCTGATTTCTGCGAAGCCACTTGAACAGCAGAACAGCAGAGCTAATGTGGGTCAAGGTCTTTCAAGTCCAGTCTGCTTTCTCTTTCTTGAAGGGTGGCGTTCCTTCACACCTTGGAACCCAGGTGGCTGGGTCAGCAGGGCACTGTGAAGGGGCTGGACTGAACTCCCCCCACTCAGAGACTGGGCTTGCTCCCAGCATTTCCTGGCCTCATAGTCCCTCATTCAGTTGCTGATACCCATGAGCCTGCTGTGTGTTTGGGGTCCTCAGAGGCAATCCTGCCATCTTAAAGTTTCCAGAAAAGAGTCAGTTTTGCCATAAGGAAAAAAATGAATTCTTTCAGAGCCTCGGTCCTCTTGGAAGACTTCCTGAGCACAAACGCCAGGAGTCAAAGGATGGAAGCGTCCTCCTCATTGCCCGGCCAGCCCCCCTTCTTCACCCTTTGGGCCTTGGTCAAGCCTGGCCTTGACCATGAGGCCACCTCTGGGAGCTCTCCCTCCTGGGTGCTGAGAGGCTGCCCCACATGCAGCTGCCCACAGTCCTTGCCAGCCTGGAACTCCTGCCATTAACCAACTGACTTATTCCATGACATCCTTGGGGTGGAGCTGATGACCCAGGCACAGACTGGACACTCAGGGAACCTGTGTGGCTGACAGATTGAATTAGTTCGCAGCCCAGCTGGAGGGGATTTCTGACTGGTCACAGCAGTGGCCCCACCTCCACTTCTGCTCGCAAAGACAACTCCCATCTTGAAGTCTCTTCCTGGCCTGGCAGGATAACCAGCTACCCCAGAGTCACCACCAAAGAGGTGCAGGAGATCACCACCCAGAGAGTTAAGATTGCCAGAGTGGTGGCTGTGTGTCTGCATCGTAATCAAACTGTGGGCCTTGCCTAGGACAATGGGTCACTTCCAAACACAGTGTCAGGGTGGTGTTCCAAACCTCCTCCTCCACCAACCACACGAAGCTCCAGAGAGCCCCCACGAGCCCCCCAGACACTGGGTCTTCAAGCTCCTCATCAAGAAAAGATGAAGATGGCAGATCAGATGTCATCTTCCCACAGGCTTGGTGGCTGTCGGAGGCAGGAACTGGACTGCAGACGGCTCCTTTGAGACTGAGAGCCATATGCTGGATACAAGGGAGGGTCCAGGTTTTGTGGGGGCTGAACCTTACATAACTTGGGGAATGTCCTCTTTAGGAGAAAGAACTGAACATCATGTACAAAAGTGAATATTGAGAATGAGAAAAATCACAGTGAATCCCTGGAGGCTTGGAGGTGCAGGTCCTTTTCGTCTATGATCTCAATGTCCCAGACATGCTTTTGTAGAAACGCTCCCCCCTTGAAACCTGGCTTCCCTTCCCCACCTAGAGCACCCTGTAGCCTCCTAGACTGCAAACAAAGAGCCCCAAAGCTTAAGCTTCCTCTGCTTCGTGGTCTGTCTGCTTCTGCGGTGAGCGTCACCTCCCTTAGAACTTAAAAGAGGCACCTGAGTTACCTGAGGGTGGAGCTTGTCATTTTTCCAGCTTCCAGCTTGTCACTTTACCTGTCCGGCTGTGTCGTTGCCCCACAGGGCTACACCTGGCTTGGTGCTCATGCCTTGCAGCCCATCAGCTGGGCTGACCACGAGGACACTTGCTGAGGAGTTGGGGGTGTTTGAGCCGAGAGCTGCGGATATTGACATCAGACCCGGCGTGGAGCAGCATGAGCGTGGGACTGGGCTGATTTATTTTCTCCTCAATGACCCAGAAGACAGACCCTGCCTTCTTCCTTTGGTCTGTTCTTGGTCGGGGCTCATGGACTGTGCTCCTGCCTGGCCATGGGTGGAGAGAGGAACTCCTCCAGACGGACACGAGGGCGTGTGGCAGTGGCTTTTCCACATGGCGCTGAAGGTTTTGATTAAAAAGGTGGAAGAATGGCGCTTTTTCTTCCTGTCAGCCAGACCTTAAATCAGCCCTCAAGTGAGGAAACGCTCTCCGCGGCTGCCGGGCAGCAGACCTCTCCTGTCTTCTGGTTGTGATTGCACGAGCATGTTTCATTTCAAGCCAGCATTTGGGGTTGGAACGATCCCCCGGTCACCCCACCACCTCCTGCTTCCTTCGCCCCAGTTCCCGCTCCCAGAGTCGGGCGAGCCGGGCTGAGTCAGTGCATGGAACTCGGAACCAGCCAGCTTTGGGGTGGGGGAGAAGAGCCAGGCAGACGCCTGGACAGCGTCCGGAGGCCCCTCCTAGCCACCTGGCCTAAACCCCTGACTTTACAGATGGCGAAGTAGTCTGGATTCTTGGCAGCAAGTGGCAGATACTTCCCAGTTGCTCAAACAAAGGGGGAATTTATTGGAAAGATGGGGGAGGGGTTCTCATATGGTCACATGAAACCATGAGAGGGACACGGCAGTACACGGACTGGGGAACCCCTGCAACCAGGACACTTCTCTCAAGGAAAGCTCCAGGTTCTCCCCCAGCCAGCAGCCCCCAAGCCTTTCCAGCCCACAGTTTCCACCTGAGACGGACACTGACCCTCCACCCGGTTCTAACTGAGAAAACTCCAAGAAGAGCTCTTGTCACGACAGCGGGGGTTAGACCAGATGACACCATGAAGGCACTTCTGATGGGCTGACCCCTTGGTCCCCACCTCCCTTTCCCATGCTGTGAATGTACATGCATGTGCATGTACACGCATGCACAATTTATTCAACAAATATATTGAGCACCTACTAAGTGCCAGGAACATGCTCTGTTCATTTCAGCAAAGTAGAGTGGAGAGATTACAAATTTTGGAGCCAGACAAACCTAGATGTGAGTCTCGGGTCCGCCATTCCCTACCTAGTCTGTCTACAAGCATTTATGGAACACTCACTGCACACCAAGCGCTGGCTGGATTCTGATGAGACAGGAATAAAAAACATTTGGGTTCTTCAGAGAACTAAGACACACTTTCCACATCTGCGACCCTGGATCAATAAGCCCCACCTCACAGCACTGTTCCGGACAGCAAGAGAAAAGCCACATCGAGGGTCCCCCACACACAGCCTCTGCTCAGGGCCAGTGGCTGTCAGGCCAGCCCCTCACTCAGGCACCTACAGCTGCCTCCAGCCCCGGCTCCTGCTGGAGGCCTGATTCCCACCCCTGCCCCACCCACGGCCAGGCTTCCCGTAGCTGATGCAGATCCCCTCGTGAAGGGTCAAGAGGTGTTTTGTGGATGCCCCTCCCCTGATCCCATGCTAGAGGAGAAATGGGGGTGGCCCCCCAAGAAACTGCTGCCTCCATCCGTGTATGGGCAGGACAAGGCAGCCCCCTCATCTAGAAGGAAGGGGACATCCTGGAACCTTTTTCTTTCAGAGAATTTTGCCACTCTCCTGCTCAGCTTTTCCTGAAAGCTGAATCTGTCCACACTGGGAAATTGCAAATAGTTTACATGGGAATGTCAGCTGCCCACATTTGAAAATATACACATCATTAAGCCCTAAGTGCTTGCGTCTGGAGATAGAGCGGACAGTTTCCTGGGCTGACCTTTTGTCCACCAACAGAACCACTGCTAATGAGCGCTGAGCTCCTTGGTGGGATGATTTCATATGTTGAAGGGAAGCATATGTTGGACATTAGCTTGTGTGTGTCTGTGTGTGTGGTACACACAAAAGCACTAAGCAAACAGCACTTGTCAAAACATGCAGAGTCCACAGCACCTCCTCATCCAGCCCTGTGGGCCGCCAAGGACGGCTTGCTCTTCAAGGCCAAGGTCACACCCCCTGCATGCTATCTAGGAGGAACATGGCGTCCTTGGAGGACAAGCCTCGGGGACAAGGCTCTTTGGCCAGATCGCCTGGGCTTGAATCCCGTCTTTGCTCCCAGGCCCACTGTGTGACCTTGGGCAACTTCTTAGCCTATTTTTGTATCTGTACAACGAGGATAATAATAATAAAACCTATCTTGAGAGGATTAAACAAGATAACCCCATGGAAAGCTCCCATGACATGGCGTATTACTGTAAGTAGGCGCTCAGGAAGTGGCAGCGATGACGATGGTGACCACAGCAGTCGTCACTGGGAGGTGGGGTTGGGTGGAAGGTCCTGCCTGCTCAGAGGATCATCTTGGATGCAGTTGTATTGAAAGTGGGTCCTTAGGACTGGTGGGATTTGGCCATGATGGGGAGGGAAGTACTCTTTTCAGGGGAATGAACAAATGCCCAGCAGCTGGAGAGCCGGAGCTTGTCCGGGAAACAGCCAGTATGGGGCCAGAGCATTGGGGAGCAGAGGGCAGAGAGGAGAAGCAGGTCAGGCAGGACATTCGGGACCAGATCTAAGAAGGCACTGGACAACATGGTCCTGTGGGCAGTGGGGACCATCGATGCTGTTTGGTGCAGAAGAACTCCCTTGGGGGCCATTGTGTCAAATGCAAGAGCAAGTGGTGGCAGAGACCTGTGTGGAGCCCACTGAATAGTCCAAGCAAGAGAAGGGAATTCTCAAACCAGGGCAGTGAGGTGAGGATGGAGAGGCGGCGGTGGGTAGCAGAGGTACCAAGGCTACGATTGCTGTGTGTCCCCATTTGTAAAATGGGGATAGGCTGGTTTTGAGTGGGACTGATGAAGCCAAAGCTATGTCCTGGCTGAGGAGACCTGGTTTTGAGCTCATACAGCCCAGATCCAGTCCCCACTCTGAGGTGCTGATCCTGGCTCTACTGTGGGCCAGCAGGGTGACTTGGAGGGCTCCCTTCTCTCTGTTTCTTCATCTATGCCACAAGCGGGTTGAATGGGCTAAGCCCTGAAGGGTCTTCCCTGGAGAGTTCTCTGTGGTCTCTCCCGCCTCCTGCCCCATCTCGGGTCCTGAATCTCTGAACAAATATAGAGCACATGTTTCCAGAAGGCTCCGAGGGTGACACAGGGGTCAGAGGATTATTGATGGCCACTGAGAGGGTGTGGGGGGTGGTTCTGAGGGAGCTTTCATGTCCCTTCAGTTATGCTCCAGCCCTCGGTGCACCCAAGGACACCAGCCATGTATGGCTGATCCCATTTCCACTCTGACACCTTGGAACAAGAGATTCTGATGCAGGGAGATGCTTCGAGAACAAGAGTCTTGGACTCTTGTTTCTTCCTGAGGCAGGAAATGGTGTCAGTCACTTGCTCCTGTCAGTCATTCTCCGTGCGGAGAGAGACAGCAGTGCCCGGGGAGAGCAGATGCAGCCTTGGCCGGGTCGTCCTCAGGGCTGCCCAGGAGAGGGTCGACTCACGGGACAGCAGCACTCCCTGCACGCCATTCCTGCTCATTTCCCTGATCTCATGAGCCCGCCTCACTCTGTGCTGCACCTGCCCGTGCTGCCAGCTGTTCTGTGCTTTCTGCAGCCCCCAGGCTTGGCCCTGCAGTTCCCTCCGCCTGTGGACCCTTCCTCGCCTCCAGGGTCCAGCTCCGGTCTTACCTCTCCACGGCTCCCTCCCAAATGGATCTCTCATTGCCTCCCCCTCAACTATTATTGCAGTCTGCGCTCCTCGGGTCTAAGGTTAATCACTTGGCAATTATTCCAGGTGTGCCCATCTGGCCCCTACTCCTTGAGGACCAGGAGGCTGCTGCACCTGTGGGCCTGTCCCCTGTGGGCTGCTCCGGAAGCTCAGTAGCGCAGGGACGCAATAGCGCCACCTGGTGGATGACTGCTCAGCTGGCCTTGGCCATGTGTGCAGAACTGGGGTTGGCCGGCAATCAGCCTGCCCTAGGGCTTGGAACCCTCTCTCTGCAAAGTCACCAAAAAGTCACCAAGGGTGGGTGTGGTGGGTGATCTGCACATGGTTCCTGTAAAGCACCCATGGGGGGAGGCATCAAGCCTAGGCCAGGCCAGGCCTTCTTCTCCCGCTCCCTCCCTCCCCAGCCTGCCTCAGTGCCTGAAATACCCTTGATTATTCCTGCTTCGGGTTAAGCACGGAAGGCTCCTGTGAAGCTGCAGTTATGACCTGGGAGGGATGAAGAGTTGAGTAAAATTGCCAAACCAAGAGGTGTAGGTGGGGCGGGGGGAGGTGTGTTAGCCTTCTCATTTGTAATCTTCATAAACCAGCAAGTCACCCCAAATCAAGCGCGCATTCATTCTAAATCTATTGCTATGCAAACACAGCTTCAGGACAAGCCCCTAACTCTTCTGTCCACCAGACCACTCCTGTGTCTCCTCTTTAGAAACTCCAAGGGTCCAGTGCATTGAATCATTACTGGTTATCAATACTGCCCCTGAATATGGCAGAGGTTTCCCTTCTGATGGAGCAGAAGATGAGCAAGGTCTGGCTAGGTCACATGTTGAAGTTTAGGGTAGCACAGTGCAGGGCACATAGGATAAGGACAAAAGGGAGGAGAGGGGCTCAGAGAGGAGTGAAGGTGCAAATCCTGCGGGGCCCACCTCATCCATTTTCAGAGTCCTCTCCTACTTATGTCCAAAGCAGCAGGAAGGGCTTTTCTCAGTGCACAGCAGTGACCAAGGAAACACCCCATGCAGGATCTACCTCTCGCTGCGGACTTCGGGAACTGCCTGCATCCCCAGAACCAGTGGTGTAGCATCAGGAACAGCAGAGAGTGAGTCTAGGCCACAGGGAAGAGGCAGTAAGTAGGAGCAAGTAGTCAGGGTCCCCAAGGAGTCACAGGCCAACACCGCAGGCCGCATCTGTTCTACCTGCTGGAAGTGCCAGCAGCCTTGGCCCTACCCAAGTGCGGCCCCAACTTCTTCTGCTACAGGAGATGGATTCAAGGTCAATTTTTCATCCTAAAGAGGGAGGTGGAGCAGGTTCTTTTCCCTCCAGGTGAAAGGGGGCTTTTGTCCAGAGGCACAGACTCACCAAGAATAGGCAAAGTGTCCCCATGCTGTAATGCCACCTCCCTTCCTCCACAGTTTCAGTGGGAAGGCAGAGGGGAGGCTCTGTAGCCAAAGAGAAGAACAAGGTGGAGATTCTCAGCGCTCTAAGCATGAGTGCAGGCAGGACGGTGGACAGTTCCTCAAGACAGCTGAGTCCTTTCTCATCCAGCCAGAAGGGAGGGAGCTCTGTGGTCAGTGCCCTGGGCTACACAGCAGTTTCCCCAAGCGATGTCTTGTCACCTTAAGCTGTCCCAAACTATCCTGGAGAGTTGGCCATGGAGCCCTCCTTAAGGGCAGCTGGGTGCCATCCTGTTATCAGAGTGGACTTTCTGGTAGGGCCAGGCAGGCTGTCACATCGAACTTGACTGGCTGGTTAGCTTCAGCTGCCCAAGGAACCAGGTATCCATGGTGGGACCCCTGGAGCAGAGAAACCTGGTCCCCAGTCCTTCCAGCCCTTGGAGGCCATACCACCAAGAGCTAATTTCATACACTTCAAAGGAATCGGGGTGCCTGAATTCACACTGTCATGTTAAAGTCAAGGTCTGCAGCTAGAGCTATTTGAGGAGACCATCTGGTGACCAAAGAAATAAAGCACTGTGGGGGTCCCAGACCCCTGGGGGAATTTTATCACAGACTACCACCAAGACCTCTTCTGGCTGCCTACACCCCTGCAGATATCTAAAGGCCTTGAGGCCCTCACCCTCAGATTTCTTTTTGGTTGGAAATTAGAGGGACATCTTTGATGTGGAGGAGCACAGCCCCCATCCTTCCTCCCTTCTCAATCCTCAGCTTCATCCCAGAGGGACAGTTCACCGTGCTGCCCAACCATAGCACTCCTGATGTTCCTGAGTCGTCAGGGGAGTGCGGGTAACATTTCTGTCCAGAGCCCACTTGGCCTGTAGGATGCATCGTTCCTGAGACCAGGAGGGATCAGCCTCCTGGAAGAGGATTGAAACTACATAGAATTCTCCAGCCTTCAGAGACCCAGAGGATGGATCACAGGTGCTGACCTGTGGTTGCTCAGAGCCCCAGAGCCCTCTGAGCATCTGGGGGCCCTTTTTCTCTTACAAAATGCGTCCAATGTGACATGCAGGCTGTGGAGTGCCTTCTCAATGGGCCTCTCTTTGCAACTGACTTTTCTGACCAGCATCCTCTGGTTCCATTGACACACATAGTAAATGTCTGACTGAAACACCCCTTTGAGCAGCTGCTTGCCTCTTACCCTCCTGGCAGATTTGGGTTTCAGTTCCGGACTTAAACGGGCCAGCGGCATCTTGTTCCCTTTTTACTGGCAAAGGCACCACTCTGTGGAGTCACTTGATAGGAGGTTTGGCTGGAATTGCCCGATCTCTTCAAGTTGAGCCAGAGACTGAATTTAAACCAATAATCATTAAGCCAAAGGCATTATTATCTGCTCATTAATTCCCGTTAGGGTTTTGCCTGTGCAGCAGAGCCCTCCTGCCAGCCAACCCCAAAGTATGATAGTGGTGTGACTTCGCAAATGCAGCTGGGCCACCCGTAGACCCTGGATGGCCCCTCCCATCCGCTGAGAAGGGATCCCAGTTGGCTGTCCTTGCCTGCAGGTGGGAGGGTCAGTGAGGGGGAGGAGGTCTGAGGCCACATTCTACTTTGCCTCTAGCTCCATCTGCCATAAAGCTTTTCATAGATGACCCCACCCATAATGGTCTCTCCTTCTCTAAGCCCTGGGACTTGTTGCCCTGAGCTACCCCACTTGCTTCTGCTGGTAGCACCAAACAGTGTAGAGCCCCAGGGGCTAAGGCCCTGCCTTGGGGGCCTCCTAGGAGATGGGGAGTGAGGTGAGAGTGGGCACAGGTGACCGAGAGAGCCACCACCTCCCACCAGATCTCACTCGAGAGTCACCCAGCTTGGGTGCAAATCTCCTCTAAGCCACTTATTGGCTAAGGGGCCATGGGCAAATTGTTTGACCTTTCTGAACCTCAGTTTCCTCACCTGCAAAATGGACATCATAATAATATCTACCTTCATGAAGAGTAAATGAAATAATACATGTAAGGTAGTCAGCGAGTACCTGAACAGAGTCAGCCTTCAGTGTGTGTAAACCATTGCTACCAATCACGTTATTTTTATTGGGTTTTTTTTTTTTTTTTTTTTTTGTCTTTTTCGTGACCGGCACTCAGCCATTGAGTGCACCGACCATTCCTATATAGGATCCGAACCCGCGGCGCAGGAGCGTCGCTGCGCTCCCAGCGCGGCACTCTCCTAAGTGCGCCACGGGCTTGGCCCTTTCTTTTTTTTTTTAAAAGATGACTGGTAAGGGGATCTCAACCCTTGGCTTGGTGTTGGCAGCACCACGCTCAGCCAGTGAGCTAACCGGCCATCCCTATACAGGATCCGAACCCGTGGCCTTGGTGTTATCAGCACCACACTCTCCCGAGTGAGCCACGGGCCGGCCCAATTTTTATTGGTTTTTAATATTGGGTCTATAGATAAATTTCATTTGGAGGACAAGAAAAGTTTGCTGCTAAAAATAGAAAGTTTGAAAGCCATCGGGACCCAACCAGCCCATTACACATCACCATATATAGCCAAGGGACACACGGACTTTTCTGTTGGGATATGACCTTACAGTTACCTGTTATGTCTCACTGGTACTTTGAGATCAAGGACCACACTGACTTCATCTTTTAATCCTACCCTGGCCCAGCACCAGGTGGGTGAGGCTGAGTCCTCCCTGGGTAAAAATGCAGGCAGAACCCTGGCAAAGTTGTGACACATCCAAGTGCATACAGGTGGCAACTCAGGTCCCTCTTCTGAGGTCAAAGAGATGGTTCTGTTTCTCCCCATGGCTCATCTTCCAGCATCTCTATTTGGTCTTTGCTGACTCACACCAGATGCAAGTTCATAACCTGACACAACACGTACCATCTCACTCATTAACAAATATCCAGCAAGCACCAGCTCTGGGCCCTCCCAAACCAGGTCCCAGACCCAAGCCATCAGCTCTGTTCTTCCTGAGGCAGATTTGCCCGTGGCTTCTGGGATTCTTCCAACTTTTGATTGCTCTGAAGTAGCCTGGAGGTATGGATTCCCAAGAGACCCAGCTGCCAGAATTCCCAAGAAAGTTAAGTCTAAGAAGCCATCAATTCCCAAATCCTGAAGGACCCTTAGGGCATCTCTGGAGCTGGAGCTGGAGGCTCATAATGGCCCAGGTCAGAGGTCAGACCGCAACTCGGGGCTCCTGTCTCTTGGTCCGGGGCTCCTTTCACAGCATTGAGCATCTGTTCTTCAAAAGGAGCAGCCAGTGTGCACAGGTTGCTCTTCTGTGTCTCATTCATCAAGATTTTAGTGTAGAGAGGGAGGGATGGTCCAGGGCAGAGTGAAAGGAAGGTGGGAGGCAGCGGCCACCATCCACAACAGCCGATGACAAACAGGGAAATTGCTCTGAGCCTGCTGCTGGTGTGAGTGGCTTTTCCTGTACTTGGGTGACCATCACAGTAGCTCCCACCCACATCTGCCCCCACAAGGAGCTGGAGCCTCAGCCACCAGAGAGAGGGCGAGCCTGCAGAAAGAAATAGGAAGGAAGAAAGGAAGGAGTTTGGGCATTCAGAACTGTGAGGAATAGAAAATGAGCCACTGATTTCATTCACCGGGGAGATGCCAGCTGCTGCCACCAGGCTCCCCTCCACCCCCGGGATCGAACCCCCCACAGAAACTGCCCAGTGGACTTAGCAATCAGCCCCATGGCCACATTTCAATAGCTGAGAAGAGAAAGCAAGCCTTTCAGATTTCAGCATCCTTTGGGGAGGAAGATATGTCTATGCCCCATCTTTCTGAGTCCACTCCCAGCAATTTTCTTAATTATCTTTGTAATTTATTAAAAACCCATCTCAAAGCCCAGCTGGTGAGTCAGCTCCTGGGAACAGCTGGTGCAGGGACGTGGATGACGGGGGAGGGACGGGCTGGGCAGGGCTGCCTTCTGGCTGTTCCAGTGCCTTCCAGAGCTGGCTGCTGCTTCTAGGCAGGACACAGAGCCTCTTGGAACTATCCTTTCAAACTTGGAATATTCAGACCAGCAGCTTAAACTAGCAGAACGAAATGACAGTGGTGACATTTATTTCATGCTTGCTACTACATACCAGGATTGAGGCCAAATGCTTTACCTGGAGGTTTCATTGACTCGTTCCTGGTTGTCTTCCTGAGAACATGAGGCTGAGCAGTTAAGACCAAGGTACCACAGCTACAAGTAGCAGATTAGAGATTCGATCCCAGGTGTGCCGGCTCCAGTGCTGTCCCCCTGCAGCCCCTGAGCTCCGCTCCCTGCCCCACTGAGCCTGCCTGTTCACTCGCACCTCGCTCATACCAAACCCTCCCATGTGGGGACAGTGTTCATCTTCGCGTTTGCTCTTGGAGGGAACAGGCCCCGAGTGGCCAGGGGGTGTCACCAAGCTTGATGACCAAACTGCGTCGCCCAGGTCCTTTCAGCGGCGAGTGTCTGCACACCTTGTCAGTTCTGACCACAGGGACGATCATGATCAATGTTATGCAGATGAGGAGGGAGGCTCAGAGGAGCCAAGTGACCTCCATGAGCCGGAAATCCCACCTTAAGCCTGGGCTCATTCTCCACCTTTCAGCCCAGCCGCCTCCCTGCACCACCGAACACTGTCCACATCACCCATGGCCACACTGGCTCAGCTGCTGGGTACCCCATGCCTTGGGGCCTGGCTGGTTCCCGTGGCGCAGCCCGGGCCACCCTGTTCCTTGCTCCTCACTGACCACCTGTCTTCCTCTCCTTCCAGTCCCCAGTTTTCATCGCCCAAGTTGGCCTCGACCTGGTCTCCCAGACAGAGGAGAAGCTCCTGCAGAGGCCCTGCAAAGAAGTCTTCTCTGCCTGTGTGCAGTAAGTGCTCCAGCCACCTGGCCTATCCCGGCAGGCCCAGCCTCCCTCCCTGGGCTGCCAGGAGAGGGGCCACGCTCGCCCGCCACCTGGCAGCAGTAGGCACCAGGGCAGGTCTTCAGTGCCCCAGGGCCCTAGCCAAGCCACCCAACTGTTTGTATACTTCCCACGAAGGGGAAAAGATACCAGGGTGCCAAGTCCAAAGAAAACATCTGCTTCAAAAGGTGTTGAAAGCAAGAGGCTCTCCAGGCTGTTGAGACCAAGGAATATGCAAAAATTGGACTGTGGGCCAGCCCATGGCTCACTTGGGGGAGTGCGGTGCTGATAACACCAAGGCCCCGGGTTTGGATCCCATATAGGGATGGCCGGTTAGCTCACTGGCTGAGTGTGGTGCTGACAAAAATTGGACTGTGACTGGATGGTTTAGAAATCCTTCCTAGGCCCCCCAACCCCACCGCTGACACCAACCAGGGCCGGGTGGGGCCAATGCAGAAGGGGGGGTCTCCACACCCCATCACCTGTCTGCAGGCTGTTCAGTCGCCCTAAGGGAGAGCAAGATAAGTCGGTGGGTGTGCTCTGTCCCACACGTGCACATGTGCACACATCCCTGCCAGTGAGCTGACACATGCAGACACGCCATCATGCATACACACCAAGAGCCGTCTGGAGCCAGATCACCCCACACAGCCAGATGAGTCTGGGGGCTTCTTGTGATTCAGCCCCATGGACATTAATTGAGTACCTGCTGTGTACCCAGCACTGTGCCAGGTGCTAGGGAGAGACCCTGGTGAGCAGACACAAGCTTGGTTGCTGCTCTTAGAGCTGGCTGAGGGTCAGATTTAACAGTGAGTAGGGTCCTGGCTGGTGACCCTGACCCCCACATTGGCCCATTTTTAGGTTTGGCAAGACTCAGGCCTCCATTCCTGGGCTAGATTGGGCAGCATGGCCGCTTTTTAAAGGGAAGAAGCCCATCCCTGCCTGCAGCCGGGTTCAGACCACTGCCAGGCCCTGCCAGTGGCTTTGCTGGTCCTAGACCAAACCCAGAGCCTTGGCCCTCAGGGGCTGCATCCCCACTCTGCCCCCACCACTCACCACCTGTGAGTTCCAGCCCCTATGTTGTGCTCATTAAGTTTTTGTTCTTGTCTCAGCCTAAGTCCCTTCTTCAAAGAGACCTCCCTGACTCCTGGCGACTTCACTGTACCTGAATTCATGACGACATATCTCTGGGATCTTTTTTTTTTTTTTAATTTTCATTTACTTATTTACTTTTTGGTGGATGGCTGGTAAGGGGATCTTAACCCTTGACTTGGTGTTGTCAACACCGTGCTCTCCCAAGTGAGCTAACTGGCCATCCCTGTATAGGGATCTGAACCCGTGGCCTTGGTGTTATCAGCACCACACTCTCCCAAGTGAGCCGTGGGCCAGCCCTCCTGGAATCATTTTTCTAATGTTTGTTATTTACTCCCTGTGTCCCCCATCACAATGTCAGCCCTATGTCCACTGCTTGTCCCAGGGCCTGGAACAATGCCCAACACATGGCAGGTACCTAATTATTATTTGCAGGATCAACCGATTTCAATCCACCTTGGGTGGAATGACGGGGCCTCTGGCTGGCCGTGCTGCATCTGCATCTGTAGTGAGGCCCGTGTGTTTGCATTTCCTAAGCCTGGGAATGGGCAAGGCCAGGCGTGGGCCTGCTGGAGATAGCTCTGCCTGTCTTCTTCCCCATCGGGATCGTAAAATGTTCGTCCCTCTGTGCCAGGTCTGTCCACGACTACCTGAGGGGAGAACCATTCCACAAATATCTGGACAGCATGTATTTTGACCGCTTTCTCCAGTGGAAGTGGCTGGAAAGGTGAGTCCTCCACGCACCGTGCCTGAGTGTGTACAAATGGGGGAGGCAGGGGTACAGGTTTTTTCTCTTAGAGTTCATGTAAAAATCAGGTACTTCCTGTGGGCCCACGGTTAAAATAAAATTAATTGTCCTCCTCCTGTTAATTAAGTTCTGTGCATTCTAGAAATGCTCTATGTGTATCAAAGCTCACACACACAGAAAACAAACACACATTCTTGCACACATACACACAGCATCTTGTTCTTACTTTTCTGGTTCACCGACTTTGGGAATTCTCTCTGCCAGCAAATAAAGAGCTGCCATATTCTGTGAAATAGCTGCACATCCTTTATGTAACCCGATGCTCTGTCGATGGACATTGAAGTTCTCCATTTTTTGTGCAACTTTCTCTAATTAGTGAGTAGCTTAGTACGTAAATCTTTATGTACTTTTGCAAGTACATGCATAGAAATCCTAGTAGAGGGACCTCTGGGTCAGAAGGCACCTGACTGTAAACTGTGGCAGCAGCTGACTTGGCCCAGTTCCCACCACGCCTGAGCACCTGCTGCCTCTCAGCGTCCTCAAGGCTGTTCTCTGTTTTCTGCCCGATGAGTGAGCAGCGGGGTTTCCTTGTTCATGTTCCTGTTTCTCTAGTAATGGGTGATTGTCTTCATGTTTTATTTGCTGCCTTATTCTCTTCCAAGTGCTCTCGCATGCATGGCTGTGACTTGGTCAGATGTGGCCCTCCTGTGACTGATGAGGAAGCAGAAACAGAGAGAGGAGGTGACTTACCTGTCACCCAGCAAACCAGCAGTGCAGCCGAGGGGGAGCCCCAGTGTAGGTCTTTACAGGACAGGGCAGTGCCTGCATTAAATCTGTGCTGGGCTAAGCTGGGAGACGGTTCCCTGTCCTTGGAGTCCTGGCACTCACGGCCACCTGTGTGCCCCATGGCTAGAGAGCAAGAGGCTACCTGCCTGCCTGTTGTGTTCAGCTCCACTCTGGGCCAGTCCCCTGCAGACGCTCAGGAAGCTGCAGGAAAGGACCCCTCTCAAAGCCCTATTCACAGCCCTGCCTGGCCAGTCAAGAAGCCCAGCATGGAAGCACCCTGCTCTGCAGCCGCTGGATGGGACATTCCTCTGTACCTGACCAGTGGGGTGCCAGAGTGGCTGGGGATGGCCTTCTGTGTCGGCCCATCGACCTCCACTGGCCACCCTGCATGTGCAGACCATGGCCCCAGGAGGGCCAGAGAAGCCAAGAATTGGCCCAAACATCCTGCTGAAGGCACCAGAACCCCTAGCCTGGGTTCGAGTCCTGGCTCTGCCTCTTCTCAAGGAGGGGCCCAGGAAAGAGGTGCTCGCCTCTCCACACCTCAGTTTCTGCACTTGTAAAACAGGATCATAGTGCTTGCTTTGCAGGCTGGGGTGAGACTGAGGTGAGATGAGCGCAGCATGTGCTGGAACAAGGCAAATGCTCAACCAGGGCCAGCTGTTTGGCTGCAGGAGGGGACTGCTGGATGTAGTCATCGTGGTCATCACCATCAGCTTACTCACCATGACTCATGTTGAAGGAGCAGCCGACCTGTGCTAGAGGGCCAATCCTGGTTCTGACGTTCACAGGACCACAGGACTTTCTGGTGGGGATGTGCCCATCATACCCCTCACCCCCAGCCCTGGTCTGTGTAACTCATGACCCTGATCTGTGCCACTTCCCCAGGGTGGCATTGTGGGGTCAGGAGGCAGCATGTGGGCTAGACCCCAATTCCAGCCCCAGCACCTACCAGCCAGGACCGTGGGCAACTCGTCTCACCTCCCAAAGCCTAAGCATTCACATCTGCAGCGTGAGGACAGTAAGAGTCTCGCCTCCTGAGGCCAGTGTGAGGATAATAGGAGTCCATGTGAATGGTGCTTTGAGCAGTGCGGAATGTTCCCATGTAGACCCCCAAAGGGAACCGTGTCCTTTATTCCTAGGAGTTTGACACAACAGCAGCTTATAAAGAGCCCTCATTGTTTCCATTTTACTGAAAACCTGAGGCTCAGAGAGGGTGATGGGTTGGCCCCAGGCCACACAGCAAGAGCCTGGTAAGGCTGGAACCTGAACCCAGTGTCTCTCACTCACATCCTTGGCCCTTAGTCCACCTGGTACTCTAATTTCAATATACTCCTTTGGTTGTGGTCACTGGCTTTCATTTTACTTGTCTGTACTAAGCACATGAAATGGAGAAATGGACATTTTTAATCCAGGCACCGACTGCAGAGAAGTTAAGAGTTCACCCTTTTGAAGGCATTCAGTTTTGGGAGCCAGTAGGGCAGGACCCTGGCCTAGGAATGCCCTAAATGACTGACAGCACCCTGCCTTACCCCCCACTTTTTTTTGCAAACAAGATCGTGGCCTGTTAATGCTGTACTGTTGAAATATTAAAGGGATTTTTTCCTTCCCAAGGTTAACCAAGAAATTCCTGGGAAATTGTATTACACTCATTTCTCCTAGCAGAGGAATCCTGCGGTTATGTCGACCGACTGTTTGTTCTCCATGTATCGTAAACTGTTAGGCCCGGGCGGCCTTCATGTGGTTTCGAGGGCAGCCGTAGGACAGGCTTCCCGGGGCCGCGTGGCAGAAGCAGGCACGGGGCAGGTTTTCTCTCCAGCTGCCAACTGCTCTTGTGCACAGGGGAGATGCAGAGAACGGGTGGGGTCCTGCGGAGGGGCAGCCCTGTGCTTCCGGCGGGGATTGCGCCCCACTGCCTAAGTAACCCCAGCGAACAGAGAAGTGAGTCACAGTGCGTGAACTCAAGACACAGGTGCCAGAGTGCCGTAGACTTTCAGGGTTTATTCTAAGAGAGCAGCCATGGTGCCAATGATGTGATTTCCAGTGAAATCCAAACCCTCTTCAGGACCCAGCAGCCTGAGGATTTTCATGGAAGATTCATTCATTCAAGAGCTGCTGGCCAGCCAGAGGCTTGCCAGTCATTCTCAAGTTGACCCAGTTCTTGGCCCAATTCAGTCTCGCTTCAACCCCCACGCTGGTTAGGATGTTTGGGGGAGGGGGCCTCAAAAATAGTCCTGGAGAGCAAAAGAGCCAATGTTAACCTTTTTGCTGATTATTCATATCCAAACAGGCCAGTGATGAAAAACAAAAGCCATCTAGATGGCCATTTATTTGTTTACCCCAAGAAATACCATCTTTGCCTCATGATCAGAATTCTGTCTGAAGAAACTTTATAAATGGCTTTGGCTGATTCAAATGGGGAGTCAGGGGACTCAAAGTGATTACTAATTCATAAATACCGATTTGGGCAGACAGGATCTGTTCTGGATCTCTGGGGGAAGTACAATAAAGTGTTCCTCAATGGTGGAAAGGCTGGGAAGCAATGGTGAAAGATTACCTGGCTGAGATTTAATGACAAGCAGCCTTTGCCCCTTAACAAGGCCAGGTCTTCAGCTGCAGGAATAGGCCTGGTTCCCAGGGACAGGAAGCACAGCCATCCTGCTAGGCAGGCCGAGCTGTGCAGGTGTGGGGAGGGCTGTGGTCTCCTTCATGTCCTCTGTGGGATGCCGATCCTCTGCGGCTCCCGGCACAGAAGACAGAGCTTCCTTCTGAGTTTTGCCACACGATTTGCATTTGGGAAAGAGAGAGAACCACACGGAAAGGGTGGTTAAGCAGCTTTGGGCTCACATATTTTCAAGCCTTCCCCTTGGCCCTTCTGAGCAAGCGAGGACTGCTCATCCCCAGCCTGCAGGAGCCCCAGGGCTGGTGGCCTGGGATCTGAACACCCAGCCACAGAGTAAGTCCTTGAAGGTCCAATCTGCAGCAGTGATTCCTGGGGGTCCCCAGGGACTGATTTGGAGGTCATGGGATCGCGCCTTGCACCGGCTACCTTCAAAGGCGCCTTTGTCTGTTTTGTATGGGGCCTGAATCTTAACACCATGAGGCCAATGTTGGATTCTTGCTTTTTTCCAGGCAACCAGTGACCAAAAACACTTTCAGGCAGTATCGAGTGCTAGGAAAAGGAGGTTTCGGGGAGGTGAGTGAACATTCACGTTTTCAATTGAAAGTCCTCTACTCTAGTCACCTTACCTGTCCCTTCTAGATGGACCTAGAGTGTTCTGAGTAGGACTTCTCCAGGGAGCCAACAGCTCAGTCCTGGGTCCCCGTGGCAGTGAGGCATTCTTGGTATTTGGGGGCTGGGGACAGCAAGAGCAGGAGGGGGCTGAGCACCCGTGGTCACTTCATGTCTGGATGGTGCTGTCACTATGTGCTGTCACATAGGATTAGAGATTTTATTGTGTTATCTGATCTTCCCAATAGGTATGACAAGCCTTGTTATTCCCATTTTAGAGATGAGGAAAGCTGAGGTTCAGAATAGTTAGGTGACCCAGCCAAGGTCACGCAGCCAATAAGGAGCAGAGCCTTGGTTCCCATTCCACTGAATTACAAAGTCAGGGTTCTCGAGGGTCTCCCATCACTACTCCCCAGAACAAACCTCTCCTACCAGCAGCTGGCAGGAGAAAATCGAGCTGCCCTGAGAAGGGGATGGTATTTGAGGCCATGGCCAGTCATCTAAACACTGGCATAAAGGCTGACTGTGCCCTTCAAGGGTAAGGATTCTCCAAAGGGGAGGAGGAGTGAGGGCAGGGTAGATGGCAGCCGGTTCATGAGGGCGGGGTCCGGGGCAGCAGTGGGTCCAAGGCCAGGCACCATGGGGTCCTGCGGGCCTAGAGCACCTGCAGGGCCAGCCACAGCTACTCTGGCCCCATCCATCCCCAGCCCTGGAGACCCAGGGTCCCGGCCTTGGGGAGCTTGGGGCAGACCTCCACAGTGCCCCCGTGACCTCGGTTTCTTTCTTGCACTGCAGGTCTGTGCCTGCCAGGTCCGGGCCACGGGTAAAATGTATGCCTGCAAGCGCCTGGAGAAGAAGAGGATCAAGAAGAGAAAAGGGGAGTCCATGGCACTCAACGAGAAGCAGATCCTAGAGAAGGTCAACAGCCGGTTTGTGGTGAGTGTCCAGGGCCCAGTGACAGCTCCCTCTTCTGGTGACTGCAACTTCCCTCCCTTAGGAAAGGTGTGGCCCTCCAGTGCGGCAGGTCCCCCTCCCCAGGGAAGTGGATGCAGTGAGAGGAGAAGTACAGGAAGGCAGCCAGACCTTCCCTCCATCACAAAGCACCTTGTGGCCCATCGTGGCTGGCTTGGTCTTGTCACCAGAGCTGGCCAGTGTCTGGCTCCCCTCTGTGTGGAGACTGAGATCTCTGCCAGGACCACCTTGTAAACTCCTCGGTGGACTAAACAAGTCCACCGTGGACGCAGCCAAGGAGCTTGGGGTCCCACAGACCCCCTCAGCTGGTTTCGTCATGGTGGGGACCTTGGCATCAGCATCCTAGAGAGGTGCCATTTTGTTTGTGTACGTGGTGTGAGTCCATCTAGGCGAGGCTGTGCTGCAGGAACGGGTTAGCCTCAGCTCTACTTAGCTGAGTACAACGGAGGTCTGTCACTCCATGCAGTCTGACCAGATGGGCCTCCGTCCTCCATCTAACAGCTGTCCTGCCAGGCCACCCTGCCCTCACTCCTCCTCCCCGTCGGAGAATCCCTGCCCTTGAAGGGGCACAGTCATCCTTTATGCCAGTGTTTAGATGACTGGCCATGGCCTCAAATACCATCCCCTTCTCAGGGCAGCTCGATTTTCTCCTGCCAGCTGCTGGTAGGAGAGGTTTGTTTTGGGGAGTAGTGATGGGAGACCCTCAAGAACCCTGACTTTGTAATTCAGAGGAATGGGAACCAAGGCTCTGCTCCTTATCTGTAGCCTGGACAGCAAGTGCTAGTGTGCTGCACAGGACTTCCCACTGCTTCAGCTGGACTCACATTCCTCCGTGGCTCCCACAGTCCATTGGCCAGAACTAGTCACCACAAGCGACCAGCTAGCTGCGCAGGGCGGGGCGGGGACATGTGGAGGGGTGCACGGATACTTGGCCTGCTCCAAACGTCTCTGCCACGTGTTATAACAAATAGTAGATGCACAGCGTACAAATTCAAACAGCATAGAGGGTACACAATAAAAATAGAAGGCTTCCTCTTCAAGTAATTATTCCAGACACGTTTTCTTCGCGTATAGCCTTTATGATTTTTAGCCAGTGGGATCCTCCTGTACATCTTATGCTGCAGTGTTTTTCCCCTTAAACTGTAGGCCTTTTTCTCTATCCAGACCTATAGCTGCACCACTTTTTTTAAGCTGTGCATCATTCCCCTGAAGAGGTAAACCGTAATCTGTATAGCCAGTCCCCACAGATGGAAATTGTTTCTGTTTTTAAACCGCTGCAAACATTGCTGTGATGTCCATCCTTGAACATCACTTTGGTGTATTTCTGTGAGTGTATCCATAGAATATATTCCTGGTGGAGGCATTGCTGTGGCAGAGGGTGTGTGTATTTTTCATGTGGTGGCTGTTCCCAAATGGCCCTCCAACCAGCTTGCCCCAATTAAATGCCCACCAACTGTGTGTGAGAGAGGAGAGATGTCTCCGTCAGCCTAGTGCCATGGTCCCTCCCCAGGCGGGTGGGGTGGGGGGCGGTTAAAGTGATGCTCAAAGGGGACAGAAGTTTGGGTCTCTGGGTCTCATCCAGCTGCCAGCCTCGTCCAGGGTGAAGGGGTGGGTGGTGTGATGCTGCTATGCAGGGGGAGGTGGACGAGGCTAACACCAGCCATCGTTTGGCCCTAGGCCTCTTTGAGTCCAGAACCTTTCTTCCCACTGCTAGCCCCCTTCAACAGGGACCACTGGTCACCATCACAATGCTGCACATGGAGCCCTCATCACTGAGTGGGCAGTGCTGGTGGGTCCTGCTCAGGGAAGAGGATGCTGTACCTGAAAAACCTGGGGGGGCACATCTCTAAGGGCCATCGGTTTTGATGTCTGGGCTTTCCTTGACTGTGCCCCGTCCACTGCCCCTGGCGGGGAGTCCCGCAATGGCACCTCCTGGAGCCCTTCCTTGCAGTCACCTGGGCGGGTGCGGGTGGAAGAGGGGCAGCGGCAGTTCATGGTGGCCGAAGCACAGTCCCCACAAGCTCATTCATCCTCAGCTGCCAGTCTGCTTCCTGCAGAAATAGCTACAGTTGTTCCTGGCGCTCACATCCAAGGTGTGCGGCCAGCCTGGCCATCCTGGTGCGTGGTGGCCAGCGTTCACCTGTGCAAACTTCCCAGGTGGAGAAGAAGGACTTGCCTCCACCCCAGCACAGCCTACCTCTCACGCTCGCCCCCCGCCTCGGTCCTGGCACCTCGGGTGTCTGGACCCCACCTCTGCGGGTGGCCTCCTTGACAGGGGTCCCACATGCAAAAGAAAGTCTTTGCAGGCTGTGCTTCACTTCCAGAGCCCCACTGGCCCCTGCCTGGCCCACCCCTACTCATCCCTACAGTAAGGAGCTCCACAGCCTGGAGGGCAGCCGAGCCCAGTGTCTCTCACTGGCCAGCAAGCGGCATCTGCTCTTAACCAGCAGATGTGCGCACGTTAAGGCACAGATGCCATCCTGTTAGCATGGCTGGGGCGCCCCCCCTTTGCCTGCTCACCTTGAACTGCTGCATTGGAAGGAGCTGGTATGAGTCCTATCCGCCAGGAGGGGCAGCAGGAAGGGCCCATGAGGCCCCCTTGGTGCCAGGAGTGGGATGAGGCTGCTCTGTCCCCTCCCCAGCTTCAGGGATCCTGAGGCGGGAAAGCAGAAGTGGGTGGCAGTGGCCGCAGACTCACCACAGCGCTGCTCTTGTATTCCCAGGTCAACCTGGCCTATGCCTACGAGACCAAGGACGCGCTATGCCTGGTCCTGACCATCATGAACGGGGGTGACTTGAAGTTCCACATCTACAACATGGGCAACCCCGGCTTCGAGGAGGAGCGAGCCTTGTTTTACGCGGCGGAGATCCTCTGTGGCTTGGAAGACCTGCACCGCGAGCACACCGTCTACAGGTGAGCGGCCCTCCCCACCCTGGGCATCAGGCCTGGCCAGCACCAGGGAAGGTGCAGGTGCTGGCCAGACTCCTCCCACCCTGGAGCCTGCAGCCCAGCAAGTGGGGTGACTGCTGTCCGGTGGAGGGCTCTGGCCTCCAGAGCTTAGGGAAGCCAAGCGTGGGAAATGGTGCTCCCCGAACTGCCTGCTCCTCCAAATTGAGAAGGACAAACCACAATCCCCGGTCCCCTCCACCCAGCGCCAGGGAAGTTCAGTGGAGCCAGGTGGCCATGATCTGGAATCAGCCCCAGGAAGACTTGGGTGGGGTCACCACCCACAAGCAGGCATCAGAGTGGCACGTGGTCACGCCCCACACCACCCTCTGTCCGCTGTGACTCCTGGACCTTGCAGGTCCGGTGTCCAGACTCTGCCCACAGTGAGCAGTGGACCTCCAATTTCCCTCCCAGCCCTCCTCAGAGAATTTTGAAAATCTCTGTGCCCCCCTACAGTTTAAGGAGACATCTGAGTTATTCCATCATTTGTTTAAATGGTGGCAAATATTGATATTTTTTAATTGAACAGTTTCATTAGGGATCCAGTGGACTCTAATTGCTGTAGCAAATTGATTTCCACCGTCATCTGTCTAAAAAACACGTGAAGAGCTCCTTAATGGTGAAGAATTTTCTATCATTTCCTTCTTCACTCCCTGTCCCCATAGGATATTATTATAATGTATATTTCTTTTCTTCTAAAAGTCCTTCATTGATGAGCATATAAATCTCTGAAACAAATACATAGATACATATAAGATTTTTTAAAATTCCCTTTGACCATAAGCCTCTAAGTGTCAAAATAATTTCTTCTGTGGAGTTCCCATTATAATTATCATTAGTAGATCTCATCTCTGATTGGTCCTGTGGGATCCTGGGGTTTTTTACACCTGGAGCAGGGTGCTATGGTAATGTTCAGAAGGGGGAAAAGCTTGCTTTTCTTCTGTGCCTTGGGAGAAGAGCTATTGAGAAAGGGTAGATAGGAGGGGAGAGCCCAAAAGATGCCAGAATGGAGTGTTATCGTGTTAAGAAATCCATACCCTTAAAACTGTCAGCTGGTGGGTACCCCCTGGACAGTTCCGGCAGACCCCTGGGGCACACACATCCCCAGTTTGAAGACCCTTGAGGTGGAGCTCTTGGGGATTATCTTGGGAGTCCAAGAAGGTTCTCAAAACGAGAAATGACATGGCCTTCTCCCCCATCGCATCTCTCCGTTTATGTTTCTGATTTGTTTCATTCAAGTGAAAAGAGAGTCAGAACATTTTCCCTAAGGGTTTGAAAAAAAAAAATCCTCCACTTGATGGCCTTTCACTTAGAAAAAAGAAAAAGAAAAAAAGTAGCCCTCCAAGTTCCATCTCCTCTTCTTCTAGGGAGGAAGAAGACCACGGTGCCTCTGCCCTGGCTCCAACCACTTGCCATGGCCTCGCTGTGGGTTTGGGTTCTGGCCAGTGCCCACTATTGAGCTGTCATCCAGCCCGGTGTCCACCAGTTTATTAAGATGATGGCTCCTGCCCTTATTTGGTATTGTTAACGCATCAAAAGAATGCAATTAAAATAACAACAGCAACAAAAGTATTTTGTAATAAATAAGTATACACAGACACTGATTATCGCTTTGTGAGGCTGTCCAGCTGGATTTGAGTACATTAACTGCTCCCCATGAGGACAGCTGCCATCAGTTAAATAAGCAAAGCTGGTTGGTTGAGAACTGGAGCCTCAATCCAGATGCCGTGTATTGTTTGCCCCTTGGCTAAACTGAGTTGCACACACTCCCGTGGCTGTTGTTTTACCCACAGTGAAGACCTTTTACTAGGAAAACCAGACCCTTCTGCTGCCTCTCCCCACATTCTGGGCATGCAGAGGTTCCCTTTCTTATGACAAAGATTCTGTCATCAAAGAGAAGAGACATTAGGGATGGGATGAGGCAGCCACACCTACCACTGTGCCTTCAGGCTGTGCCTCTCCCGGGCTGCAGCGTAGCTGGAGCTGGGGGATGAGCCAGTCTCCTGCGGGCCCCAACCTCTCCCCTACAATTCTCTCTTCCTAGTTGTACAGCTGGTGCTTTGTTCTCAGCAATTTCTCCTCCTTCATTCCCAGGCCCTGCTGTGCCTTCAGGGCATCCTGAGACCTCAGGGTCTTCCCAGCCCTGGAGGGGTCTGTCACCACACCAGCCAGAAGCATCCTCAGGTCGGTGTATGGACTAGAGCCAGGACTGGCCTTTTCCCAACTTTTCCAGTCCCTCTCTAGGGTTGGGAAGATGCCTACGGCAAACAGCAGCATTTATTTTCAATTACTGGAAGGAGGCTGGTCAGTTAGCACAGTTGGTTAGAGTGCGGTGTTATAACACCAAGGTCAAGGATTCAGATCCCCATACTAGCCAGCTGTCAATCAATCAATCAATCAATCGATTACTGGAAGGAGAGAAATTAGCCCAAGATTGTCTTGACCCAGAGAAACCAGACAACCTGAGCCAAGAGGAGGGAAGGAAACACCCTGTGGCTCCTCAGGCCTGATTGGCCCCAGGGGGTCAACCCAGATGCTGGTATGTCTTGCTGCCCAGAATGTCCACACTCAGGTGCTCATTGTCTTTCCCTTTCAGAGATTTGAAACCTGAAAATATCCTGTTGGACGATTACGGTAAGTCAGAGAGCAGCTCAGGAAATCCTTTTCCTACTCTGTAGCTGAGGTGAGCGTTGCAACCCATAGAGAGCAAAGGGCCTCCCAGAGGCTCTCAGGCACGGGGAGGCTGACCACGGGACCGTGGGAGGGGAGAGAGGACCCCATGCCCCCTCCTCAGTCCTGGGTGCCTGGGACAGCAGTGGGCACAGATAAAGCTCCCACTGGTGGAGAAGCAGTGTGGCTGTCACAGAGACAGATAGCACTGCACCAGGGTCCAGGATCTCAAAGGCACTGGGCACCTACTTAACTTTCACACAACCTCCCCACCCTCATCTTGTCTGTGCAGTGACCACAGTGGGTCTGTCCTGCCCACTCAGAGGGAGGACGGCAGTGGTGAGGATCCTACAGGATGGCTTGAGGGGAAATTATTTTGTCACCTATAGCCAGCTATAAGCGTGTTAGGCACTATCATCTGTGCAGCGCCGCTGTTATGTTTTCTTGGGTGTGAGCCCGCAGATAAGAACAACCACAGTGACCCCCACAACAGGTTAGCCTCGCATACCTGGAAGATAGTTTTCACATCTTTCACCTGACTAGGTCTTCCCATCTCTAGGGAGAGGGGCGGGGCAGCATCCCTGTGCCCATTTTACAGACAACAAGACTGAGGTTCAGAGGAATCACCTTGACAAGGTCACTGGGCAATATCAGTGGGCAGCCGAGAGCAGAAACTAGGTCTCCTCCCAGCATGTCCCAGACCAGGCTGCCCCCAGTAGGGAAAGGAGGATGGGGAGCAGGTTGCTGGTGACCTGCGGAGAGGTCTGTGCATGCTACCGCTTTGTGGATGAGCCCAGTGCCCACACTGCAGTCTCAGAACCATGCCCACCACCGATGTCCCAGGCCCACTGCCGGCACCCACACGCTCTCTTCCTCTTTCCCGCCTGTCAGGCGCCACTGAGCGGGGCATCCACGCGTTCCCAGCCTGGTGGGGTTCTCTGGAACTGGGTCTTACTAAGGTTTAGGCTGGTGGGGGGCCCTGGTGTCCACAGGCAGGGAAGGGCTAGGGACATGTTCCTTCCTGAGGGGTCAGATGTGGCCGTGACCCTGCCGGGTAGGCTGTGGGGAGGCAAAGGCCGAGTTGGAGCTGCCAACACGGTGTCGTCTTGGCCTTTGAGAGTCAGTCCTCGACTGGGAGCTCCGATTCCACTCCAGGCTCGGCCAGGCCAGGCCTTTTCCCTTCTTGTTTCTCCAAAGGGAAAAAACAACCAACCTCCAAAGCCCACACGGCAGGGCAGGGCGTTGCTTCCCAAATTGCTTTGTAACTTTTCCCCTGAAGCAGATTGTTGCAAAATGTCAGGAGAATCTCACATTTCCCATGAAGCAATCCTAGAATCAGGCCAAGATGTTTTAAACTTTGTGACCTCAGCCTTCCAAGAAGCCCGTTAGGGCATTTTATGAGGCAGGTCGGCCAACGTCCAGCCACACCAGGCGTCCTTTTGCTTCTTTATGTTTTGCTCCTAAGAAGTAGTCATTTACCCATATCCTCTAAAACCCAGACTCTCTCAAGGGTCTCGCAATCACCCTAAGAGGGGAGATTGGGGTCCCAGTCTTCATTGGACAGATGGAAATGCTGAGAGCTCACAGACCTTGCCAGTCTGTGGCCCTGGCCAGGGTGGGCCAAGCATCCACACAGCTGTTTCAGGGACCTGATGACCCTGCTGTTCCCCTCAGGCCACATTAGGATCTCAGACCTGGGCCTGGCCGTGAAGATCCCCGAGGGAGACCTGATCCGCGGCCGGGTGGGCACCGTCGGCTACATGGGTGAGTGCCGGTGTGGCCCGTGTGCTCACCACATGCCCAGCTCCCGAGGCTGCCCGTCGGCCTCTTTGTGCCTCAGTGGACAGAAGCAGAGTCATGGTCTCCCACGGGGCTGCTGGGGGGGAAACCTTAGGCAGGGTGGGTGGAGCCACGCCCAGGGATGACTTGACTAAACTGAGCTCTCTGAAGCCCCCAACCCCCAACCCCACCTGTGTCTCAAAGCCAAGTGGCTCTCCGAGGTCAGTAGCCAGAGCCTGGCCTGCAGTGCTGCTGGCGGGAGGCCACGTCACAGTAGGGGTCTGCATGTGTTGGCGGACAGCCCTTTTGGGGAGACTCCTGAGAGGAGGGAGCTCATTAGGAATTGCCCCCAAATGACCGAGCATTATTCTAAGTAGGAACCAGTCTGGGGCTCCCTGCCCTCCTCCCCTAGCCTGCTCCGAGACCATCATCCCCGGGGCTGCAGGAAAGAGACCCAGAGCTAAACCCGGTCCCCTAGAATTTCCCTTCCAACTTGGGGTGTCCCGTGGGCTTCCTCCTGCACACTTCACACACATACCCCCACTTACCCCAGAAAGTAGAGGGGTCCCAGAAAGCTCTGGGGGCCAGGCACATTGCTGCCCTGTGGCCAGACTTGTGCCAATGGCAGGCACGTGGGGTCTGTACTTTGTCTTGGTGCTGGAGGGTTCTTTTCAGATTGCATGACATTAGGCAACATGTGGGGTGCGTGTCTGTGTGTATATGAGTGTGTATGTGCCCATGTGAATACTGATGGGAGACAGACAGACAGATAGATAGTTATGGATGGATGTGCAGGTGGGTGGATGGATGATAGATCTGTCTGCAAACCTGCGTTTGCATCTGCCTGGGCCTTTGCATCAGTCTCCTTTTGCACACAGTGCTGCGTGCTCTGTCTGCCCAGCCTCTGTTGTGTGCATATAGCACATGTGTGGATGCATTTGCTTCTAGATATATATGCCTGATGATGCAGAACTATCTTTTGTGCACTTCTATAGTGAATTATAATTCATTTTATCAAAGTTGTAGGGAAGATATAGTGAGAGGTTGTTTGAATTCTAGATAAATTCAAACAATCTTTAATTTGGGTGAACACACCTTTATTCACTGAAACACATGTGCACAGCACCTACTCTGTGCCAGGTGTCCTACCTGTTACTGGGGACACAGCAGTGAATCAAGTAGATTACATGCTAGTCAGGGAGACATCAAGGGAGCAGAATATTTCCACCCACTGTGGTTAGAGTTCTGAAGCCATAATCAGAATCCTTGGGGAGCACAGAGGAGAGCAATCAGGGCAGCCTCCCTGGAGGAGGTGGTATTTATGGCAATTTGCGGGTAGGAGTTAGCAGGGGAAAGTGTCCCAGCCTTGAAACTCCAGGCCTTCTGCACTCTTGGGTGCAGGACACCCTGAGGCCCGGTGGGGTGAGGGGCAGCGCTGGCCCCACGTACCTGACTCTGTCCTGCCACCAGCTATCTCTCACCCTTCCTTACTCCTCTCTGCCCCCAGCTCCAGAGGTCCTCAACAACCAGAGGTACGGCCTGAGCCCCGACTACTGGGGCCTGGGCTGCCTCATCTATGAGATGATTGAGGGCCAGTCACCATTCCGCGGCCGCAAGGAGAAGGTGAAGCGGGAGGAGGTGGACCGCCGGGTCCTGGAGACGGAGGAGGTGTACTCCCACAAGTTCTCCGAGGAGGCCAAGTCCATCTGCAAGATGGTGAGTTCCTGGTGAGCCAGACGCTGCACTGAGGCTGGTGTCCAGTGGTGGTTCCCCTCCCCGCCCCCAGGCTGTCCCAGAACAGCAAACAGGCTGAAGGGACAGGGCTCAGAGCGTACTGGGGTGGGGGTGGTGCAGCCACCAGGCCAGAGGGGTAGGTGCTCCTTGCTGTGGATGAGGGTGGCCAGTGAAGGCTTCCAGGAGAAAGCCTGGGGTGGGGACAGAGACACCCAGGAGCCAAGAGGCAGGGGGCTAAGGCGAACTGTGAAACCCCCTCACATCCAGCTCCATGAGAAGTCAGCACAGGGCAGGGAAGAGATGGTTCAAGCTGGTGCCCAAGATGCAGAGCCTTTGGGGCAGGCCCCTGCCCTTAACCTGGGGCTTTCTTCTCCCTCCAACTCTGGATCCCAAGGTGCTGGCTTGACACCAGGGGCTGCAGGTGGTAGGTGGTGGTACTTTTACCATCTTTTGAACATGTTATGACAAAGTGTGCCATCCACTAAATGGAATGCTGGTCACACCAGCTCGGGTTCTGCATGACAGCATCTATGGATAGTGAGATTTGACAGGCAGGATACACGTGGGGCATTAGGCAGGCTGCGTGAGCATGGCCAGATTTGGGGCCTGGGGAAGGCAGATAGAGGAAGGTGTGGCAGGAGCCATCAAAAGTGTTGGAGCTGGGAATGGATCCCATGTCCCCTCAGCCCAGATGGGCCCGATCCCAGGGCTGACCCTCAGGCCTTCCTTTGGGAACCAGGCCAGTGGCTTTGTGGGGAGGTAGCCACTTCCTGCTCCTGCCTGGCTCTCAGAACCTCAAGTCCTGCCTGTGCCCCCGGGATGCTCCTCCTTCAGGTGCCCTGCACAGCTGTGCTGGCACCCCCACCACAGGCAGCTGCCCTTGTGCTGGCCACGTGGGGACGGGAAGGGCCTGAGCACCCAGCTCTGCGCCTGCAAGCCCACAGCCTTCCTCTGCTCGGAGCCCTGCTGCACTTGGAGTAGCAGATGGGCAGGCCAAACCTCGGGTAGGTCGCTCTGCTTCCCACCTCTCTGAATCTGCAGGGGCCTTGGGGCAGGCCCAGCAGGTGTATAAACAACCCAAGCTGGAGTTTAGGGAAGAGCAGGCCTGGGTAGTTGATCAAAAGTAGCAAAGATTCTCCTTCCAGAAAACCTGAGGCTGCACTGCTAGCGGCCCCCAGGAACGGCTGTTGTAGCTCCCACCCCCAGGAGGCTCTGCGCCTGCAGCCACCTGCCCTCTGCCAGCCTCGTTCCCCACACCACAGGGCTACGGGAAGAAGGGCTTAGGGCTGCATCTGCCATCTGGCCACATCCAAAAGAAGAGGAGCTGTAGAGCTGTCATTTACATGTGTGAGACACAGGCACACACACACCCATGCCACATAGCCTGTTGGCCAGCCAGGTGTCTGGGGCCTCAAAGAAATCCAGATAGTCCCACAGCCAGAGCTTGGGTAGGGGGTGCAGAAGGAATAATGCAGCAAAGGTCAAGTAAATGGAAATGCAGTGCCAGCCGTGCTTGGTTGTCCATGGTGGGGTATCTATCCAATGTGACCAGACTGGACAAGGGATAGAAGAGGGGGTCCCAGCATCACAAAGTGTCCCAGGTCAGGGTCAGGGATTCAGAGAAGCAAGTCTTGAGAGAACTTGGCAAGGACATGGGACTGCTGAGAGGACAAAGAGGCGGAGAGGACCCTCACCCCCATCCCCCGTCCTCCCAGTCATCCACTTGGTGCCTGGTTTGGGGACTGATCTCCTGCACAGCCAGCACTGGGAGCGCAGCTTGCTGTCCCTCGGCTGCCCCCTGGTGGCCACTGAGGGAGAGGCAGTGGCCAAGCCTGCTGCTCCTGTGGACCTGGCCGTGGTTGCATCAACCCACCGGCCCTTCATCTTTCTCCTATGGCAAACCCACCAGAGGCCTCTGGTCTTGCTCCATCTTTTCTTACAAATGATTCTGGGGTCTTAGGCTTCCAGTCTTGGGCCTCCTCTGCGCCCTTAACCTCAGCCTCTCAGGTCTGGCAGCCAGGCCTGCCCTGTCTCCTCCAGCTACTGCCATCTCAGGACCCCACAGGGCCTGCCTGTAAGGAGACCATGGAGGCCCCTGGGCCCACGGGGCTGTTTCTAGGCTCTGGCAGCTCCAATCAGTCCTGCCTGCCCAGGAAGGCTGCTCCACAAGTGGCAAGGAAGCTGGTCTTTGGCTCCCAGACTCCAGCCCCCATTCTATCTTGGCAGCCACAAGACCCACTTCCCTGTCCCTGCGTCCAGTCCCTATGTCCAGACCTCAGCCTCCACCTTCCTGATGCCCCTGCTGAGTCCCAGCCATGAGCCTGCCCCTCCCTTCCCAGCTCCCTCCCTCTGGCCCTTCAGCCCTCTTGGTCTCACAGGCCCTCCCAGCCTAGTGTAGTCCTCCTCCTCCTCCAGAAAGTCCGCTCTGCCTGCCCCACCCACTCCAGCTCACACCTGCTCTCCCTCTCACTTCTCCTGGTGTATAACTCATGTCACGGTTGCAAATCATTTACCTGATGCCAAGGCAGCTCGCAGGTGAGGATTTTGTTCAGCCTGCGCAGTGTTTTAGAAAGAGATGAATGGTAGGTTAATTGCCAAGATTTAAAAATGAAGCCTCCCCGGGCCCCTCAGCTGGCAACCAACTCACATTCCTCTGATCCCGTGCTGTCTCAACTGTATTGCCTCAATGCGTCCTCTGAACATGGTCACCCCCATGAGTCTGAAAGGTCCTGAAGGCAAGCCCCTTGGTGGCATCCTCTGCCAGCACAGGGGTCTGCACTTAGTAGGTAAAAGTCTACAAGTTAGTTGAGTAAATGAATGCAAGAGACCTACAGATCCAGTTCTTGCTCTTTGTTGTTTTGCCAGTAGCAGAAGAGGTGACACTAACTGCACAAACTTTAGTGGGAACCTGCCATTCCCCATGCACTAGGTACCCAGTCGTGGGGAGAAACAGACAAGGTCTCTGCTCTCTTGGAGGATGTGGGTGTCTAGTCACTCTGGGAATGTGGGGCCATACCTGCATACACGGGCTCAGGAGGCAGCCTGGAACAAGAGCTTCTCAGGGTGAGGCAGTGTCCATTGGGTGCCACAGACCCTGTGGAGGCTAGAGGAGGGATGTCTGGGAGGACTCAGAGACACATGAGAAGGATGACAACCACAGGCTTTCCGAAGCTTCTCTGCCCCCTGACCTCTGGGCAGGAGGAAAGGACCAGCAGGCATGGCCTCATGGGGCTCTCTCTCATCACAGCTGCTCAACAAGGATGCAAAGCAGAGGCTGGGCTGCCAGGAGGAGGGGGCTGCCGAAGTCAAGAGACACCCCTTCTTCAGGAACATGAACTTCAAGCGCTTAGAAGCCGGGATGTTGGACCCTCCCTTCATTCCAGATGTGAGTAGCCTCCCCTCACCCCAGCAGGCCTGTGCCCAGACTGTCTCCATGTGGTGCCTCAGCGTCAGCTAATGCAGAGCAGGAGGCTGTCTCTGTCTTTGTGGGACCACAGAGTGCCCACTGCTCCTTCCTCCCAGGCCACTCCCTACCAGTGAGCTTCATGCCAGGCAGTCAGATGGGGATGGGCTGGGAGCCCCACACTGGTTAGCCTGGGGGACCTGAGCACTTCCCTTCTAAGCCTCGGTCTCCTCACCTGTCCAGTGAGGCCAGTGACACCCACTCCCCTAATCGGCCAGGGACGTTTCACGGTGAAATGAGAGCAGAATGGAGAGAGCTTTTACAAGCATTGAGGACCACCACATTCAGTTCAGCTTAACTAGCATGCATTGAGCACTTACTGTTTACACTAGGTTCTGGGCCCAGCATAGCAGGGACAGTGACGGACAAGATGAGGCCCATCCCCTAGCACCTCAAATCACAGGGAGTTGCATCTTCCCCGAGAGGTTCCCCCAGTTAAGGCAGAATTGTCCAGACTAAGAAATAGACCCCTAGCTGGGGGTGGGGTGTTGGGATGGGGGCTGTGGAGGCCACAGGAGCAGTGGTATGTGGGAGCCGGCTTGCTTTGTCTCACAAGAGCCGGTTATGCACGTCTCTGCCCAATTCCATGTTCAGTAACTTCACATTGGTAGCTTGCAGTAGACCACGGTGGCAGTATTTACACCAGAGCAATCAGCAAATGCTACAAATCAGGGCTTTCCCATGCCCTGTCCCCCGAACCAGTTGTTAGCCATCTACCAACATGGCACCACCTAGAGGAAGGGGGACAGTGCTTGGAACTCTGGTGTGCCCCTGCTGGTGAGAATCCCTGGTCACCTGTGGCAGGGCAGGAGGGCAGCAGCAAGTTTGGGAAGCCAGGGCCCTGCTGGGTGCCAGATAGGGTCCATGGCAACCGCACCCCTGGCCCCATCCAGCCAGTTATGGCATCAGTGTTATGCAGATAACTAGGGGATGCTTTCTGGGGAAGAAGGGCTCATTGAGCATACAGAGTCAAAGTCAGCGAATGCTACAAGCTTCCCCTGCAGGTGACCTTCAGAGGTGGTAGGGAGATGCTGTTTACAGCATTTGCTCCCGCCCTGGTTGCCCATTCAGAATCACCTGGGGAGCATGAAAAACTCTAATCTTTTTTTTTTAAAAGATGCCCGGCAAGGGGATCATCTTGACTTGGTGTTGTCAGCACCACGCTCTCCCTAGTGAGCTAATCAGCCATCCCTACATAGGGATCCGAACCCGTGGCCTTGGTGTTATCGGCACCACACTCTCCCGAGTGAGCCATGGGCCGGCCCTGAAAAACACTAATCTTGGATCCAGTCACCAGAGAGTCTGGAACCAGGCCTGGGCATCGGGATTTTTAAAACCTCCCCGGGTGATTCTACTGTGCAGCCAGGGTTATAGGAAATGCAACCAACCAGGAGTTGTTTGTTTTTAGTGTTGAGGGCTTTGGGAATGACCACTACTTGATATTCCTGGAAACTACGTAGGGTGACCGCATGAACATTGCAGTGGGTTACTGGGTTAATGTCCTGCATTAGAGATGAGGCGGGCACCCCAGCTGGGGGTGTGACAAAGGTTCAGACCCCACATGCCCTCCTCATAGCCTCTGGGCTACCTATTGCTATAATGATGGAATGATATTAGTCACGACACAGGAAATATTTCTCGACCTCCCAGCACACTCAAGGCCCTGTGCCAGGCCCCAGAGGGACCCCATGGTAAATAAATCATTTGGTTGCTTCCTTCATGCATCTTACAGGCTGTAGAGGAGGAGAGGTGTCAACAAGCACCCCTTAAATAGAAGCAGAAATCCGAGTCACGAGAGAACAGAACAGGAGGCGGAGAACACGGGTGGCCGAGGAGAGGAGCGGAGTTGGCCAGGGCCAGAGCTGGGAGGACAGCGTTCCAGGCCATGGAAACAGCTTTTGGAAGGAGATGGCTTTGATAATCAGGGGGACCAACCATCGTGGCTTGCCAGGACTGTCCTGGTTTTAACACTGAAAGTAGTCCGATGTCCTGGGCCAACCGGGATGGTCAGTCACCCTGGGTGTGACCCTGTCACCTTGCAGGGGCATTAGGAAGACGAGGTAGCAGAGCCCCTCACACGCACAGCTCAGTGTGGTGCGCGTAGAGCAGGCCACCACTCAGGTCGCTGTCCTCTTCCAGTGCCATGGTGCAGGGTACTCTGTGTCCCAGCAGAGCACATGGTGAGTGGAGGTTGCAGGCCCTGGAGCGTGAGCCCCTGTGAGCTGGGGGGGCTTCGCCCCTCAGGCCAGCCCTCCCCTGCCTCCTCCTCCCCTAGGCCCCACGCCAGCCTTCGAGGCTGTCACTGTCCTCATAACCCATCAGTGCTAATAGCACTTAATCTTTTTCACTTCCATTAACTCTATTTTTATTTATTTATTTTTGGCAGCTGGCCGCGTTGACTCTTTTTAAAATCAAAATAAATGTATTCCAAAGGGAATTTTTCCAAGGAAATAATAGTCATGAAATGGTGGGTTTTGGTTGCTAGATAAATTTCGGTTCCATTATAGATTTTTAAAATACTTCCTTTTTTTTTAATGTTCATCTGCGTGCCGCCTGGGGCCTGCTTCAGGGCTCGACCTGTGCAGTCACCTTGGGCTCCTCACTTGGCTTGATGCCCTGCTGCTGCCATCTTGAAATTCCAGACAAGTTTTCAATGTGGTCCTGCATTTTCATTTTGCACTGGGCCCTGCAAATGATGCAGCTGGTCCTGATGGCACCTGAAAGTCTGCCGCAACCCGCAGCAGAGCGCACCCTGGGCTTGGGGAGCTAGAGAAGGTGGGTTGCCCAGTGGTTTGCTGTGCTGCATGACCTTGCTCTGGCCTCAAGTCCTCTTTGGAGGAGTGAACCAGAGGCCCACACCTGTAGCCAGTGACACCCCTTGTCCAACAGAGATGACTGTGAAACGCTGCCACCTTCCTGAGTCTGTGGTTTTAGGGTAACCAAGAATATCTGACAGGGGAGTGGGGATGCCCAGAGATGCCGAGGAGTGTGAGCTTAGAGACAGAGGTGCCCTGTCTCCCCGCCTTTAGCTCAACCTGGAGAGAGACCGTGGGATGACCTGTGGTATGTGTGAGGGGTAATGGCAGGAAGAAACCCTGGACGGGGCATCTGGACACCCCAGCTCTCACTTCACCCCGGCTGGGGGCCCCTCGGCGGATGGGAGAGAGGGCAGCACAGGTTCTGGGTGTGGCACAGGGATGTAGGAACCACACACAGGGCCCCGCGTGACCGAGCCCCCTGCTCCCCCAGCCGCGTGCTGTGTACTGTAAGGACGTGCTGGACATCGAGCAGTTCTCCACAGTGAAAGGCGTCAACCTGGACCACACAGACGATCACTTCTACTCCAAGTTCTCCACGGGCTCCGTATCCATCCCCTGGCAAAACGAGGTGAGCGGGTGGGTGGCCCTTTGCTGTGAAAGGCAGGGCACGGCCAGTGACCCACGTGCAGCTGAGGGGTGTGGCGAGGACTGACAGTGACTGCTGGGCCTGGTAGCCCGGGTGAGGGCAGCGGGTCAGAGCCGCTGCAGCGGGAATGGGAGGCCTGCAAGGGGACGCTCTCGAGACGCGCGGCTGGGAAGAGAAGACAGAATGGGGTGGTCACTGGAGGCGTAAGTGGGATGGACTTGGGGAGGTTAGAACCGATGGGGATGGGAGGGGGACAATGGGACAGAGGAGGTGATGGAGACATGGACTTGGAGCAGGAAGATGAGGGCACCCCCAGTGCCTTCTGTCTGCTCAACAAAGGCAGCATGCCAGGCCACCCATAGCAGGCAGGGGCTGTGCCACCACGGGGAAGCCTCGCCTTGTCCCCCGTGAGCTGGAGGATGGGGGCAGGGAAGGGGCAGGCACCCCAGATGATGGCCCGCATTTCCACACGGCCTCCCCAGATGATTGAAACAGAATGCTTTAAGGAGCTGAATGTGTTTGGACCTCATGGTACCCTCTCACCGGACCTGAACAGAAGTCACCCTCCAGAGCCGCCCAAGAAAGGCCTGCTGCAGAGAATCTTCAAGCGCCAGGTGAGAGACCATGGCCGGCTCTGAGCCCAGGCTCACTTCCAGGTGAGGCAGGAAGTCCTGCAGTGGAGACCAGTGTGGCAGAGCCCCACCTGCTTGAGTGGCTTGGGGCACTGGGGCCAGCAGCAGTCTAGAAGGGTTTGATGCCCAGTGTGGCTGACGGGGTCCCCAGGGCAGAAGGGGCAGGTCAGGCCAGAGTCAGCCCTGCGTCCAGGTTTCTCAACATTGATGCTATTGGCATTTGGGACCGGTTAATTCTTCGTCATAGGCGCCTGTCCTGTGCACCACGGGATGTTCAGTGGCATCCCTGGCTTCTACCCACTAGATGCCAGGAACACCCCCCTATCCCCAGTGGTGACAGCCAAAAGTATCTCCAGACATGGCCAAACAACGCTGTGGGGCAGGGGGGCAAAATCATCCCTGGTGAGAACCACTGCCCTGTGTGGCCCTTGTAAAGACTCAGGTGATGTAGATAGAGAGTTAACATAATAAGGAACTGGTGAGAAGGGAGAACTGGTGTTGGAAGGTGATCCCCGCAGAACGTGGCTCCTGGGGTGCGCCCCCATCGTCTGATGCAGTGCCCTCCAGCTGGCAGCCAGAGGAGACTTTGACCCTTGGGAAGAGCTCGTCTTCCCCCAGAGCCCATCTCTAGAGTCAGGGTTGGTGTGGCCAAATGGAAGAAATGCCCGAGAAGGGCCCGGTGGGCCTGGGAGAGAGAGGGAGAAACCGCGGACCCCCCACCCTCGCCACCTCCATGAAGGCAGCCACAAGAGCATCCTCTCTTGGCTTGGCCCTTCAAGAAGCCATGGCCCAGTGTTCCCATCTTGGAGCCTGGGAGGCTCCCTGTCATAGTTCCTCACCTTCCGCCTCCCCCCAAAGGAGTCAGCTCCTGTCTCCAAGAGGACAGAGGGAGGAAGCAGGTGCAGCTCTAGTCCCCGAGCCCCTAAAATCCCAGCTCCCTCCCTCTTTGAAAACAAGGGTGAGGGTGGCTGTTTATGGGGCTTCACTGTGGACTGGGCTCTTGCCAGGAGCTTTTCAGAGGCTTCACCTATTTAATCTCCACAAAACCCAGGACTTCCCTCAACAGTTCATTCATTCAGCCAGTACGCATTGACCCCCTCCAATGTGCTAGGCTATTACTTACGGACTTGGGACACCTCTCTGCCCTTGGACATCCTAGTGAAGTGTGAGCACCAGCCTGTGCTGTCATTGCCCCATTTCACAGATAAGGAAACCAAGGCTGCGAGAGACTAAGGAACTTGCCCGATGTCTCACATCTGGTGAGCCCGCGTGGAGGATCTGGGGATAAGAGGGCAGGGAACACAGGTCAGGCACATGGAGAGAAAACGCAGACTGAGGCCCCTGGATTTGTGGTTTTATCTAAAAGCCTCATGTGAGTTCCCGTCCTATTCCATAATATACTCCTGTTCATATCATATAAAAATATAACTTTTAAATGCCTCCATCAAGGAAAATTGAAGTTCCGGAAAGAAATGACCTCTCCCCTCCCCCGTGTGGCCAAACCTCCCAGAACCCACTGTGCCCTGGAAAGAGGACTTGCTGTGGGGGTCTCACAACCAGGGTTCAAATCCAGCCCTGGCCCTTCCTGGTTGTGTGGCAGCTTATGAACCCTCTCCCAGCCTGTTTGACCCCCTGAAAAATCAGGGTGGAAATACCCACTGGCCAGAGTCATGAAGAGGACCCAGTGAGGTGGCAGATGGTGGCCCTTAACATGGTACCTGGTGTCTTTCTCCTGTCCTCCCTGCAACCTGAAGGGCCCGACACCTGCGGGGAGGCTGAAGGGGGCCGGGAGGTGTAAGAACAAGCAGCTGATCGTCCCAGGCATACGCGGCCTCCTTGAAGAAGCTGCTCGTGCCCCACGCTACAGGCGAGGACACCAAGCAGTGGAATAACTAGCCATGGTCCCCAGCGGGGAGTGGCAGATTTAGGATCCCAGCCCAGGCATTAGTCAGGACTCTAACTCTGGGCCTGTAGGCTTAACCAATACAGATGTTACCCTGATTTGGGTTCTCTTAACTCCGTGGCTCTTCCCGGGCACCAGATATAGCCTTTGCCCAAAAGGGCTGCTCTGGACTTGGGTCTGAGCTGATGGGAGCAGCCGCTTTCAGAGCCCCCTGGGACGTGCTGGCCCCGGGGTTCGATTCTACCTAAATCTGACTCTTGCACTCTCTCTCCGTCCTCTCTCCCCCACCCCAACCCCAGCATCAGAACAATTCCAAGAGTTCACCCAATTCCAAGACCAGTTTTAACCACCACATAAATTCAAATCACGTCAGTTCAAACTCGACTGGAAGCAGCTAGTTTCAGCTCTGGCTTTGAAGTCCACGGTGGGACCAGTCCAGACCCTTCTACTGGGAAGCGGAACTTGTGACCCGCAGAGCTTCCGCTCTGGCTGGGCAGCCGGGGAGCCCTCCAGGAGCCGGGAAGGCAGCCGTCCACCCCCTCGACGTAGAGCCTCGAGGTTTCTCAAAGAAATTTCCACTCAGGTCTGTTTTCCAAGGTGGCCCCCAAGCCGGGGTGGATTGGATTTGTCTTTGGCGAATATTGCAATAGAAATCCAATTGGATACAACTTGCACGTACTTTAATAGCGTCATGACTAGAACTGAACTTTGTCTTTATTATTTTTAAAGAAAAGTTTTGTAAATTTCTCTATTGTCTCAGTTTACATTTTGTATATTTGTATTTAAATGAAAGTCAGACTTTGAGGATGTATATTTTCTGTGCAGCCACTGTCAAGCCATGTGTTTTAAGACATTTTAGGGGGGCAGGGATTTACCAAAAAAAAAAAAAAAAAGTGACTCAAGACTTCCAGAGCCTCAAATGAGAAAATGTTTTTATTAAATGTAGAAAAAGATTCACGTTTCACCTTTAAAGGATCGGTTGTACTTACCTACGTCCTTCTCTATAACCTTTTCCTCACGTTGGTATCACCTTTCTGTTGGCTTGTAACAATCTGATTAAATGCTCAAGTGCTCAAGACACACTTGGTTGTCTCCCCCCACCAGAACGTCCTCTTTTGGGGCCCGAGGAGTCGCATGGGGTGCACCCTGCCTTTGCTGCTCTGGCCTCTCTCTCTTCCTCTGGAAGGTGGCTACTATGCAGAGCTGATGTCTTTAGCCCAGTGGGCTCTGGGCCTCTGTCTTTCTAAGCAGGTCCTAACTGCTAAAGCCAGTAGTTTTCAAGAGCCTTGTGTTTGGGGATTTTTTACTCTACTTTTAGGGGAAGTAGAGTAATGATAGGGATTAGTCATGGAACTCCAAGTGTCCCCAACCTTTAGGAGCCAATGGAAGCATCAGGATTTGAGAGCCAGAAGAGCCCTCCCAATTAACCAGCTTTGTGTCTATAGAGGGGAAAGGAGGCCTGCCTGGGGGCTCGGGTCCCGAGAGCTTCGCAGGGCCCCCCAGAGTTGCTGTCCCATGTGGCATGAATGAGATTGTCCTTCCAGGCACATGGGATGCCCAAGTGGAGGCCAGGCCATGAAAACAGCTCAAGACACACTCACTCACCCCAGGAGAGTCCAGGCAGAGGCAGCATCTAATCAGGCATCTCAAAGTTCCAGGCACAAGTAGCCTCCAGAAAACTTGGTGGCTTGACCAGACTAGGGGCCTCTAAAGGTATCCTTGAACCCTAGAAGTGTGGCTGTCCAGCCCCAGGAAGTTCCAGCCACTGCTGCTGCCTCCACGAGGTGACAAGGAGCAAATCTGCCCTCCCTTCCACTCCAGGACAGGGTAAGCAGTTGACTTCCCTGCTCACCTGCCTGGTTGAGTCCCTGGCATCTGATTCTGCCTCAGAACTGGCCTCAGCCACCAGGCAGCTGCCAGGTTTCTCAGTGGAGGCTCTGAATGAGCTGCATTAGTGTCTCCTGTTAAAATTCAGATTCCCACGCTCCACCCCAAGCCTACAGAATGGGAATTGCTGGGAGTGGGGCCCAGGAATCTGCATCTTTACAAAGATCACCCAATCATTCTGATGATCCTGGAGTGTGAAAACCACTGCCACACGCCATTAGCAGGGCTCTGGGTGTGATCGTCCCAAACCTGGACAGCTCTGGAGCATGAGCTTTTAGGGAGGAGAGAGTGGAGAGCACGTCAGCTCCTGTCCCAGTTTCCTGCTCTTCCCCCAAATCTGCTGATGGGTCCTGGGGGTGCTGCTAGAGAGGAGCCCAACCTTTGGGACTGATCATTTGAGGTCATTTTACAAGCAAATGGGGAGAAGAAATAGTCAGGCTCCCCTCAGATCCCTTTAACGTTCAGTATTATTTCTTCCAGACCAGCTCCTGTCTCCCTAGGTTGTTTCCGTTCCCTTTCTTGGGCTGCATACAAAACACAAAAGCCATGTTCATGCCAAGGATGTGGAAACCCCTTTGAACAGGATTTTAAGTTCCTCAAGGTATTGCTGACCCTCCTTTCTCTATGGAAAGAAGGACCGTCACCCTAGGATGGTCACTAGCCCAAGCCACCACCCCAGCTTACCGTCCAGAATGTTCGTTCCTTTTGCCCAATTCGCAGCAACTCAACCCCAACCAAGATGCATCGGTGTTGAGAAGCAGTCTCTTTCTATGCCTCAAAGCTGACACACTGTCTGTTTGCAGTAGCAAATCCCTAAGGAACAAGAAAGAACACCTAAGTCTGGCTACCACGTGTCTGCATCACAAGAGCTCCCACCACACTACAGCACAGGCCCTTGTACCGACTCTTAGGGTAAATTGAGTCTTCCTTCACGTTGGCTACCTGTCCTCCCTGAGGGCCCACGGGAGATGGGGGCAGAGTCACTTGCCCCCTAAATCTTCCTGTTCCTTTGGGCCTATCCGTTTCCTTGTAACAAGAGGGGAAGTCTTTAGAACAGTGCCTGAAAATCAGCCCTTCTCCCCACTGAGTTCCCACGTCCCTGTCCCCTCCCCACCTCAACCCTACTCCAACTTTGGTTTCTGTACCTGCATTTTTAAAAAGATATTTTTCACTTAAAAAAACCCTTCCGCCCATCTGCCTGTCCAGGATGAGGCATATTTGGACAGTGAGTGGATTTCACTCTCTTTAACACATTTGAGCTCTTCGCAGAACAGCCTTTCCTGCTCCAAGTGTGACCTTTTTCTCGCCGGATGTTCGCTGACTTCGTGCCTTTGAGGTGAGACACAGGGTCTCATGGAAGCGTCTCTGCTTTCACTTTGCAGGAGACAGGCTGCTGTCCCCTGGGGACAGGGCAGTTTCTGCCATGATAACCATGACCTCCGGGTGTTTATGGAGCCCCTGGGAGGCTCCCAGTAGCTTGCCCAGAATATCACGAAGACCCGCCCTGCCTTCACGGAGGATGCCATCCACACCCGCGTGCACTCATTCTTGAATCTTTCTTGGCCGGGAACATCACTTTTTAAACCTCGAGGCTCGAAGGCTGCTCACTTGCACTGTGGCTAAGTTTCACTGTACCTTGAGCCACCACGGGAGAATTTGCGTGTTTCCTGAAATGCATTGCTGTCCTGCAGGGGTGGCGGTGGGGAGGCCTGCTGCAAGGACACAGCAGGACATTGGTGTGTGCACACCTGGTGGGCTGCCCGCTGGGACAAATGTTGGTGCTGAGTTCTGGGGACAAGCACAGGAAGGATGCAGCAGCCTGTCCTGGAGCCCAGGGAGCCCCTAAGGACGTTCCACGCCTCTCCAAGGAGCCAGCCCCCTGTTGACATTCCTCCTCCTCTCCCACCCCTGTGCTTTTCCGAAAGGCTCAGGTCATCAGTTCCAGTTTCCCACCGACTTTCTCACTAAGCCGACAACCTCCTTACAGAGGGGACACCGCGGCCTCCTTGAGCCTGGCATCCCAGGCCTGGCGAAAGGGAAGAGCAGCTGCTTGGACCACCGAAGTCTCTGAGAGAAGCGGAATGGTGGCCTGTGTGACATGCGGCTCTCCTCTCGGGCTGCTGTGCGCTTGCATATCTGGCTGAACACGTTTCCCTTCCAAAGGCAACCTCTTTGCGTTGACTGCTGCTTTATTAACCTGACCCTCTGAGATACAACTTTCTAGCTTTTTAGCCTTCACTATGGACACAGAGTGAGTATAAAATCTTTGTTCATTTGGAAGCAACACAGCTGTGAGTCACAAACAGCAGACCACGACAGGGAAGCCTCGTCCCCCAAAGCACCTTCTGCACCTGGTTTCAAACCAACCCCCCAGCTTTGAAGCTCAGATGTGTGCAGGCGAGACCCTGCACAGGCCGGGGCATCTCATCTAGCCTAAATGTAAAGGCTTGTGCCAGGGACAGTGACGTAAAGCATTTGAAAAGCTAGCTCTCTCTAGGAGAGAGAGACACTTCCCCAAAAGAAGAATCTAGATGTCTTTTTCTCTCAGTCTATCGAAAAGTCGTTTTTGTAATAGACTGGAAACAAGTGTTAATTAGAAGAGCTTATTGGCTGTTGGTGTTGTTAAAATAATAATCCTTCTAGTATCCAAAGGTTTCTATTTTTTTTCCAGGGAGATTTTAACATTGATGAATTAAAGTAGTTCTGCTTTGGAGGTCATTCCTGAAGATCACGGCTTTTGTTCTTCTGCTGCTCTGAATCTTTGTGTGTTCCATCCAATCTGTCACAGTGCTGCTGTATCTAGATCGAACCACTGTTTTTTTTAAGAGAAATAAATTCCTTAACAAAAATACATTGCATTTCTCTCCTGCTGAGCTCTTGTTCTATTTCTTCTGACTCCACAGTGCCCATACCTGCTCCTGTGGCCTTTGGGTTAACCCTTTTCTCAAGTTGACAGGTCAGCCCCACCCAAATCTGGCCCCCGCAATGACCACCTCTGAACTGCCCACAGATGGCCCAGCTCCAGTGGGTAGGACCTAAGGCTATGTCTGAACTCTTACTAGGCCATCAGCTCTGACCTTGAACCCAGAAGATGGCTCCAGAAGTACTCCAGCAAATTGGCACCAGGCAGGAGCAGGGTGACAAGGGCCCACGTCAATGCCTGTACCATGATGACAGATGGGGCATCTGCACCTCCCACCTGACAAGTCCTATGCAGAAGGGGCAGGCTCTGCGGAGAGGGTTGTTCAGTCTCCACCTAGCTGGCCACATGGTGGCACCTGGGGTGGCCAGCAAGGCAGGGTAGCCCTCAGGTCTCACGATCCAGTCCCAACCTAGGACCTGAGAGCTTTCGGTCCCCTCCACCTGCTTGGCTTAGTTGTTAGAGTGAGCAGGGCTCTGGACTCAGACAGCCTTTATTGACTATTTGACTTTGAGCAGGCCACTTTGAACCTGTCTTCATCTGTAAAATGACGGCGTTACTGGAGGCTTCAGCAAGACACGTTTGACACCAAGCACAGAGACCCCTGCCCTGGAGGCCACAGTTGCCCTGGCTGTCTCTGGATCCCTTCTGATCTTTGAGCAGCCCCTGGCCCTGGCTTCCCACTCACTCACACCCACAGCCCAGCCTGGGAGCTAGATGCTTTCCCAGATGGCACTGGGTCCACGGGAGAGCACATGAGCTGGGAGTCAAGACTGGGGGCTTGTTTCTGCCCTGACTCCCAGCACAGGGTCTGGGGTCCGTATCACATCTCACAGGGAAGACAGGAATTGCAATGGTTGTTACCCTTGGCTCCCAGAGGCAGGTGTCTTTCCTAATTAGAGGAAAGGGTTGGGGAAGAGTCTGCTTATTGGGGGACGCTCTTTGGAATCAGAGAGAGAAAAAGGAGGCCCAGCCGGCAGCGGGGGTGGGAGGAGCGGCTGAAACTGGGGAAGGGTCTCTTGTGGGATGGGGGTCAGCTGAAGAGCCGAGGGGATCCACAGCCAGGGGTTTGCTGACCGTGCGGGAAGACCTCATTGGGAGAAAGTGGAGGGGTGGGTGGAGGAGAGGAAATGCTCGGAACAGGGGACCCATCACGGAGATGGGGAGAACCATCCTCACGGGGTCCCCAATGCTGTCTGGGGCTTTTTCTCACCTTGCAGAAGCCTCCACTGCCCACACCAGCCTTCCAGGCAGACAGAAGCCGCCGTCCCTCCTGGGACAGAGGGTCTGAGGGGGAAACTCCAGCCATGCACACGGGCCCACCGAGGCTCCCCTCAGCCCACCTCCCCTTTTACACCGCTCCGCCCAGCAACGTGGGCCCCTTCCAGGTAGGTGGGGCAGGCTGGGCAGGAGGAGGAACCCACCCCTTACCTCCTCCACCCTTTTCAGGCTCCTCTGCTCCTCTGCCCGCCGGACAGCCACAGAATTGGTAAGTGAGGGCACTGAAACGGTCTCCATCCAATTCATTTCCAGAAGAGGCTCAAAGTGGGCATCCCTAGGGCACCAGGAAGTTTGCGCCACTAGCCCACTGGGAGAGGGGTTCTTTAGGGGTGTTAGGATCTCCCTGCCATCCTTGGAGACCACAAAGAGTGGGGAGAGTTGGGGCCTTTGGGAACAGGCACTCCAGCCACAGCGGGTCAGGCCCCTGCCACTTGGCCTGGCAGTTGAAGCCAAACACTGCCAGGTCTGGGTCAGTCGTGGAGCCCTGACTCGACTACCTTGGGGGGAACAGCAGGAAAGAGGGAAGTTCAGCTGGCTGGAGGGTGAGTTCTGGAGTTTGCATTCTGGGGAGCCTCAACCACCACTGGTAGACAAACCTGCAGGCCCGGGAGGCTTAGGTCAGTGCCTCTCACACTTTAACAAACAGACTTACCTGGCGCCTTGAGGAACTAGATTCTGATTCAGTAGAGCAGGAGCAGGGTGAGGGTCTGCATTTGTAACAAGCTCCCAGGTGGAGCTGCTGGTTCTAGGACTACAGGTTGAGAGGCCTTAGCCCGAAACTGGAGTGTCAGACTGAAGTCTGCAGTCAAACCACGACCTGTGTGCCCGCTGCCGTTTCCTCCGGGCCCTGTATTCTGAGGCACAGATGCTTGGCGTTTGCCCTGCCCTTGAGGGGATTTGATACCTGTGGTTCTCAAAGTCTGGCCCTGAACAAGCAGTAGCAGCGTCCCTGGGAACTTGTGCAATATGCAAATTCTCACCCCCCACCCCAGCCCACTGAATCAGAAATCGGGGGGTGGGACCCGTTAGCAGGCCCTCCAGGTGACTGGGGCGCCCACAAGTTGGAGACCCACTGGTTTACAAAGTGCTGTCATTGAAATCTCACCAGAATCCTCAGGGCAGAGCAGCCATCGGTCTCCCTGTTGCTGCTTTTCAAGGTGAGTCAACAGAGGGTGGAAGAGGCTGAGGCGCTTGCCTGTGAGTGGAAGCAGGTGCAGTGTTGGCCGCCATTGCTCTTAAACAATGGGAAAGAGGGCACAAGCAGAATCATATTGCCATGTATTTTTTAAATGAAAGGATAAAACAAAAACTAAAAAAAAAGTTACCTATAGGGAGAAGGGACAGATAGAAAAGCCAGACTTCTCCGAATGTGCCTTGTTTTGTGGATTTGATTTTAAAAGCATGTGGCAAATAAAAAACAAATCCGGACGTAGTAAGGAGAGACTTATTTGACAGGATTAGTGCAAAGAAGGAAAGAGGGGCGACTGCAACAGAGGGTGGGGTGGAGACTGCTGCACAAGCAAGAGCACTTTGACCCCACGATCTGCGAGTGGCTCAAGGGTTAGGCAAAGGGGTTTTCTTCTATAGAGAGGAGTAAACAAGATGAAAAGAACAGGTGTGGGAAATGCAGTCAAAGCGTGGCCTGTTGGGACCAGCAGGTCAGACAGGGATTCCCCCAGGCCAGCCTGTGCTCTGGAGGGCTCCCGCTGATATAGGCTGAGTGGCCGAAGTTCAAGGTCCAGGAGGAAGGAGAGAAAATCAATCAGATTTGGCTAAAAAGCGTTTTGGTCTGATGGGTCAGTGGGGACAGACCAGGCAGCTAATTATTTATGAGGCAAAGAACAGGAATTTGAAGGGTCTGCGTCTGGCCTTGTCAGAGATAAACAAGGGGGCACCGCTGGGTCTTGTCAAAGTCATGTCAGAAAAGGTGGTTTTTTGCAGTAAGCTGTTTTTCCAGAACACAAAAGGATGGGGGGAATTCCTTTATCCTTCATAGTTTTCCAGGGGCTCAGGGCTCAGGTAAAATTAGCAGTCCCATGTAAATGTTTTAGATAATTATGAAACAAAGCTAAAATTTTAAAAAAGCAGTCCCTAAAAATTAAAATACAAATGGAATACACAAATCCATCTGTGGATGCAGTTGGTGGCATAATCACAGAGAACATTCCCAAGTGACTTTAAAGCACAGAAATGTGACTGAATATTCCCTTAGTGGGGCATATCCTAAAGACAAAAAGAACTGTCAAAAAATCTTGCACTGTTTTCACTAAACCTATTGTTGGTGATAATATGGGTATTATTATTTTCAACTATTACATATTATACAGCAAAACCAGTAATTATGTTAATGTTTTGGGGTCTCAGAAAACAATACCCCGAAATATGGCCCTTTGGCATGCTGAGTGCTTTGAGCAAAGGAGACGAAAAGCCTCAGAAGCAAGGTCTCTCTCTGACCTTCTGCTCCCCACTTTCCGTTCCAAAGCCCAGGAGGGACTGGCTCTCTTTGAAGTTCCCTTATCTGACTGAGGGAAATTCTCCCAAAAGGAATATAATTGTCTCAATCTCCCTTCCTAGGAACCTCATCAGACAACCAGGGAAGATTCATCACAGGAGAGGAGATGAAAAGTTATCAGCACACCCAGATAGGCTATCACCTGTTCTTCCAGAGGTTGCTCTGAGACATTTATTACCTGAGAGACTTTATGTGCATGATAAGACAAGCTTTGCTTGCAGTGCAGTTCCGACCCTCACCTACCCATAACTGTCACCACCTCCCCGAGAGCCCACGGGAACTTTGTCCCAGGCTATTGCCTGTTCTTCTGGGCCATTCATTTCCCCTAAAAATCATGTACCCTTCCTCTAAAATTGCCTACTTTGCCACTTCCTCTCCCCTATGAAGAGGGTATTTAAACTTCAATCATCTAGCCCTTCTTTGAGTCTTATATTTTGTGTGGCTCCTATGCACACGTGCATGTTAATACATATGTGTGCTTTTTCTCCTGTTAATCTGTCTATTGTCAGTTCATTTCAAAAGAGAAAGTTTAAACTTTCCTATAATGTCATTAAGAGCAAAGATTTTCAATGTAAGGAAAGATGAAAAATAATATCAAAAAAGTTAAGTAGAACCTTTTAATCCAATACAAAATAAACTTTGTCTTTTAAAAATATGCATCCATGAGAAATAATGACCAACTGTGGGCAGACAGTACCGTGGAGCCCAGACCTCAGCGTCCAAATACCACTTCCCACTAAAAGGAAGCAGGGCTGCCTAGAGAAATGGCTCATTCCAGGACTGGGTTGAGAATGTCCAAGAGGAGACCAGAACATGTCATAACAACACAAGGACACTATCAAAGGGTTGTGTCAAAACTACATACTCAGGAGCAACTTGCAGGAGTTCCCGCTGGCCAAGCATTGGTAAGGGTGTTAACTACCGTAGATTAAAACACATCAAGTATGTTTAAATCTAGCAGTTCCTCCGGGAGGAATGCAGCCCTGTCAACACTTTGATTTTAGCCCAGTGAGACCCATGTCCAACTTCTGACCTCCAGAACTATTAGATACTAAATGAGTACTATTTTAAGCTGCTCAGTTTGTGGTGACAGGAAAGTAGTACAGGAAGAGACCGTGACTTGTTCACAGCACCTCAGACTTCAGCACTGGGATCAAAGGATGAATGGGGGAATGGCGGTGGCAACGGTCCTATCGGTCATCTCTGGCCTCTGCGGCATCAGCATCAACCCTTATACCTGACTTTCCCTGTCAGGGTGTAAGACCCGTGCTCCATGCACAAATCTCACACACACTCCAGGATGGCTCACCTCACAAAGACCATGAGACAGAGACCATTGCAATCAGGCAAGAGGAGTTTTATTCCAGCATGCTGGGGTCACTTAGTCTCCTGGTCAGAAGCGACCCCGAGTTTACAGCACAAGCACCTTTTATACAGTTTTTCTGAACAGATCTTTGTGACAGGATGAGTTGTTGGTTATCTGTGGCACGTTTAGATTTATGGGTGGACTTTAGCAGGCTGGTACCCTGATAGATTTGTGGCGCCTTTAGATTTACAGGTGGGCTTTAGCAGGCTGGTACCCCGATAAGGAACAGCGCATTTCTCAATCATTTATCTTCCCCGGGGTCTGACCAGGTGGCTTTTAGATAAGGAACTAGTCAGTTCCTGGAACCGGGTGGGGGTCATTCCCTCCCTGGAATGTTTAGTGTGCTCGGGCCCGCCTGACCTTTGTATGGCCCCTTAGAAGCTGCTTTACTTAAAATGTTTTTAGCAAGCATTTGTTACAAAACTGCATATATTAAAGTTATATTTTTCTACAATTCCCCTACAGGAGCAGTCCAGCAGTCCTCGGGAACAGGTACACGGGACATCAGCATGTCCAGGCCACCAGGCTCTGTGTTAGGTCAGATGCCCATGGGCTGGCACACCCCAGGTCCCCTCCCCCAGTCCACTCAGCCCCCTGACCAGCCGTCAGGGCACCCTCACAGCTACACCTGCAGCCAAGGTCGTCCTGGGGCTGCCTGGCTGAGGTGGTTCCTTGGGTTCACCCTGTGTTGTGTCCCCTGGCCTCAAGGCTCCTAAGGGCTGCCAGCCATGTGCTGACATAGCCTGGTGGACTCTAGTCGAGAGAATCGCTACAGGTGTTTGCACAACTGCTCACAGGCCATAGGAGCGTCAGGCATCTTGGCTAACATTGGGCTGGTTCTCTTTTTCTAAATGCCAGTGGATTTGGGTGCATGCCCAGAGCCCTAGAAGTCCTTCATATGGTGTCTTAGGAGATGGAAAGAGAAGTGATTACAGAGCTGACTGGAGATGCCTGTGATGCTAATAACTGCTACCTGAAATTTAGACATGAGGCCAAGAGCCAGCAGCATGTCCTGCCCACGGTGTGCTGTTTAATGAGCCCTCCCAAGCATCGTTTCTGTTGGCTTTATTATTGTGTAATTATATACATTAAAGCTCAGCAATTAGAAGTGTATATTTCAATGAGTGTTGACAAATGTATATAGTCATGTAACCACAACAGTCAAGATCGAGGACATTTCCATCACCCTGAAAAGTCCCCCAAGCCCTTTGCAATCAAACACCCCCACCCCCTAGGAACCACTGACCTGATTTCTGCCACATACTTCTGCCTTTTCTGGAATTCTGTGTAAATGGGATCAAGCGATGTTTAGTCTTTTGTGTCTGGCTTCTCTCACTCAGTGTAACGCTTTTGAGATTCCTCCACGTTACTGTGTATCTGTCGCTGGCTCCCTTTCTCTCTGGGTGGTCTTCCAGCTTATGGATACACCAGGATTGTTTATCAGCTCATCAGCTGGTGATTACTTGAGCGCTTACCAATTTTTCACATAACGAATAAGTGGCCATGAGCATTCACATCAAAGTCCGTTTGACGTAAGTTCTCATTTCTCTCCAGGAGTAGAATTGCTGGGTCATTTGGTAAGTGCATGCTTAGCTTCATTGGATTGCTCAATTCTTTTCCAGAGTGGCTTTACCATTTTGCATTCCCACCAGCAACACATGAGAGTTCCAGCTGCTCTGCCTCTCTGCCAACACTTGATGTGTTCAGTCTTTTCGCTATCTGCAGGAATGTAGCTTTCTTTGACTTTGCTGTTTACTATTAATTAAGGGCTCAAACTCTAAATTATATCATGATTTTCAGATCTTGTCTGGCAGAGATGAAAATAAATTCTATCCAGTAGAATATACAATCCTAAAGGTTATGGGTTTTTATTGCCTGTGGGTCATTAACCTATTTTCATCTAATGCAACTTTTATTCTGACATAACCTTTTTTTTAATTAATAGACTTTATTTTTTAGAGCAGTGAAATGGGTTGAAAGTTTGTTCCTTCCAAAGCTCATGTTGGAACTTAATTCCCAATATAGTATTTGAAAGGTGGGGACTTAAAAAGTGATTGGTTTGTGAGAATTATACTCTCATGAATGGATTAATCCATTCACAGAGTAATGGGTAAATGATTTAATGGGTTATCATGGGTATAGACTGGTGGCTTTATAAGGACAGCATGAAAATGTCCTCACCCAGCCCTCACCATGTGATATTCTATGCTGCCTTGGGACTCTGCTGAGATCCCCCACCAAGAAGAAGACCCTCACCAGTTGTGCCCCCTGGACCTTGGACTTCCCAGCCTCCAAAACTGTAAGAAATAAGTTTCATTTTTTTATATATTACCCAGTTCCAGGTATTCTATTATAAGTTACAGAAAATCGACTAATATAAGCAGTTTTAGGTTTACAGAAAAATTGGACAGAAAATAGAGTTCCCATATGACAATTCTGCCCTAACACACAGTTTCTCCTATTATTAACATCTGGCATTAGTGTGGAATATTTGTTACAATGAATGAACTAATATTGATACATTATTATTAACTAAAGTCCATAGTTTACGTTAGGGTCCACTCTGTACATTCTACAGGTTTTGACAAATACGTGTCATGTATCCACCGTTACAGCATCATACAGAATAGTTTCCCTGCCCTAAAAATCCTCTGTGCTCCACCCATCCGTACCTCCCTCCCTTTACCCCCACCCCACGGGACATTCTTTTTTAAATGACTATTAATACCCAGTTTTACTCTTTGAACCACTTTACTTTCCTTCTGGTTCCTTCATTAATGAATTAATAAGTGTTAGATGCATGTTTATTCTATCTTTGCATGAAGTCGTTAACTTTTTGGAGATTGTACTGCGACAATGGGAAAATAACGGGGAGATGACAGCCCTTGGTGCAGTATGTACTTCCCTTTGCGTACAGCCTTTGCACATTTTATTCTTTTTCCCCACTCGGCTAAAATTGTGGGAAAGTAAGAACCCATCGGCTCTGTAGCTTTAGCACATAGCGCAGAGCTTGGCGTAGTGAGGGCTTAATAAATATTGGCTGAGTAGTTGACTAAACGGAAGAACATATTTTTTCAGTGGTCCCAAAGCACATGGGCTTACATGATAGGCTCAAGAAATGTCAGAGATTGGTTCCAGCTGCCTTGTAATGCTATCTACAGCATCAAAGACAGAATAATTCACAGAACCCCCAATTCTGCCTCTATTGCCCGCATGTGACACAACAGAGTTGCTGACTCGGGCTGAGTCTCACTAAGCACTAGACGTTCATGGGCACCGCTCTGTACCACATGGGGCTGGACATCTGAGACAACATTGGGCACAGGATCCAGTCCCTGCCCTCCAGGAACTCACAGTGAAATGAGTAGGGTAAAGACATGTAAGCAGTAACACAGTGAGAAATACAATAGCACAGGCACTGAGGCTCTTCAGCAGATGAAAAGGGTGACGGCCAGTCTCTCTGCAGTGGACTGAGGGAGTGAGTGTTTTGTCTGCTAACAAATCTCTCCAGCACCCCCTTCTGATCACAGAGCCCATCCCTTTAGCCACGGGGCTGAGCACATGACAGGCCTGGATAACCACAGTACCGTATTCTCCAGCAACACAACTGGGTCAACATCCTGACCCAAGCTGAGCTGATCAGTGTCTTCTGAAACTGATATAGACTCTGGGAGGAAGAAACTCTTCACTGTCTGCTCACTCGGGGAGGCTGCCGCTGTCCTCCCTGCCTCCTGCCACACGGAGCAGGCCTCCCTGCGGCAGGAGGGAATGAGGTCTGCACACAGAGGGGAAGCCCTGGCAGGTTTGAGCCCAGCATTCTGTCCCGAAGGCTCTGTCTCTGAAGCCTTTTCCTGAATTCTGCCAGCCTCCCCAGAGTCCTTTCCAGGGACATGAGCTGACAAATTTCCCACCGTCCTTCTCTTTTTATTTTTTAAATAGTGTGAATTGATTTTCTATTTCTTGCAACCCAAAGAATCCTGCTCCAACCCTCTCCATTTCTTGAAATCATAGCAGACATGTGCAGCTGTCCTTTGACCATGAGAGTCACTGGGGCTGGTGGCAGTTCTGAGCACATCCAGTCTGGACTCCATGGGACTTGGGGATCTGGCTGGATGTGAAATCCCAGGCCTGGTAACAGTGAGCTGTGTTTGCGTGCAGTCCTGCTCCACTTAGACCCACCGCAAGCTGCTCATGGGAGCTCCTTTCAGTTTGCAGTCTAGCTGTTTAGACCATCTGTCCTGACCTCCAAGAAAACTTCCAAGTTTCCTGAGGGGGTTACTCTGCCCCATCAGCCACGTGAGGTGGAGCACAAGGGCTCCTTGGCCTCACAGCCATGATCTGAGGTTACACACAGCCCAAAGCTACACCCATGAGACCAAAGGATGGCTCCTCCAGCAACCTCAAATATATGCCTCTTTACTGGACCACACTGTCACACGCTATGAATATTTTTAAAATTAATTTTATAATTACACTGTAAATAGCACAATTAGATGGCACTGTATTTTGTGTATGTTAGAAACATGAAATTTGTTAAGAGTAACCATTTCTTATATTTCCACAATTTTTTTTATCCTTTTCTGGCATTCTTTATTTTTAATCTAAAAGCTTTAAAATGAACAGTCCCAGGCCTCTCTCTCCCTATAAGAGGCCCTGGGTTCATGGATTCTCCCAGGCGTGTGCTATCCCCACCTCCACCACACATGGGCACACGCACACACACACACAAGACAGAGTCCCCGCCCAGTCCCCCCACCACCACCACCTGCTCTGACTCCACCAAGAACCATGCGATACTTCAGGTGGACAATTCCACCTTCCAAACATTCTCCTGTCTGAATCCGCACCTGGACCAGAGCTGTAATCTACCCCAGCTGAGGTGGATAGTGGATGGATAAATTTCCCTCTAAGAGAAAATCATTCACAAGTGCCAGGAATGAGTGTGACTGTGATTGGGTCTGGGTTTGCTGCCAGCTGTGTGACCTTGAGCAAGTCTCTTCCTCTGGGCCTCCGTTTTCTCATCTGTAAAATGGGTAGATTGGACAAGCCCTTCAATTCTCAGTACTCAAACTGGGACACACAGAGCAGTGACTGCAGGACACAAGGCACAGTGTTCATAGGTGGCATTTTCCTGGAAGATCAGGTTTGCTCTATGGTAATTAGTTTAAAACATTTTTTTATATCCATGAACCAATAATTTCTAAAGAGGAATTCAAATCTGCATGAACATATGAGATAAAACAAGTGACTTTGAAAAATGTTTGTCCTTGGCCCCTGTGACAACACCCCTGATTCCCCGTGGGTGTTCAGGGGTCTCCTGCCGTGGGAGGTGGAGCTGGACTGGGTGATGGGGCAGTTCGTCCAGTTCCAGCAATCGGCCAGACCTCTGCAGCTTCTTCTGCTTTTGCCTCCCACCTTGCATCCCTTTTATTTTCTCTTTGATCTGAGGGTTGCCATCTTTAATAATAATAATAACAATAATAATAATAAATGAAGGCTGAAAAATCCCAGGGGTACCATTTATATCATATTCTACATACTCACTGGAGTTATAAAATCCAGATGCTCAGCATAAATGGGTGGTTGGATGGATGGATGGATGGAAAGGTGCGGGGGTAGGTGGATGGATGGGTAGGTGTATGGAAAGAAGTGAGGGTGGGTGGATGGATGGATAAATAGATAAATAGGTGGATGGTTAAATGAATGGAAGGAAGGCTGGGTGATGATTGGATGGACGGATGGATGGATGGAAAGGTGGTAGGTGGGTGGATGAATAGATGGATAAATAGGTGCATGGATGGATGGAAGAGTGGGTGGGTGGATGGGTGAATTTAAGGAAGAAAGGAGGATGAGTGGATGTATGGATGAACGAATGGGTGGGTGGGTGAGTGAAAGGATAGGTGGGCAAGTGGATGGATGGATGGGTGGCCCTGGTTCTATGAACAAGATATGCCCTCTATGCAGATCCAGTGGGGGATATGCTGCTGCAAAGGGAGTACCCAGGCAGAACAGACTTTCCCTAAAGAGTGTCCAGACCCTTGCCTGGTATCCTGTGTTCATACAAGTGGCACTTGGCCCAGCAGAATTAGGGGTGGGTAGTTAACCAGGGTCCATGGCCTTTGATATGGCAGCCCCTGACCACCACGTGTTTCCGCGTGGCAGTATCTGATGCAATGATGTGAGGAAGCTAGAGAGGACATTCTGAGCTGTAGGAGGGTTGAGTCACCCTGGTCACTGTGGCTACTCTGTTTCTGCCCTAAAGGATCTGATTATGATATTCAGGATCCTTCTGGATAAATGCAGTGAATCAGAGAGTAAGGCAAGGGCCCTAGGATGGGGGCTGAAGTCCCCTCTTGGGGCCAGAGAACCCGGCAGGAAAGTCTGTCCCCAGCCCCGGGAGGAATGAGGAGGAGCTTAGTGCTCAGCTCCTGAGTGGAGACTGGGCTGCAAACCCACACGCAGCCCAGACCTGGCCCAGGGGAGGGGATGGCTCCTGCCAGGCAGCCCCATGACCTACCCCCCAGCCCCACTCCTGCTGCTCCCACCATCACTCGTGGGCCCCCGAGGCAGCTGCTGGCTCCCTGCCCAGCTCCTGAGCACCAGACAGGGACTGGTCTCTGAGTGACAGTACTTCCCTGTAAGCGAGAAAGTGCTAAGTGAGCTGGGTCTTGCCTGTTCCTCTTAACCCGGGCAGCCCCAGGCTCCTCCAAGCTGGGTGCACTTGAGGCTTGGGTGTTTGCGTGTTTCCTCAGAAGCAACCCTCCTTCTTGCCGTGAGGGCCTGCAAGACATAGTGAGGACCCATCAGGTCTCATGGGGACCCACTTGGGATATTTGTTGCTTTTTCTAAGAGATGCCAAATGTGTCCCTTAGCAGGGAGCCACGCGGGAATCTGCATTATAAACTTCCCTTAAAAATGCTTTCCTTTCTGAGTTATCAAAATCAACTCTAGAGTTGGTGACAGGCTGGGGTTAGTGCCATTAGCTACATGGAGCAGGGCAGGCCCCAAGGAGCTATGCAGCTTTGCAAAAGAACAGCCCAGGTGTCCTCAGTTCTTCCCCAGCCAGGCCTTTGGCATGGCACTCCTGTTAGGAGGCAGGAGCTGAGTGCTGCTGGGTTGGCCCCACCCGTGGCCTGGCCTGCTGGGGAAGCTGCCGCCCACCCAGCCATCTACTCTTCCCAGCAAGCCCAGCCCAGCCATGGCCCTGCTGGCTGGCACTGCCCGCCTCTGCCCCACATGTGACCCCTAGCCCCCGTAATGCAGCAAGAGCACCCAAAGGCACACCCAGGGTGCTGGGCTGGGTGTGGGCTGGAAGGTTGTCTTTTGCAATTGGCAAGCAAGGAGTAACGCTTCCAGACACTCCCCATCGACCCAAGTCTCACTATCTCCACACACAACCCTCCATTAACCAAAGCTCGGTGTCTTCTGCACGTTCACTCAGCAAATAAGAAGCAGAACTGGGATTCAGAGGTGGCCCCTAAGACCCTGATCCTTCTACCCTAGGTTGCCTGCGGGGAGAAACGGCCACCAACCCACACTGGCACCCTCAGTTCTGTGGCCTCACAGTGGACAGAATCTTCCTTCTGTAAACTGGGGAGTGAGTAGGCGGGTGGGCCAGACCTGGGTCCTCATTTTTCAGTGAGCGTCTTGTCCAGATGTGGTTTTCAGACTAGCAGAAGTTGACCCACGTGACCTCCTGAATCAGGGCCTGCCTTCCAGCCAGATCCTGGAGAAGCGCTGCCCTAAGCACTTACTAAATGTTCAGATTCCCAGGCTCTACCCCCAGGGAGTCCATGGCGGCCCAGAAGCATCAACAAGCAGAGGCTTTGGTTGAATCTTCCTTGCGGGACACAGGATGGGGACCGGGGGTTCCAGTTGCCACCAGCTGGTGCCTGGATTGGAAGGAAAGGGGCTCCTTTCCTCTGATGGGGCCGGAACTTTAATGGCCCTTCTGTCTCCACCTTCTGGAGTGTTCTTTACAAGACGCAAGTGGCCATTCTCCTGTCGTTGAGGTCAGGTGCAGCTGCTGCTTGCTGGGTGGTCAGTCCTAGGGCAGTTCTGTGTTAGCCAAGGTTTCTTCTCTGTAAGTGCAAATGAGCTTAAGAGAAAAGGGAATGTATTGGAAGAAACCAGGAAATCCCACAGAACTCAAGGGAGGTGGACGGCTCAGAGCTGGTGAGAACTGACCTGGCCGCCCTTTCTCGGTCCCCCTTGGATCTGTGGGGTGTCAACCTGCCTCATAGGCTTCTCCTTTGTCCTTCATCTGGAAAGGGGCTCTCCCTGCTCTGCACAGCGACCAGCCCACATCCCACCCACACCCACCCCCAGCTCCCAAGTTCACATCCTCCAGCCCCTCGTGATGGAACCGCCAGTGCTCATCCCCGGACAGCAGTGGCTCAGGACAGCATGGGGGCTGAGCGCAAACAAGAAAGCCACTGAGAATTCTGGAATGGCAGGGAGGAGGGTGGCTTAGTGCCGCACAGAACAGCAGCCCTTCCGCACACCCCTTCCCACGGGGGCGGCTAGCACACCCACCTTAGGGCTGAGGAGTAGGAGACACAGAACAAGGCCCCAAGGCCACCAGCTTGTACATGACACAATCGACTCCGGTGCCCAATGGGACTGAGAGAAGAGGGGTCAGAGAGCGGGAGGAAGGACAGAGAGGTGGGGATAACAAGGTATGCCTCATTGTCCCAAAGCCTGGGGCTCAGGCTCCCAACCCTGCACTCCCTACAATCACCTGAAGAATTTTCAGAACTGTGATGGTGGCAGCCCCACGCCAGACCCATTAAATCAGAATAGCCAGGGGTGGGGCCCTGATGCAGTGTCTTAGTCTCAGCATCTCTGACTGCAAAGTGGGGACAACAAGAGCCCCCACTCATACGGCTGTGGGGAGGACTGAATGGTGACCAGGCAGGAGCCCCTCACCCAGGGCCTGGAGGCAGTAGGTGTCCAAGAAATGCTGGCTGGTGTTCCTGTGATCTCAAGCGATTGTTGCAACCACCACCCGGCAAGGGGGCTGGAGCTACCCTATGATATAGATGAGCAAGTTGGGTTTGGTTGTTAAATGACTCCCCCAAGGCCACTCACTGAGAAGTGGCAGGGCCGGGATTGGAACCTGCGCCCTCTCCTCAGCCTCACCGTCCTGACAGTAGCCTTGGCACGGGGGCCCTTTTGCCCTCACTGTCCTCGTGGGCTCTTTGCCAGGTTAGTTTAGCTCCTCTGGGGGCTTCACTCAGGGCTGGGAGTTAAAAGGCTCATATGTGGCCGTAAGAGAGACAGGAATCTTGTGGGAATCCAAAATCAGGAGCTTAGGATGGGACCTCCTGAAGTCTGGGCTGGGCTTTGAGAGGACGCTGGGAGCCCAGCCCTCCCCGTCCTTGGCCTCCCCTCCACCTGTCCTCCCCACCCTCTCTGGCATTGGCTTCCCTTCCTGTAACCACCTGCCCACCTTGCCCTGGACCTCGCCTCTGAGCCGCGAATCCTGAGCTCCGTGCCTGCCCTGCCCGTCGTCCTGATCTCTCCACCATCTCTGGCTCATGACCTTTCAGCCTCTGCTCGCGACGCCTGCTGCCTGACTCTCCACCTGTCCCACTTCTGATCCTGGAGCGGGAGCTCTCTAGGGACAATGACAGTTGCTGGCAAGCAGAGGTTCTGTGTGGGCAGAAATTTGCCCCAAGGCTACCTCAAGGTGCTGGCAACCTGCCTCTTGGATGTCCCTCTGCAGCCTAGACCCTGACGCCCCACAGTGGAGAGCAGGGCAGGAAAAGCAGACTGGTGTCCCATGGTGCCAGATATAGTTGCCCAGGGCTGTCCCCTCAGCAGAGCTATGGGCAGGTTCCCGCCCCTGGTGCCTTTAAACTCCACCTCCGACCTCCCTATATTTCCCACCAGCTACCTGGAAGCCAGGAGGATGGATGTGCAGTAGGCAAGACAAAGGACTAGAGTCCAGTGGGGTCTCCTAATATTAAGCTTATTTATTATTATTTTTAAATGTTTTATTAATGTAATACATTCCAATATAATATAGGTCAAAGAGTACTGCAGTTCCCAAACTACTATTTCCCCCATGTCAGTCCCACTCTACAGCCCTGTTAACACCTTGATTTTAGACTTCTGACCTCCAGAACTGTAGGATAATACATTTGTGTTGTTTTAGGCCACTAAGCTTGTGTTAATATGTTACTGCAGTCATAGGAAACTAATACAATATCCCTTTAAAAACAGAAAAGAATTTATTTTATAAGCTCAACATTGTATAAGTCCTCAGGTTTCCCTTGTTTATTTCCCTTTGGACTTTGTGAGTTGTCAGTAAATTTCCATTTGAAAATCCCTGCCAGTGTTTGAGCCAAGGGAAACACAGAAGTGGGAGCCAGCTCTGCCCATGCTCGGCCAGAGAGAAGAGAGATCGGGGGCCAGGCGTGGGGTTGAGCGTGGGGTTTTGAGCCAAAAGAGTGGGTGTAAGTCCAGACTCTGCAATCTACTGGCTCCATGACCTTGGGCAAGTAACCATGTTCCCTAACTTAAATCTCTTCATCTGTAAAATCCATTCAACATTCACTCCACAATTGGTTTATTAAACTCTTACTATGTGCCAGGCACTGTTCCTGGCCCCAGGGGTACAACAAGGCACAAAAGAAGCAAAAGTCTCTGCTCTCACAGAGCTTACATTATGCAGGGACAGAAAAAAAGAAACAAGACATGTAAATAAATATATTGTATGTTTGTTGCTGTGAATTGAATGTTTCCCCAAAACTCACTGAAGCTTGACCCCCCCCCACCCCCGCCATTGTAACAGTGTCAGGAGGGTGGGAAATCTGATTACAGTAAGGTGGGGCCTTTAAGAGGTGATTAGATGTGAGGACGATGCCCTTGTAAATGGCTTGATCCATTCATGGAGTAATGGGCGTGGTTCTGATGGCTTTAGAAGAAGAGCAAGTGATAAGGTCAGCTCTCTCTTGCTTTTGCAGTCCTCTCCACGTGATACCCCACATTGCCACGGGATCCTGTAGAGAGATCCCACCCAGAGAAGTCAGTCCTCACCAGATGTGCCCCCTGGCCTGAGGACTTTACAGTCTTTGAAATTGTAGAAAATAAACCTCTTTTCCTTGTATATTATTTTCAAGTATTCTGTTATAAGCAACAGAAACAGACTAATACATTTGTCCAAAATGCCAAGGAAAAAACAAAGCAGAGGGAAATTAACAAATGTCCTTCAGGAGGTGAATGGTTACATAAGCTGTGGTACATCCACGTCATGGAATATTACCCAGTGATAAAAAGGAACAAACTATTGCTACACACAGCAATTTGGATGGATCTCAAGGGAATTATGCTGAGTGAAGGAGGTCAGTCAGTCTCAAAAGGTCACATACTGTATGATTCCATTTACACACGTGTCATTCTCAGGATGTCAAACTTGCAGAGATGGAGAACAAATCAGAGATTACCAGGGGTGAGGGATGGTGATGTGAGGGAGAGGGGTGGGGTGACCATAAAGGGGTGGCATGAGAGAGATCTTTGTGGAGATCGAACAGTTCTGTATCTTGATTACAGTGGTGATTACACAAACCTATACACGCATTAAAATGGCATAAAACTACATACATGCATTGGTCCAATGTCAATTTCCTGGCTTTAATGTTGTATCATAGTTGACATAAAATGCAATTATTAGTGAAAACTGGGTGAAGAATACATGGTTCCTCTCTGTACTATCTTTGCACTTGCTGTGAATCTATAATTAAATCAAAATTAAAAGTTTTTTTAAAAATACGTAAGCAATTATAAACTAAAGCAGGGAAGGCGGATAGGCACTATGTGGGCAGGTGCTGACATTTTGGATGGTGTGTAGCAATATGTCACTACCTCAGAGGGCAGATAAGTGGTTTAAATGAGATGTCACATGAACTCGGAATGTTTCACATATTCAATAAATGCTAATTTGTTATCATTTTTATTGGAGAGTTTAGTGTTGTGTTGTGTTAACTAGCTTTATACCTTTTTTTTTTTTTTTTTTTGGTGTAACAGTAGTACTGTGGTTATTTATTTTTTTAGGTCCACAACTTTTGGAGATGCATATTGAAATATTTGCAGATGATATAATATGAAGCCTGAGATTTCAAAGTAAAACGGAAAGCAGAGAAGTGATTGGGTGTGGATGGGCAGGGCTAACGATGGTTTAGTGCTGGGCTAAGCTGAGCTGGACCGGGTTGCGAGAGTGGTGGTTGTGACCATTAATTTTATGTGTCAACCTGACTGGGCTAAGGGCTGCCCAGATAGCTCGTAAAACATTATTTTTGAGTGTGTTTGTGTGAGGGTGTTTCCAGAAGAGATTAGCATTTGAATCAGTGGACTGAGTAAAGAAGATCCACCCTCACCAATGTGGGTGGGCACCATCCAATTCGTTGAGGGCATGAATAGAACAAAAAGGTGGAGGAAAGACAAATTTCCTCTCTTTGTTTGAGCTGGGACATCCATCTTCTCCTGCCCTTGAATGTTGACCCTCCTGGTTCTCAGGCCTTCAGGCTTGTACTGGAATTACACCACGGACTTTCCTGTGCCTCTAGCTTGCAAACAGCAATCATAGGACTTGTTGGCCTCCATAATCACATGAGCCAATCCCTCATAGTAAATCTCTTTCTATATATCTATATGTGTCCTATTGGCTCTGTTTCTCTGGAGAACCCTGACTAATACAATAGTGATGTGCCTTTGAATTCTGTCACTAGAGGTTGTCACTGGCAACCTCTCCTCCCAGATGGACTCCAAGCACAGCAGGGACCAGTCCTGCAGTCAGCAAGGTCAGGCAGCACTCATGCCATCAACTCTCTGTGCCACAGAGGAAGAGATGTTGTGCCTTCTCGACCTGGGGACCCACATCTTTGTCGGGGCTTGTAGGAATCAGTCTGAAAAAGGCCCCTTGTTCTCCCTGTCAAGTTGAGGCCATTTCCTAGTTTGCTGTTTGGAGCTGGTTTGGAGTCTCATCCTTGTTTTGTCTAATGATCTGCTCATTAGAAAAGCCAGGTCTGAAAGGAGGCAGTGCAGCAGAGCGTGTGGTTTCCCCAAACTGGTTTTAGCAACAGAACCTTTCCTCCCCCCACTCCACACAAATCCTGTGACGTGCCCAAATGCATGAAACAGACAACCTGTATTAGCCCATTTTTGCTGCTTATAACAGAATACCTGAACCTTGGTAATTTACAGGGAATGAAATTTATTTCTCATAGTTTCAGAGGCTGGGAAGTCCAAGGTCCAGGGAACACATCTGGTGGGGGTCTTCTGGGTGGGAACTCTCTACAGGGTCCTGTGGCAACCAGGGTGCCACATGGCAATAATGGGCTGAGTAAGAGAGCTGACCTTCTCACTTGCTCTACTTTTAAAGCCATCAGAACCACACCCAGTACTCCAAGAAAGGATCATTTCATGCCGAGGGCACAGTCCTCTAAATCTAATCACCTCTTAAAGGCTCCACCTCTCAAATACCATAATTGGATTTCCCATCCTCTTAACATTGTTACAACAGGGGTCAAATTTCCAACACATGAACATTTGGGGGACCCATTTACCCCATAGCATAACCTTTCAAAATTTTTATTGTGTAAACTGGGGAAAGTGCTTCCCATTGCTGGGCTTCTTTCTTTTGCACAGCACCTTATAGTTTGCAAAGCCTTTTTATGTGCTTTATCCCAGAACTGTTGGGCTTCAAAAGATAGGCAGGCTGAATGAGGTCATCCCTGTTTTGGAACTGAGGAAACCAGGGCAAGAAGGGTTCTGTGATTTGCTCCAAGCTGCATGGCTGGTGAGTGGCAGAGACGCTTCCTGTGTCCTCCATCATGTCCCAGGGAAGGGTGGACAGGTGGTTTCACACCCTCCATCCCTAAAAACCAAGTCCAGTCATGTAGGTGGACTGCCAGTGTGTGCTCCCAGCAATCAGAGTCAGATGGCCCACAACCGGGGAGTACCCCCCAAGTTCAAGCCTTTGGTCTACCCACTGACCACCCAGAGGATGCTCAGGGCACCCCAAGTTTCTTGGAAAGAAGAGAGTTGTTTGCTACTGCCTTCAGGCCTCTGAGGAACAGTGGCCTGTGTGGGGAGTCTTTATTAATAAAGATAATAACAGTTAGCAGTGTATATTGGGTTAAGTGCTTAACATGCATTTCTCACTCAATTCTCCCAACCACCCAGACTGTTTGGGTGTCATTATGACTATTATCTCTGTTTTACAGATGGGGACACTGGGGTTTAGAGAGGTGAAATAACCTACCCAAAGTCATACAACCTGAGAGTGATGAACCAGGACTCAGAATCCAAGTCTGTCTGACTCCATGGGCCTCACTTTTTCTTTTCTTTTCTTTCTTTTTTTTGTAAAAAAACATCACATAATGACTCCCCTTACCAGTGGGAGAGAGTTTTCATGGCCTGTGTAGCCCTGCAGAGACATTCCTTGCAGGTATATTCCTTGTTATCTTCCTCAACACGGCAGCTGGCACACACTCTCCACCTGCCTTCTTTCACTTAGTGTATCTTAAAGATGGTTTGGTATCAGTGCACATAGATTTGCCTCATTGCTTTTTACCTGCTTAGTATTCTGTATGTATGGGTCATATCTGTTTTTTTAACCAGTCTTCTATAAATGATCACTTAGGTGGGTTCCAGAGATTTCTTACCCCCAAATACCAGTAATGCCAATGCCCACACTTGGCCAATACACTACACTGTGTCTTGACAGGCACCTTGGCCATTTCCTCTCTCTGGGTTTGGTGTCTTCATCTTTAGAACAAGGAGGGAACTTCAAGATTTCTTCCAGTAGGGAGCAGAATTGTGGTTACTGGAGGCTGGGAAAAGTAGGGGGGTGGGAAGGGTAGGGAGAGGTTGCTTAATGCATACAAAACTATAGCTAGATAAGAAAGATAAGTTCCTGTGGCCTACAGCAGTGCTAGATGTCTATAATTAACAATAATTTATTGTATGTTTTGAAATAGCTAGAAGAGAGGAGGTCGAATGCTCTCATCACAAAGAAATGATAAATGTTTGCAATGATGGATATGCTAATTACCCTGATTTGATCATCACACATTGTATGCATGTATTGAAATATAACTCTGTACCCCATAAATATTACGATTATTACATATCAATTAAGAAAAAGGATTCCTTCTAGTTCTAACTACAGCCTCTGATCCTTCCATTGGAGGACTGGACCAGGTATCCTCATCCCTCCTGGCATGGCACAAAGGCCCTGCATGATGGGTGGCAGGGATGCTGAAGGCTGAGCTGGTCCATTTGCCCCCCTCTGGGGCATGGCTGTGTGCAGACCCCCCCCCCAGAGGAGACCCGCCTGGCATGCCTCCTCCCCTGGAAGAAGAAATGCACATGGCACTCACAGGTGGGCTCTGCCTCTTCCTGTCTTTCCCTCTGTCTGTGCCTAATCCACTTTTCAGTTTAACCCCAGGTCAACTTTCCTTCCTTCTGTTCCCTCTGCAGAGGGCTAATGCTGGGACACACTGGAGCAGATGGCATCCGGTCTCCAGGGTCCTCAGCTTCCTCTCGTGGGAGGTGGCCCTCGGGTGTTTTGGGACTCTGATTGGTAGATGGCCAGTCTCAGGCCTGTGATGAGAAACTGCTTGGACTTGAAGCAATGGTAGGACAGTGAGGCTGCAGGCAGGTTGGGAAGTCACTCCTAATCCAGCAGTGCAACCCTCACCCCAACATAACCAAATCAAACACCGATTGAACCAAACCAAAGCTTTCTGTAATTTTCCTTCTACTCCTGCAAAGCAGGAAGGGGAAGAGGAAAAGATGAGACTTCAGAGTTCTAGCTTTGTGTCTTAGTCCATTCGTGCTGCTGTTACAAAATACCTGAGACTGCATAATTTTTAAAGAGTAGAAATTTATTTTTCTCAGTTCTGGAGGCTGGAGATACAAAATCAAGACACCAGCAGGTTTGGTGTCTGGTGAGAGCCTGATCTCTTCTTGCAAGATGGCACTTTGAACGCCTGCATCCTTGGAGGGGAGGAATGCTGTTCCTCACATGGTGGAAGGGACAAAGGACAGAATGGGCCTAGTTCCTTCCAACCCTCTTATAAAGCACTAATCCATGCATGAGGGCCTCACCTCCATGACTTGATTACTTCCTAAAGACCCTACCCCAAAGGGAGGAATTGGTAAAGGGCCACAAAAATTGATTCCATTGTATAATGATGAATATACTAATTATCCTGATTTGAGCATCACATATTGCACACAGTTGTTGATATTCAATACTGTACCCCACAGATATGTATGATCAACTATGTCTCAATTAAAAAAAAAAAAGATCCTACCCCTTAATACCATCACTTTGTTAAGTTTGAATATATGAATTCTAGGGGATATACTCAGACCATAGCACTTTGCATTCTTCTCGGTATGGTGCTAAAGAGCATGCACTTTTCAGGCAGAGAAATCTGAGTTTGAATCCTAACTCCAGAACCCACCACAACATGACCGGGAATAAGTTACCCTCTCTAGGCCTCAGTTTCACCAGCTGTAAAATGGGGGTAAGAATCCTAATGTTATGAATTGCCATGACAAGGCATATAAAATACTCATCCAGTGCCTAGCACCTAGTAAATACTCAATACATGTTAGTAGTGTTGCTGTTTGTCTTAGGTTCTCTAGAAGCAGAGCCTGAGACTGGGATTCTTATGCAGGTAATTCATTGAGGGAGTGAGGGAAGCAGGACGAGGGTGGAAGAAGCCGGGCAACGATGTGGTTTCGGGAGAAGCCGAGCCCCAACCTGTCCCCACGGGGACCTCTGGAGCATCAAGTGCAGCACAGAGGTTGTTCTGGAGCTGGGCTATTATACCCCCGTGTCCATCAGCCACTGGCCACCCAGGGGAGGGGACAGTTGCAACCTCCCGGGCATCTCCAGACAAGGCTGCTGGGGGAATCCTCCAGGGAGGACAGCAGGCACCTGGAGTACAGGTGCACTCACCTGGTCCAAAGGCATCTGCTGTGCTGTTGTTAGCACCAAGCACTGGGCTGAGGAAGATTGCAAGGCTGAGTGGTGGCCCAGAAAAACGAGAAAGGCTCGATCGATTGCTGATGTCTGCAATGGGCACAGGAGTAAAAACGGTGGTTGTGTATTTGCTTGTAAATTTGAGGCTCTCTAAGGCCCAGGTCTGCCTCTAGAATTTCAAACGCTGACCCTTTACTCATTCATTCACCACATATTGGTTGAGGAACTACTAAGCCGCAATATTGCAGACCTTCGCAGGGCCCTCGAGGAGCTTGTTGTCCAGGGGAAAGAGAAGACACATGCACAGAGAAGGCACACCCAATCACACGTGAGTGGGCTCAAGGGGACAGGCGCTAAGCCCCGCACCGCAGACGGCCGTCAGCGAGGTCAGCCAGGAAGGGCTGTGTTTTCCAGCAACACAAAACTCTCAAAACTAAATTCGAACGATGAAGTCTCTGGGTTTTGCTCATTTCCTCTCAACACATGTCTGACTCTTTGGGCTTCTCCCATCCTTTTCCAGGTAGCATACAACACATTTATTATGAGCTCCAGCTTTGGACCAGAGAGACCTGGGATTGAATTCTGCTGTGCCACTAACCGGCTGTGTGACCTCGGGCAAGTTTGTACCTCTCTGAGTCTTTCTTGTCGTCTGTTCAATGCATCTAACAGCAGCTGCCCCACTTGCTGACGTGAGAAACATAAGGCCCTGAGCACGTGCTTGGCGGGGGGACCTATGCCCCGAGTAGAGCCGTGTTTCTACAGAAGAGCAGAGCTCCCGGCTCACCGAGGGGAGTGGGAAAGTGGGAGAGGCCGGTGGGGACGGCCCCTGAGACACAGGGAGAGGTGGGGCCACCTAGGCTACTGCTCTCCCCCTTTGCTGGTGGTCAAGTGTCTACCGCTGCCTTGGCAATGTTAAAGCTGATCCCCATCTGGGCTCTGCCCCTACCAGGCTGTGATCTTGGCCCCACCGGGTGAGTCTCTGAGCTCCGACTTCCTCAGGAGTTGTGTCCCTGTGGTGGCTACTGTCACAGCCCCTCGAACCCTGAGGGAGACCCTTGCAATAACTCCAAACTCAGAAGGGGCTCAGAGAGCCAGGCAGGGACAGACAGCACCTAGAGGGTACACACCTTGTTGTTCCAGTGAGAAGAATGAGATGGCAGCTGGAGGAAACCATCACCCACAGCCAGATTTGCTTCCTTCTGGGAAGAGCCAGGGATAGGGGCATTTTGTCAGGAGGGGTGCATGCGGCTGGGCTGAAGGTGACCTGGTATTCCTGAGCCCCCAAATCCCTTCACCACTTCCCAGTGGTCTCCAGGGGAGGACAAGGGGGGGGGTCTCTTTGTTTCTCCTGATGTGGTCAGCGTGCATCCTCCAGACTGCCTCCAGCCCCCAGGGTCAGCTGACTCCAGAGGACCCCCAACCGCCCCACACCCCACACCTCCCCCTCCCTGGGCCCTTCCTGGGAGGGGCGCCATGCAGAGGGGCTGCCGGGAGCAGGGCCAGCCTAAGTCGGCCTCCAAGTCTCTCTCTCCTCTCTTCCTCCCCTTTGCACTGCCTGCCTCTCTGGGCCTCTCAGGCCTGCTCCGTCTCCCTCTGCTCATCCCTCTGTCACCGAATCTCTCTGTGCCTGTTTCTCTGTCTCAGGCTCTGAGTCTCTGCCTTGGTCTCTCTGGAGCTCTCAGGGCCTCTCTGTGTCTGTCGGTCTTTCATGCACTCTCTCTCCTGCCCATGTCTTCTCAGCACTCTCCTTCGACCCAGGTTTCCTCTCTGAAAAGAAGTCCCTTCCCCGTGTGCCCAATCCCAGCCCTCTGAGACTCCTGGGAGGTGGAGTTTGGGAACTCAGAGGCCGGGCCACTAAGAGCCGAGCAGCAAAGCAGTCAGTGGCTCCCTCGGGGACCATGGTTTTGAAGACCGTTTCATGCAGCCACTTAGCTTATTTGTTTCTAACGCATCCCACACAGAGTAACAAACAGTCACAGTCCTCTCCCCAAGGAAATTTGTCATCCCAGAGCTTCTTGTCTCAACAAGAACAGAGAAGGAATGGTGCAGCGTGATCCCCGCCAGCAGGATCCGAGGGCGGCCCATGGGACTTTCTGGGGTTTTCTCCCACAGTTTGTCCTGCCCCCTCAGTTTGGAGTCAGCTGTTTGACACACACTGGATTGGAACAGCATGATGTGGCCTTACAAGCCCAGGGGCCACAAGGATGGTGTTGGAAAATGTTACAAGAAAATGGTCAGGGCCCCTCAGATGTTCAGAATCTTGCTGAGCATCTAATGTAAATATGCACATGTGCCCAAGGTGTTCCTTGGTTATTGTCTAATGTAATTGCGCATGTGCGCCCAGGTGTCCTGGGTTATGGACTTAAGTATAAAGGACTAACGGCTCTGATACATGGCACCCCTTGGGACACTCCAGGAAGTCACTAGGGTGGCTGCTCCTAGCTCTGAATAAAGCTTATTAATTTTTCACCCAGGGCTCCCAGGACCTTTTCCTATTACCTGGCTTGTAGACCTGCACGTGGAGGGTTTGTGACCCAGTGTGGACAATGGGCTCAAGGGGTCTGTGAGCCCTAGCCCTAGCTTTATGGATGGGGTTGCTAGGGGTGCCAAGGAGGCCCTCCTCATCTGCAGAAACGTATCTGACACCCTGGGACTTCCATGGGGACTGGGAGCAATGGGTGGTCCCACCCAGCTGGCAGCAGGGCTGGCCTCAGACCCAGCTGGCAGAACAGAGACACATTCCCTGGCTCCAGGGCACTCTCAGCCTCTGGCTCCGCCTGGCCCGTGGACCCGTGCCCCAGGCGACTCTCAAGTTCACTCTGCAATTCCCAGGTCTCCAGCCGTCCTGGCCCCATTTTAGCTGGAAGTAGGCGGGCATAGAACTAACCAAGAGCTCCCAGCCAACTTCCTCGCCATCAAGCTTTTTATTGCTAAAGCCATCGGCATGCCAGTCCCACAAAAGGGAACCCAAACCAGCAGCAACAAAAAGGAAAAAACGGATAATCAAAATGTGGTGGACCCAGTGGATTTTTTATCCAGGTCCTGAGGGGTTCAGAGAGGTCCTTTTGCATAGCCTGAGCTTGGCCTGTGGCAAGAACCAAACACCTTTAACTTTCTTGAGTTACCGGTCCAGCCATCAAGGCCAAAGGCTTCCCTGTCAGTGGCCCAGGGTCACTGAAGTTTCCAAAAACAAGAGGGTTTGAGGTTGGAAAGTGTAGTTCAGAGACCCTGTTGATGTTTTTGTACATGATGCACAAGTATTCATCCAAGTAAATGGGAGAGCTTAGATTATTTAAACATAATGTAGCCAGCAAGAGCAGGATGCTGGTGACAACCATGGGCTCAGGCTGTGGCAGTGTTTTCAGAAAAGGCCTTATCTCCTTTGCGGCATTGGGGCCACTTCTAGAGGACTTGGGGGAGGGAATTAGCCACATCACACCTCTTTGCAGCATAATTTGTGGAAATTCTAAAGCACTCAAAAAGAAATGATGTTTTAAAATCATCTTTTTATTCTCAAAAGAAGAATTGACTTCAACCTTATCTCTTTCCTACTAAATCTGCTCAGTAAGTATTTTCTGTTCTTTTCTTTTCATCCTCTTTGTCACATACCCACTGCCCATGTCTAAGTTCTTGATTTGCCTGTTTTGACCACTGCCCAGCAGGGATCTGTTTCTGATTTCTTTGAATAAACCCCCTTGGCTCAAAGAATTAAAGAAATCAATCAGACACCAGTGACCGGGGATTCAGAGCTCTGTCACTCACCTGCCCTTAGACCTCTGATAGCCATCTTAGAGACCAGAGGTGACCTGGGCATGCTAAATGTTTAACAACAGGCTCTTGGGTGAGAAAGGTAAAAAGCCCGGATCTGTAGCATTTGCCTATTTCTGTGGTATAAATATTCCTGCTACCATGGCTGATTTCACACTATCAATGGGATGTTTGGTACTGAATGTGGAGCTGGGAAGTATATTAGTTCATTTTCTGTTGCTTATAATAGAATACCTGAAACTGGGTTATGTTTAAGGAAACAAATTTTGTGTCTTATAGTTTCGGAGACTGGGAAGGGCACATCTGGTGAGGGTCTTCTTCTTGGTGGAGACACTCTGCAAAGTCCCAAGGGGGTGCAGGGCATCACATGGTGGGGGCTGAGCAAGATGCACTAACATGCTTGTTCTACTTCTAAAGCCACGAGGGCCACTCCCCTGATAACCCACTTATCCACCACCCATTAATCCATGAAAGGATGAGTCCAGTCATGAGGGCACAGTCCCCACAATCCAATCCCCTCTCAAGGGCCACACCTTTCAAATACCATACTGGGGATTAAGCGCCAGCATGAGCTCGGGGGACATTCGAACCTCAGCAGGAAGAGATGCACACACTTGGCTCTCACAAGCCTATCTGGCTGGGTCCAGCACACCACATGGGAGATCATTATGGGGCGGAGGCAAATGGCCTCTCCGGCCGAGGTCCCCTCCTTCTGTCCCCTGCAGTCCCCAGGGGTTTGGATGCTCTCCCCTATGAGGCATGTTCCTCTCCGCCAGCTTTTCCCCTTTCCCCTCAATTCCTGTTCCACCTCTTGGCCATCTTCCCCCTCCCAGCAAGTACAGAAAAAAGAGGGTCAACAATCCCCACCAACCCACTGACTATGAAGCCAGACAGGATAACGTGATTTTCTTTACTGATCTATAAACCAATCCAAATAAATCTATTGTTTTCTTCCTGTTATGTAAAAAGCAAATATATCCTTGTTGTTGAAATCGGAGAGTGAGGGATAGGAAACGGTGGTGGCCTCTGAAGGAACAGACCCCACTGAAGTGGCCAGGGTGGTGCTAACTCCAAGGTCCCCAGCTCCAGAAGGTCACATCCTGTAAATGTGGAGTTTGTGGTTGGGGGGATTGGGGATGGACCCAGGAAAGGAGAAGGGAGGCAAATCTGGGCTGCAGCAGATCAGCTCAGAGCCCTGGGAGATTGCAGAGGAAAAGGGGGTGCCGTGTATGGAGTGTGGGTTCTCAGGGAAAGGCACCCGGTGCGTCACCTGAAGGTCTGTTACATCAGAAGCTCATTTAATGTAGAGAGTCAACCCTATCCACTTGATGGAAAGAGAGAAATGACCATTTTAAAGGTTCAGGCAGTTCCATGCACCATCAACACAGGAGCTTATTTCCCGAGTGGATGTAAGTTGGAGATGTGAGTCTAATTGGCTGGTCTCACCGCCGCACTTGGTGAAAACATCTCGCCACTGCATGTAATTCTGTTGTTTATGCATACGTATTGTCACCCAGCCTGGGCCCTCCACAGAGGCCAACTGTTGGGCTAGGCACTTTCCCTAAGACCCAGGAATCTGTCCCCACACTGGGGAGAAAACAGCTGTGTTGCTCTTCAACATAGGGCCTTTCTGGGTGTTTCCAAGGGAAACTGAAGAACATCAGCCCATGTGAAAGAAACTCCTCTCTGCACCTCTTGTCCAGGAGTGATTGGACTGTGGACGGGGAGTGGTGAGGCTCATGGAACTGGAGGAGAGCAGAGTTAGGAAACTTGAATCTCAGGATCTCCATGGCTTGAGAGTAAAGCTTCATCCTTACCCTTCCCTTGTCCACTGGGAGGGTGAACACTGCTCCCGGCAGGCCTTCTCTGTGATTCTTGGGTGAATCTTGGGCATTTCCCGAGGCAGCCACTCCCACCCTCACTGAGGCTTTAGCCCCCTCCCTGCTTTAGGGCCTTAAGCCTCTGATGAAAAGTAGGAGGTTCCCCCTTAGAAAAGTCAGGTCCCTGAACTAGATGTCAACTGTTTCCCCAACATATGAGTGGTAAGAAATAATAGAGAGAGATCCCCTGTACCATTTACCCAGTTTCCCCCAATGGTAACATCTCATGATACTCTAGTCCAATGTCCAAGATTGACATTGATACTGTCAACACACAAAACATGTCCCTCACCACAAGGGTCCCTCCTGTTGCTGTATGATGGCCACTCCCACTTCCCTCCAGCACCCACCGCCTCCTTAACCCCTGGCAGCCTCTAATCTGTTCTCCTTTTCTAAAATTTTGTCATTTTGAGAGTGCTCTATAAATGGAATCATGTAGTATGTAACCTTTAGGGATTGTCTTTTCTTTCACTCAGCATGATTCTCTGGAGATTTATCATGTATCAGTAATTCCACACCCTTTTAATTGCTGAGTAGTATTCCATGGTATGAATGGATCACAGGTTGTTTAACCTGGTGAAGGTTAGCTCAATCTGGGTTGTTCCAGATTTTTTGCTATAACGAATAAAGCTCCTATGAACACTTATGTGCAGGGCATTGTGTGAACCTAAGTCTTCATTTCTCTGGGATAAATACCCATGAGTGGAATTGCTGGGTCATGTGGTAGCTGTATGTGTGTTTTTTAAAGAAACTGAACATGTTTGCCAGAGTGGCTCTACCATTTTACATTCCCCCCAGCAACATAGGAGTGATCTGATTTTTCCAACCCTCATCAGCATTTGGTGCTGTCATTATTTGTTATTTTAGCCATTCTAATAGGCATGAATCATCATGGCTTTCGTTTACATTTCCGTAAGTGCTGATGATGGTGAACATCTTTTCGTGTGCTTATTTTCCATCTGTATATCCTCTTTGATAAAATGGGCATGTCTTTTCCCCATTTTCTAATTGGATTTTTTTTTACTGCTGAGTTTTTAGAGTTCTTTGTATATTCTAGGTATTAGTCCTTATTACGCATTTGTTGTGGTGATTGGTTGAAGCATTAAACCCCTGTTCTTTGGTTTTCCTTATGATTATATTACATACAGACCCTGCTTAGCAAATGGCAGGGCAGGTCCTGGGAGAGGGCTTGTTAACGATGCTGGATTACTCCAGCCTGGGTCCTTTGCGAGGCCGTCCTCTAATTGCCCTTTGTTCACTTTAGATCCCTGAGCACCTGTTGAGTCTCCAGCCGTAGGTTCTCCCAGCCACCTCTCCTACAGGTGGCTCCGTCCCACACCTGGAGATAGCTGTGATGCCCTGATGACAGAGGGCTTTCACTTCTCCCTACCAGGCTGCTGATCTAGCCCATTCCTTAAGCCATTTCAAAAGGGTGCCCTGAGTCAAACCTGCCTTTTAACTTTTGATGCCTACCCTGACTTTTTGTTCTTTGCCACAGATCCTGCCCTATAGATCCTAGTCATCCATTATGGATCAAAATTGTTCCACAGAGCAAATAAATGGCAGAAAGGGAGGGCACTGGAGAATGCACCACCTTGATGTAGAGCCATAGCTTGGGACAGGAGAGCCTGTGGGCCGGGGCTTCGCACAGCCCCGGTGCTCACTTTTTCAGGAAAATCTCTGGCGAGAGATCTGTTAAACACATCAGCACTGCAGGGGAGGCCTTAAGTGGGGTGTGCATGAAGTTAAAATCTTTATTGACCCAAAGTTGCAGTGGAAAGTCGCCGGACTGGGCATCAGGGCCACTTGCTCGCTGTCAGTCTCTGCAGTCACATGACCTCTGCCCCTCAGCTCTGAACCGGAGAAATAAAGATATCAGTCAGCCTCTTCCCACTCCAGACCTCTGTGATACTGAAAGGAAGTTTTGCAGAGTTACTAGCATCTTGGAACTCTTTCCCCGCCCCCCACCCCATTAAAAAAAGAACAGTCCAGTGAACTGGTTCGACCTCTTAAGAAACTGTGGTTTCTACAGCCTGAACTTGAGCAAAACCGGAGCATCTGAAAATTCTTTCCTTCTGCTGCATTTCTGAAATCTCCTGATGCAATGCCCGATCTGTTCCCCAACTCTGTTTCCAGATAGAAAGCTAGGTGAATGAGGTGGGTCTTTATGGAGTTCCTTTTGAGGTTGTTTCAAAAAATGTATTTTATTGTCCCCTTTTTCCTCCCTCTGCCTCCTCCCATTGCCCTGGCTTCCTTTGGACCCACAGAAGGGGGACTTTGTTGGAAGGGGTCATCCACCAGCCGGGCTCTCTTTCAGATGAGCTGCCAGGTTGGTTTGTTTGCTTTTCTTTTCATCTAAACCCCAAATTCCTCAGAACCAGCACCTGCAATATTTCCTAACATATCCTTTGAACTCGCTGCAAGTTAAACCATAGGTGGTTTCATTTCTCAGTGGTAATTCAGGTTGCCTTCCCCCACTCCGTTCGCCTCCAAGAAACACCCCATTCCTCCTTTCCTACCCCACCATCCAACAACCACCAAAAAATAAAAGAAAAAATAGGAATAAGATCAACAGCGTCACCCTTCCTTGGCTCTGTGTGAACACCATGGAGAGAATAAAGCCCTTGGCACCCTCTCCCACCTCCCTCTCACGTCTGAGCTTGGAACACCATGAACAGCACCCGTGCTGAGGCAGGCAGAGGCAGATGGGTACATCCAGACGGGACAGATGTAATTAGCAGCATCACTTCTTTGTGTGTGCAGAATAGACAGCAAAATGCCACCACCCACATGATGCTTTGGCAAATGTTCTACCATTCATTTTCGCAAACAATTCAATGGGTCTTTAAAAAGTGCCTACAACAAGCAAAGAAAGACATGGAAAAAACACAGAATGACAATCCAGCCTGACTTCCAAAGTTACTTGAGAGTTTCTCTGGGGACAGTGAAGCCAAACAAACTTGATGACTCTTCAAGCCAAAGTTCAGATGGATGGAGCCTGGTGTTCATGAGACAAGCAGCGGTGTCTGGTGGAGAAAGCACCAGATTTGTGGTCAGAAAAAAATAAGCTCAGCTCCCACTGCGTTCCTTATGTAGCTGTCATACCATGCCTCTGAACCTTACTTTTCCCATCTGCTTAATGGGCATATTGATTCCCGTATGTCTATCTCTAGATTTGTAGTGATGCTTGAAGGAGGTCACTTGGAAACGGAAGTCTGTGATCCATAGGGTGGGGGTATTGTTAAGGGAGAACCTCAGCAAACTGCAGCCACAAAGCAATACCATTCCTAAGGCAAATCAAGCAGGTAAGAAGCCTCCCTAACCCCACAGCCTCCACCAGCGAGCAGCAACTCCTCCACAGCTGCGATCCCGCAGGCCTCTTCTCATGAAGCCCAGGGCTTAACAAAGTAACCCTTATACAATGCAGAACCTATGTGGTCCAGGCTCAGAGCCCTCAGGCAGCTGAGAAAGCACAGTCCAATGTGTTTTTCTTTTGTTTCTCCAAAACCCTGAAGGAGAGCCAAATACCAAGTTCTGGGAACTTATATAAACCCCCATTTCTCTCCCACTCACGTCCCTCGCCCCCTGCAGCCTGCCTGCACCTCCCCCTGCTTCTCCCTCCCTCCCCTGTGAATGCCCCATACAACTTGGTGGCAGGTGACTGCTGGCCTCTGCTGGAACATCTGGAGGGAAAGGGAACTCTCCTCCTACTTTCTGAGGCTGAGCAAGTGATGGCTGACTTCTTCCCAAGCCCACCCTCCCCAAAGGGCACTCTGGCCCTCTCTGTCCAGGCCCCTTACCCTTCTCACCGCATAAACCTGCTCCCAGTGGTGGCTGTGAGATATTGAAGATGACACAAAAATATCCACAGAGCACCTGGTGTGTAGCAAGTGCCCAAAATGTCCAAGCAGATGAAAGTTTTTGAGGAAAATGATTTAAATTTGATCAACCATAATTCCCATGACTGCTTCTCAGATCTATAACTGAAGTTATTTTTGAGAAGGGAATTGAAAGGTGCTGCTGTCAAGAGCATGAAGGCAGCTGGGGCAGGCCACACACGGGGCCTGCTGACAAAGACCAGGTTCAGGCCACAGCTCTGCCAACCACTTACCACCCAGTGACCTGCAACAGCTCATGAGGCCTGTGTCCCTACTTCTTTGTCTGTAAAATGGGGCTAACAGGCCCTGCTCTGCAGTCCTCATGGGCCTTTTTTAGTTTCAGTGGAAATATGTACAAGTACATGTGAACTGGAAAGAATTTTATAAACATATGGGTTATTCTTATTTTTATTCTTATTGAGGAGTAAAAAAAGAACCCATAGAAAGGCCTCAACATTTTAATTTATAATTTTAATAATTCATCGAGGAAATTTTGATATTTCCATAGAAAAAGAGCCCCAACCTCCTCCTACCTATCAAGATTTGGGGAAAACGGCCTCATTTGATGCACATAGTCAGGGGGTGGGGAGACAGATACAGGTAGCATCAGTTGATATCCCTGAAAAACTGCAATGACACCGTTAAACCTGCCCTGACACCAAGTCATGCCTTGAAGATGCATTATTTATGTCCCTTTCCTCTCAGCTGCTGGAGCAACTCCAGGGCAGGGCTGGGCTAGTTTGTTTCTGGGTCTAGTATAGTCTGGAGCTCAGTGACTGTCGCACAAGACATACTCAACCAGCACATATTCAAGACGGTAGGTTAGCGAGGGGCATTTGCAAGGTCACTGAATGCACTCTGTTGGCTGGATCCAAACCCAGGCTTTGTTCATGGAGACTTCCCTTCCTGTCATTTTCCATTTTCTTGACCAAGAGTAAACTCTCTGTGTGAGATGACCTGAAACAACTTGTTCTAACACATTGGGGGAACATCACAGGTAAAGCTCATTGGTGTTTGCCCTGAAACTCCAATGACCCCTTGTTCTCCTTCAAGAGTTCTTTGGGGTGTTCCTGGCCAAAAGGGACCAGGACCTGAAGGTGTAGCTGCTGACCAAGAAAGGAGCTTTGAGGAAGAAAGAGCACTGGACCAGGATTTCAAAGACCCAGTCCCTTTCCCCTCACAGGGGACCTCCCCACCTGCACAAGGAGGGTGACCAGGCTCACTGCTCTCAAGGATCTTGTCAACCTCAATTGTCATTAAACTGATGGTGAAAGTCCCTGAAGGGACCTGGGGGTGAATAACTTATAAAATCAAACAACTATGGATGAAACAGAGCAGAGACGGCTAATGGAATCAGAGGCAGCCAATGATTTCATACACCTAAGTCGTCAGGCACAGCAGAGTTTGGCCTCTGTTTTCTAACAGCTAAGAGGGAAAACTTGCTGAGTTATATACTCTTCTGTGGAATTAAACATACTCAAGAAATTATTTCCTGCATCTTTACTTGCCTTCCTCTGACTGAGCCAAGATTAAGGTCTTCAACTACTGGCTGACTGAAGACACAAAAATGCTACTCAGTTAGGTATGCCTGTCAATCCTCAGAGAGAATGTAGGCACGGTCTCTTCTCACACTCTAAGAAGGCACGTCCTCTGGGAGCGGAGGTAATGGACTGTAGGCGCTTTACATTCTGTGGACCTACTTAAATGCAGCCCTAGAACTTTGTCCATCTATTAGTGTTTCTCAAAACATGGCTGGGAACGGTTCTGAACACTCAAAACATTGAGTATTCAAATCCCGCACATTCCGAAGAAAGGTCTGGCCCTTGATTGGCTCCTGTGAGATGACCGCTAGGCCCTTGGGATGTCCTGTTTGATAGAAGTGCCTTTGTATAGCTGGGGTCTTGGGCCATGCCAGATAGTTTGTGCAAACGATGTGGTTTATCGTAGGAGTCTTGAGTCACAGGGTATCAGTTTGACCCCTGGAGGGGCTGGAGACTAAGTAGCTAAGGTCAGCCACATGGATGTTCCATGCCTACAAAACTGACCCTCAATAAAGCCCTGGACACCAGTGCTTAGGTGAGCTACCCTGGTTGGCAGTACTCTGTGTACGTTGCCATATGCTGTTGCTGGGAGAAGTAAGCATATTCACATGACTCCACTGGGAGAGGACAACTGGAAGCTCATGCCTGGGTTCTCCTGGACTCTGCCCTATGCACCTTTTTCTTTTGCAGATTTTAATATGTATCCTTTCTGAGTATAACTCAGAACTCTTCTGAGTTCTGTGAGTCCTCTGAGAGTGATTTTGGAGCCCCTCCAACACAATGGTCTTTGGATAACCTAGAACCACCAGGGGTGCTCCTTTAAATACCTGAAAGTACTCCATCAGTTTCTCTGGGACAGTGCTCAGGAGTGTTCATTTTAATAAGTTTCCCAGATGTTTCCAAAGCATAGTAAAGTCAAAAATCACTGCTCTGGGGAAGAACGTGGTGTTCTCTGTTTGCTTAGTTGAAACAAACCTGTGCTTGATTACTTTGCTTTCAAACAGCTTGTAATCCTTGCAGCTAGAATTACCAGACATTGAACTCATATTGTGGTTCCCAAATCATCCATCAAGTTACACAGATGCCATAGCAAACTCACAGGAGTACCATAAAATATTTTAAATCTTTAATGGAAATATAGTGATAGTTGACAATATTTGAACCAGCTCAAGGTAGTTCACAGTTTCAACACTTGATCGTGCTACACTCCTTTTGATGGCGTCACATCTTGGCAAAGCTGGGTTTTTGGTGGTTGCTGTGATAAAAAGTAAGTACCAAACAAAGATCAGTGTGGGACAGGAAATTAGGGTGGTAATGTCAATCTGATTCCAAGGTTTGAGAAGATATGTGGTGTCTACAGGCACATGTCTTATTAGTAATTTTGGTTATTTTAGATTGAAATAGAAATACTCTTTTTTTCTTTCAATTTATATGTGTTATTTTTTCAAATGGCTAGTAATACTTATTAAGTTAGGAAACAAATACTTAAGTTGTTTGGACCTAAATGCTTAATAAAGGGAACACTTAGTTTTTTGTTTGTTTAACCTAAGACACCATGAAAAAATTACTGAGGCTCTAAGGGCACCATGGGCTGAGAAAATTCGGGAACTTCTGGATTAATGGGGAAGGTCAGCATAGGTAATATTGTTTCCTTCTCAGAAGTGAAGGAAATACAAGTAAAGGACACCAAAAAGAAACAATTTTTAAAAATCCAGAATTCAGGGCATTTTACACTGTACTTGGCCTGGTCTCTTCAAAAAATCAATGTTAAATTCCAAAATCAGACAAAGATATAACAGAAAAGAAAACTTAAAGGCCAAGTTCCCTGATGAACATAGAGGCAAAAATCCTCAACAAAATATTAGCAAACAGAATACAACAACACATCAAAAAGATTATACACCATTATCAAGTGCGATTCATCCAAGGGATCCAAGGATGGTTCAACATACACAAGTCAATAAATGTAATAAACCCACATCAGCAAAATCAAAGACAAAAAACAAATGATTATCTCAATAGACACAGAAAAAGCATTTGACAAAATTTGACATCCCTTCATGATAAAGACTCTCAACAAATTAGGTATAGAGGGAAAATATCTCAACACAATAAAAGCCATATATGACAAACTCACCACCAATATCATCCTGAATGGGGAAAACCTGAAAGTTTTTCCTTTAGAAACAGGAACAAGTGTGCCCACTCTTACCACTCCTACTTAACATAGTATTAGAAGTACTAGACGAAGCAATCAGGCAAGAGAAAGAAATAAAGGGCATTCAAATTGGAAAAGATGAAGTCAGATTGTTCCTGTTTGCAGGTGACTTGATGCTGATTATAGAAAAACCTAAAGACTCTATGAAAAACTCTTAGAGTTGATAAATGAATTCAGTAAATTTGCAGGATACAAAACGAATATACAAAAATCAGTAGCATTTTTATACCCCAACAATGAACTAGCAGCAAAAGAAATCGAGAAAGCTAGCCCACTTACAATAGCTACCAAAACAATAAAATACCTAGGAATAAATTTAACCAAGGAAGTACAAGATTTCTACAATGAGAACAAATCACTGCTGAAAGAAATTAAAGAGGACACAAAAAATGGAAAGACATTCCATGCTCATGGGTTGGAAGAATTAATGTTGTGAAAATGTCCATACTACCCAAAGTGATCCACAGACTCAGTGCAATCCCCATTGAAATACCAACAACATTCTTCACAGAAATAGAAGAAACAATCCTAACATTCATACATAACAACAAAAGACCCCAAATAGCCAAAGCAATTCTTTTTTTTTTTTTGCTTTATTTTTATTAATTCATAGTAATGTGTTAATTTTATTTAAGTTTACATCAATATTGTGCATAAATAGAAAAGACATAGCCAAAATAAAAATACTATTGAATTATCAACACATCAGGTACATATCTTATGTTTCAGGCATTTAAATAAAAGAGCATTATTTAATTACTTGTTAATATAAGGGTAAAAGCCTACTGGCTCATATTTGTTGTGTTTTATTTGTTTATTTTTATTGAAACACAATTGATTATACATATCTGTGGGGTAAAGCATGGAAAATCAACACTGCGTGCAATATGCGATGCTCAAATCGGGATAATTAGTATATTCAACCTTAAACAATGTAATTTTTTGTGGACCTTCACCACTTTCTCACTAACCCCCTCCCCCCCTTCCCACCTCTGGTGGCCTCCATCCCCCTTCCCCTTTCCCACCCCTGATTCTCTCCTTTTGAAAGCTCTCAATGAATAATTATGATTCTTTGTTTCTTTGTTTCTTTCTTATGTTTTTAGGTCTTACTTATGAGTGAGGACCTGTGATATTTCTCTTTCTGTTCCTGGCTTATTTCACTTAAGATAATTTTCTATAAGTTCATCCATGTTGCTGCAAATGGCAGAATTTTATTCTTTTTATGGCAGAGTAATATTCCATTGTGCATATACACCACATTTTCCTTATCCAGTCATCTGCCAATGGACATTTATGTTGGTTCCAACTCTCGGCTATTGTAAATAGAGCTGTGATGAACATGGGAGTGCAGGTATCCCCTCGACATGATGATTTCCATTCCTTTGGGTATATACCCAGCAGTGGGATTGCTGGATTGTATGGCAGTTCTATCTGCAGTTGTTAGAGGAACCTCCATACTATTTGCCATAGTGGCTACACTAATTTACAGTCCCACCAACAGGGTAGGAGATTTCCCCTCCTGCATCCTCGCCAGCATTTGTTATTCTCTCTTTTTGATAATGGCCCTTCTAACTGGGATGAGATGATGTCTCAATGTGGTTTTGATTTGCATTTCCCTGATGCTTAGTGAAGTTGAGCATTTTTTCATGTGTCTGTTGGCCATTTGTATATCTTCCTTTGAGAAATGCATAGGCAGCTCCTTTGCCCATTTTTTAACTGGGAATTTTTTTTACTGTTAAGTTTTTTGGCTTCCTTGTATATTCGGGGTATTAATCCTTCGTTTTATGTATATTTTCCAAATACTAAAAATATTAAAGAATTTTTAAAACATTAAAAAATTTCTCCCATTCTGTATATTGTCTTTTTGCTCTGTTGTTTCTTTTGCTATGCAGAAACTTTTTAGTTTGATATAATTCCATTTATTTTTTCTCTTGCTGCCTGTGTTTTGGGAGTCTTATTCATAAACTCTTTGCCCAATCCTACGTCCTGAAGTGGTTCCCCTATGTTTTCTTTTAGGAGTTTTATAGTTTCAGGTCTTATATTTTAGTCTTTTTTTTTTTTTTTTTTTTTTTTGTCGTTTTTTCGTGACCAGCACTCAGCCAGTGAGTGCACCGGTCAGTCCTATATAGGATCCGAACCCGCGGCGGGAGCGTCGCCGCGCTCCCAGCGCAGCACTCTACCAAGTGTGCCACGGGCTCGGCCCTTATATTTAAGTCTTTAATCCATTTTGAGTTGATTTTGGTATATGGCAAGAGGTATGGGTCTAGTTTCATTCTTCTACATATGGATGTCCAGTTTTCCTAGCACCACTTATTGAAGAGGCTGTCCTTTCCCCAATGTCTGCTTCTGTTGCCTTTCTCAGAGATCAGTTGGCTGTAAGTATGTGGGTTGATTTCTGGGTCCTCTGTTCTGTTGCATTGATCTGAGTGTCTGTTTTTATGCCAGTACCATGCTATTTTTGTTACTATAGCTTTGTGGTGGAATTTGAAGTGAGGTAGAGTTGTACCTCCAGTTTATTTATTTATTCATTTTTTTGTTCAGGATTGCTTTGACTTTTTCTGGTCTTTTATTGTTCCATATGAATGTTAGGATTGTTTTTTCTATTCCTGTGAAGAATGTCATTGGTATTTTGATGGGGATTGCACTGAATCTGTAGATCACTGCCAAAGGTATTTTGTTATAGCAGCCAGAATAGACTCAGACAACACCCCTTGAAAGCTGCCCCCCAGATACTGGAAGTATTCCATAGCTGGATCTGGTGGTAGTTACATTTGTGTAGACCAACATGGACTTCATTGAGCTGGCCACTTAAGGTTTGTATACTTCACTGAACATAATTATACCTCAGTTTAAAAAAAAAAGTCCTTTTCACCAAAAAAAAAGAAGGAAAGAAAGAACGAACGAAAGAAAGAAAGAAAGAAAGAAAGAAAGAAAGAAAGAAAGAAAGAAAGAAAGAAAGAAAGAAAGAAAGAAAGAAAGAAAGAAAGAAAGAAAGAAAGAAAGAAAGAAAGAAAGAAAGAAAAAGAAATGCATCCCAGAGAGCTGGGGAGGAAAGAGTGAAATTTTAGCTTCTTATCTTGGAAACTTCAGAAATACCATTTTTCAGAATGAACACCATGAGGTAAAAGATGAAGATTTGGATATATACATTCAAAATAAAGTGATAGGAAAAAGAGAAGTTTAATATCTCAACGATCTTAAACCTTTAAGCCTCTGTGCACACAGCCAGTCATTTCTTGATCTTTCTGTAAATCTAATTTTAGTACCAGGCAGTTTACTGTACAAAGCCCTGCAGTAATAAACACGTCAAAACACTGTTTCCAAGCATTAAAAAAAAAAAAAAAATTAACATTGACTCTAAAACTGAATGAAATGAATGAAAGTCTTGCACTGATGGCGCTGTGGGACATTTGGGGTCTTTGAGGCCAGCAGAGGCCAAGGTGGGTGGGTGGGGACAGATGGGGGGATAAAAACCAATGAAAGGAGGCAGCAGAAACCTCAAGTGTGAGCCCAGGAAGTGCCTCAAAACCTCATCTTCCTGCTTGAACAGCCCTGGAATTGTGGGGGATAGAAGGTGGGGAGGGACTGCCCCACCTTCCTGCCCACTTCCAGCCTCTGTGCCACTCACACCTGGAGCCAAGGCAGTGGCCTTGGTCACCTGGCACAGACTTGACAGCTCTAGGGCTGCCCATCCTAGACCAGGGTTCTTGGAAGCAGGTTAGCACAAAGCCCCTTTACAGCTGGATCTGGGAGGGGGCTCCAAAGGGCACAAGATGGGTGCCCAGGGCCTCAGCAGGTCCTCCCAAGCTGCAGGGACCCTGTTCCCATCCAGAGCCCAGCGGTTCCTTCCCTCCATGGCCCACCTGCTCCCCCCTGAGGTAGAGCTGGGAACTTCAGAAGGCTGTCTTCTCCAGAGTTCCCTCTACTCTGAGGAGTTTGGGGGAGCCCGGGGGAGACTGGAAAGCATGGGGCAGCTCTTCCCTGGGAAACTATCATTCCTGCACACCAAGAGAAAGTCAGTGAGGATCTGAGTGGCTTCTCCAAAGAAGGTCTACTGGGTTCCCTTCTTCCTTCCAGTGCAAAGTGTCTGGAGAGGAGACAACCTGGCTCCAGGTTGGAAATGGAGCCATATTCTGGCTGCTGGAGCCCTCAGCTCTCCCTCTCACTCCACTGGCTGCCCCTTGGCAGGTCCACTCCGGACCCTCACCATCTCCTGCTCTGAGAACCCACCCATTTTGGAGACTGCAAGTATTTGAATGACGTTCAGGTCCAGCTTACTGGCCCTGGGGCTCTTGTTGTGGCCTCCGAAATGTGGAGGAACATTGTATGTGTTGGGGGTGGGGAGGGTGATGGTGGAAAGAGCCCAGCCAAGGAGTCAGGAATCAGACCAGACCTGGAACCTGCTACCCCTCCCTGTGTGGCCTTGGACAGAGCACACAACCTCTCTGTGGCTATGTAATCACTACATATAATAATCACTAATATTTATTAATACCTTCCCCCTGTGTACCAGGCACTGTACTATGCACACTATATGTATTATCTCGTTGAATCTAATGTAGTGCTATGGTCTGAATGTTTATGTCCCCCAAATTCATATTTGAAACTTAGTCCCCATGTGATGGCATTAAGAGATGGAGCCTTTGGGGGTGATTAGGTCGTAAGAACTCTGAGGTCAGAGCCCTCATGAAGGGGATTAGTGGCCTTATAAAGGACGCCTGAGGGAACTCATTTGTCCCTTCCAGCATGCGAGGACATATAGAAGGCACTGTCTATGAGGAAGAGGTCCCTCACTAGACAGCAAATATCCCAGTGTCTTGATCTCAGACTTCTCAGCCTCTGGAACTGTGAGCAATACATGTCTGTTATTTATAAGTTACCTAATCTATGGTATTTTTCTATAGCAGCCCAAACAGACTAAGACACGGAAACCAATATTATCCCCAACTAACAGGTGCAGAAACAGGCTTGGAAAGATGCATGACTTACCCTAGATCACATGGCTTTTGTGTGATGGAGCTGGGTTAGAATTTAGGCAGTAGATCTTCAAAACCTGATTGTAACCAAAATTCTCATGCTAACCAATAGGAAAATAATAGTGATAACAAGATAAAAAAAATAATAATGATCATTATTATGATCATCAGCATAAGTTCTTCCACTGCTAAGATTCTGGGGAAGCCTGCCACATTTTTGTGTCTCCAGATCATGGCAAGTGACCTCACCCACCTAGGAAAAAGCAGAGACATTTTCCCTCCAGGAGAGGCAGGGGTGGCCTCCTGGGAGACCACGGTCTTGCTTCCGTAATCAGCCAGGATCTGTAAATACTAATATTTACAAGGCACTGTATTTCTTCCCCCATTCTTACAAGGGTGAGAGGGGAGACAAGTGGACCAAAAGCCACATAGTTGCAAAGTCATCCTTCCTCTGGAGACCAAGAAGCAGCAAATTCTTTTCCTGGGAAACAACTCCATCAAGCAGACATCTGTTACTCTTAGGCGATCTGTATGCCATAACAATTTTAAAAACAGAGTTTAAATGCTTAAAGAAGAAGAAAACAGTTTGCCTGTGTTGCAAAGCAGCATATAAACTGTGCTGGAATTAGCACAGGGAAACATTTATCTTCCCTAGATAATCCCAAAACGGGATTTTTTTTTCTTTTTTCTTTTTTTTTTGGATGGTGTATAATTATGCTTATTGGCATGGAAAGATGTTGATGGTATATGGCTAAAGGAAAAAAACTGGTTGCAAATACGAAACCTGGACTTTTTAAAGGAGCGTTGACCCTGCCTCCCCAGCTGGGGCCAGGCTCCCTCTGCATGTTCTATAGAAGAAAGGGAAGGTGGATCAAGACTGGCTGGTGGCAGCCTTCTCCCTGAGAGAATAGAGACAGAGTCACATTTTTTAGCTGGAGCCGCCAAAGATTTGCCTGAACCACAATTGGGCCCAGCCTAGTGTAGCAAAAGGTAGTGGGCTGGGGAGTCCAAAAGACCTGAGTTCCAGTACTGGCACCTCTGACTACCAGCCCTGGTGACCTGGTGCAGGTGCAGTGACTCTGAAGATCAGTTCCCCACTGCCACAGTGGAAGTCACACCTGCTGCCCAAGTGCGATACTATCTACAGTGCACCGCGTACAATGTCCCCATGCGGGAGGTGCTCAGGAAACGGTGGGCTTCTCTAATCCTCCGATCTCTATGTTTATGACAATGACATGGGTTGGTCATCACCAAGTAGCAACACTGACATGCCAGTTAATGAGATCAACCAAGCTTTAAGATCCTAGCCCCTTTGTCATTCATTCACTCACCCCTTTGTCATTCATTCGCTCACCCAAGGAACGTTTGCAGAGTGCCTGCTGTGTGCTGCTCTGGGCCAGGCACTGGGCTGGCTGCTGGGGTCACAGTGAAACAGACCCAGTTCCTGTTCTTGGGAGAGAGGCCACAAACTGGCGGCAGATAAATAGCCAAGTTCCAGGGCTCCAAAGGGGCCGAGGAGGGGCTGTTTAGAGGGGTCCTCAGGAGCTGCCACACCCCCTAGGCCTTGAAGGGTGAGGAGCCAGCCTGCCAAGGTCAGGAGGAGGCCACTCTGAGCAGAGGTGGCAGCTGTGCAAAGGCTGCAGAAAGCGAGGCTGGGAAGAGTGAGCTGCCGAGGCCCAGAAGGCGAGGTGAGGCCAGGCGCAGCTCGCCCCAGCCTGGCGTCTGCAAGGCCAGGGTTTCCATCTGAATTTTCATCTGAGAATGAGGAAAAGGCACAGAAGGGGCTTAAGCACTGTGAGCAGCATGGCCAGGTTTGTGCTTTTAAAAGACGGGTGCTAGATAAGGGTGGGAAGCGGAGTGGAGTGTCAGACCACAGACCTGGCAAGGGACGAAGCAGCTCGGTCAGGGCTGTGGCCGTGAGGATGGGAGGCATGGATGAGTCAGCTACATCTTGGAGAAGAATCTAGAGGACTTATTGATGGGTCCCATGTTGAAGTGCCACTTCCAACTGCCCCTCCCCAGTGGCTTTGGGGGAATCAGGGGAAAGGCTCCCTTTCTCCGGTGGATGCAGCACCGGGAACACCCCTCCAGCCAAGCACCCAGTGCAGGACACCACCTGCAAGAGCCTCCCCCAGAGGCCCCAAGAAGAGAGCCTCCCAGGTTTCTGCTTGAACAACTTTGGACTTGCAAAGCTACGGAGCCTGTGTGAACCCAAAAAGAGCCCTAGGCTCTGCCCAAGGTTTGGGGACCATTTCAACATGGTGATTCTACCCCCTGCCCCCAGCTGTGCGTGAGGTCTCTTCCTTCGCTGCCCAGGCACCAGGCTTTTTACGGAGCTCACTGCATTATAGAAACTAACCTTATGAAGAAACGCAATTTTTTAAAAAGCTCCGGAAGCTAATGGTAAAACAAGACTGACATTGAGCACTTAAATAAATGCAAGTTCTAGAACACCATGGCCAAAATGAAAGTAAATAGTGACAGAATGTGAGTCATGACTTCACTCACCTCGTAGTTTGCAAAGTTCATAAACAAAACATCCTCCCAAATTCAGAGCCGGGGCCTGGGTGTTGAGTACCAATTAATCAGCCTTCAAGTCTATAGCACACAAAAGGGCCTGTGTCCTCGTTAGCAGAGCCATACGGAAGACTCAGCTAACTGGCTGTCTCTTCATTGTCTGGAGTTCACCCAAGACTGCAATAAAGTGCTTATCCCCAGAACCGAGCATTTCTTCCTGTGTTTTTGGAAACAAATCACTTCACTGCCAGTGTCAACATGAAGCTTAGATTTAGGGTAAAGGCAAAACGAAACAGCTTGTACACATAAGGGCTGGTCACTTTCTCTCTTGTAATGGTTTTTGGTGAAGACCCCATGTCATCTCCTGGCCAGTTGCTCTCTGAGGGCAGAGGTAAGCCTTATTTCTTATCCCCCCGCATTTGGCCCAGGATGTAGTAGGTGCTCATTAAATAACTGTTGTGTGAGTAAACGAGCATCTTTGCCAAAAGGTCAGTATCCCCCACCCTCCACCTGCTCTGCACTTCCCCAGGCTCTGTCCTGGCAGTGGATGGACCAAAAAGGAAGCTGGGTCAGTAGACAGCTTTGGCTCCAGCCTCAGACTCCGCCACTCTCAAGCATGTGCCCGTGTGAGTCATGTCGCTCATTGTGGTGTCCCTATCTCTAAAATGGGAGCAGTAGCCGTTCTCCCCCTTTTGCAGCACCTGGAAAGGTGCTCTGCGAGTATGAGGTGATTCCCATCACGCCTTAGAGGGCAGTTCTGCAACTGAGAAGGCAGGTTAGTGCAGGACTGTGTGGAAAAAATGAACCATAACTTACTCTCAGAAAGCTAGGCAGGTCAGCAGAGTGGATTTGGAGATATAATTAATGACTGCAAAGTCACAGAGAAAAAGGTCACTCAGGCTGTACTCTCTGCACACGGGAAAGAGATCGGGGCACAAACTATGGAGCCAGCCGATAACATAAATACGTGAATTGCCTGTTATAAGGCAATAGGAAATGGTGGGGCCTGTGGCCAATTCAAGAGAACACTCATGCTCTGCCTAAGGAATTTGCATTGAAAAAATGTAAATATATGCCCCATCGGACAAAACAAAATGCATCTATGGTCTGCTGGATGAGAGTTTGAGATCCCTGAAGATTGTTTTATGAAGCATGTCATTTTATTCTATTGCTTTGACATCTGGGGCCTTGCTGACACTGGAGGGACTGCCTCTCCCAGGTCTAGGTAATTCCTAGCAATTAAGTAAACAACTGGAGTGTGCCTTTCATATGCAAACCAACCAATCCGGAGTATATAATCCAGGTACCCACTTTATCCTGGCGGTCACACTCTGGGCCACCATCTACCTGCCCTAATCACTCCAAGGCCAGGTACCAGAAAATTAGAGACTGTCCCTGTGCCCCAGAACGTGCTGAAATTATCCAAAATAGCCAATTCTAAGCCTGCTTGCTCTGCTCGCCTTTCCCAGGGAAACCACAATGAAGGCCCCTGCCCACGTTTTCCCCTCACTCTGTCTCCTGACCGACCTGGTGCTTTCCCTAGTGGTCCTGCACGACGAGGCATGCCCCTCCTCTTGGGAACTGTAAGTAACCACCTGCCTCTCCAATGCAGTTGTCTCCTGACCTGTTGGCCTCACTGAAACCCCTGTCCACTCCACTGGAGCATGGATCATCACGGCTGCTTTAGCCCTGTCCCTCCCACCTCCCGCCACCTCCCGAATCTCAGCACCTACCACAGTCCCTAGCACATTGCAAACACAAGTTAAATACTAACCGATGGATGGATGGATGCGTGGGCAGACAGACGGACGTAGGGATGAACATGGAGGGCTGAGCACAGCGTCTATCTGGCTACAAGGATTCTCTACATTTCAGTCTCTCCTTTTGCAATTGCCTCAGGAAACCGATTTCTGTAGATGCCTCAGTTCTGTGAGGGGCGTAGATGGAGTAGTCGGGCAGGAGCAGGCTAGCAGAAGGGGCGTGAGTTGACACTGGTAGGAGTAAGCTGCAGTTAAACTTCTGCGTCTCACTGTCCCACTGGCATTCAGCTTTTCAGGCGGCCCTCTGCTGTTTCCTTTATCCAAATGCTTACAAAGAGATCACCACCTCAAAGGGTCTCCAAACCCAATGGTAACGGAGAAGTCAGAGAGAGGCCTCGTAGCCCACCTCCAGCCTCTGGGACCTTCCACGACAGGCTCTGCAAAGGGAGCCAAGCAGGTTGCCCCTAATCTCTCTACATCTGCAATGGTGCAGGGGGAGGGTCTCCATTCCTGCCCTTTTCTGGTTAATAATCTGAAAGTTGAGCTAGAAAACCTGTCTTGATTTTCATCTTTACTCTTTAAAATGCATCAACCTACTCTACTTGACTGTGACTGAATTTCTCATGACAGTGCCCTTAGGTGTCATCACTGTTTCATCCCCGGGTTCTGGAGCTATGCAGTGAGAACGGATGCAGGAGGCCTATCTTGGAAGTGCCTGGGGAGGGTGGGGATGCCCTGTGTTTGCTGTTTCTGATGAATGCTCAGTTCTCAGCAGTGAATAGCTCCCCAAAGGCCATCCTTTTCCAAGCCTGAGATGGAAGGACAGGAAGCATTCAACCACAGGGAAAGGACAACGAGGCTAGGGAATCTGGGGGACTGCCCAAGGGGTCACAGTAGGAGAGGGCCATCAGTAGGGTGACTGTGCAAACCAGAACAGAACCAGTTTATGGTTTATAATAGGCATTATCCTAGTGTAATTATTCAACTCACGTCCCCTTCTCTCTCAAAAGTGTCATGGTTTGATTGACAAATTATACAATCACCCTCAACATCAGGGAATTTTGCAAATGGGAAAGCCTGAGAAGTTCACAAGCAACAGAGGCTGATTGCTTTGTTTGTGCAAATAGGAGTTGAAGGCTTAGCAAACATGCTGGGGAAGGTCTGGTAGCAGCATTCAGTCCTGCAGATCGCAGGGACATTAGTCAAAGGGAATGGAGCCTGACCTTGGCCCTGGAGGGCTCCACTCTAAAAAAGGAGTTACCTGGACTGGCTGCCTGCTCCACTCACAGCCTCTCCACCCAGGAAGAGCAGCTCAAAGACAGCATTTCTCTTCCCTTGTGGCAGTCTCAAGCCAGAGTTAGCAAGTCTAGCAAAGGGTAGGAGCGGAGAGGAAAGGGTTACGATTTGTTTCCAGATGGGCTATGGCAGAAGGGGACCATCTCCACCAACTCCATCTTCGGCACATGCCTTGTACTACAACCCCATTCTATACCACCGCGAGTTGCCATGGGGATCCTGAACAATTTCCCATTTGTCTTTTTTTCCTTCCTGGTTGAGATCTTGTTTCTGTCAAGATGAACTATTTATCTGTGTTGCCTGAAATGTCATGGAGTGTGGGCAAAACCAGGACCAACCCACACAGAAGAAATAATAACCCTTTGATAACGCTCACACACAAACCCCCCAAATCTTTAGAGGCTGTCAGTGATTAATTTTCCTTTTCCAGCACTGAACTTGCTCTCAAGAAGTATTTAACCCAAAAGGCGACTACAGATAATACACCCAGTAGTCTGAGTTTGTCAGATCAATTCATGCTTGCATTAATGTGCCAAGTCAATCTGTGGACGTGTATGACCCCTCACCAGACAGGCAGGGAAAAGACTTAAAAGATAGAAGGTGGCTATATCTTTCACCTTGTGGCCTGGCATGAAGTTTAATCAAGCTATAAAATGCTCAAAGTGTCCAGGGTTGAAGAAATCTCTGTATGTTTGTTTGTTTGTTTGTTTTGTGAACTGAAACTTCAAAGCTATTTGTTTTTTATGTAAGATTAGCCATCATGCAAAACTTACTGGTCAAGCAGTTAATAAAATACACATATCCCATTGAAGGGTTTTGTATGTTTCAGTCTTTGCAAATAACAAAGCAATTTATAAACCCTGCAACAGTCCTGAGAGTAAGTTCCTTTGCTTCTTAAAGCTGCCAGTCCTGGCTCTTTGGAGGCTCATGTGTTATAAATTCTGGAAGCTCTTTTAGCTGCAGTCTGAGCATCAGGCGGATCGTCTTCCTCTTCCTCGGTACGCTTGTGTTTTAAAAACAAGTCAGACTTTAAGAAGCGGCTGTAGCTGTCATACTTCATGAGATTGAAGATCTAAGGAGGAAAAGCAAAAGAATCTGAAGGCTGAAGCTAATCCAGTCGTGAATCATCCTATCAAATATTTATTAAATACCTACCACATGCCAAAGATTACAAATATGAGTACCCAGAAACACACAAGGAAAGCTGAAGTCGGTCATGTGCTAGACAAGGCAGATCTCCTGGATGTTTTTGGTCCTTATGCAATAATCCCAGTGGAATATATAGCTTAGAGGGTCACACAAACGAATGCATCTTTTCCAAAGAAGTATAGGTTCACACAGCACTGATTCATACCCTCAGATCAAGAGGTCCTTTAAGAATCTCCACTTAATTTGGATAGATTACACAGGGACGTATTTCTCCAACAGCTTGAGATAGCAGTATAGAAACCATTTCTGTGGAAGCAGTGGTGGTAAAAGTCACTGTCATATCAGATGATGCCAATATTGTTAAGAGCCCCCAGTAACTCTGGCATCCAAGATCTCAAACAAACCTGTTATCATGCCAAGAAACAAAACAAGGTTTATTCAGTACAGGGCAGGGGAGTAAAACTACAGTCTCAGCAGGTAGAGGTTTGGAAACAAGTCCCAGTGAAAGAAAACAGCTGTCGGCTGCAGAATGCGAACACCTGAGCAATCAGACAGGCGGGAAGCACGTCTCTAGAAAGCAACTAAGGTGTGCTAAGTGGGTGAGGAAGACCCTGACAGAACCTAAGTCCTCCAGGTTAGAGGTGCTCAAAGGGCTGTCCCCAGGCACAGGAGCCTCTTCTGGATTCCACTGGACCTCTCTTCTGGCCACGGTCCCTATACCCAGCACCCATTCTCCCCAACCCCTGCCCAATCCTAGGCCATCCTTCTTCTTCCCTTGCCCTACAAAAAGGACAGGGGAAGGAGAAGCAAAAAGGAAAGCATTTTCCAGCTGTCGAGGGGTATGATTTCTTTTCGAGAAATCTCTCACCTTTTCTCTCTCTCTCATACCTTTCGACTCAACTCGCTGGACATTCTACAGACTAAAACCCCACGTGGGGCACCCTGGTACCTTCAGTTAAGGCACTAACACAGGCTCAACCAAGTGGAAAGTTCCAGAGGTGTCTAGAATGTTGCTCACTGGCAGGTGGTGTTATCAAGTGGGTGGTAAAACCCTGACATCTTTTAAACTCGCCCTCTCCCAACACACGCATAAACTATTTTGTAAATTAAATGTCTGATGGATTCTAAGGACTCAGAACATCGCTTGGGGGATGAGAGGTGAGGATTGAAACCTTAAGCCTTTACACCTTCGTTTTCCCAAGATGACTTCAACCACAGGAGAACCGCCTAAGTCATTTTGCAATACGCAGAGTCCACAACCCGGGGAAAGATTCAGGACTTTAGGTTTTCTTTAAGCTGTTAAACTAGTGCCTGCCCTCGCCCTGGTGCCTTCTGGTCTTGCCCCAGCTCCCGCCGCTCAGAAAGGCCGAGACTCCTTGAGCGCCCATCCTATCCCTCTCTAGAGCAGTGATTTATTGTGTAGCAATCTTGTAATCCTAGATGGGATGCAATTTGTTAAGGTTTGGGGAAAAAAATCCCAGAAAATACAAAAACGACAGCCAGGGGTGAGGTGGGGGATGAAGAATGTCACTTTCCTTTCGTGGCCTCCACAGATGTGCTAAGCGAGTGTCACCATCCCTCCCCATCTGGGTTATTCAACCCTTCCAGCCACAGGAGCCACCAAAGGGCACTCTCTGATGCCCACCTAATTCCAAGTCTGGAACGGATGCCCCAAGTGTGACTAATGAACCCAGCTGCACCTATCCCTGCACGCCCCCCACCCCCACACACACCAGGTCCACAGCAGATGGGACCCACCACTCTGAGCAGGATGCGGTGCGACCCAGTGTCTCGTCTGAAGGCTTCCCGTGTGGGAGAGGAACATCCTGTTTGCCTGCAGTGGCTCTGAGGCTCAAACTTCAAAGGAGAGAAGAAAAAAGGCCGGGCTGGGGGCACCCAGGCCCAAGCGGAGGGGGCAGGGCAGGCAGCTGCTTCGGCTCGGGAGGAGCCCTCAGGAGTGCAGAGGGACTGGCAGGACTCGCTCTGGGAGACCCCCAGGAGCTGCAGGGTCTTCTCCCCACAGCCCTCCACTGGTGCCAGCAAGCTTGAGGGGAGGGGGCTGTGGCCTATTTAGTAAAGGCATAAGGGCTACTCCCTGCTGGGGACAGGTGCAAAATGCTCCATGGGTGCAGAAGTCCTTCAGGCTGCTGTAGTCACCCAGAGACAGCTGTGGCCATCAGACCCAGAAAGATCTGAGCTCTACAAGGGGTGCACAGGGCAGGCTTCCCACTGCCCCCGGCAAAGGGTCCCCTGGGCACTCAGGAGCACATGGCAACAGGCGCTCCCATTACAGAGCTCCTCATGGAGGGTGCTCAGCAAAGATGACTTGAAGGATAGAGAACACTCACTAAAATCTCTTCCAACAAAGCAGCCAGAGGTAGCGCACCCAGTTACTGACCACAGTCTTATTTATCACAAGGCAATGTCCATGACTGCGGTCCAACGTTTACCAACCGAGTGACTAGAAACCACCCCATGTGCAGCAGCAGCAGGCTGGTGATGTGAACCAGGTAGTTCCCACGCTGCCAAGAGCTCCTCTAAACACGTGCCAGGCTGTGAACATTAATCCCCACTGCAGCCCTGTGAGGATGCTGATTTTACAGAGGAGGAAACAGGAACTTAGAGGCTCCGTGCTTTGCCCCGATGGTGAGTGTATAAGTCAGCTCCGGCTGCTATAACAAGGAGCACAGAAATGTACCTTCTCAGTCCTGGAGGCTGGAAATCCAAGAGCAAGGTGGTGGCAGGGTTGGTTTCTTCTGAAGCCTCTCTCCTTGGATGTAGATGGCCATCTTCTCCCTGTGTCTTCACGTGGTTGTCCCTTCCTTATAATCTCCTCTTTTTATAGGGTACCACTCATGTTGGATTAGTGACCATGACCTCATTTAAAATTAATTCCCCCTTGAAAGACCCTACTTCCAAATATAGTAACATTCTGAGGCATTAGGGGTTAGGAGTTCAACGTATGAATTTGGAAGGGAGGATGATTGAGCCCATAACAGTGACCAAGAGACAGGCGGGATGCAAACCCTCGCAGGCTAGCTCTCCAGCCCACGCCGCCTAACCGCTAGACTACACTGCCACTCGTGTGGCAGAACAATTTGCAGTCCTTAAAAATGAGATCTGCAAAGAAAGTTTAACACAAAAACTGTCCATGAATGTTAAATGATTAACCACTAAGTTTTTAAGGTGCACTAAATTTAAAAACAATGATCCCAAATATGTTCTTTAAGAGTGTGTTTGTGTGTATAAATGGGAAATAAACATCCCTAAAGGTCAGTAGTGGGTTGAATAGTGTCCCCCGCAAAACTTATGTTCACTTGGAACCTCAAAATGCCCCCTTATTTGGAAATAGGGTTGGTTAAGGATCTCAAGATGGAATCATCTTGCATTTAGGGTGGGCCCTAAATCCAAGGACTGGTGTCCTTATTAGAAGAGGAGAGGACACACAGAGAGGCACACAGAGGGAAGAAGTCCATGTGAAGACAGAGGCAGAGATTGGAGTGATACAGCCGCAAGCCAGGGAACACCAAGGAGCACCAGGAACCACCAGCAATCTGGAAGCTGGAAGAGGCAGGGAAGGGTCCTTCCCCCGAGCCTTCAGAAGGAGCCCAGCCCTGCCCCGCCTTGATTTCAGATTTCTAGCCTGCTGAACTATGAGAGAGTACATTTCTGCTGTTGCTTGGGCTGTGGTAATTTGCTACGACAGCTCTAGAAGACTAATAGTTTATTGATTTCACCTCACTGTGCTCAAGCACAGAAAATGAGCTCCCAGATGGTTTTAAAAACCAGGACTCCCTGATGGGGAGAACCAGCCTCACCAGGGCTGGACTGGACCATCACTTCAACAGCATGGTCAGACTCAAGTGTCTGCACAAAGAGAAAGAAGAAAGTGGAGACGCATCTGGCATAAGGCGGCAGCTGGGGTGAGCAGAGGCACCGGAGCACAGCGAAGGCAGATATGAGTCGGAGACGGCAGCAGCCAAGCAGAAAACTCAAGTTGGCAGCTGAGTTGCACTCTGTAGCTCTTTTGTTCTTTTTGGGCCAAGACAGCTGTGGCTTAGCACGGTTTTGGGTTGGGGCATTCCCCACATCTGTGAGCTGCATGGCTGGACTGCAGACCGTCTAGCATCGCTGCCTTGGGATCCAGTCCCTTAGGTTGCTAGAGGAGGACTCAGGACAAAACGAGCAGGGAGGCTTCCTGCAGCCCTGCGGCTCTGTGCCAGGTCCCACAGCACGAGGTCGTTATGCCACCAGTGTGCCACGCCCTCCCACACAGCGTAGCGACTGACCAGGATTTGCCTTTCTGCAAGGCAGAACATCCATGCGGCACCCCAACTTCCGACTGTTCAAAATGTGCTGCTCCGGGAGGGGATGCCCTCACTGAAGCAAACTTATCCATGTAGGGAATGTGCGAGAATGTGAAGCTTAGCCAGCCTTGAAGGCCCCTCCATGAACCTCTTGTCACTGTCTCAAGTTACTACGTTTCAATCCTAACAAGTATTTTAACACTTCCCTGAAGACAAGTACATTAGATGACCTCTTTCCAAACATGCCTCTTTCCAAAGCCTCTGCCATGTTATCTCAACCAGTACAAGAAGCAAAAATAACCCTTTAGTGCAACAGAAAGTTTTCTGAATGGGATTTCATATTTACTTCAAGAACTTGGTTTAGTTTTTACATGAAAACTGCTGAAAGAAGGCAGTAAGTGCTGCCTTCTCTGGATTGCAGTTCTAGAATGTGCTCTCTCCCCACATACCTAGGCTACAGACCCACATGAACAGACAGTGACTGCAAAAGAAGCTCTGTCCCTCCAGCCCTCACAGGAGACGATGACACAATCGGCTGGGCATCACAGAGGGTCCACGGGCAAGGCACAAACAGGGATGTGCCCACCCCCAAGATGAAGACCACCTCTTCCTTCTGAAGCGGGCAGGGATGCACCCAGGAGGTCTAAGAGCAGCCAGCAGAGAGGAGGTGAGAAGACAACACAGATCAAGTCAGCCCTCACCCCAAAGCACCAGGGTGGCCCACACAGAAGGTTTTGTCATCCAGGACAGTGCTCCTGGTTCCTGGACAGGCCAGCCAGAGATGGATGACACGCCAGGGGTGAAATCAGAACTCCAGAAACAGCATGGACATGGTCAGAGCCAGAAAGACCCCCCAGCTTGGGGCAAAGTCCCCTCGCAGGCTCATGGGTCCAGGGCTGCTGTGCATGTGGGGTGATTTGTCCATTTTTTTCCTGGAGTCCATATTGCTTATTTCAAAGCCCAAATGATATGACATGCTTTCTACTTAGAAGACATCTTGTTTTTGCCTTTTGCCATCAGAAGGAGAGTTAAGTTTCCCTCCTCTTCCCCCAGACACCATTTTAAAGTTGTAAAAAAAATCTCAAAGTATTTCCAGTGCTGTCCCTCATACCCCACCCGTCATGAGGCAAACGGCTGTGGTAGAGGCAGGGAACCAACTTTTCTTCCATTTCACTGAAAAACCACGACCCACCCTTTCTGGCTTAGCATTCTGGAAAATACCGACTTCTGGACTGGGTTTGATCCTGGGGAGTGAATGTCAACTGGCACCCTAAGACTGAGACATCCTGAATCCCCGGCTCTGGCACCCCTGCAGCCCAGGAGAGGGGACTGTGGTCATGCAGGAGCTGAGGGCGAAGTCCCATTTGGAGAAATAAGGGGCTGGGGAAGGGAGCAGACCCCCCAAGTGGCCCCTGTAGGCCGGGGAGCCCCTCTCCGCACCCCTGGGTCCTCACCAGCTGGTCCAACCCTTCCTATTTATGTTGAAAAAGGAAGCATTTCTCACCTTTTGGGTTCTGAGAAAATTCAAAGAAACTATACTTCTACAAAGGGGCCCGATTCATGGTTCCTTTCTCGGTCAAGGATGTGGCTGGGAGCACTGACATCTACTCATTTCTTTTTAAAGTCTTTTGAGCATCAGAGGTTCGAGGACTTCCTTTTGAGTGGAGAAGGCCGCCTCTAGTCCACCTTCCCAGACTAGACCTCAGCACCAGCCCCAAAGACCTGTGAGGGCGTCCCGGAAGCCTCAAACATCTGCTTGTAAGGGTAGATATTGGGATCCCTAAAACTTATGGAAGAATGAGCAGCGCACTCCCCCAGACTTGTGACTTTCTCTTACACAGACTGAGAAAGCAATGATCTCAAGTTGCCCTTTTCAATGACCTTGACCATATTATCTTCACAAATGTCACTGCTGCTACAGATCATGCCCTGTTGTGGAATTCATACCAGAGGCTTCACAGCAAAGAAGGTGCATACATCGGTGATGAGAAACTTGTTGGAGCAGAATTTTGTTTTCAATTTTTCACATGGCATAAGTTTGAGGCACAAAGCAGACTTCAAGGTGTTCCATTCTTAAACATTCAGAGTAGGTCTGGAAGGACAGACAGCCTAATGGACTTCCTGCTAAGGAGGGAGGGAGAGAAGGCAAGGCCTGGAGGATTGTAACATCTCACTTCATACGCTCCTGGATGACATGAATTTTCCTTTCTTTATCATAACAGGGAACATGTACTCATTCAATCATCAAAATTAATTTTAAAAATTAATACATCCAGAATCCTGAGCAACACAGTGAGAGGATGACCCAGGCATGTGCCCCTGGCTAGGCTGGCTCAGCTGGCTCCTGTGCTGGCTTCATCCATGGAGATCCTGGACATGTGGGTGAGAGGGACACATGTCCAGCCGCTATGCTGACAGGGGCAGCACAGACTGTCATCGTCATTTCTTTCACAAAGAAAAGTGTGTCAGGCTGCTGCACCTAATTCGATGCCTTGTGTTAGACACTGACCATCAGTGCGTGGGTGGCAGCAGGTGGAAATGCTCGAGACTCGGCCAGGGCTGGAGGTAGAGGACAGCATGGCTGGGCAAGAGAGACGGGTGTGGGCAAGGACAAGAAGGCGACGGTGTAGGTCGTTAACTGGGCGCAGGTCGTTAACTGCCAGAGATGGTGCTGCCCATTCTGGCATCCATGAACGGAACACAGTAGCACAGACTGAAGAAAAAAGTAACTCCAGGTGGGAAAACCGCATTTCCAAGCACCATTGCTTCCCTGGGCAGTGGTGTGGTGGGCAGAGTCCGACCAAACCAGAACCCCAGGCTCAAGCTCTGCTCCCTGCCTCCCAGCCCCGTGACCTTGGGCTCGTCCCGGTGCCTCCTCACCAGTGGACTTTCTCACTTGCACGCCGAGGTGCCAGGTCCCACCTTGCGCAGACGACTTGAGAGTCAAATGCGAGGCACACGCACAAGCATCACGTCGCTTGTGAAGGGGCTGAGTCTGAATGGTTCCCCAGAGCTCGCCGAGGTGTAGGAAACGGACGTGTGCACCCTTTGCTGCTTTTCAGGTGGGGACCTGAGGCTTACCTGAGGGTAAGTCACGTGAACTTGGCCACGATTTTGGAAATCAAAAATGACATTATTTTTGAAAATTTTGGGGAAATCAAAAATAATTAATGAGCCAGGGCTTTTCCACCTCGGCATTACTGACATTTTGGACCAGATAATTCTACGTCGTGGGAGGCTGTCCCGTGCATTGTAGGATGTTTAGCAGTGTCCCTGCCCTCTACCCACTAAGTTCCAGTAGCACCCCTACCCCAGTTGTAACAACAAATAATGCCTCCAGACATGGCCCAATGTTTCCTGGGGGGCAAAATCGCCCCGTTAAGAACCACTGGCAGGGGGTGGGGGAGGTGCGGGGGGCCAGGCCATCCGGGCACAAAGGATGCACCTCGGTCAGGAGGCCATGGGTTCATGGTTGACTTTCTAGTAATGGAGGTGGCCCTGCACTGAGTCATCTGTAGTCCCTTGCCCAGCTGGTTACCACAGCCTCAGGACCTGACCCCTGCCAGTCCCTCTCAACCTGGCTCACAGCACCCCCATCACTTCCTGCACTCCAGCCGCACTGACTTCCCAGCACAGGGCTAACTCCTGCCGCAGGGCGTTTGCACTCACTTCCCCAGAGGGTCCTGCCTCCCAGGCTTTCTCATCCAGCTCCCTCTTGTCATAGAAGGCTCAGTCATCTCTCCAGGGAGCCCTCCTTGACCATTAGACCAAACATGCGCCCCTCCCAGTCACTCCTAGCCCATCACCTCATGTATTTCCTTCTTAGCAGTTATGTTTTTCTGTCCTTGTGGGTAGACAAGCGCTGATTTCCTCTCTGCACACATAGTTCCTAGCCCAGTCCCTGGTACCTAGCAGGACCTCAATTAATATTTGTAGCGTAAAGGAATGAATGAAACAACAAATCCACAAACCAGCAAACCAACCAGAATTGAAACAGATCTCCCAGTACAGTAGTGGATTTTTAAAAGAAAAAAAAAATCCCCAGACACTATAGGGAATTGCAATTAACTGAAGAAACCAACTCTTTGTAAGGTAGCCTCCTTCCTTCCTGCTCCCTGAAACTTAAATTTGCCCTAACAGGAGGCTTTGACTCTAGGCTAAAGTACCAAAGGGATGCCCATGTACCACCTCTCGCCTCTCCCGGCTTTGCCAGCAAGGTGCTGGGCACACAATAGGGCCAAGTTTACAGGACTTAATTAAATCAGAGCATGATCTCTCCCCTTATAGGAATTTTCCAAGGAACAAAGTTTTAAGCCTCCAAGCTTCTCTTAAGATTTTTTAAATGAAATGCTTATTAAAACGAGTAACATGTTCTTCACATAGTAAGCTGACAACAATTTAATTTGCTCAGTGGTTTGGGGTGATTAGGTTCACTAATCATGTCTCCATCCTACAGCAAAGGGATGCCACAGTGTGGTGTGTGGCAACGTGGGCTCCCATGCTCAGTGGCTCCAGATCACTGTGCTGTGGTTTTGCGCTTAGTATCGTTTTGTGTCTCCCCAGCTGTTAGTTATCACTTCTTGCCGCCCATCACTCCACAATCTCTACCAGCACTTCAGACGTGCCGTGACCTGGAAAACCAGACCCGTCAGAACTGTGTGTAAACCAAGAATAAACAGGCCCTGAATGAAAACCCACGAGCTCTCCTTTAAATAGGAGGCGTGGATGTCGGGTCATCTAATCTGAGGCTCAGGGAGCATTTTCCATCCTTCTAGGTCCAGCTGTGCCCCACAAGGTCAATGCTGGCTTGTCGGCAGCCTCCAGAGCAGCAGAGCACTGCCACGCCATGAGGAAGAGCTGAGACTACCTGAAGCCTCCCTGGTGCGGAGATGCCGAAAGCGCAGAACGCAGCCCTGCTCAAAGGGCTCCACCACAACGCCAAGTGGTGCTCGGTGAAGCCACGCCGCTGAGCAGGGCTTTTACAGTTAGGTGAGATCTTGTGGTTCCAAACATGCTTCCCTCAGCTTCAATCTCCTTCATTTAGGAAAACAGGGCTCTCAAGGGCGCCTTTTGGGAGCAAAGAACCACAGTGCATGCTGAGCACACGTTTTGACGGTTACCAGAAAGGCCCCCGAGAGGCAGAGTTTTCCAAAGCGAAACAGAACCCAGAGGCCCTGCACAGGGACTCACTGTGAAATCAGCTCAGATTCCAAATGCCTTGTTTTCACCCGGTTATGCCTTGGAAGGATAGTTAGTGCCTCTTTCTCCCTCTCAGATAAATGATTTTTAAACAACAGGGCATAAAAGGGCTTTCTTTATATTCAATAGTTTGAACTGCATTATAACACATCTACTATGTTTGTGCATATGCATATTTATACGGAAAAAAAAGATGGAAAGTCTAGAAATCAAATGTTATTTAGTGGTTATCTCCAGGCATAGAAACATGAGGGGTTTTTTTCCCTCTTTACATTTTGGTTTTCCAATTTTCTTTTGTTGAGCATGCATGACTTTTATAGTTAGGTAACAACTTTTTCTTTGTCATGCAAAAAATAAAGCATCCTCTTTACTCTGTGTTTCCTCCTTTCAGTGTCAGCTGCACCTCCCAATGTACAGCTCTAGTGGGGTATGCTCAGGTCACAGAGGCCTGGCTCTGTTTTGAGATGTTCTGCAGGAAAGCTGGATCTTTGGGAGCCTGTGGTGCTACCACACGGAGTCATAGCCTGTCTCGTGTCTTCTGCAGTCCCGGGAAATGGGATTGCCTGTATTCACATAGCCTTTCTAATCCCTCTGCTCCAGGGGTCTCATGGCACTTTGAGGAACAGTGAGAGGCTGCCTTGGAGATCTGTTGAGGGTTGCAAAGGGGGCATGGTGTCTGAAGGCCGGTGGACAGAGTGAATCTGGCATCCAGTAGTTTCTACTACCTGTGTGACTTTAGGTTAACAATCACTTCGTCTCCCTGATCCATTAGCAAAATGGGAATAATAATACTCATTGGAGATTAAATGAGACAATACATGCTCAGTGTGGCATTGGGCTCACTTAGATACTGATGCTCGATGGTAGATACTACTGTTATTACTGAGAATACCTAGAACACAGAGGTCAGAACAGATTCTCAACCCTGGCTGTACTTGAAAGTACCCTAGCGAGCAGATCCTAAGATGGCGGTGGATGCAGTGGTTGGCATGGAGTAGCTGAGGTGGAAAAGGCGGCCACTGGGCTTTAGGCAGCTGGGAAACTTGTGGACCTTCCTCTTGCCATCTCTTAAGGGAGGACCGCTGCTGGTGGCCGGTCGTGGGGGCTGACCGTCACCTTGCCCTTGGCAGGAGAGGCTGCCTCATTTACAGGCAACAGCTTTGAAGTGTGGAGCAGGAAAAGAACTGTTTCTTACCTGCAAAAGCAAGTCTCTAAACAGGGAACATGGCGCCGGGCCGCTGTTGACACTGCCAGGACCCCGGAGGCCAGGGCCGCGCTGAAGGCAGCCAGCTGCCCTATTCAGGATTCGAGGTTTCAGGCCGGCATAAAAGAAAATTCCTGGGAGCACCCGAGCCGCACCGCGGGACCGAGTGAGCAGCCCGAGGCGGCAGCGGCTGAGAATGGGGACGGCGACGACGCAGAGGCAGAGAGGGAGCTGCCCGGCCTGGCATGGCCCTGTGAGTGACCCCCAGCCCAGCCCTGATCGGGGGGTGGATGCCTGCCCAGCTTCCGCCTGCCCCACCGGGCCACTCACCGGCACCGGGGCTGCCTCCATTTTCTCAGGTGGTGGCGGCTCCGGCCCGGCTCGGCCAAGCCTGTCCTCCTTGCCCGGCTCGGCTCCTCACTGAGCCTTCCCACTTGCTTGCCCCGGCACGGGGCTTCCCGGGGCCTGCGGGCTGGCCTCCCCTCCCACTCCCTCCGCGGTTCACTGGCGGGGCTGGTGGAATGGGGTGTCCCTGGCCAACGTCAGGAGGGCAAGAAAGTACGGGCTGGGCCGACTGTCACTCCACCGCACCCTAGGCTCCAGCCCCCGGTAAACTTCCTGTTACCGGGAGGCAGATACCATCTCAGTGGCCACCGGTTCAGAAAAACGCCTAACCGATTTCTGGTTAGGAATAGTGTGGTCAGAGAGTTCCTGAGTTTGCTTGAACCTGCCGGAGAGCTGACTGCGGGCAGGCACCAGAGTTGGTCCACGCCAGGGGGATTCAAAGGTGAACCGTGTGCTACGGGCTCCTCCCCCGAGGAGCTCACGCTCTGGTGTGGGAGATAAGACGAGTACACAAATAACCGTGATACCAGGAGGAAGGTGATAAGTCCTGAGAAAGATCTACACAGTGCTACAAAGGCACCCAGAGCAACCGGTTGTCTGTGCCTAGCAGAAACCTGGTAGACTTCCTGGGCGAGGCGGTGCCAAGCAAGGTCTTGAAGGCCCAGCTGATAGACGAGGGTTGCAGAAGACACGTCCCAGCCCAGCCCAGTGCGCACAGAGCGGGGAGACGTCCAGCTAGGGAGGCGGAGACTCGACATAAACCACACAACCTGTGGGGCCGCCACTGCGTGATCCAGCAGCCCGGGCCAGAGCACACGGAACAGGGAGAAGTCCTACACGGGAAGTGGAAGCTCAGCAGAGACCACACACCCTGCGGTACTGCCCCGTGATCCAGCAGCCCAGCAGAGTCCAAGCTGACCAGAGAGGTGGCTCCCTGGAGAGGCCCAAGACCCGAGGCAACCACACACACAAGGCACTAGAGGCCAACTGAGCAGTCACGGAGGTAGCCATACCAAATTGGCAACCACAGCAACATCTTAGTTAGTCAATAGTCTCAAACCGGTGGATTGTGAAACCCCCTGCCACAATGAATAAACATCAAAAAAAAGATACCAGAAATACAAAAAATCATGAAAGTACACCACCAAAAGTTAATAAACCTCAAACTCTAGATCCTATAGAACAAGAAGCCCTTGAAATGACTGACAAGGAATTTCGAGTGATAATTCTAAGGAAACTGAATGAGATACAAGAAAACTCAGCTAGACATCATGATGAAACGAGGAAAAGTATACAGGACCTGAAAGAGGAAATGTACAAGGAAATCAATGTCCTGAAAAAAAATGTAGCAGAACTTGCCGAGCTGAAGAAGTTACTCAGCAAAATAAAAAACACAACAGAGAGTTTAACCAGCAGGCTTGTCGAAGTTGAAGAGAGAACCTCTGAACTTGAAGATGGGCTGCTTGAAATAACACAAGCAGACAAAAAAAAAAAAGGAAAAAGAATCAAAGACACTGAAGAAAATCTGAGAGAGATATCAGACAACCTTAAGCGCTCAAATATCCGAGTCATGGGTATTCCAGAAAGGGAGGAAAATGGAGATTGCATTGAAAACGTATTCAACAGAATAGTGGCAGAAAACTTCCCAGGTATAGGAAAAATCACAGATCTTCAGATCCAGGAAGGTTAATGATTTCCAAACGTATTCAATCCAAAAAGGCCTTCTCCAAAAAGGCCTTCTCCAAGACACGTTATAGTCAAATTGGCAAAACTCAGAGAAAAAGAGAGAATCTTAAAAGCTGCAAGAGAGAAGCATCAAATCACCTATAAGGGAGCTCCAATCAGGCTAACATCAGACTTTTCATCACAAACCCTAAAAGCTAGAAAGGAATGGGATGATATATTCAAAATACTAAAAGACAAAGATTGCCAGCCAAGAATACTCTACCCTGCAAGGCTATCCTTCCGAAATGAAGGGCAAATAGTATATTTCTCAGACAAACAAAAACTGCGGGAGTTCACTACCACACGACCACCCTTACAAGAAATCCTCAAGGGAGTACTGGGTTTGGTTCCTGAAAAATAACTACCACTGCCATAAAAACCCAAGAAAAATCAAAACCCACTAGTATGATAAAAATGGCATTCATGAAGAGAAAACAAACAAACAAAAATGCTATCTACAACCTAAGGAACCAACAAACACAGAAACCAAACAGTAAATCAGAAAGCAAGGAACAAAAGACACCTAAGACAACCAAACAACCAATAAAATGCTAGGAATAAATCAACACCTTTCAATAACAACTCTTAATGTAAAAGGCTTAAATTCCCCAATCAAAAGACACAGACTGGCTGACTGTATTAAAAAGCAGGACCCAACTATATGCTGCCTACAAGAGACACACCTCACCCATAAAGATTCACATAGACTAAGAGTGAAAGGATGGAAAAAGATTTACCATGCAAACAGAAAAGGAAAACGAGCTGGAGTAGCTATTCTTATAGCTGACAAAATAGACTTTAAACTAAAAACCATAAAAAGAGACAATGAGGGACACTACTTAATGATAAAAGGACTGATCCATCAAGAAGACATAACAATCATAAATATGTACGCACCCAATGTTGGAGCAGCCAGATTTATAAAACAAACGCTATTAGACCTAAAGAAGGAAATAGACACTAATACCATAATAGCAGGGGACCTGAACACCCCACTGTCAATATTAGACAGATCATCTAGGCAAAGAATCAGTAGAGAAACACAAGATCTAAACAAGACTCTAGACCAATTGGAATTGGCAGATATCTACAGAACATTCCATCCAACAACCTCAGAGTAGTCATTCTTGTCATCAGCACATGAATCATTCTCCAGGATAGATCGCATATTAGGTCACAAATCAAGTCTCAATAAATTCAAAAAATTGGAATTATCCCATGTATTTTCTCAGACCACAATGGATTAAAACTAGAAATTAATAACAAACAAAACTCTGGAAACTATACAAACACATGGAAATTAAACAGCATTCTACTTGATGACATATGGGTCCAAGAAGAAATCAAGCAGGAAATCAAAAAATTTATTGAAACTAATGAAAATAATGATACATCATACCAAAACCTGTGGGATACTGCAAAAGCAGTATTAAGGGGGAAATTTATTGCATTAAATGCTCACCTCAGAAGAATGGAAAGATGGCAAGTGAACAACCTAACACTTCACCTTAAAGAACTAGAAAAACAACAATCCAAACCTAAAGTTAGCAGACGGAAAGAAATCATTAAGATCAGAGCAGAACTGAATGAAATTGAAAACCAAAAAACAATACAAAAGATCAATGAATCAAAAAGTTGGTTTTTTGAAAAGATAAATAAAATTGACAAACCATTAGCATGGCTAACAAAAAAAAGAAGAGAGAAGATTCAAATAACAAAAATTAGAAATGAAAAAGGCGATATTACAACTGATTCATCTGAAATACAAGGAATCATTCGAGACTACTATAAACAACTATACACCAACAAATTTGAAAATCTGGAGGAAATGGATAAATTTCTGGACACACACAAGCTCCCAAAACTGAACCATGAAGACGTAGAAAATTTGAACAGACCAATAACAATAAAGGAGATTGAAGCTGTTATCAGAAGGCTCCCAACAAAGAAAAGCCCAGGACGAGATGGATTCACAGCAGAATTTTACCAAACATTCAAACGGGAATTGACACCGATTCTTTAAAAACTATTCCAAAAGATTGAAACAGATGCAAATCTCCCAAACTCATTCTATGAAGCAAACATCATCCTGATACCAAAACCAGGTAAAGATATAACCAAAAAAGAAAACTACAGGCCGATATCCTTGATGAATATAGATGCAAAAATCCTCACTAAAATACTAGCAAACAGAATACAGCAACACATACATAAAATTATTCACCACGATAAAGTGGGATTCATCCCAGGGATGCAAGGTTGGTTCAACATATGCAAATCAATAAATGTGATACACCATATTAATAAAGTCAAACACAAGGACCATATGATCATCTCTACAGATGCTGAAAAAGCATTTGATAAAATTCAGCACTCATTCATGACAAAGACCCTCTATAAGTTAGGTATAGAGGGAGAGTATCTCAACATAATTAAAGCCATATATGACAAACCCACTGCCAATATCATCCTGAATGGGGAAAAGCTGAATGCTTTTCCTTTAAGAACAGGAACTAGACAAGGATGCCCACTCTCACCACTCCTATTCAACATAGTGCTGGAAGTACTAGCCAGAGCAATCAGAGAAGAGAAGGAAATAAAGGGCATCCACATTGGAAAAGATGAAGTCAAATGTCCCTGTTTGCCGATGACATGATCCTATATATCAAACAGCCTAAAACCTCTACAAAAAAACTCTTGGAATTGATAAATGATTTCAGCACAGTAGCAGGATACAAAATCAACACACAAAAATCAGTAGCATTTCTTTTCTCCAATAGTGAACATGCAGAACGAGAAATCAAGAAAGCCTGCCCATTTACAATAGCCACCAAAAAAATAAAATACTTAGGAATTGAGTTAACCAAGGAGGTGAAAAATCTCTATCATGAGAACTACAAACCACTGCTGAGAGAAATTAGAGAGGATACAAGAAGATGGAAATATATCCCATGCTCTTGGATTGGAAGAATCAACATAGTGAAAATGTCCATACTACCCAAAGTGATATACAAATTCAATGCAATCCCCATCAAAATTCCAAAGACATTTTTCTCAGAAATGGAAAGAACTATCCAGACATTTATATGGAATAATAAAAGACCACATGTAGCCAAAGCAATGCTGAGCAAAAAATATAAAGCTGGAGGCATAACACTACCTGACTTTAAGCTATACTACAAAGCTATAATAACCAAAACAGTATGGTACAGGCATAAAAACAGACACACTGATCAATAGAATAGAATAGAGAATCCAGAAATCAACCCACACACTTATTGCCATCTGATCTTTGACAAAGGCACCAAGCCTATTCACTGGGGAAGGGACTGCCTCTTCAGCAAATGGTGCTGGGATAACTGGATATCCATATGCAGGAGAATGAAACTAGATCCATACCTCTCACCATATACTAAAATCAACTCAAAATGGATTAAGGATTTAAACATACACCCTGAAACAATAAAACTTCTTAAAGAAAACATAGGAGAAACACTTCAGGAAATAGGACTGGACACAGACTTCATGAATACGACCCCAAAAGCATGGACAACCAAAGGAAAAATAAACAAATGGGATTATATCAAACTAAAAAGCTTCTGCACAGCAAAAGAAACAATTAACAGAGTTAAAAGACAACCAACAGAGTGGGAGAAAATATTTGCAAAATATACATCTGACAAAGGATTAATTTCCAGAATATATAAGGAACTCAAACAACTTTACAAGAAAAAGACAAGGAACCCTATTAAAAAATGGGCAAAAGAGCTAAGTAGGCATTTCTCTAAGGAAGATATACAAATGGCCAACAAACATATGAAAAAATGCTCAACATCACTCAGCATCCGGGAAATGCAAATGAAAACTACACTGAGATGCCATCTAACTCCAGTTAGGATGGCTAAAATCCAAAAGACTCTGAACGATAAATGCTGACGAGGTTGCGGAGAAAAAGGAACTCTCATACATTGTTGGTGGAACTGCAAAATGGTGCAGCCTCTATGGAAAATGGTATGGAGGTTCCTCAAACAACTGCAGATAGATCAACCATATGACCCAGCTATCCCACTGCTGGGAATATACCCAGAGGAATGGAAATCATCAAGTCGAAGGTATACCTATTCCCCAATGTTCATCGCAGCACTCTTTACAATAGCCAAGAGTTGGAACCAGCCCAAATGTCCATCATCGGATGAGTGGATACGGAAAATGTGGTATATCTACACAATGGAATACTACTCAGCTATAAAAACGAATGAAATACTGCCATTTGCAACAACATGGATGGACCTTGAGAGAATTATATTAAGTGAAACGAGTCAGGCACAGAAAGAGAAATACCACATGTTCTCACTTATTAGTGGGAGCTAAAAATTAATATATAAATTCACACACACGCACACACACACACAAAAACGGGGGGGGAGAAGATATAAGAACCACCATTACTTGAAGTTGATACGCCAAGCAAACAGAAAGGACATTGTTGGGGGGGAGGGAGGAGAGGGAGGAGGGAGGGAGGTTTTGGTAAGGGGCAACAATAATCAACCACAATGTATATCGACAAAATAAAATTTAAAAAAATATATATATACATATACTGAAAGCAATATGTGTGAATAATCCATATAAATGCATGTGTATTGGAACTGTATCTAAAAATTTTTTTAATAATAAAGATGTACAATTTAAAAAAAAAAAAAAAGAAAAGAAAGTACCCTAGTGAGCTTTTAAAAGATTCTGAGGTCTGGGGTGGGAGTGGGGTATCCCCATGTGGTTACAGCCACAAAAATTGCCTTTTCACCATACATTCCACTTCCTTTCCTTCCACAAATCCATTCCACAGCATCCTCCCCATTGCCTCAAAATCACCACCTCCAGGAGGCCCTCAAGTCTCCCATGACAACTGGAGTTCCTCCAGCACCCAAATTTGATTAGGAATTCATGTGCAATTTGCACTTGTTGCCGTGTCACTTGGAAAGTGTACTGGATTGAATTATGTCCCCCCAAAACTCACAGAGGCTTGAATTGTCTCCCAAGTTTTGTGTATTAGAAACTTGGACCCCACTGTGACTGTTAAGAGGGTGGGAAATCCTATTATGGTAATTGAAAGGTGGAGCCTTGAAGAGGTGATTGGATTGTAGGACTGTGCAGTAGTGAATGGATTAAAAATGGTGGTCAGGGGCATGGTTCTGAGGGCTTTAAAAGAAGACAGAGTCTGTCTTTCTCTCTGCTGTCTCTGCTTCCACCATCTTGCAACGTGAGACCCCTGGGTCACTGTTGCCACCACCAGATGGACTTTGGAGTTCCCAACCTCAGAAACTGTAAGCAATAAATTTCATTTTTCTTTATAAATCACCCAGTTTGAGGTATTTTGTTATAAGCAACAAAAACAGACTAATACAGAAAGCATTCACAAATTACTTCTGTTTGTATCTTCCACCTGTATATTGGTTTTCTATCAGATGATGAGTCAAGATGAGGCCTCCTGGATGCTGGGATGGGCTCTGAGCTCTGTGCATGCACCAGGTGACCAAAAAAGGCCAAGCCTTGACAGAGCCAGCTGTTCTCAGAGCACAGACCCAGACCCGCAGCCTCAGCACCCCTGGGAGCTACCAGGAAGGCGGCTGCAGCCCACTTGGGAACCCCTGAATTGAATGGGTAACTCAGAGGTGGGCCACAGCCATCTGTCTTAGCACTTCCTCTGGTGACTCTGGGCTTCCTCAAGTTTGGGAATGACTGAATTACATTAAAAGCTCATCTCCACCTGTATTGCCAAGCAAGACCTTTGCTTCCTCAATAAGGATAAGGCCAGCACAAGTGTGAAATTTGTCTGTGGTCCACTGCTTACGAGAGTGTCTACCACATTTTATAATAAGGGAGGGTACCATGAACAGCCACATCTGCAAATTCATGTCTAAAACATCACATTCCCTTTGTCTATTACCTCTGGAATTCCTCATAAGAAAATTTGCCGGAAAACTAAAGTTTACCCCTCATAGGACCATTTCTACCACCTAATTACTCCTGCTTTCTGTGGCATATGCTGCCAAATGTTGACTTTTTCATTATGACTCAGGGGCCCCACGATGAACTAGCTTATAGTCCTGGGCCACCAGAAGTGGGGGAGGTCTCCTGCTACTTTGAGGCCTCGTGCTTGCCTGCTAGTTTTTTCTATCTGTTCCCAACTTCCGCAGTTACCACATGTGGCTTCCTCACTGTGGGTTCCTCACATAGCCCCAAGGTCCCTTCTAACCTGGATCAAGAAGGTAGATAACCCTGCTGGTTGGAACTGTGTGTAGACCAAGAGTAAACAGGCCTGAGGGAGACTACTAGGGGTCAAATCCTGTCCCCACTCTTTCACCAACCAAGGCCCCTCCATGTGCCTCAGCTGGGCCATCTGCAAGAGATGGTTTCTGGGGAGTCTAACATTTGGTGTTTTACTGAATTCTTCCAGGTCCGGAATAAATGTAGGTGTTTAATCAAGGTGTAGGCAGGGAAGTCGGTTACCTGGTCCTGGAGTTTCTGGAACATCAGAGGGTGTGGTTCTTCCAGGATCTTTTCATTGAGCCGAGACTGTCCCTCCACGTTGACTTGTGATGAGGCCTTACTGGACAGAAAAGTCATGTAGATCTCCTTTGCCTTTTCCTGCATCTGAAGGAGACAGAGCAGGCCTGTTTGTTATCTGCGAGCACAGCCTTCCCAGCCTGAGTCCAGCTCTCCCTTCTGGCCAGGCCCAGAAGGAGCTGCTGGCAAGAGAAACAGCCCCACTTGCAGCCTGGGGGCTCTTGCTGCTGCTGCAGAGCTGAGCTCTATCCGGGATGGCTCCTGACAGCTTAGCCCCCACCCACCTCCCTCTCATGCATCTGTGGCCACATGTCCTGTAACAAAATTGCTACACTAACCACTTAGAAATGATGACAGGAAGAATCCTGGCCCAGGGTGGGCATTCGATACCATTCAAGACCATCCTGTGAATTCTCCAAATTTAAGGGCTCATGGGAATACTGTTCAGTCATAACAAGGAATGAAGCACTGATACATACAACAACCTGGATGAACCTTGAAAACTTTACGCTAAGTGAAAGAAACCAGAAACAAAAGGCCACATGTGGTATGATTTCTTTCATATGAAATATCCAGAATAGGCAAATCCATAGAGACAGAAAGATTAGTGGTTGCCAGGGGCTGGGGGGTGGAGAAATAGCAAGTGACTGCTTAATGGGTATGGGCTTTCTGTTTGGGGTGATGAAAAAGTTTTGGAACTAGATAGTGGGGATGGCTATACAACATTGTGAATATACTTAATGCCACTAGATGCCATTTTAAAATGGTTAAAATGAGAGCACTATACAATTGTTAAAATGGTAAATTTTACATTATGTATATTTTTACCACAATGAGAAAAACCAGTTAAGGCCAGTTAGCTCAGCTGGTTAGAGCGTGGTGTTGATAACATCAAGGTCTATGGTTTCATCCCAGTACCAGCCAGCAAAAAAAAAAAAAAAAGCAAGTAAAGACATGCACACATATCCCTACCAGTTATCAAGCACCTCCCATGCGGTAGACACATGCTAGGTATGGTCCCATTTCCTTAACCCCCTTGAACATCCAGCAAAGGCCATTTTCCTCTATCAGTGCCACTTTCCTGATGAGGACACAGAGGCCAGGAGAGGTGATGTGGCTTATCCAAGGAGCCTGCAGGAATACCCAGGACTGTTTGGCTCCAAACCTTTCAGTTCTGCTCAGTTCCACACCTGAGAGACACACTATCACCTCCAGGTTGTAGGGTTTGTCAGCCTTCCAGGGCAGGGTGTTTTGTTTGTTTTCCAGGTAACGAGATACTGAGTCTGTGCAATGGAGAGAAACACCCACTGCCCACCCTGAGGTCCCAAGTGCAGTCCTGCTGGGAAGAACAAGCCCTAAGTAGGTACCAGCTGCCTGGAAAGTCTTAGAGGCAGAGTTGGAAAGATGCTGGCCATCTGCACTCATCCTTGCACCCAAAACCAACCGTGGATGGCACAGGAACACTCTCTGTTGGTGAGGAGCCAGACTTCTCGGTGAGTACTTTGTCTTCAAAACAGTATGCCTCATGGCAAAGCTGCAGCGGCAGAGCCTGCTTCTCCAGGACTTCCCCTGAGGGTTCTATTTTCTTTTAGAGAAAGGAGACTTCCTGCGCACCTATCTCTCCAGCAGCAAGGATGGGGCCTGTTTCTCTAAACGTTAGATCTAATCTTACCTTACGCTACAGAGTAAGGCAGATGATAAATGCCTCTGAAATGCAGCCATGCAGCTATGATGGGGGGCGGTGGGTAGATGAGGGGGCTTAGGAGGGGTCTGGAAAACTGCCTTTCTCTCCAGAGAGCCCACCTGGGCCTCCGCGCAGGCTGCAGAGCTTGCTTAGGAAATCTCAGGTTCTGAAAACCTCCTGTCCTTATGGAAACCACCAGAAGTCTTTGAAAACTGGTGCTTGAAGGTAGCAAAAAAGCAGTCCTTTTTTGGTTCCGGGGGCTAGATGACAAGAGACCCTCTGAGGCTGAGGCCCGACCATCTCCTGTTCCTCCGGGAAAGCGAGCCTCGCCAGTGCTTGCAGAAAGACTGCCCAGCCCTGGTGTCTGTTCTTTCTTGATAATCAGTATGAACAGTTACTTGATGCCAGACTCCAAGACACAAGGAGCCTGTCACAATAAACATGGGCATTCCGAGGGACAGGTCTGGGGACATCAGTGAGACCTGGAGGAGCTTGCCTCTCCAAGACCCACCCGCTACATGAAGCCATACGCCTCCCTCCCACCACCTCCGTTCTGTTAGGAAGGAACATTTTCGGAAAACCACTTCCTGTTTTAAAGCTACTTCATAAAAGTGGAATTTCAGCCAGTCAGATTAGCAAACTGCATGCAGAGATCTGGAAGCAGAAATCACTTTGGGCCTCCCCTCCCCTTGAACACTCACACACACGTACGTGCACATGCATGCACACACGCACACACACACATGTACATGCACATGCATGCACACACGTACATGCATGCACATGTGCACACACATGTTGACCAGGTGAGTCCAGGCTATACTGAGGGATCCCGAAAAAGAGAAGCATAATGAGGCTTAGGGGTGGGGGCGGAAGGGGCAGGGAGAGGAAGCAGGTTCCCGGGGACTGCGCGTAGCAGCCTCAGCAGACGGTGTCTCTGCCCTGCCCTCTCCCACCAGCCGCCCCCTGAGTCTCTGATGCCTAGGTCCCCAGGGCACACAGGGACTGAGCATGCATGGGGAACAGCTGCGCCAGCACAGCTTATCTGGGCTGGGGTGGAAGCGTGACAAGAGAAGGGAAACCCTGAGACAGCCGACCGCAAGCCAGTCACGGGAAGGCTGGGTGTCCAGGCGAGAACAATTCACAAAAAAGAAGAACCAGTCTCTTGAGCTATTTTAGTAGATTTTTCCAGAGCTTTGTTAACCCTATTCTCACTATTGTCAGGACAGGAACAGGACAGCCACCAGCTGGTGGAGTCGATTGTGGGTCTGTGACTTGCAAGGATGGCAGCTTCTCTTCCATGGCCTAACGGAGGTGCCAGCCACAGCCTGGACCAGAGAGCCCCTCCCTCCCTACGGAGACCAGACGCACCCAGCACCAATCCTGCCTAGAAAGTGCTGGAAGATGCTCCACCTGGGCCCATCAGCTCAGGCACTGCTTATAGGAGCACGTGCACCCAGGTGAGCTCCTTCCAGACACCCCATGAGTCTGGGCCTTTCTTCCAGACCTGGCAACGTCTCGGCCATGCCAACACTTGTTCAGAAGTCAGCTCTCGAACCCTGCTCCCAACTAATGTGTGTTTAGGAGAAGCAAACTCTTTCTTGTCAGCCCCAGAAACACACATGTACTCAGAACAGCAGTGACCAGTAGCCCGAAGCTCAGAAGAGTGCTGCTCTGTGCATCGCTTCTGTCTTGCATCCAACAGCAAGCTCAAACTTTTCCTACCGGGAAAAGAAAACAAAACCTCCTCCGACTCCACACGGCCCTATAGCTAATGGCCTCCCCACCCTCCATGTCTTACTGAACCCTCTCGAAAGAAAGGCGTGTGCCTCTTGTCTCCACTGCCTCCATTTGCTCCCCTACCCAGCCAGGCAGGCGTCCACCCGCCCTGCACCTCGGCCTCCCCCAGCTCACTGATGTCCTCCCTGATGCTAAGTCCCTTGGACAGGTCTCTGGACCTCTCCAGCCTGTGGCTCCGCTCACCACTCCTACCTTCCTCCTCCTCCCGGTCCCTTGCCATAGGATCCTGCCCTCTCAGGATTCCCCAACACCTGTGTCTGCCTGTCTCCTTTGCAGGCTCCTGTCCCTGTCCCCTCCATAAATCCTGGGGTTTCCCAGAGCTCCGCCCTGGCTGACTTCTCTAACTACACACTCTCCCAAGATTTCAGCCCAACCCTCTCCCCCAAGCTGCCGACCCATGCAGCCAACTGATTTCTAGAAATATGGGCACGGATGTGCCACAGACACCTCAAATTCAACATGAAGGAAAGAAGTGGTCCTCTCCTGGCCAGCTGGGCCTGCAGCCTCTACTCCAGGAAGCTGGAAACCGCAGTCCCCTTTAACAGCTCTTCACCCAACTTCCTGTCTGCCACCCCGCGCCCCCCACGAACAAATCTCTATCAGCCTGTTCCTCTCCATTCCTGCCGCTCTGCCAGAGATGGGCAGCAGGAGGGAACACATAAGAAAATTAAAGGGACAAACCACTAGCTTTATTAATACCAGTTTCAGAAAGGGAATGAGGCAAAGAAACGATCAAAGAAATAACAGAATATTCCCGAGAACTGGCTCAGGAGTGGAAAGCAGCTGCAGGAGCAGCAGATGCCTCTGCAGAGGGCACGAGGAACAAAGCTAAGCACCTGCAAGACTGGGGACAGGGAACCCGCCAGAAGCATGTCCAAAGATGGCAGGGACTCAGGGACATTGGGTGACCCAGACAACAGGATGAGGAGGGAGGCAGGAAGGAGCCATAGACCCCACCCCCATCCCCGAGCAGTCAGGTGACTATGCCCTCCCAGGAGACTGGAGTTTTCTAAAGAAATTGACTCAGCGAGGCCCCAAAACAGAGGCAGGAAAGAAGCGAAGGAGAAGACTGAATACTGACTACGAGGGGTTAAGTGAAATCCCAAATACAGACCCCCAGCAAACGTCTCTCAGGCCAGTCGACTGGAGGTGTGTTTAGTTTATGAACATACCAGGTTTGTGGCCCCCCAACAAGAGACTAGAGGATCCATGTCTGGAAAAAACAAAAGCAGAAAAAAATCAATAGGATTTGAAGAAAAAGTTGAAATCTCAAAAAAAAAAAAAAAAAAAAAGTGGAAACCAAAAGCCAAAACGATGAAAAAATAGGAAAGAAAGATAAAATTAAGGGCTTGATCCAAGGGTAAGGAGCCATCATTGGAAAAGAGACCAGAGAAAATGGAAGGAAAGAAGGTACTAAAATAACAAAGACATAAGAACATTACCCAGAACTATGACATTCCACATGATAAGGACCCACAAAGTGTCCACACAACGAATGAACCTCCAAAGACCTCGACTGTACAGTTTTAGAATACTGGTGACGAAAAGATCCTATGCTATTCCATAGAGAAAAATGCAAAAGAAAACAAAACAGTTTACGTATAAAATACCAATTCTTAATCACCGTGGAAGACAGTAGGACAATGTCTTTGAAACTCTGAGTGTCTACCTAGAATTCTATGCTCCATCACATTACCAGTGAAGTGGGAGAGGAGGAGAAAAGTAACATTTTCACTTCAAAGATCTTTACGCGCACCTGCCTGCCAAGTCCCCTTTCTCAGGAAGCTATCGCCGGCTGTGCTGCACCAAACGGAGGAATGACTCAGGACAGAGGAGCATCTGCATCCAGGAAATGGACTGTCCCTCTCCTGGTGGCAGCCAAAGAAGACTCGGGGACGCCCTGGTGGAAGCCGGGGTCAGAGGGCTGCAGGAGGACAGTCCCCAGGGGAAGCCGACTGCAGAGATGACCTCACAGGCCTGGGCCCTGCAACGCTGTGCCAAGTGGCATTTTAAAGGGCCAGTGGGGAGCGTGAAAACTGGGAGAGCAAAAAATAGTCCAAGAAGGAACATGTAATGGTAGCATTCTCTGTGGCTCAGCAGCCAACTATAAACAATAAAGTCGTAATAATGAAATTACACTGGACAGGGATGTGAATAAGCCAAACCTCAGTTATAGCAAGAGGAAGTCGGTAGGTAACATCTGAAAAGGACGAAGGGGCTATCACCGGCTGTGCATTTTGTTTAGAAACACGATGCTAATGCGAGGAGACGCAGGTAAAGAGTTAAAGGGCTTCTTGCTGGGTGGCAACACAGCACCGGGGCTGAAACCCTGATTCTGCATCTGCGCATTTTAACCTTAACCAACCTGGGTCTTAGTTTTCACATCTATAAAATGGGTATGATGATAATATCATTACCTATCTCATAGGTTTGTTGAGGATTAAAAAAAATAATCCGTGTAAAAGCACTTAGAACAGTGCCTAGGACAAAACAAGCATAAAATTTACATCAGCCCCTGTTATTGCTGGTGTTGCTGTTATTTTGATAGATTTTTAAAATTTTTCTTTCCTCCCTTCAGAAGGGAAAACCAAATCATTGTCAAGGGCAAAAATCATTTTTATAAATGTCAAATTTTAAAGGGACAAGGGAACATCTGAGACAAGAAATATTGCTCTTGCACTGTGTTGTTTTCGAATTTTTAAAAAGGGTTTTAAAAAGAAAGAATAATATGTTGCTGGTGCTTTATTAAAGCACCAGCGAACGAAATATGACCCCCTTCCCCACCCCAAGTGTGGCCCACAGACCAGCAATGGCCACTGTGAGACGTTGTCTGGGCTGAGGTCCCTGGAACAGGACAAGACCGATCAGCCAGACTTCCACCCTCCAGTTCCATCCTGCATTTTACAGAGGAAGGAACCAAGGCCCAGGGCAGGCGAGTGCCAGGCCCAAGGCCACAGTGTGAGCAGCTGAGCCTCTCTGGTCCAGCCTGGACCCAGTCAAGTCCATGTTGAAAGGTAACATCCTTAAGACTCCACACCACAGGCTGGAAGGACAGCACCCAAGCCAGAGGGACAGTGAGCTCTGGAGCACAGGGAGGGAGCCCTTATAAGGGGTGTGTGTCACTTCGGGAATTTTTAAATATTTTTCAAAAAAATAAAACTCTAAAAACAGACCCAGCTCTGAGATCAAGTTTTAGAGTAAACAAAATAAATAAAAATAATAAATACCATAGACCCCTCTCCCCCAAAACGATGTAAACCCTAAAACACTATAAAAACACAAGGTACCATTATACTTACGTACCAATGCAAGTAGCTCTCAGCGTTATGATCATCAGAAACCTTGCACCACCCCACCACTTCCCCGCCCCCACTCTCAGTTTGGTTTTTACAAATCTGTACAAGCTGACATGTCTACTTCTATCCTTGCCATATAGTAAACAGGATCTATATACGTGTGCTGAGGAATGAATGAATGAATGATTCAGGGATAGCCGAGAATGAATACCCTGTTGTAGCTTTTTCTGAGGTTTCGTAAGATATAAAAGTTGGTTTTAGAAGACTGATTTATCTCACATGCTAATTCATGGGGAAGAGGCACTTTCTAGAAAAACTGTAAACCGTAAAGAAATTGCAAAGGGAGAGAACTGCTTTGAAAGCTGACTGCTAAATACAGACACCTGGAAGGTATGACAACCGCAGGGACTCCAGGATGGGGGGTGTCACCCTCCCAATTTCCTAAGTCCCCAGCATCCCCTGCCATAAATGCAGAGTGTCAAGACCCCCCCCCCAACCTAAGGGGCTGCTTTTCCTGCCCACCAGGAGGCAAAGCACAGACAGGGGAAAACGGAGGACACAGCATCGTGCCACTGTTTGGTGCTTCTGAGAATAAAAGCCCCAACGGAACAGAAGGCAGGTTCATCTCAAGGTCATTGTGACACTGCAGCCCAAGTGGAGAGTCCAGCCTGGTGAGTCCTCAGGTGTTGCTGGTCTGAGTGGAGAGAATGCCTTCGCCCCGCAAACAGCAGGTGGAAGTACACTGTGTGCCAGGCACGGTCTGGGCACTCGGGTACCGTGGAGAGGAAGACAGAAAAAGATGCCTCACCTCACGGAGCCCACGCGACAGGGGAAAGACAACACAGAAGATGAATAAGTAAATGACATGAGATACTCGAAGTCGGTGAGTGCTGTGAACACAGCCAGCTGGATGTTCCAAGTAAAGGAATGGAAAAACAAACCAACACAGGTTCTGTTTAAAATAACAGAGGCAGAGCAGGATTTGCATCGGCCCCACGACTGCCTTAGCTGACCGTAGAGAGAGATAAACCTCCCCGGCTTCCCCGCTGGACCAGATGTAATGCTTGATTGTGAAACTCGGTTAGACGACTTCTCCCAGTGCCTGCGTCCTCCTCCGCTCTAGAAACGCGTAGCTCACTCCCTGGTTTTACTTTCCATGCAGCAGGACCCACGAGAGGCCGCGGGGCCTGGGGTCAGCCACCTGGGTCTGCATCCTGGCTCTGCCTGCACTGAGCCGGGCAGCCTTGGGCGAGCTGCTGCTGCACCTGTCAGACCATGTCCCTGCCTCTGCGAGTCATGAGGCTCACCGTGGTGAGCCAGACTGAGGCCCGGACACCCCAGCATCACCAGTGCCCCTCCCTTCCTGGCACCGACTGCCTTCTCAGGCGGCTGACAGATGCGAGAGACCCTCCTTGCCCTGAAGCAATCGCCAAGCACAGTCCAGGCTTAAGGACACAAACCTTCTAGAAGTTCTATGCTGGGTGTCAAGGTGGGGGTGTGGAAAGAGGCTGCCTGACTCTGGAAGCTCTCTCTGTGGGATGTAGACAGGGCACAGCAACCCAACCCCAGAGCTGCCTGACCTGAAAGTTTCCCCCTTCCCCACTGCCCCCACTGCACACACCATTAGAGTCCTACAGGGGCTTTCCCGGGTCCTGGCACAAGGTCTCCTCCTTGCTTTGGCAGCCAGGTTTCCCAGGTGTGGCCTCACTTGCCCCCAGCCTCAAGCCCTCCAACAGAAGCCTCCCACCATCTGGTCTTCCAGTCGCTGATCTCCCCAGGCCTGCCCACCCACAGACTGTCCCCTCTCCCAGGAACACTCTTCCTGGCCCCCAACCCCCACTTCAGGTCTCAGCCTAAAAGTCACTTCCCCTGGGGGGCCTCCACTGACCACCCACTGCCTGTGCTCCCATGGACCTCACACTTCCCATTTCTATTCTCGTCACCCTTGTTCCCCTTGAAACACTGGTTCCCCAAAGCAGTTCGTATGGCTTTTCACCACGCCTGCTGCAGATGCCCCCAAAGACTCCGCCGACTGAAGCACACAGCAGCGCAGTGTGCAAGGGGATGATGGAGCCACTTCCAAGTGCTGGTCCATGTCCCAGCTCGGCCGCAGGATGGGGGGACCTAACTTCCTTGTCTCATTGCAGGGGTGGGCTAGCCCACCCACAGGCCCTTCCCACCTCTGACACTCAAAAGAATACAGCAAATGAGTGAACATCTGTTCACCTGCCTGACTCTGAGCTAGGATTTTAGGGTGAAGCTGGCCGCATCAGTTGCATGGTCCAGCATTTATCAATGGCGTCCCCTGGCCCTGTCCTGCGTACTGGGGACAAAGAAGAAAAATGAGCATGCCTGCCCTGAAGGACCTCAGCCCGAATCCTAGCTTACCAAGGCAGGCCCTCCCATCTGCTTTCTCACTGTCCTCTGAGGCTTTTCTCCACCCAGGAGGCCCTGGCCAAAGTCATCCGGGGGGAGAAGAAGCCAGAGGAAGCAACATGGTCATGCCCAGTAACGTCTTGAAGGCCAGACTGGGAAACTCAAGCCAAAGGGAACCTGTCTGAGAATCCATCCTCGCCACCTCCAGAGAGGGAAGGCCACGCTGCTCCATCTTGGGGGAAGCGTGTCTGAGCCCAAAACAGCCTCTGAATGAAGCAGGGATGTGCATTTTCCAAGCTGTTGTCTGCAAGCACTTGATGGCTGCTGGCCCTGTGGATTCTGCCTTTTGGAGGTGGAGGCTCAGAAACTGGCAGCCCGTGAGCCACATCTGCCCAGGGATCTGTTTTGTTTGGCAGGCAGGGTTTTAAATTTTTTTTAAATTAGTTCCAACATTTAAAAATCGAATAGTTTAACATAAGAATCCAAATGTCCAGCTTCTCTAGAAAAACAGGCAGCACTGGGCTGAGAATGGGAGAACACACCCTGGGAAGGAAGGCCCCTCAGCCTCGGGGCCCGCCTGGGGACCTGAGGCATGGAGATGGGGACCGGACCCCCCTCTCATAACCAGCGCCAGCACCTTGGGGCCCACCTGGTAACCTGAGGTATGGAGCCAAGGAGTGGACCCCCCTCCCACAACCAGGCACACCATGCCAGGGCCTGGGGCCTGCCCAGGGACCAGAGGCATGGAGAAGGGGACCAGACATACCCCACAACCAGGCACACCACCAGCACCAAGGAGCATGCCAAAAACATCTCCTCCATGTGGGAGGCCCACCACAGCCACCACAATAACCATGGCAGCCACAAAAGCGGCTAGACACCACAATCACCACGCAGGTGGTCCACCAGCCACTGGAGTGCAATGACACAAGAAGAGTCACCAGCAAAGATAAAGAAAAGAAGAAGATGTCTCTCTCCATAAAGCCCATTTCAGAGTGACAGAAGAAGCATCTGCTCTATAGTAATATTGGGGGACTGATCACACCTCTCAGCATTGGACAGATTTAGGCAACAAATCAACAGAGTAACCATTATTGTTTCAGAAGGAGAGAAGAAATCTAGGGTAATTGGTGGCGGGGGAGAGGTTGGACAAGGGGCATAAAGAATAAGTACAATTTATAACAATATATATGCTAATAATATTGATTTGATCAACATATCTCAATGTTGAACCCCCAAAATACGTATAATCAATTTTGATTCAATAAATAAAATTAATTAAAAAAAAAAAAAAAGAAAGAAAGACCCCTCAGGGTCCTGGGGGTGAAGGTGGGCAAGTGAAGACCTAGAAGATTCCCACAGTGAGCTGGTGAGGACAGAATTCAAAGCAGGGGAAACATAGACCCTAAACAACCAGCCGCAGCCCTTGTAGGCAGGCAGGCTGTCCTCTGAGCACCCCAAGCCCCACCACTCCCTGCAGCTTCACACCAGAAGCCTCACCTATTTTCATGACTCACCAGCCCCCATCAGCAGTTAGCTGGTAGCCTCTTGGAAATACACAGGCACAGATGTCACAACCCCACCCGATCTGCAGGCCTCCTTCCCCATAACTTCATCCACCTCCCTGACACCCATCATTCAGCAGCAGAAAATCCAGCTGACATCAGAAATGAAAAGCCACCTCCTGCAAAAAGCACACATCTACCCAGGAGAACAGTCAGAAACTTTCTATGTAGGATGCCTGCCAACTCCAGGATGCTTTGTAAAGATAAATTGAATAATGGACGGTCCATCTGATGCACGTTGTTCTTTTATTGCTACACATCTGCTTATCATGTTACTGCATCCAAAAATGCCATCACGCCAAACTCTGGGGGAAACAGCCTCATAACTTATTCATAAAGAAAAAAGTCATACACAGTGATGAACGCTAAATGACATAAATCATTATTTTTACTTTAAATATTGGTCCATTTGAACAGCTCCATTTGAAAATGGATTAACTCACTCTTTTTCAATATTAATGTTTGATCCATACAAGATACTTAATCTGAAGCTCACATCTTCCCCCAAATCTAATATAAATCAGGTTTCTTTAGGCAATTTCAAAATCTATTGGAAGGGCAGCTGTAACTTTATAAATGGAGGGGGGGGGGAACTATCAAGAAAGTAATTGCCGAGTAGAAGAAATACCTGCTTCTTATCTTGTGTTTTCTTAAAATCTTCACATGCTAGCCAAAACAAAACATTTTCTTCACTGAATTCCTTTTTTAAAAATTCCTACAGATAAAAAGAAAAAGAAATCATACAGTGTTCTACTGAAAAAAAAAAAAAAAGATGCATTTCCTTTCAAGGACTGATACAGCAAAATTCAACAAATGAGCACAGTTCAATCACCTTTGAAAACTCCAGCCTGAAAAACAAAGAGTATGTTTAATGTTAAAGCTAGAACTCCATATACATTTGACCTTAATGGCTTTGACATTGTAAGGAAGAGTAAAAAATGAAGCAGGAATCTACTCACATTTCTAAGCTGACAATAAATTACCAAAAAGTAAATTAATGTGGAAGATACATTAGTTCCTTCCAGACAGAGTTTAAACAAAGTACATTCCTCTAAAATCAGGCCTTTTTTTTTTAAACAAAAGGAAAGAAAACATTTTAAGCATGTCTAAAAATGCCACGATGAAAACTATTTTAAGTTGGAGGTGAGTTTTCTTTTGCCAGATGTTGGGGAGTTAGAGGTGTGGTCAGCCATTCTGCTATGCAGAGACCTTCCTTAGAGACAGACAGTCTCACAGTGGCTGGTGACCAGGAACTAGTGGCCCAAGCACAACCTGCCACTTCCTCCCTGGGAGCCATGACGGGGGCCAACAGCATGAGGGCTCACTCCACCTGACCCAAGACTTAAAGACACCAGTTGCTGGGACTCATTCTTGAAATTCACATGTGGTCCTCCAACTGACACCTGGGGTTCTGCTGGCCAAAAAGGTTACTTCCAGGTGGCACTGACACTTCCACATCCATCAGCCCTCTTCTTTGAGGTCCCTTTGCCAAGTTCACAAGGCCACCCTCTCTCACTCTGTTCACAGTGCATCCTGAGAATCCCTCAGGCACAAGACAACAAACCTTCACATCAGAGAGAGCCAGACCACCCCCTCCCACGCGTCACAAAGCTGGAAATTCTTCATATAAACAGACTCCACCAATACATCTTCCCCATCAACCCTCACCCCTCCCACCCACCTACACAAAATCAGAAACAAACTGTGCATGCCCCTCGGTGCTAGTCCAGGGCTATCCTTGAGAGCATTGCCCATGTGGTCATGACAGATGAGAAGGTCTTACTGTCAAGTTGGGTAAACAGGCTCAAGCCTGGCCTGTGACACAAATCCCCATTAGCAACAAAAAAGGCAAACCCTAAATCTTTTCACGCCTTCTGGGTCTTCCAGCAGATTCTCCAGGGAAGCTGCCCATTTGGCTGTGCTCTTGAGGCTCTGGTGGCTGCTGCTGGAACTACCATCACTGTCGTGGATGTCTGCAAAACAAAGTTCAAACTGTATATATGACCCAAGGATACTGTCATTTTAAAAAATCTGCATTCAGTGGTCCTCATCACCATCACCATTGTGGCTGACATGTATGAAGTGGTGTGCCAGGCTCTATTCCGGGTGTGTAACACAATGGACTTATTCTAGTCACAATAGCCCTGCAAGACAGGTGCTACTATTTCCCCCATTTTACAGATGAGGAAGACTGAGGCTCAGAGTGATAAAGGGGCTTGCCATTTCCCAACACATCCTTCCCCCACCCCGGTGTCCAGTGGCCAACGTGCAGGCAGCCCTCAAGTCTCACGCAAACCCTCCTCCCAGGGAATCTAGACTCAACAGCAACTGCCTCCTCATCACGCTTTCTGCACAGACCTATAATTATCTTGCTGTGTTGTGACTAGTTGCACGACTGACTCCACTAGTCTGAAAGCGCCTATGTATCTTCTTCTTGTAGCTCCAGCACTTAGCTCATTGCCTGGCACATAAAGAAAGGTAGCAGGACAGGACCGGGGTAACGGTGCAAAATTTAAGGGGATTGCCAAAATCCTCAGGGATCAAGATAAACGATATTTTTCATGCAATATCTTTTAAAAGATCAAAATTCAGGCGAAAACATCCATGACAAACAAATAGCAAAAGTTTACATGAAGACAGAATAGTTTCCTTTTACCTCGGGTTCCAATGTGTCTCGACATCACACTGTCACTTAGCCTGGCTTTATTCAAACTTTTGCTATTTTTTTTCACCGTGGATGTTTTTGCATGAATCTTGATTTTTTAAACCACTGCAATAAATATCATTTATCTTGATCCCTGAGGATTTTGGCAACTCCCCTACATTTTGGTGCACAGAGTGAATGCTAATGACTCTGTGTATCCACACATCTTCCGCCACATTCTCTGACTCAACACACATCAAAGGAAAGGGGACCAAAGGAAAGGGGACGGGGATCTCCAGCTAACACACTCTTTTTTACACTTGTCTGAAGGAGGAAGTGACAACACAAACATGCCTTATTCTACAGAATTTGACCCCTTTCTGGAGTCAAGGAAGAACCATAGAGTGTCACTTCAGGTGGGCCCAGGTTCAAAATCCAGTTCAGCCAATTCAAACTATAGGACCTTGGGCAAAATTCTTGTGTAACCTGGAAGATAACCCTCCAGCCCCTCAGGTTTTCCTAAGGACTCAGCAGCACACTCGGTTCACAGCTGACGCTCCACAAATGTGAATTCCTTTCTCCCTGTCCCCAAAATAATGATCTATCAAGTTTTATAGCTTTTTCTCCATTGACATTTTCTTCAAAGCTAGAGAGATGTTTCTATAAAAAGAAGTTTCCATCTAGTAGAAAATACACTTTTAATTAAGAAATTAGCAAAGCAAATCGCTTTTAAAGGAGAAATGAAAGTCTTCTACACATTAATCACTGAAAATAGCTAGGGGACCGTATCGCTAGAAATGTTTTTTGGAGGAAATTCATATCAGAACACACTGGACTTTATAGCAAAAGCTTCTATCATCTGTGATTTTCTACTGGGGATCAAAATACACATTAATCTCTTAATCAGCTGAGACTCCATATCCCAGCGCCTGGGAAAACTACCTGAATTTTCGACATTTACTGGCTGACTTGGGCTAAATAAAATAAAGCGGAACCCAGAAACCCAGCAGGGACTGCATTTCAGTACTCATTGGTGATAGAGCACCTAAGAGAATTGCTTGGGACAAATCCATTCCTCTAATCAAGAAGCAAACTCACTCAAACACATCACCAAATGGACCCGATACTTCTCTAAAGTGACTCTTCAGCTTGTGGATATTAAATTAGTTCCCTGCTCTCTTCGTAAATGCTAGCTCGGCAAGCTCCTGGACACTGAGTTTCTTTCCAATGAAGTAAAAATCAAATTAAAAGATCATTATTATAAGAAATTTCTGCAGCAGGGTTCATTCTGCCAAGCATTCCACTAATTTACTCTTCCGTTCTTTACCCGGAGAATGCAGTCTGACAGTTTACTCCATCTCCCCAGCAGATCTTTTCTTAAGTAAATAAATGCAGAGACACAAGTTTGCTATTCCAGGAACAATCTTAGGCAGCCACAAATTTCTCTTGCCATCGCAGAACAGCTACTTTGGCTAGCTGTTTCAACCTTGGCCTGAAAGGATTCCAAAACTCTTGACATTCTTTTTAATAATAAACCAAACCACGTTTGGATTTTCACTGCCACACTGTCTTGCAAATAAATACACATGGTGGATTCCCACTTGGCTAACAGAGTGCTCTGAGAGTTAAGATAGCTGGCCCTGCGATTGCTAACTCCCCCTCTTTATTACATACTCAAATCATTTTTGCATTTTAGGTTTCTGCACCGGATTTCATTTGAACAAAAAGTTTTATAACTCAAAACCCACTAATCTGGTCTAGGGCCCCTGTGCACCCCCTTATTTTATAGACGGGGAAACAAAAGTCCAGAAGATAAAACAACCTATCCAAGGTGATCCAGCTAAGGAATCACTGGATGGAACCGATATTGGGACCTGCGGGGGAGGGCAACCGTCCCCACCAGGACCACATCTATAGAACCCTGGGTTCCTCAGAACACGGAAAACTGATGGGTCCTTCCATTCCATTCTCTCCTGGGCTACCATCTCCCTTGCATCAAATGTAATGAAATGCACTGATGGCTGACACTATTATGGAAGAGTGTGGAATTTCAAGGAAAGTAGACCAAGATGAAGCTACTCTCAATAGCTATGGTTATTGGTTTTCTGTCTTTGGCACCCTGGATAAAGAGAAATTCCTTCTTGGCTTTTCACCTACCTTCTGCCCCTGTAAGTGGCATATAGGATTCTTCTATCCATTCCCTATCTGTCATGTTTTCATTTTCCCCAGAAATATTGGTCTCAATTTTTCTAAGACTTCCTGATTATCTTTCAAGTTTGATTTAGGCTTTAGCTATGCTCCTTTTTTAAAAAATACGTCTTGATTGTTATCAGTATAGCTAGAAAGATCTTGACAGAGCAGCATTTGCAAACTCCATCACTTAATAGTGTCTCTCTTTTCCAAGTTATTATCTCCAACCTCCAGTGAGACTGTGCAGAGGTCCACTCCATGTGGCACTGTGCTAGAGATTGCCTTTTAAACTGGGGCATTTCTGTTACTCAGAGTCTCCTGCTCAGGAGACTTCTGCTATTTTCTGATGCCGAGTAAGGGATTCCTAAGCCATCTCAGTTACAATCAGCCCGGTAATGTATAGGAGAAATAAATAATCTTCCTCAATAGCAAGAGGTTTACTTCTGAACTTAATAATAAAGCCAAACCAAGATTTCACAGCTGCCCAACTCCTGACACTTGAATTTACAAAGTTCTAATACTCTTCTATCCATTTTCATTCATAAAAGTTACCATTTTAGAGGGATTACACAAGAAAGCAGGTTTGGAATGCATAGGTGGGAAAAAAAAACAAAAACATTAAACATGTTTTCCTAGCATCTTTATGATCTGTCAAGCTAGTCAGGAGCTGTTTATGACATGTTTTTGTTTCAATTTTGTCCTGCTTGGCTTATTTTTTGTTGTTTAGTTCAACTGTAAAACATTTTTGCAATGAATGAAAGTTTTTTGTTTTTTGGGTTTTTTTAGCACCTGGGCTCCTTAAAGCATTTTATTTATTTATTTATTTATTTTTGTCTTTTTCGTGACCGGCACTCAGCCAGTGAGCGCACCAGCCATTCCTATATAGGATCCGAACCCGCGGCGGGAGCGTCGCTGCGCTCCCAGCTCCTTAAAGCATTTTAGATCTTCAAAGTTTTGCATGCACAACACTTATTTTTCAGTAAATTTATCTTCAGATTAATCTGTCATTAGCTAATGATAATAGTAATACTTGTAAATTGTTTACAATGTTCCCGGTATTGTTCTGAGCTTTTTACATGGGTTAAATCATTCAGTTCTCAGAATAACCCTCTGATTTGGTTAATATTATCCCGGCTTTACGGATAAGGAAATCAAGACACAGTAACTTGCAAGGGTCACCAGCTAGGAAATAAGGAATCATGATTCAAACCCAGGCAGTCTGGCCCCAGAATACATACCCTTTACCAGGAGGCTCTACTGCCATTTTTGCTTTTGATATCTGCTGATCTTCACACTCAGAGGCCAGAACATAACAGCCTTGAAGAGACTGATAACAATCAGACCATCGGGAAAAGACTGAGAAAATTGGGTTAGAGTCCAATTCCACGCAGAGAAAAAGTCATATGAAACTGGGGTGGAATCATCTAGCTCACAAACACAATGTACATACGTTTTCCATTTACATTTATGCCGCTCTGTGTGGTTTCTGAGTCAGTAAAAACCATTTTTTCAAAGATGGGCGCAGCATTGCAGTGCAGATGTCTGGGGCTGCAGCATAGCTTATAATGCATTATTTATAGATGCTATGATGTCATATCTAAGAGAGACCTCTCCAGACATTAATTCCTTGGAAATCCATACTCACAAAGCATCAGTAATGCTCATCAGAACTGAATGCTCACAGCATGGATCTCTGCTATTAGTCTGCAGGAAGGTCTGTGTAAAAATTCTGCATGGACAATTTCCCCAGGTCGAACAATATTTTAGTAATATCTCAATATCCAGCTTCCTCAACAGAAGAGTCAATTTACATCCTGAAAGAGTTTGTTCTTAGAACCCCAAAAACTCACAACATATTAAAGAAAACAAAGTAAGTATTTACATCCAGGAAAAGACAGAGATGTTAACCCTAAATTCTGAAGAGGTTTGGTACAACACACACTATAATCCTTTAAAATACTCTACTTTGCAATGAGGTTTTTAAGGAAAGTACACACCCCACAAAACTTATTTAAAACCTCCTATCACCTACACCACATCAAGTGTATCACATTTACAAAAAAAAAAAAAAAAAGTCAACCCAACTAAGAATAGAGAGCCAGTTTGTTACAACTGGTGATCTGTGTAAGGCTCCCCAGAAACTGGGTCACAGATACACTGTATCTAAATATCCCTTCAGTGTTTATCCCTCCAGGATCTAGCTTCTGAGAGTAACTACCCTGCCCTGCAGGCATGCAATTCCCCTGCTGGGGAGATTTGCGTGAACCACCCTTAGCAGAAACTAGTAATAAAAGGGAAAAAGCTCTAAAATAATCATAATAGCCAGCATCCAAGACAGGAGCAGGAAGACAGGTTGCAGAGCTCGGCTCAGAAAGGGCATCCTGGCAGAGAGTCAAATGCTCACGACAGCCCTTCAGAGGTCACCTGTACCCCTCTGTGTCTGCACGCACACTCTCCCCAGCCCCAGCCCTGCCTTGGGCTAGGGCCAAGGCCATGGGCGAGCTGAGGACACCTCCTGAAGGGCGTGGGATCCACTCCTTACACTCCATGCTCTGGGGTCCACCTGAGGAGTTTCACGCAGATCACAAATCCGCTGCCTTCTCAGAGTCGCTGTGTGCGAGAAAGGCAGGGGGCTGCAGGGCTCCCAAGCACCCTTGGGTCCAAAGGAAAAACAAGTCTCAACATCCTCTTTTGAGTGGACTAAACAACAGATGGCCATGGGTTTCCAGTTTCTACCAGAGGGAAGGAAATAAGAACCCAAACTGATATTTGCAGCCTCCCTAGAATCACCACTTTCTAGGCAGGAGCTCAGAAAAAAGAAAATGACCCAGAAGCCCTATCCTGGGGGTGAAAATGAAGACCCTGTCATTGATTTTCTTCCCTTCCCAGAAGCCCCTGTGCTTCCTGCGGGGCCTGACATTTATGCACAAACGTGCCCTGGTGCCCTTCCCCTCCCCACCTCAAGGCAAACTACTTGTCTTTTTGCTCCATCACCAGTCAGGCAGACCGTGCATTTCTTGAGAGCAATGTCTTCCTCAGGGTCAGCACGATGTCTGGCACTCATGTATATATTTTATAATGGTAAATATTTTCTGAGGAATGAGCAAAGTTGAGCACTGCGCTGGGGGACAGAAGGCACAGAAAGGAGGGTGACAGCTAATAAAAAATAGCTAACACTACTGAGCACTTACTATATCCCATCTAAACTCCACAACCATCTTTGGAGGGTGGTCCTGTCATTGGCCGCATTAGACAGATGAGAAATCAGGCACAGAGATGTTAAATAACTGGCTACAAAGAAACAATCAAGGAAGTGGATGAACTGGGATCTGACCCCAGGTGGTTGGGCTGCAGAGCCTGGAAAGGAGAGTGCACAGTGAAATATGCAAGAAATGAAAGGCCCCTTCTCTCATGGAGCCTAAAATGCATCAGGCAGATGAGACCAGGAGTTCCCAGGTGGACACCTGCCCCCCATGCCACAGGCTAGCGGGAAGTTGTCTCCACTGGTCCATGAAAAAATGACAATGGAGATACGGAAATAACAAGTGAGCTGTGCCCATAGAGTAATGACAGACTTGGGCTGTTCGTTCTGTTTTTGTTTTGTTTTGTTTTCTAAATAGATCATTGTATTTATTTACATGGTACAAAATTCAAGTTACAACAGGGAGCACAATAAAGTGGTCTCCGTCTCCCCCTTATCCCTCTGCTAGCCAGTGCCTCTCCCTCAAGCGACAATCTCTAGAAGATTCTGTGTATCAGGAGAGTTCTCTACCTGAGATGATATCTTTCCTACTATTTGAGGTGTTAAAATGTCCTTTCCTTTATGAAATGATAAAAATGGTTGGTCATGGCTTTGTTTGTTTTTAATGTCCTGACTGGAGAAAGGAAGAAAGAGAAGGAGGTACGGAGAGAGAGAGAGAAGTTTGCAGCTCCATATTTATCCTCTAAATATGTTTTAACAAGGTGGCTGAACGGATGACATACACTCGTAGCCCTGGACCTGGGTCCAAGACTCAAATTCTCTAGTCTGCCCCTTCTGAAGTGGGTGGCTCTGGACCAGTCCCTGCCCCTGTAGTGGCCTCTGCAGCTCTCCAGGGAGAGACTAAACGGTTCCCTCCTGCTCAGACAGGCTGCAACATCAGGTGCAGGGACAGAGGCAGCCAGGCCGGGAAGGGCAGGCCTGTGGAAGCAAGGAGACCCAGGCTTTGGGACAGGATGGAGGTGTCCCTCGGGGAGCAAAGGCACAGAAGGGAATGTCCAGCCCCCTAGGGGCAGAGTGGGGAGGGGGAAAATGGGACTGGGAGGGAAGGCAGGCCAGACTATGGGTCCCTGGGCACCAGGCAGAGGAACAGCAAGACTGACCCATGGGTGCTTGGCAGGGCCCTCAAGAGATGCGAGCTGGCTTGGAAGGGAAATTTGTTTCCGGAAGTCTGCAGGGGATTGTTTCACTCCAGCAGACACCTCCTGACAGCTCTTATCGAGGGGCTGCTGCTGTCGCCTGCCTGGGCCCCCTCTGCTGCCACTGCCACCCCCACGCTGCTGCAGCGGAGAGCTATCTGGGGGAAGCAGAAGAAACTCAGGAGAGTAAATTTAGTTCAGTTTAAACAGCAGCTTCCCAGAGCCCAGCATCAGGGGGCCCAGGAGATTACTCAACCTGGGAGGGAAGTGACTCAGTTCACCCAGGAAGCCCTAGGAAATGACCCAGCCAGGCACCTGCCCAGGAGCCCAAATTTGCTAACAGTGAGGAAAGGAGACATCGGATCCTACGAATCAGGGGAGACAAAGCACCATGAGCACCGCACACAGCCCAGTCTGCAGGCTGCTCTTGGCGGTAGTCAGAGTTGGTTCCATACGGCTGGCTCATGGGCTGACCCCACCTGCATAAAATGATGTCCCTCAGCCCAGCCCAGCCTCTCTGTCCCTGCAGGCCCGCCCCGCTTCACTTTCCCTGAACCCGCAGGCCTGGGCCAGCGATGTTCTGCAGAGAAAGTTTTCGCAGCTGCCAAGACTGCCCGGCTGCTGGGTTGTTAAAACAAAGACATTAAACTGCTATGTTGACTGTCATCTTTAAATAAAACTTAAGCCCAGCAATAAATCTGAGACTGTTCCCAAGGGTTTAATGGGATAATGCATAACAGGCCTGGGTGGAGGGCTGAGGCCTGCCTGGCAGGGTGGGAATTCCCCAGGCAGGTCACCCCTGGGTCTGGCTGCAGGGGCGGGGGTGGGGAGGATGTGGCTTTGCTTTTTTGCTTTTCAGGTGGGCGAATCCCAGTTATCATCAACAGTGCAAGTGTTTGTAGGGGGCAGGGTGAGTGGAGAGAGTCCTGTGAGGGGTTCTCACACTTCATTGGCACAAGCACCAACTGGGCACTTGTTAAAAATGCAGCCTACACTCCCTGCCCACCTCCCGTCTCCAAGATGGAATCGGTGGGGCTGGGGTGAGGCCTGGGAAGCTGCATCGTATCGAGCCCCTCTTCACCCCCACGTGGTTGGTGGAACACACTTCGAGAAACCTGGGAAAGGAGAATAAGGGATTCTCACTTTGAACCCTGGAAGTAGGAGTTAGGACCTCAAAACCCTCAGCTTGAAGACATCATCTCCAATACAGTTTTGCTGAAAAGGAGGAAAGGACCAAGGCAGAAGGTGCTTGGGGAGGCAGGACTACAGCCAGGTCCAAAGCAGGGGTCCTGCAAGGGCAGATCCAGCTTTTGTGGGGCTTGAAGCTTAAACTATTTGGGGAGCTTCTTTAAGAAAAATAATTCAAATTTACCCCCAAAAAAGAAAAAAAAATCAGTACATGGTCTGAAGATCACTTGGTTTCCCATTCCTTCTTCCTCTGGGCCCGCATTCCCCCTCTCACTGGGCTCCTGCTTTTCCCACTGCTGAGAGGTGATGACCAAAGGTGCCACGGTTCAGGTCTTTTCCCATGGGGGGAGGGCAGACTTTGAACCTAAAATTCCCAGGGAAATCGGGTTCTTGGAATCCAGGCAACCAATATTAATCCATGATGTTTAGTTGCTGACCTCTGTAGCAGCAAAATAACCACATTTCATCAGGCTTAAAATCTGTTGCCCTGAAACAGGTACATTCCACCAATGTCCCTAAAAACTACCCTCAGTCTTTTTTGGGGCGTAACCTCGTCACATGTAAAATCACCCCAAATCCATGTATCTCCCATGATTCAATGGCTCTGTTTACGAGCCTTCAACCCCAAAATGGTGTAAAGCAGTAAGTAACCTGTGCAGAGACATTCACAGCAGCTCTATTTATATTACAAAAAGTGAGAAAGATAAAAGTTAATAACTATTACAAATTTATTATGTGTCAGACATTATACTAGGGGTTTCATATGTCTTAGTGTATTTAATCCCACAACTCTATGAAACCCACTTTACAGATGGGAAAACCGACACAGAGGAGTGCTGTTACATCTGCTCTCCTAGCGGGGGGGAAAAAGCCTTGATTTTTAGCATTTGCTAATTTTCCATGATGTGAATATCCCACCAACTGTTAATTTCAAGCTACCTATGGTTTAGCAACCAGTTCCCAAATTTCCTGACTATTTAGCAATTGCCTCTTGCAAGCCAGTTTGAACCAGCTCCAGCACATCATTGAAACTGAGGCACAAAGAGGTAGTCTCTTGCCCAATGTTGCTGAATGACAGTCGAGGTTAGAACCAGGAGTTTAACTCCAGTCTAGCCTCTGACCACCGCTCCCTAGGCCTGTGTCAACAACAGGGAAGGGCTAACATTAACAACCACAAGGGACTTCTTTGACTTACATGCAACACAGAACGGTTTACAGAACCACTGATACTAATAGAGCTCCTAATATGTGCTGGGCAACAATATGAGATCTTTGCAATAACCCTCTGATGTCCTACTTTATTAGGGTTGCCCTAAGTATTAAATGCAATTATTTGCATAATTTGGTGGGTGGGGGACAGGCGCCAATTAAGTACTTAAACAGATTGGGTAGCTATTATTATTCCCATTTAGCAGTGGGGGAGGTGGGATGCAGCCCCGGCCAGTCTGGTTCCAGTCTCTTAACCACACTGGCTCTCATAAAATATGATGTTAGGTGGGGAAAGGACCAGTAGGTACAGCCTCTTAGTACCACACAGAAGTGAATATTGGGACTGGTGATGTAGGAAAAGCCTCTGAGCTCCAGATTCAGGCAAACCTGGCTCTGAAAGATCCTCCTCGCCCACTAAGTGCGACTGGGGACCAGTCAGCTGGCAGTCCCGGCTCCGGCTCCCTGCTGTCCCACCGGGCCGTCCTGAGGGTGAGGACAGAATTCACGGAGCGAGGTGACCGCAGCCCGTGCGGTAGCAGCTGCCCAGTATCGCCAGCTAAAGGGCGCGAGGATGGGCGTCAAGGGCACGGCCTCGTCTGCACCGCGGGCTCTTCGTCCTACCCAGTGGCCCCAACTTGTGGCTCGGGCTGGTCCAGAGCCACAGCCAAGGCGACCCCTGCGTGTCGGAACTTGGCCGGCGCGAACCGCCCGTGCGCCTGCTCCGTCCCGGCGTCCTGCCCCCTTCGCGGCCCCGCTCTGCTTTCGGAGTCTGGGTCCCACGGTCCCCCCAAAGTTTGGGGGTGTCTGGGGTCTCCTTTTTCCTCCCAGGCCGTCACTAAAAAGGAAACCGCTCTTTGTTCCCCTTTCAGCCAAACTTCCTTCCCGGGGCTCCCGTCGGGCGGCATCGCCCGGCCGCGCCCGAGCCCAGGACGGACGGACGGACGGACGGACGGACGGAGGGCGCCCGCGGGCCCCGCCCGGGAGCCGCTTACCTGACGGCGGCCGCTTCCTGCTCAGCCGGCTCACGGCGCGGTTGAACATCGCCGCGGCCCGGGGACGAAGGACGAGCAGCCGGCGGCGCGGCGGCCGGGCCGAGGGCGGCGGGGAGGAGGAGCCCGCGCGGCGCCGCCCCGTCCCCCGCCCCTGTCCCCCCGTCCCCCGCCCCTGTCGCCCGCCCCCGCCCCCGCGAGGCGCCGCGTGGCGCGCTCCGTGCGCCCTGCCCGCCCGCCCCGGGCCCTCGGTCCCGCCCCGGGTGCCGCCCGGGAATCGGGAGCCCCGCCGAGGCGCTGAGCGCGTCCCCGAGCCCCGGAGCCGGGCCCCGCCCCGCCGGCCCCCGAGCGCCACGTCCATCGCGGTCGCCCGCCCTCTCTGCAGCCCCCCGCGACACTGGCACGGCGCCCCGGCGCGCCTCCGCGTGGCGGCAGGCGAGGGGTCAGCCCCCGCCCGGGTCACAGGCCGGGAAGCCGGAGCCTCCGGGAGCTGCAAAGTCCGTGCGCGGCCCGGCGCGTGGCCGCTGCCTCGTCACCCCCGGGTCCCCGGGGCCCGCCACGGTGCAAGTGCGCGGAGCGAGCGGAGCGGCCGCGGGTGGGCGCCATGACTCCAGCGCCTCGTCGCCTTGGCCTCGAGGCTCCGGGGCCACCTCCCCGGGGAACTCCGCAGGGCCCCTCGGGTTCCCGCGCGCAGCTGCTCTGCCCCGCACAGCGGCGCGCCCGGGGCGCTTCCCGAACTCTGGGGACACGGGGGTGCAGCCTGCGGCAGGGCGTTTGCGTTCAAGGACCGGAATCGCTCAGGTCCCCACTGCGCTCTCCTGTCCCACTGCCTGTCACCTGCTCGGCCGGTCCGCACGCTCAACGCTCTTATCTCGTTTCTTCTAAACAGCCCAAGAGGGGGTGTCGTTAGCCCCGTTTTCTTGAACATTCGTTTGCGAAGAATTGTCTTTCTGACGAGTTTTATTTCTCTCCTTGTGTGTCTGGCTTTGTCTCTAAATTGTTCTTTATTTTTAGCTGTACTAATTGCTATTTTTCTAAACCGTTTTTCAGTGTGTCCCCCCCCCCCCCCCGCCTTTTGCAGTATTTTCACTAACTGGCACTTTTTTTTATATCTTCTATTCTGAGCTGCTCGTTGTGCCCACTTTTCCTCTCTCCCTCTCCCCGCCGCACAGTCCCAGTTCCACCGTCTCTGGCCTCCTGTGGCATCTTCTCATTTCTGTCCCCACTGTCTCTCTCTCTCTCAAAGGCATTTGCTCAGAGTCTCTCTGAGCACTCTCCACGCTCTGCTGCCGGGAGGGGACTCAGAGGCTCCTGAAGGTTACATTGGAAGACACCGCAGTGACCATGAACAGGGTTCAAACCCAGCCCTTTAAAAACTTGTTGGCTCACTCCTCGGGGGACAAACTTCCACTCCGTTGTGAAGGGATTAAGCTGTGAAATTTCAACGATAGGCAGGAGTTTAAATGCTGGCAGAGTTCTGGATCCAAATGGGGTCACAGAATTCTCCTAACAGCAACAAGGGAACTGGTGCAGCGCACCTCCCCAGAATACTTCCCCGACACCCAGTTACAAGTAACCCTAACACGGGAAGTAAGGACACTGGCACAAAAGGGGTGAAGGTTAGGCACAGCCAGCTAAATGTTATGCTAGTTGCCGGGTTCACCCTACCATGTCCTGAATAAGCCTGGGGTGGCTTGGGTCCTGCTTATGAATGCCTTCTGAGCTAACAGCCCCTGGCCTTTCTTAAACAAAGGAAAATATAACAGCTTCAAATCACTTTTACTGTCCTGTTAGCACATCAGCTAGTAAGTACAAAACTAAAGACCCATGGTCAAAGTTTAATATACACAGTTTAAACTTTTTGTTCTGGGACATTGAATGACTGTTCTTATGAAATTGCTATAAATACTTGTTTTAAGCGTCTGAAGATCCAAAAGCTGGTTTTCAGTGCACACTGTGCAGGAGACCATGTATAAAAGCACGAAGGCTCATAGCTCCTAAAGCTTGCCAAACATACGCACATGCACACGCACACACATGCACATTTGAGTTCTGCCTCTGGTTTGCACTTGAATTAAATGTACTCACCATCCAAATACCATCACTATTCTAAGTCCATCACCCACTTTCTGCAGCTCATCTCAAGCCTTCGCAAACAAACAACAGTAGCCAATTTGGGCAAGAAGAGAACAGACAATTTGGTCCCTTTTTCCACCAGCTGGTCCCACATCTGGTTTAACAACCTTTATATCAGGCAAGAAGCTAGAGCCCTGGATGTCTTCTGGTAAAGCAGAATTTCAGAGGGATCGTTGACTTTAGAATACAGTAGTTTTTATTCTGCTCAGTGGGAGGTAGGAGAAGGATATATAGGATATTTATGTATAAAAAGCTAGCAGTTAACTACACCAAAATATTATTAGAATTGATCTTTGCAAAATCTCTGCAGTGTGTATGCTATTAAATCGGGGGGGGGGGAATCAGTAATCGGAAACTGGTCGAAATCTCTACTGGGTTTAATGCTGCAAATATGTAAGCCTTCATTTTTACAAGATTAGTTTTGCTTTCTTAAAACTCTTAATTTCCCATGGAGGAGCAAGTAGATACTGACTGCCTTTTCCATCTTTGATCTCTTTTGCATTTCAAGTCACACTTTCCTGGCATATCACAGCTGGAGGGACCTTGGAGATCAGCACATGGTGCTGCAGATCAGGAAACTGAGGCTCAGATAGCACCTACACTTGCATTCAGCTAGGACGTGATGCCAGGTTTCCTGACTCCTGAGCAAGTGGTCTTCCTGGACAGCACTCTCTCCCTTGTGCCATGCTGCATGCATGAGGGTGCACCTAGAAAAGAAGACCTTTATGTAAGTTTAAGAATCTAATTAGGACTTTCACTTCAATAGGGAAGATTAATGGTATCAGCTTGCAGTCATGCTTGTATTTCTCCAACCTCAGAACAAAATTGGCCATTAAAAAAAAAAAGGACAGTTACTCACTGGTTAGAGCGTGATGTGGTGTTGATAACACCAAGGTCCAGGGTTCAATCCCTGTAGTGCCTGCTGCCAAAAACAGGACAAAAAAACACCACCACAAAACAAACAGAAAAAAATAAAATATATCCTGCCATTTGTGACAACATGGGTGAACCTGGAGGACATTATCCTAAGTGAAATAAGACAAATACGTATGATTCCACTTATATGTGGTATCTAAAATAGTCAAATTCATAGAAACAAAGTACAACACTGGTTGCCAGGGGCTGGGGGTTGGGGAAGTGGGGAGATGCTGATCAAGGGATGCAAACTTTCAATAAGATGAACAAGCTCTGGGGACCTATGTATAGCATGGGTGGTGATGGATGTGTTCATTAGTTTGTGATAATCATTAGACAAAATGTATGTATACATCAAATCATCACGTTGTATACCTTGAATACATACGATTTTGTCAATCAAATATTTTAAATGAAATAAATAATAAAAATAAATTTAAAAACAAAACTCCTCTATTGCCCATTCCACTTTCCAGCGAAGGGCCTCAAATGAGTCACCCCTGCTCGCTGTCTCCTGTCCCTCTCGCCCCCTCTCCTACACCTTCTCGGACTGACTGCCTTCTCCACCGCCCACCGCCGGCGAAACTGCACTTGTCAGTGTCATCAGGGACTACTGCCTTGGGAGACCTGTCAGTTCTCAGCCCCTGTCTTCCGTAACCCATTACCAGCATTTGACTCTGTGGATGGCTCCCTCCCACTTGACCCACGTTCTTCTTTTGGCTTCCAGAACAGCACACCCTCCTGGTTTTCCTGCTGCCATGCGTGCTGTTCCCACCACCTACCCTCCTCCTCATGAGGTGCACCGCCACCTTAGTCTTTGGGCTCCCCTCTTTTCTTGCACACTTGCTCCCTTGACGACTTCATCAAGTCTCCCCACTTTAAATGCCCCTTAAACAACTAGACTTTAACTTTAAGAAAAGGTTTAGGTTCACAAAAAAATTGGACAGAAAGTATAGTTCCCACATACCTCCCCCGCTTCGCACGGCCTCCCCCATGATGGACCTCCCCCAACCGGAGCGAGACATTTGTTACTACTGATGAACCTACTCTGACACACCGTTATCACCCAGAGTTCATATCAAATACCCTCTTATGCCCCAGGACTCCCACATTTATCTCTTCAACCTGGACTGCCTGAAGGACATCCCTTCTTTGCTGTCTAATAGGACATCTAAAAGGAAATGTGTCCAAAACAGAACTCTTCCTGCCCATGCCTGCCGCATCTCAGTTAAAGGCAATTCCGCCCTTCCAGTTTCTCAGACCAATTATTTTGGAATCATTTCTCACAGCTCACATCTAGTCCATCCAGTAATCCTTCCAAATAAACCCAGAATCCCACACTTCTCACCATCTCCATGTCCACTACGATCATCCTCGTCTCAGCCACTGTCCCCTGCTGGATCACTGCAGTAGCCTCCTAGCAGGTCTCCCTGCTTTCACCTGCTGTAGCCTATTCTAAACCCAGCAACCGGAGGGATCCTTTCAGCCCCAGGGAAGCCTCACCATGTCAACCCTCTGGTGGAAACTCTGTAGTGGCTCCCCGTGCTGCCCAGAGAAGCTAAGACCACATAAAGATCTGCAAGGCAACATGGTTGGGCCTCGGCTCCCCTCCAACCTCCTTTCCTAGCCCTCCCCCTCACTCACATTCTGCTGCCAGAGGACCCCCCTCTTTATCCCTCAAATGCCTCCACATGCTCCCACGTTGGGACCCGTGCACTGTGCCTCCTGTCTGGACCCCTCTTCACTGGTATGCACATGGCATGCTCCCCCAGTTTCTTCAGGTCTTTATTCAAATGTTGCCTTCTCAGTGAGGCCCCGCAGCCCTCCTGTTTAAAATAGCAACTCCTACCCCACACTGTCACACCTCTTTCTTCTCCATGCCTGTCATGCTTCTCGTAGCATGTGTGCCCTTCTGACATACTATAATTGACTTACGACGTCTGCTGTCTGCCTTCCCCCAAACTCCCCTCCATCACATGCTCCCTCGAATGTGGAATCGGTGGAGGATTTTTCACTGTTTTGCTCACTGTTGTCCCACACAGTAAACACTCCACAGAAATGTGTGGATGAAACAAGAGACGAAATACTTATCTCCTCTCTCCCAAAACTCCACGAAGATGACAGAAAAGGCATTAAAAGTGAGGTGTAAATCCACCTGGACAAGGTGGCAACAATGGAGAAAGGAGGCAGTAATGGAAGAGAGATCTGAACCAACCTGAAAGCAGAGGGAGAAGCAGAAACCGATTTAACAAGAGGAAGGAGTCACAACCTAAATCCAGGCAGACGGTGCCAGTGAGAACAAGCCAGTTTCCCCTGCAGAGCCTCAGAAGAGCTCCTGACCCTAAGGCACAGCCCATGGAAAGCAGGTCAGGCAAAGACTGAAAAGAGGGATTGCATAAAACTCTGTAGAAGGAGGTCCCTTCCCACCCCACACCAGGAAACAGAAATTATTTGGGGAAATATTGAGGCACAACGTCTCTGGACTTGGGGACCGCCAGCCAAGCTGAGGGTGCAGATGAGCTCTGGGCTTCAGATCGAGAGTTAAGGCAAGGTCTACACATGGAATTGTGAGACCCCTTCCTCTCAAGCCCCTTCCACAGCAACCAGGTGTGCTAGAAAAATTTAATGTCTCCCTCTAAGAAGATAAACAAGAGAAATGTAAAAGATATGAACAATTAGGGTTCCCCAAAGTTAGCACTGTCCAGTCACAGAGAAACACAGTCCAGAAGCCTCTTTCACACACACATAGCTTCCAAAGATCTTTTGATAACTCCCTCTCAAATGTGAGGACCATGTGAGTATCATGCAAGGAACACCTCTAATGGGAATTCCAGGAAAAGACAATAGAGTAGAAATAAATCTTTTTTAAAACTATAATTACCTGAGAAAGAGAGAGAGAGAGAAGCTATTTCATCCATAAAAGAAATAGAAATTGAAATATAAAAATAAAATGAAAACAAAACATTTCAATAAAAGGGTCAGAAGATAAAGGCAAGGAAATCTCCTAAAAATTAGAACAGATGAAGAAATGTAGAATAGAAAAGAAAGAAAAAGGATTAGAGAATCAACTCAAATAATAGGAGTTCCAGAAAGACACTGGAGAAAATGTTGGAAAGGAAATTAAAGATACGATTCAAGAAAATTTCCCAGACAGAAGAAAATTCATCACCAGTTTGAGAGTTAATAAAGTGGGCACAATGACAGACCTACAACAGGTACACCAGCATAAAATTTCAAAACATAAAGACAATTTCCAAAAAAACCCCAACATACAGAGAGCATACTGCTGGTGGGAATATAAAATGGGACAACTGCTTTGGAAAGCAGTTTGAAAGTTTCTTAAAAAGTCGAACATATACCTACCATATAATCCAAACATTCCACTCCTAGGTAAATACACCAACGAAAAATGAAAGCATATGCTCAAAGACTTGTGCATGAATGTTTACAGTAGCTTTATTTGTAATCGCCCTAAATTGGAAACACCCAGTGTCCAACAACAGCTGAATTAATAAATCATGGTATATACGTACAATGGAATACTACTCATCAATAAAAAAGAATGAATTATTGATACATTCAACAACTTAGATCAATCTCAAAATAACTACTGTCAGTGAAAAAAGCCAGATGAAAAGGAGTACATACTATATGAATCCCATTTATGTAAAATTCTAGAGAATGCAAACTAAAACATAGTGACAGAAACAGATCAGTGGTGCTTGGGAATAGTAGGGAGTGGGGGTGGGGGAAATGGTGGGAAGAATGGATTTCAAAGGGGTGTGAGGAATGTTCTGGGGTGATGGATATGTTCATTATCTTGATTCTAGTGATGGTTTCATAGGTGTATACATATATCAAAACAAATCATATACTTTATATATGTGCATTTCATTGAATGTCAATTATAACTCAGTAAACCAGTTTGGGGCCGAGCCCGTGGCGCACTCGGTAGAGTGCTGCGCTGGGAGCGCGGCGACGCTCCCGCCGCGGGTTCGGATCCTATATAGGAGTGACCAGTGCACTCACTGGCTGAGTGCCGGTCACGAAAAAACGACAAAAAAAAAAAAAAAAAACCAGTTTGTAAAATTACATATGTGTTGAGAATGTAAAATGGTGCAGCCCCTTTGGAAAACAGTTGGGCATTTCCTCAAAAAGTTAAACATGAAATTATCGTATAACTCAGCAATTATACTTCTATGTATCTACCAAAGAGAAATGAAAACATGTTCACACTAAAACTTGTACAAGAATGTCCATAGCAAAAAGTGGAAACAACCCAATGTCCATCAACTGATGAACAGATAAACAAATGTGGCATATCCATACAATGGAATATTATTTGGCCATGAAAAGGAATGAAATACTGATACATGCTACAACATTAATGAACCTCAAAAATGTTATGCTGAGTGGAAGAACATCACAGAGAACATCACATATGGTGTGATTCCATTTATAAATAAGTCAAGAATAGGTACATCCGTAGAGATGGAAGTAGATTAGAGTCGCCTAAGCCTAGGACAAGGGGAGAATGGGAAGTGATTCTTAATAGGTACAGGCTTTCTTTTGCAGATGATGAAAAAACTCTAAAATTAGATTTTGGTGATGGGTGCACAAATCTAAATATACTAAAGACCATTTAATTGTATGCTTTAAACAGGTAAACTTTATGGCATATACCATCTATCTCAAAACTGTTAAAAAATTTTTTTAATTTACAAAGAGCAAAAACAGGTCACATACAAAGGGTCAGAAATCAAAATATCACTGGACTTCCTGGAAAGCTACTTGAGGATATCCTGCAAAAAAACTGAGTAAATGCCGGCAGAGAGGAAAGCACAGGCTCCAGAGAACAGGGGACCTGACATAAGAGAGTGGCAAAGTCCCAGTTAGTATGACAGGAGTGTGGCTGGACTAGGGTAGTCAGTGCAGATGGAAGCGTGAGGGTGAAGGCTTTGGGAGCCTCATCTGATGACTTTGCAGGGTCAGAAATTATATTGAAAAGCATTTGGTAAATCTGTTGCTGCATGCTGTATTTGGTAAAGATTAGTGACAAGTATATAGAAAACTAAGCAAAAAAAAAAAAAAAATCAATTATTAATTCCAGGAAGAACCCAAAAAAGTATACAAGAAAGAAAACAATCAAAATACTACTACTTGTGATCGGAATTTATTTGTGTACTACTTGTGACCAGAATTTATATAGTCATAATTCACTAAACACCATTAACTGAAAACTTTGATATACTTGGAAGAGGGAAACTAAGGAGAGTAGGAAGTAAGAGCTAAATCCTCATCTATATCTACCATAATGGGAAATCAACGGAAAAATTCTAAAATTATTACTTTAAGAATCGGCAGTAAGTGCATATTGTTCAGATACATGAAGGTAAATATCAGAAGAAACAGCTAAAAATGAATGACGGTAGCCTTGGAGGAGTAAGCCTGGGAGAGGATGGTGAAGGGGCACACTATTTTTCATTAAGACTTTTAGTACTATTTGACTTTTCAAATTATCATACATATATACCATTCTAATGAAAATAAAAATTAATTTTAAAAAAGTCTAGTAATCACCACTTACCTAGTCCGTAACAAAAGAGGGAAGACTTGGTGATATCAACAATAATAGTAACAGCTAAATCTCACCAAGTACTTACTTTGTGTTTGGCACTGTTCTAAGAACTATTTTAAATATTGTTGTTAATAAACAGCTCCTTGGTGGAGTCTCAGTCACTTCCCCAGCCTGCCTCTGATGGTGGCCGGAACACCAACTGCAAGTAAAATGGTGGTTCTTCATGAACCGAAAAGCACAATTCACACATATGTTCTTTTGATCTCCTTTAAACCTCACGATACAGGAATCTGTAGATGTAGAGACCAAGTTTCAGAGAGACTTGAAGAACTGCTCAACGTCACAGGTGCAAGTGAAAAAGCAGGTCTAGAATTCAGGTCTCTTGGCTCCCAGTGCCAACTCTTTATACAACTGCCCCCACACCCATGAAAACAATTATTCTTAAAAAATCAATGTTTCAGATGTCTACTTTGTAATATAGTTTCCTCATGCTATTTTTAAATGTTAAAGGAAAAAAAGGCTTTGGGATTTCCAAGAATCTTAACCCAGTCCTTTCCTCAAATCTAGATACAAAAATATCCTCTGAAAAGCAACAAAGAAAAAAAAAAAAGATGCATTTGTGTATGCATACCCACACAAACACACACACGTATAAGGTATGACACACCAGAATTAACACTCTTCTAGGGTTTGTTTTTAATAATCATACTGCAACAAACATCTCACAAAAAGTATTGTCCCATTCAGTGTAATCTAAGACACTCCACTGAGTCTACTGGGCAGTCATCACAGCTCAGGACTTAACAAAAAATTCTCCTTTGGAATGTCATTCGCATTCTCTTGGGTATTTCTAGAACAATATTTTGTGGACTTAACTGGTTTTTGGAAAGTGCCAAAAGCTATTTGGTGAAAATCAGCAAATGAAGTGGGTGGTATAACTGCTAATGGGGGGAAATGGTGGGAAGCTAGAAAATAGTTGTGCCAATTTACTGGACTGCTTTATAAACCACGCTCGAAAGTGACTTCCAAAGAGTCAGCATTTGGGAAGAGGACTACAGATGACTACTTGTAGAGACAAACACACATTTCCACTTTGGATATATACCTGGCATGATTAAGAAAGATTCACTTTATAAAAGCGGTAAGTTACATTACTAAAGTTTGTGACCATCATATAATACACCTACAAATGTTCCTTACTACTTAATAAAAACAATGGACAATAAACCTCACAAGACAGAATTCAATTTTTTAAAAATTATTTTAAAAACTGTTTGTAAACTAAGTCTATTCAATTACACTTCTCTGACGTTGAAAAATAAAAAAATTCTTCAATGATTTTTATTAAGTCTATTGGTTATTCACCCATGCGTATAAACTAATCTCTCAAACTCTTTAAAAGCTATTTTTTTAAAAAATCATAAAACCCAAGTTAGAAAGCAATCTTCAAAAGACAGACCATTTGTCAAAATGTTCTCATTTATGATTTCCAAGTACCATTTGATCAGCCATCAGATTTCAACTAAAGGCTATTTTACACTTGTTTTACATGTGGTTATAGAAAACATAGCAAAAAAGGTAGTAGACATAATAAAATCATCTGACAAAAAATTCAGGGACTTCTTATCATATTTTTCTTCTTTAAATTTTAGCCAGCTGAAAATTTTCTGGAATCACTAATTCCTAGATATACATTAGCCAAGTTCTGAGGAAATGTACTTTGGCTCACAAGTTTGATAATTTTAACAGGTGCTAAAGGAACATTGTGATATTATTAGTGACTCAAGACAATTTTGCACCCTAAAGAAAAAAAGAAGGTGAAATAATGTATAAAGCCATAATCCAGATTTTGAAGATACTTAGGCGTGGAAAAATATATGTATGTGTGTATGTGTATATGTGTGTATATGCACATATGCATACATATGTATATATGCACACACATATATACATATGCATGTGTGTATATATACATATTTAAATGAGGTTGGAAGCAAGCTGAAAAGCAGTGAGGGTTGTTTGCAAAGCAGCTAAATAAATGCATTTTAGAGGCATAGTCTGCACAGCTTACATCTTTCAAGAGTAGACATTAATTTCACACAGAGATCTGGCAACTATCAGATCCAAATTTTTAAGCCCAAAGACCTTTGCATAAAGAAGTTACCATTATGAGGAGGAAAATATCACAAATTTCTGTTTTCCAGGATCATCAGATAATCTCTACCAATAAAGACAGGAAAATCCATTAATGGAATTTAGTCTTATATGCTTCCAATCATAGATATCAAAATACTTTAATAACTGTTAAGTCCTACACATTCACATAATAGGCTAATATATATAGAGTGCCATTTTGGATCCAGTTCATATTCTGAAGGGATTTATAGATACAGGTAAAATACGTTGCCAGGCAGGCACTATTTACCACCTCAAACAATCTTTCCTGCTGAGGCCTAGTCTGTTCTCAGCCACCACTACCCTGAACCTTTTTTAGTCAGGGTCACCAGCAAGTTTTTTCACCCTTAACATAAACAGCAGTAAATTCTCCAAGTGCTCACATACCATTCTTGACTTTATAGGCTAAATGGATATGTGCAGTTAAGAAATAAAGATCGGTATCTGCTACACTTTGTAGGCATTTAGAACCTAATACTAATGCTGAAGTTGCTGACCCACTTAATTTCTTCATGTCTAATATTTTTATGCCATTAGATTAAAAATGCCAGTAGATTAAAATTACCTTAAAGCAATTTGAGTCAAGAGGAAATCCATTAACAAGCTGCTGATTAGCTGAGATCTTAACTCACCTATTTTCTTAGATAACTAGGTTCTGTCAAACAGAATGAACACTTGATAAGGCACAGATGTGAGAGAGTGCTGCTTCTCAGAAAGAAAAAACTGAGTAAATTTACACTGAGACTCTAATTCTGCCAGAGGGAAAATACAAAGACTTTGGAAGGCAGTGACATATCTGAAAGAAAGACAGTAACTAGGCCCAAGTAGTAATGGATCTTCTGTTTATTATTATTTTAAATGTGATCTATAAAATTTAAAGATTATATACTTTATTGTGGTAAACAAACAACATAAAACTTACCATCTGAACCATTTTTAAGTGTACCGTTCAGTAGCGTTAAGTATATTCACGTTGTTGGTGAAATGGATCTCCAGAAACTTTTCATCTTGCAAATCTGAAACTCTCTACACACTAGACAATTCCCCTTTTCCCACTCTTTCAGCCTCTGGCAACCACCACTCAAATTTCAGTTTCTATGAATTTGATTACATTATAAGTCAAAAAAGTGGAATCAGTGTTTGTCTTTTTGTGACTAGCTTATTTCACTTAACATAATGTCCTCAAGGTTCATCCATATTGTAGCATGTACCAGAATTCAATTTTTAAGGCTGAATAACAGTCTGCTGTATACCGCATTTTGTTTATTCATTGATGGACATTTGGGTTCCTTCTACCTATTGGCTATTGTGAACAGTGCTGCTATAAACATGGATGTGCAAGTGTCTCTTTGAGAACCTGCTTTCAATTCTTTTCGACATATACCCAGAAGTGGTTTTGCTGGATCGTATGGTAATCCTATTTTTAATTTTTTGAGGAAACACCATTCTGTTTTCCACAGAGGTTGCACCATGTTACATTCTGCCAACAGCGTACAAGCGTTCCATTTTTCTACATCCTTACCAACACCTTATTTTGTTTTGATTAAAACAATTATATTCTTTTTACATCCATCCACAGTAAAGTGTTCAGTTTAAGGTTATTGAAAATTGAAAAAAAATTTGGAAGAAATTGTCTAAAATTTTTTCAAATATTTGAAAATGTATATAGGTGACTAGAAAGTTGTTCCCAGAAGTTAAAAACATATTTAAGTTCAAGATTTTTAAATTAATTTTAATCTCTTATTCTTTTGAACACCCTGTACTTATTCCAGTCACTAATAACCCGAGCTAGAATATTCCTAATGAAAAGTCCAGCAGGGAGCAGATGAGTAAGGGTCCATTCAACAGTGAACATGGTAGCAGTTTGAAGTAAACTTCTCTACTACTTGACAGTGGTAGAGAAGGGGCAGAGGGGGACATGCATAACAGGGCAGGAGAAGGGAAGATTCTGCACCTACTGGCTTCTCTTGGAGATTTCTTTTCCAACCTCTGCCACAAGCATCTTCAGGAACCTCAAAGAAGTTCCTTGAAGTAGACCCGCCTGTTCCCCAAACAGCTGAAAACTGAAGACACACCTCCCAGCAGCAGTAGCAACCCTAAGCTGCAAGGGGGCGCTCTCAATGAACTTGACTTTGGGAGATACCCAAGCCACAACGTGAAAGGTGCAGCAACTCTGCCTTAGAAAACATATCAACCTGATACCGCTTCCTAATCAATGCAATTACCTTACTTTCACACATGTAACCAGCCTGCTGCTTGAATTTTGAATACATCTACTTCCCTTATGGCTTCAGGCATACTTATTTATTTTTTGCTATTTGTACAAGTAATAGTTTGCAAACTTATCTCATATAAACTCATGCCTTCACTCAACTATTAGGAATCTAATACATAAGCACAACAACTAGGGCATTAGTGATAAACAAAATAGACAAAATCCCTACAGCCCTGTGAGGTTTATACTCTGGTAGAACATCATTAAGCTAATAATCACATAAATACATAGAGCTGTCTATTGCTTCCAGGACCATAAAGAAAAAAAATGAAGAAGCAATGAAACTATAACTGGGGAATTCTTAATTTAGATGTGGAGAAGAGGCAGAGTCAGGGAAGAGAGTTCTGAAAAAAATGACAAGCTGATGAGAATAGCCAGGTAGACGACGGGAGAAGAGCTTTCTTGGTTAAGAGGAAAGCATATGCTAGGGCCCTGAGGTGGGAAAGCACAGTGAATAGAAGGAAATGAAATGAAAGACAGCCAGGGTGGCTGGAGCTTACCACAAAGGAGAGGGGGGGAAAGATAGACGCACAGGTAGGTGCCCAGTTGTGCAGGGTTGCAAAGCCATGACAAGTACCCTAAAATGTTATGCTGGGGCAATGGAAAGTCACTAAGCCATTTTTGGGCTAGAGATGCTAACATCTACTAGATTTTAGTATTATGATGTTTTTCTTTTAAGTTAATGCAACTACTGTACAATAATCTCTAAGACTTATTAAGAGAATAAAGAAAGGTGTTGTAACACGCTGTCATTTCTGGGAAAAAGGAAGGGAGTGTAAACGTTCATATATAAGTAAATTTCTAAACACAGGACACTGGTAATACTGTACCTCTTTATTTTAGATGGAAACTAGATGGCTAGGAGAGATGAGTAGGAGGAACAAGATTTCACTGTATATCGTTTTTGTGCCTTTTGAGTTGTGTATCATACTTAAGAATTACTTGTATAAAAGTAAATTAAATTCAAATTAAAAAGTCACTCTGGCTGTTGTGTAGAAAAGACTGGAAGGGTTAAAAGCTTAGATATAATCCCAGAAGTTAAAATTTTAAAAACCTGATAATATCTAGTGTTGGCAATGTAGGGAGAAACTGGAATTTTCATATACTGCATTCAAGTATAAACTGATGCAACTACTTTGGAAAATTGTTGGGCAACATCTACTAAAACTCATTACACACATATCCTATAACCCAGAACTCCATTCTTATGTGTATACTCAACAGAAATGTGTATATATGTTCCCCAAGACATTTATAAAAATTCCTAACAGCACAATACATGAAATGGTCTCTAAATGGAAAACCAAATGTTTAATGAAGAGCAGAATGGGTAAATTGTAGCCCATTCACATAATGGAATACTATAGCACTGAAAGAGTCAGCTACATCAAGCACAAGAATGAAATTTATAGTATTAAGTAAGCCAGATACAAAAGAGTATATACTGCTTGATTTTATTTATATAGTTAAAAAATAAGCAAACTAATCTGTGGTCATATTAGTCAGGCTAGCAGTTACGTTAGGGGAAGAGTAGAGTTTGGAGAGTAGGAGATACATAAGGAGGCTTCTGGGGTACTAGAAACGTCATATTTCCTATCTGGATGCCATTTACATGAATGTGTTCATTCTGTGAAAATTCAGAGCTGTACAAATATGGTGTAACTTTCTGTGTAATATTTTAATCTTTAAAGCATAGATATGTTGGAGGCCAGGTAGGAAGATACTGCAGTAGTCCAGATGAAAGATGTTGGTTTAGACTAGGGTAAGAATAGAGAGTAGACAAAGATAAGATCTACACAGAAATATGTTTTTGTTTCTAATTTTGCATTTTTGTCACCAGTAAGTACAATAAAACCATCAGCAAATCTAATGTCAAAACAATAATCTGCTTGAAAGAGGTAGTAAATTTGAGTAAGGCTATAAATATCTGTGAGTAAATCCAAGTAATTTCCAGATATATTAAAATATAAAACCTTTGCATTTGACAGCACTAGATTCAGGGCACATATTTAAGAACCAACCAAATTAAAAATATAGAATATAAGGCCTTCACTAAACATTAATCCTTCATGATAGAAGGGCAAGCCAAATTTTAAATAACACTTTTAATTGTGCCTTCATATGGGGGATTATCAGGCAGTAAAAGATCAACACCATTAACCAGTTTTCCTAGGATTGTTACAAGTCTTTTATAACTTGTCTTATTCTCACAAAACAATTAAGAAATTTGCTTTTATATATATATATATATATATATATATATATATATATACATTTTTTTTTTTTTTTGTCTTTTTTGTAACCGGTAAGGGGATCGCAACCCTTGGCTTGGTGTCGCCCGCACCGCGCTCAGCCAGTGAGCGCACCAGCCATCCCTATGTAGGATCCGAACCTGCGCGGGGGGAGCACGGCTGCGCTCCCAGCGCCGCACTCTCCCGAGTGCACCACGTGGTCGGCCCAGAAATTTGCTTATATTTTAATCAGTTTATCAGTATATACACTGAAGCACATGATGACTTTAGATGTCTGTACTATATATAATAGCCATTTCAAGAATCTCGACTGTGTCACTTCCCATGGCTAATTGCATTTTCGTGTTATACTCAGATGTCTCCTGTCCAGAAACCCAATTCTGCTGTGCTGGCAGCCCCTCTTCCTAAAAATAACCCTCCCCAACCCCTCTGGCACCATGACCCAGTATCACCCACATTCTTGAAGAGTGCTATGCAGGGGCAGCTGTGGTTTCTAGCTGGTACACCCCTTGAGAGTACACCCTAATCACCTTTGAAAGATGCATGGGCAAACTATATTGGCTGGCAGTCACAGAGATCATTAACTCCAAAAAAACTAGTCTTTCTAGAAAATGTGTGACCACGGCCAATAGGGTTTTCTTCTAAGTCAAGAGCTAGGAAGAGGAAAAAGGAACCCGGACCCATTTATTTATTTCAGACTAATTTCAGCCACAATTGCAAAGCCCCAGAATCTCCATTTTAACAAGAACTCAGTCAATTCTGATCAAGTTCTACTCAAGTAGAACACCAGGTTCTGGTTTCAAGAGGGAGACTAAAATACATGAATGAATACTTTCATTTCCTTAGTCACAATCATGCATTCAACATTTACTGAATATCTACCACATGCCTAGCACTGTCCTAGAGCTCACGTACTTAACAAAAAAACAACAAAAAAGTTCCTGTCCCCATGGAGCTTACATTCTAATGGTGAGAGACTGACATAACCAGATATAAAAATACCGAAGCAACCAGGGAATGAAGCCATCCATTTTTAAAAATAAAATATATCCCTTGGTATAATTAATTAAATGCAGATTTTAAAAGATGTCCTAATCCCATCATTTTACTGAAAATGCTCAAAGGCAGTTATTTTTGAATGGTAGCATGTGCCCAACATTCTAATACACATGTAGAATCCACATTACTAAATGAAAATACACCTTAAAGAAAACTGAAAAGAAACTATCAGGGCCATCTATCAGCAAAGACATTGGCAATATTTTTAAAAACCTGTTAAGTCTCCTAGTCTTCTTAGTAAAATGTGCACAGTCTTAAACCAGTAATACATTACACATCAAAACCCAAACCAATTATCCATGCATGGTTTCCTATACCTGCCCAGGATTGTCTAGTCCCATATCAAGGCTCTCCTGAGTCAAGGGGCTTCCCCTCCTTCATTATTCTAGTCACCACTCCTTCCCCAACCCAAAACTTGACTAGAGATGCAAAGTATGAGCTGTGCTGTATGCTAAAATATGACCTAGCCAAAGGAAATTAGTTCAAAATGTTTTCCAAGTTAGTACTTTTCAAAAGGAAGCAAATTAAGATTATTAAATGGGTATTCTCAATTTTTTTTAGCTATGTTAAGACTTATACATTAGCTTTATTTTTGTGAGCAAAAGCAATCATATAAAGCACACGTGGAACAATATACAACTTAACCAGTAAAACTAACTGAATGTGAAAATCTGAAACTTATACAGTATCAATTCTCAGAACATGCACAATTGCATATGGCTACATATTTCATGCCCATTTTGTCCAGATGGTTTCAGACTTCTCTTCATTGGTGATATACCCAAACCTAAGAAAAAAACATAAAGGAACAGGAAAAAGAAAATCACAGTTGGTCAAGTTATGGTATCTACTGCTTGTATACAGCAAAACCTGACAGCACCACATGATAACCGAGCTTTTTGCAAAAACTCTTGTCAATTCACAAGAAGGAAGCAAAGTCAAAAGATGGGTCTACAGGCAAGTTAAGCTCAGCTGAAAGATCAACAACTGGACAGCTCAAACACCAGAGATCACTTTCTAGCATACAATTGACAATTGCCCTGGCTGTCCTCTAACTTTAGCTATCCAAAAGCACTTTAGTTTTGCTCATGTTTGCAAACTTTCCAGGCTGACTTCAAGCCATTAGATGTGGATCACTTTCCCAGAACAATAGTTAGTGAACTATAAAAAATGCAACAAACTGGAAAAGTTAAAATTTAGCTTATGTATCGGAACTAAGTTGGAACATTCAGGGATTAAGTTATAAGGTGCAGGTCATCTGTTAACTGTTAGTCTAACTGGTGCTATTATTTAAAAACCAAACCATGAAAGTTATGTAGATTAATTCATATCTCCCCGCAAACAGAAGCCTAATTCTATAAAAGGGTCAATTACTATCAGTGCCTTTTTTTCCCTTAAGGTAAAATAAACAAATAGTCTGCCCCAACTCCTATTTCCTAGATATAAATTGAACTTCTTTCACATTTAGGCATTTCTAAAACCAGAAGTCATTCTTGTCCCTAAAAGAGATATTTGTACAAAGTATCCTATGAATTATAGCACCTATGCTATCTGGACTACCTTTCAAAATAAACCTAATTCAAACCGCAGCCCAGTTTTCATATTAACATGGCATTTTAACACTATACTAATTTACCACAATTTGGCACAAATTTTTAGTCATAATTATTCACATAATTTCCTTGTTAAAAATGGAAAAGATGGCAATCTAATTCATAGTAACCTATTTGAATGTAATACTCAGGTATTTTATTACTAAACATGGCAGAACCCGTATTTAAGCAAAATCCCCCTCACTTGAACCACTTAAGAGTGAAGGCATATAAAAACTAGTATCAGTCTAAAAGAGGACTGGCAGGTTAGTTCAGTTGGTTAGAGCATGGTGCTGATAACACCAAAGTCCTGGGTTCGATCCCTTTACTGGCCAGCTACCAAAAAAAAAAAAAGTCTAAAAAATATCGTGTTTGCATGCTTTCAAAACATACTAAAAGTGCAACGTTAACGATTATAATGTGTTAAGGAGAAGCCCAAATGCTCACTTTAATTAATAGGGAAGATTTAATTTGGGCATACCTACTACAAAAGTGTCTAGAATATTCACTTAATTATTTTCCTACTCTTTTCCTATGTTTGTCAGGCTTGTTACACATACACACTACCAGAGATTAACCTAGATAACATCAATTTAGGCTAGTCCATATCTGTGAACTCCAAATTAATGAGGTTTTTACTGTATTAATATTCAATAAAATGTATACTTTTAGAAGGATGCAAATTTCTACTCCCCCATATCAAGATTAAATTTTAATTCAACATAGCTAGTGGACTTTTAAAACCTACACAGAACATAGAATTCTAAGTCCTAGCTGGTTAGTTCAGTTGGTTAGAGTGTAGCCTTATAACATCAAGGTCATGGGTTCGAATCCCCATATGAGCCAGCCACCAAAAAAAAGAAAAGAAAAGAAATCTAAGTCCTGAATACATATGGACTCCACATACCTTACTGATAGTTTAACTTAAAAGAAAACCAAATTGTTTATTTCATGGCAGCCTGGAAGGAATAATTATGTAATAAACGACAATAAGAAAAAGCCACTTATCATATAGTCTAGTCTTTATTGAAAGACTTACTTCAACTGTGGTTTACAGCTTTGGCTTAAGTTGGCCAGTCATTTTAGCCTCTCACTGCCAGCATATATAAAAATCAAGTGGGAATGGCATGGGGGGAAATATTAGTAGAGCAATTACTAGAGCAAATGAGAGAAACACATCACCAAAATAAATCTTAAAATAATTATGAAATAAGAAACATTTCCTTGCATGCCAAAGAAACTCTGCTGCTGTTTTTAATGAATATGGAAGAGAAAAGGCAACAATTCTTAGGCTTTAAATTGGATCAAGATAGCACTGACTTCACTTTGTGTTATAAAAGTCTGAGTCTGTGTTAGCTTGACAGTCTTATTTTTTAAATGGTCATTTCATTTGGAAATAAGTAGCTTTATATTTTAAAAACAATGTAATATGAAATAACTTCCATTAACTGAACTGATCGTGAAATCCTGTTTTCTTTCAGATTAAGACGAAGGGCACTTCAGTCACATGTTTACTATGGCAATATAACTAGTCTGGACAGTTTTATTAAATCATAGAATATACAACCAGGAAATGCTGCAGCTATGCTTTTACCTATCTCAACAAGCTACTTAATTTACTGGCAGACCAAAAAAAAAAGCAAACAGAATTTAATAGGCGTTTATCAATTTTTTAAAAAAGTTTTTAGCAGTTCAAGTTTCATATATTCATGATATTTTTAACTCGGGGGCATAATTAATATAATTTCTTTTCCCTATAAAATATAAAGTAACTTTTCTAAAAACATTCCCCAAAGATACTATAAACAAAACAAATAAGGGTGTATTTCATAATAGAAGACTGTAATAGGTTACTATTGTAGTTAAACTAAGGTGCCATAAAAAATTTGGCCCAAGGATGAAGAACTTCAGACCCTGCAATTTTTATGTTGAATACATTTGGCTGTATTTTCTAAGTGGAGGGAAAAAAAAGTAACACCAAAATCATTGTGGTCACCAATTATAAAACCATCATTATTTTAAAGCTAACTATAAGATTTCAAAGGCTTAAAAAATAGTAATTTGTGGGTGCCAATGGAATCTTACTACTTAATTATAAAGGGCTACTTTCTCATTTTGGTGCCCAGACCAACATTTTGAATACACTGCCAAAACATTTGCACCCCCTAGCTGTCACAATTCAAATACAACAAGTTTTACCTATTTTACATTCCTGTTTGATAGACATTTGAGGCAGATTTTATCCGCATAGCCTGAAAAATAACTCAAAAGCAAACCTCAATCTTCTGCATCTTCCCAACTGATTCATTTACAAACTATGCACACATACAACTCAAGCCTTCCTCAGGCTTGTCATCTCATGCACACTACCCACAAAGGAAAAAAAATTAATTAAAAATAAAAGTCACAATTCTGTGTACTATTTAAACTGAATATCCAATTATAAATTGGTACATCAAACTGTCTAAATTAGATGTTTTAGCAATCCTGTTAAAAAAATTCTTGGCCAAAATATATCTAATTTTTAAAAACATCTCAAGATTTTTAAAAAACACTTGTACTATACAACTTATAGAAACCTTGAAATTGGTTTACAAGGTTTTAATCAAGGTATTTACATACCAAGTAATGTAAAGCAAAAAAAAAAAAAAGTCTAATTTCCAATAACATTTTAGAATATACTAATGTATCACGTATTTGTATGAAATTAAAATTAAGGCTTTTTCTGTGTAGTAATTTGTATAATTTTAATTTTACATTGTAGCCAACCTTGGAAATGTCAGTCTTAAACATTCTTATCAATCCACTGCATTCAATGCAGTGAAGTGTGTTAAGTGTTACTTCAAATAATTACATTGCTGCTACTTCTATGTTGAAGCATGCTTTTAAAACACTGTAGTAATTCAGTATTTACAATGTATATTATTTAAACTTCATGTAAAAGCACAAGTATGACTGTCTGACTTTAATACAAACAACATACTTGGAATTCCCCCCCCCAATGAAATGTAATATACTACAGTTTTAATAATCAATACTTTTTGAAGTTCTAAAAATATGTCTTAATGTGGACCACCAACATTTGCTCAAGTAACTCAGACAATGCCGTTCCTTATTTAGGGTGCAAAATTTCAGTCTGGCTTCAGTTTCTTTAGGCATACAGAAAGTAAGTATTTCCTCCAAAGCGATTCCAAAATCATGCATTTCTTCTTAATATCACACTTTTTCAGCTGACTTCAAAAGTGGTCCACCTCAAGGGAGGGGAGGGGAGTATCAGGATTCAGGATGAACTTATATGTGATTCCCAGTTTTTCATGATCATCCCTTTTTTGCTCTTTTAAAAACACAGTGAATTAAAATACTGAATAGCAAGATAAAAATGGAATAGTATCTAAGAATCAAAATGTATTACCCACTTCTCCTATTATATCAAAATTTGTAGTCAGAATTGTCTTTATTGACTTTATTTCAGTTTTTGTACACAAAGAAAAATCATGTTCATATCCATCATGAACAAAAACTTAAAAAGGCAGAACTAGAAGACATGTGTCCTTCACCAAAGCAAAGCTGTGCTAAAGGTTCCAAACATTTCAATTTTTAAAATAAATATTTTCATTTTCCGATGTCTACTTTCATGTCTTCAGAGTGTCACAGGAAATCGAAGCCTATCACAAATTACAATTTTGTTTAGAGTCCCAGCTCACTGTGTTTGGTAACTTGCCATTCCATATCCAGCTTGGTTAGGAGGAGGTATTACAGGGGGAGGAGCTTGTCCTTGGGGAGGCTGAGCACCAAATCCACCCATCCAAGCAGCAGAAGGTGATTGACTTGGAAGAAAAAAAAAAAAACTTCAGCAAACACAAGAAAAAAATCATCCATATTAAGAAAAAATCAAGCACAATCACAGAATGGACAACTAGAAATCAACAAACCTACAAGAAATAAAGTTTTAAGGCTGACATATGTAGAACACATATCCCACTATCAGCCTAAAATTTTTGTTAAGATTACCACAACCTAGCATAATGACGTCTCTGAAGAATATAAGAAAACTGATTTTTTAAATTGATAAATAATTTAACACATCATCCACCCATCATATATTGCATACCTGGTCTATGTACTTATCAGAAATATTTAAAACACAAGTTCATGTTGCAATGTCTTAAAAGAAGAAACCAGTGAAAGTAAAATCTAGGCTGGCCTGGGGAAAAAAATTATAAGGGACCAACCCACCCACTCTGTCAACAAAGGGGCGGGGGGCAGGGCGGAGAAAGGCAAACTACTTTGCATTACATGAATTTCTGAGATTTTCCACACAGCCAAACAGGCATAAAATCATCAAATTTCTGAAAATATATAGACAAAGATCTTTCACATGCAAAAATAAACAAATAAATAAAATAACATATTAGAAATGTAAGTCAAATTCTACCAACTGTTTACAGGGATAGCAGTACACACCAAATGTTACCCCAACTTCCCTTTTCACCTAGGTAATAAGAAGTAATTTTTGAGCCTCATAAATAACATCCCATTAGATTTGTTTCTACAACGCTTATAATGCCAAATAGTTGAATATAGATAATTTAAAGAAATTCTCCCTTGCAAAACACACTTTCTTATTTTCTTCATCAGAACTGTATCTGTATCTGCTTCTGTACTGGAAAAACCAAAACAACTTACTCTACTCCAAATCCTTGTTGATTCCATGGTTGCCCATATACTCCATAAGGTGGAACTTGCCACCCATTTGCCATATACTGTCCATACTGTTGTGGGTTTCCATAAACCTGGCTCCACTGGCCCCACTGACTATAGTCGACCTAGGAAAAAGCAAATTATTGTTTTAGGAAACAAGTAAGAAACACCGTATTTGAAGAAAGAGTGGGAGACAAGGAAGAGAAAAACTAAGTAAGCACCCTTATGTGAATAGGACTCTGTTATTTATCATTGTCTAAGTTTATTGGGGTGGTGACACCTGTGAAAAGAAAGTATTAAGATTCAGTTAATACCACAAAATAATCAATTTTGAAATAGCATTAATACAATCAACTGAAAGTAGCTATATGCTTTATTTTATTATTTATTTTACAGAGTATACAAAGCTTTTTATGTAGATATGTAAGATGGAAACCTTAAAAAATGCTATGAAAAATCGAATTACCTGTTGGAAGTTTTTAGTCATATCAGGAGATTCTTTACCCCAATAGCATTTAACCACATGTCCTTCAATCGTAGTACCATTCACCGAAACAATGGCATGGGCCGCACTTTCATGGGTTGAAAATCTAAGAGAAAAAAATAATGTGGTTTCGTCTTTTATTTTTTAAGAACTTGACACAGTAAATAATACAGAAACTCATTAGTTTATACCTGTAAGTTGATATTTTTCCTAGGACATTATGTAGGTAATTAAAAGTTTGATATTGCAAAGTACTAAAATAACAAACTCTAAGATGGCAGGGGGGATTTAAATAACATAACTGAAGGAAATGAATCAAATTTAAGAGTAATGATGATATTACCGGTAGAATGTTACCTGACAAATGAATACCCCTTCTCTGGAAAAACTCTTATTTCCATAATTTGCCCAAATGGTGAGAATGTCTGTCTCATAAGCTGATCTATAAAACAAAAACATACAGATAAAATATTTAAGGCTCTTCATATTTATATTTTCATGATAATTGTATATCATGAAATTCATAACTATAGTGATGAAACTCCACAGAGTGGAGTGATGAAACACCACAGAGAGGGTGATTAGAAAACCAAACACTGTACCTGTTAACCCAGAGGCAATTCCTCCACAGTACACAGTACAATTTTTTGGACTTGACTGGTTTACTACATCTTCAAATCTCAACTGCTTAGTGTTGTCTATATGCAGAAAGAAAACAAAAATGCTGACTGTTATACAGTATTGTAAAACTACCTTTTGTTAATTACTATATGATATTTTAGTTAATTACTTTTAGTTAATTACTATATGATATTAAGATATGCCTGAATGGGAGAAGAAAATACAATATTTTTCTCAATGCTATGATCTAATATAGATTTGATCTATAAAATCAGGTGGTTCACAGTTCCAAAAATATTTATACCAAAGCCCAATTATTTTCAGATAATGAAATTAAAGATGAGTCTTGCAACACTAATTTAAATATTAAAAAATAAAGACTACATTAATTCATGATTTTGTGAAAAATCCATAATTTTAACATATACAGAGGACATATCTTACTTTCTTGTGTACTTTTAGGTGCAGGTGGTTTACGTGTGGCCCAATTGGTTCTGATTTGACGACCTCCCAACCACTGACCTCCCATGTGCACAATTGCATTTTCTGCATCCTAGACAGAAAAAGAGGAAAGAAAGAACAACCACAAACAATGAAAATAGTGGAATATAAGACCCAGTAAGATGAAATAAAATGCTGGCACTGCTGGATCCAATAAATGTCATCAGTAAATGAATTCACTAAACATCCTAAACAAAAATATTACTGACAAAAAAATGATTTGAACTTGAGTAATTAATAAAAATTATTTTTATTTACAGATTTCAAAATACCAGGATAGCATTTAAGTTCGAGTAAAGGGAAATTTATCATAAATCAAATATGCAAGAAAAAATCACAACCCCACTGGAAACCCCACAAATTTTTTTAGTTTCTCAAATATACACATTTGAATAAAAAAGAAAACAGAAATCCCACAAGACAAAGTCATCTTCAAATATTTAACTTAATGGTTGATTTGTAATATAACTTTTACTGAATAATATATAAAAACTCTAATGTTATAGTCTAAACTACCTACCCCCCCACATCTATATTCTTTTAGTAATGAATTATAATTATGACACAAGATTAAACATCTATTTTGAGACAGAAGACTTCTGAATTATGATTCAGAATGCTGTAAAATGGCTGTCAATAAAAAACAAGTTTAGATTACCCAAATCAATGTGAATTTAAAATTAATCTAAACAAAGACAGAACACAACTCTGGCCCTTTATCTTAAACGAAATGTAAGTAATTTAAGTTACCTGTTTTTAAAGTGTACATAATTTAAGGTGTAGAAACTGTTCTAAAATAAAACCCTACTTTATTATTTAATGTTACAGTTAGTGCAAGTACTTAGATATTTTGGTACCTCTTTCTTAAAGAATACCTGCAAAAATCAAGATGGATTATTTAAATTTTCATTTGCATAATTTCCTGTAGTCATTAACATCCCAGTTATAAAAGTATGGACAATAATTTTAAAAAGAGTTAAAACTAATATTTTCATAGTTAAGACTCAGAATAGCTCATTTTGCTTAGTCTTAGGCTTTACTTCTAACAAATCTTACCTTCACCAATACACAAATGCAATTTTAATAATCTTCCTTATAGTGTAATCACCCTATCTTTTCCCAGCAATTTATTTCCAAGTTTATGAAAGAATTAAACTTTTATTGAAACACACACAAAATTACATAAAAGCTGTGCCTATAGTTAGCATCTAAACATACTCGTTTCAGATATGATATACTAATGATGAAATTTAGCATTAAAAAATTTAAATTGAGTGGAAAGAACATACCAGTTTGTTATAAAAAGATACAAAACCATAGCCTTTGGATTTTCCAGTTGCCATGTCTTTAACTACCCGGGCATCCCTGTGAAAAGAAGCACAGCTAAATGAGGGAAGTAAGAGTCACCCTCAAAATAAAAACTAAAAGGAACCACACACACTGTATTGTGAGCATTTTTAAAAATAATATTCCAGTTAGCCCTAATTAACTATAGCCATTCCTGAACTCTCCCTAATGCTTCTTTACCTGTTAGAAAAAAGCAGTAGGACAAAAACATGTAATAAACATGCAACCTAATCAAATAGCCTATGCTTTCTAAACTAAATGCTCAAAGTTGAAGATTAACAGGAACAACAGTTTCCTTTTCTAACATTCTATTTGCTAGTGTCCTATAAGGTTTACTGATTCTATAAATTACTGTAACAATGCTAACTACTTTACCATGCAATCTCTAAATAGTTAAATGTCTTCTGCCTACTGATACAAAATATATGAAATATTAAAAAATTGAAAAAGAGGAAAAAATAGGAATTAAAAAGGCATACATGGCCTGTTAACAGATTTCTTTATTTTTCTTGGTCAATTCTCTACCATCATTTTGGAGTTTGGGCAGCTGTAAATTTTGAAAAATTGACATTTTCAGAAATTTAAGAAAGGAGAATAAAAAACTAACAACAATGCTAAGCACACCAGTACGAAAACAACAAATTTACACAGAAATTTTAGTGAGTAAGTTAAAATGATTGGAAATATAGAACTCCATTGAATATAGAATGTTAAAATGTAAATACTAAAATATGTATATATAAATAATGTATAATAAGAATAAATAGAAATGAGAAAAAAAATCTACAACTGAGTTCCAGTGTGCACAGTTCCTTGCAGTTAGCCTTCAAGATCCTGTCCATTCTTATGAGCAATTCTGCAAAATAACCAGAATGCTATTACTTTTAATTGTGACTTGGACTTTAGAAAAACTGCAGGTCTCAGGCATAAATAAAGATTGAAAAACAGCAACCTGTATTATTTTTATACTGATTTTTAAAACAGTACTACTTACCACATTTAGATTAAAAAGCAAAGCAAATATTAAAATAGAAAATTAAGAATTAAATCTTTCTTTCAAATAAATTATATCTATAGAACAACAAATTATATAGAGAAAAAAACTGTTGTTCTTAGTTGAAACATATTCCTACAAAGTAGTACTAAAACATTTAATTTAAATATACAGGAAACATACAAATTAAACTGATTTTAATCAGAAAGATAAACTGTAATAAACATTTTATAAAAGTTGCAACCACTTTTAATTTTCCAATATACTTGATCAAGTAACAAACAGCAAAATTTGAGCATAAACTGTTAAAAATCAAACCACATTTGCCCCATAAGTAGCAAAATAATATATCACTAACAAAAACAATCTACTAATTAATCCCACATTTATGACTCAGACATTGAAACATTTTAATATTGTAATAGTACTACTTTTCACTTATAGCTAAAATACCAAACACATTTATCATTATAATTAAACATGAACATTTCCAATTTAACCACAATATTCCCATAGAGTTGCCTACTTTTCCCCATTTATAAATTCCTCCTACAAAAGTTTAATACACAGTATAAATCATATTTACTTCTGATTAACCCATTATCCTTAACCACCAAATTTTGAAAACATCTCACAAAAAGCAGGACTTTATAAGTTTTACCACTTAAACCTCCGCTTCAAATATAACAAACAGAATCACTTAAATTTTTTAAACATATTTTACACAGGATTAGAAGAAAACAAGATCCCAAAACATTGAAATGACGTTAACATTTTCAACAACATCTACTACTCAAAAAGCAAAACAAACCACCAAAAAAAAAAGAGCCAAAAACCAAAAAACAAAACACACTAACTAGAGAAAGAAAATCTTAATTCCAATACAAGTTAATCATATACAATTTTGCCTGTTAATACTGAGTGTAGTACTAACTATGATACTTACGATATTTTACCAAAGGGGGCAAATGCTGATTTGATATCTTCTGTTGTAATTTCTGGACTCAAATCCCCAACAAACACATGGAAGTGATCTGAAATCAAAGCATTTGATAATCAAATACTTAAGAAGTCAGCTATTAAACCTTTTTTTAGGCAACACTAAAAGAAGGAAAAAACCCTACTTAAGCTCATAATGCTGCCAGGATAATTTCAGAACTCTTCCACAGTAAAATGCAGCAGGAGTACTTACTGGAAGTATCTTTTTTCTGGCTACTTGGTGTTGTTGCCCAGTTTACTTTGACTTCCTAAAAATAAAGATTATATTTAATACAATTATTAGGCATGTCATAATGAATTGTAACACCACTTATTAAATCATTTACCAAGCAGGATTATTTTTGTAAAAGCACTAGGCTAAATAAAGTAAAACCATCACTCAGCAGCTGAGTATCTGTTTAAGAATTTGCTAAGAAAGAATACAAACTAATTTCACATGCAAATATATGTACTCATAAGGTACCACCATTCTATTATCTTACCTTTCCCAAAATTTTTCTCCCATTCATAGCAGCTAATGCAGCAGCTGCATCTCTGTGTTCATAAAATTCCACAAAGCAATATGGGTCATTGCTTGTATGCTGCAAAACAGAAAATCCAACAGAAGAGTTGACCCTTCTGCTATCGGGTTGCTGAGAAGAAAATCCAGGAAAAAACATTACTGATAGCTAGGAATGTAACAAGTGAGATTGCATAAGCTTATGAAAGCCTAACACTTAAAAAATAAGATTTACAGCTCAACCTAACTTTGTACCTCAGAATACCGTTGTACTCAAACGGAACTATAAAAGCAGTATAGAATCATGACTATCAGTATTAAATGAAAATACAGAATTCTGGTGAAGGATGAATATAAAATGGAAGCTTACATGTATTAGACCAAATACATAGAAAGAAAAACCTCAAACTCAGATTTGATGAGGACCACTCCTTACCACTGCTCTTCTCCACTTTTTTTCTTTTTGGCAGCTGGCCAGTATGGGGATCCGAACCCTAGACCTTGGTATTATAACACTGCACTCTTATCTTTATAAGGATAAATTCTACTTATGCATCATAATCCTTCATAAACTGTATCCCAGGACTATAAAAAATACAGAAATGAACCAACTTTATAAACTTTACTGCTGATCAAAACTAGGTTTTCTACTACAAATGATGGTACTTTGTACTGCTAGAAAGACTGGGTTATATATATTTCTGTTCTGGATAAGGAAAGAATGAGAATAAAAACAGAAAAATTTAAGATTTATAATCAGCTACTGAAATTAATTCCTTATTTTCCAAAACAGTCTAACATACTGGAGATTCTATATACTTTAAATTTGGTCTCCCAAAGACCAGAGAAATACACTAGTGATCAAGAAAAGAATTTCTGAAAATGTGTCTAAATAAAATATTCCAGGACAAAGCTACAATTTTACACCATAAAAACACCAATACAAAAAAAATTTATTAAATATGTTCTATAACACTGTGCTTGATAGTAGTTGGCAAATACACATTTATAAAGATGGTGAGAAAGTAGTGCTACCTAAGCTATATCAACATTTACCACCTAACAATCAAAATGGAAATGAATTTTTATAAAATTGCAATCTATACTGAACAGCTGCACAACTGTACGAATATATTTTTTACATAAAGTTAAAAACATTGATCACTTTTCAATGAAAAATGCCCTAAAAGGATAATATTTAAAATGTGGAATTCTAGTGGACTTACAAGGGATTAAAAATATCAGATAAAATAAAATTATTTTCAACAACTACTGTTTTTCACTCCAGGAAAGTTTTAGAAGACCAATCCAAAATAAGACATCTAAACAACAGCGACAAAGCAACTAGAAGGCATTTCCTCAAGGGGAAAAGAGTGGGATCATTAATACTGACAAGAAAACTATGGGCTCTTATACAAAATCCTATTGTTGTAGCTATGTGAATACTTTTCTAAGAAGTAGAGAAAGGAAATGGGGGAAAGACTCCAAATTAAAATACTTAAATTCCTCTTGTAAGAGTTAACATTTACCAGAAACATTCATCGAAGAAAGGATTTGAAAGTAAATAAGAGATTGGCTGGTTACCTCAGTTGGTTAGAGCGTGGTGTTATAACACCAAGGTCAAGGGTCCAGATCCCCACACCAGCCAGCCGCCAAAAAACAAAATAAAACAAAAAAGTAAATAGGAAGCTACAATTGTGCTAGTTGATTTTTCCTTTTACTCCTACCTCTTCTGCTGTGATGGTCTCTATGGGAAACACTGATAATTGTAGCAAAACCTATACAGGTCCAATGGTAGATCTATTACAATCACAGGCTTTAGGAAATTCATGCATACAGATTTCAAATTTATCTAACTAGGAGCAGGCTAGATCCCACCCAATGTATCCATGTATGTGTACATGTACGCAATGTGTGTTCGTCCCTATCCTTTGTAACATCCTTTCTAATAAAACAGTAAATTTAAGGATGCGTTTCCCTGAGTTCTGTGAGCCACTCAAGCAAACTAATAAAATGCAAAGAGAAGGTTGTAGGAACCCTGATTTATAGCTGATTGGTAAGAAGTTCCAGAGGCCTGGAATTGTGACTGACATTTGAAGCGGATTGAGCCCTCACTCTGTACAATCTAACACTATCCTCAGGTAGACAGTGTCGGAATTGAATTGGAGGGCACACAGCTGGTATCTGCTGGAGTATTGCTGGCTTGCTTGCTGGTGGGGAGAAATTCCCACACATTTGGTCTGTGTTGTTTGTTGTGCTGTGACAGCGGAGGAAAGAGTGTGTGTTTTTCTCACTCTTACCATAGGGAAAGCTAGTATCTATCATAAACAACATCTAGTAAAAAAAAATCATAAAACTAAGGGGAAACAGTATTTTTCATATACTTAAGTAAAATTTATGAAAGGAAAATAAATGTCTAGATGCTAGATATTCTGTACTGGAGTTCATGCCCTTTGGACGCTTCCCATTTACAGCACCACCAAGTGACACTCTAAAAATCAATGATTTCCTTACCTTAATTAGTGTTGTCATCAATTTTTGTTGGATGACAGAAATGTCAAGACAGTGAAATATGAGATTTTATAACTATTTGCAAGTTCAAGTCTAGGAGTTCCAGAATATGAATATGGATGAAAATTCATTTCACTCCCTCCATCCCTCAAATGGCTGTACACACATAGGCTTTTTTAAAAATACTGTTAAATCGTTATCACGTTTCTCAAAAATTTTCTAGTGACTCTTTTTACCTTCTCACGCCCCATCCTCTCCTAAACCACTCCTGTCAGCTTCCCACTGAATCCTGCCACTGAAACTGCATGTTGAGCTCACCGATGATCTGTGACCCTTTTCTGTCCTTGTCTTGACTTCAAAGCAGAATTCAAAACAGCTGACTACTAGTGAAGACAGGACTACTATCCTACCCCTTTAGCCATTCTCTTCTTTTGATCCTATCATACTCTCTGGGTTTTCCTGTTTCCTCATGCAGGATCTTTCAGCAGGTAGTTTAACTCGAACTCTAAACGTAACTTTAAACGTTGAGCTGCTCCACGGCTTGGACCTCAGTCCCTGTACTTTACCATCACTCTCTCTAGGTGATCTCGTCCAGTCCCATGGCTTCAAATGCCACTGCAAACTTCAGCACTTGTCCCTCCAGAGTTCTAAACTAATTTATCCAACTGCATACAAATAACCATCCATTTAGATGTCTAATGCACATCTTAGATTTAACACTGCCAGAGCAGAACTCCTGATTGCCACCACCACCCCCTTCCATCTTGTACCTCCCTGAGTCCCTCAGTCATCCCATTTTAGTAAATCAATAGCATTATCGCCCATATATCTGCACTAATAAGGATCTTAGAGTCTTTCCTGATTTCTTCCTTTCCCTTACATCCCACAGACAAGCTAGTCCTATGGGTTCTTCCTCCAAAATATATCCCAAATATACCTACCTCTATTTCCTTGGCTATCATTCTAAAGAACAACCCCCCATCATCTCCTACCTAGACTAGTGAGGGAAACCCAGCTAGTTTCTCTCCTTCCACCCTTGTCCCTTACAATCCATTCTCCACACAATAGTAATTCTCTACAAAGAGTAATCTTAAAAATGCAAATCAAGACACCTCAGCCCCCTGCTCAAACTCCTCCAATGGCCTGCCACTGCAACCAGAGTAAAACCTAAACTCTGTCATGGCCTGTACTGCCCTATGTGATCCTGAATCCTGCCTACCTTGTTAGACTCATTTCCTACCAATCCCCTCCGTCACTCATCAGGTTCTAGCTATCCTGGTCTTTAGTTCCACAAACACAACAAGATCATTCCCAATATAAGTCCTTTATATTTGCTGTTTCCTCTGCCTGCAGCTCTTAACATAGATGGCACCATCTTGTTATTCCTATCTTGCTCAAAGAGGTGGTATCTTCTCTCACCACCTAGCCTATATAGCACCAATCTTCCAATCATCATCCCAGAACTCTGTTTTACTCTCTTCGTGGCTCTTATCCCTATGTGCCTGCGGACCTCATTTTTCCAGGTCTCCATTATATCCCCCATGTCTTGAATAGTGTCTAATGAATGAAAAAATGAATGAATAAATAATCAAAGACAGGAAGGAAAGAAGGAAAAATATAATATGTCAGAAAAGAAAGATGACTGCCATCAGAAAAGAAGATCAAAAGGTCAATGTCCTTTACAGGTTTTTAATAGTTCCCCATCTCAGGATAAAACACAAACTCCTTAGCACAACTTCCAACCCATTCCAAACACTCCTGCCTCATCTCCTGGCATCTCTCACGACTAATCCCATTTTAAACTCCATCCATGCTATAATTTCTATTTTTCCCTCTCATTCTCTCACAAGCATTCCCGCTTTCTCTCTCTACCAGCCTGGATCAACATTCTTCTCTTTGTCTGGAATCCCTTCTTCCCCAAATTCCTTTCTAGCCAGTTTCTGTTGTCATCCTTTTAGGTTTCAGGTTATAATGCCAAGGTCAAAGGTTCAGATCCCCTTCCTGGCTAGCTGTACACCCCCGCCCAAAAAGGTAACTATTCTTTTAGGTTTCAACCTAGACACCGACTCCTCCAAGATGCCTCCCCTGACCTAAGACTGCACTGGATACGCTCCCACAGCACTTGAAGCTGTCTGCTTCCATAGCGTTTATTATCCCATACGCTACGTGCCTGTTAACTCCTGTCTCCCTACTAGACTGTAAAATTTATGCAGCTAGGAACCGTCTTATTCACCACTGTACCCCTAGCACTTAGTGTAGAATTTGGTACATAGTAAATAGTAAAAAACAAACAAACAAACAAAAAAAACCCATCTTGATGAATAAACAAAAAGACAAGGAAGAAATGAACAACTGAAACATGAGTCATTGGGCACTGCTACAGAGTCTTATCCAGGAAATGTATAAAAAGTTTTCTTTGAAAAAAGGACAACAAAATTATTATTCTAACAGTTTAAATGCTTATCTCCAAAAGGTTGCTCAGTCATTAGTATTTACTGAAGATGAATAAGAAACATGGTGCTATACTATGCACATGATAACATAATGTTCTTTAACGTATACCAGTTCCTAAACTTTAAATGTATACTATCTGAATCATTAATATTCTTACTGGAATTGTTATGAAATACCATCAGGTTCTTCACCACTCTGAGATAAGCTCTTAACAACTTTTTACAAGCAGAATCACTTATCATGAAAAATGACCGCTTGAAAATAACCACGCAGAAACTTTGCCCTCTCAAACAAAACTCCATTCTAAGCCTAGTGTGTCAGCCAAATCAGAGTAATAAGTCAAACATCAAACACAAATCTCTTCACCAGAATAACTTAAGGCATAAAATGAATTTTAAAAATGCTAATCAACCCATGTACCTCAGAATGCTAACCATCGTGCTAATTGACAGCACATGTAACTGGGAAGGTCTTACCTCTGTTATCATTTTACAGCTTTTACAGGGTCCAATCTGACTGAATAACTGAAGTATAAGGACTTCTGTCACATCTCTGGAGAGGTTACCTACGTATCTGTACAAGAAGAAAAAAATACATTATCAGCAATTTTTCTTCAACTCTGGCTTTAATGTGTTATCATTTAATTCATCACCTTTTATTTCATTTTAACTTCCTCTGTCTTCAATAAAATTTTTCCAAGCAAGCCTGATCCTATGAAAGTAAGATTAACTCTTATTTAGGACAGCAACACTTGTTCTTAGGCCATTAAAATACCACTTCAGAAGACATTATAAAGAACAAAGTAATGGGATCTTGCATACTCCAAAGGTATATTATTCTGTACCCTATATATCATATTCTCATCTTATTCTAATTGTTAAAAATTTAAACCAGTTTCAAGATAACCACAATTCAAAATAATTTATCACACCACACACACAAATATGACAAATACTGATTCATTAAAACACCTGACCATAAGGGAATATTAGATATAAATGAGTTTATCTTGGACTCCCAACCAAAGCAATTACATGAGCTAAGGATAGAATTAAGAGTAAAATTATAGCTAAATACACAGAGGGTGGATGGGTTTTGTTTTGTTTTTTGCTTTTGGCTAAATAAGATTGTTAGTTATAATATGTCTTCATTATTTTGTTTTAGGAGAGCAGAGTAAAATAATAAAGTTTCTTAATCCAAAATGCATCAGAATCAACAAAATAAACCTTTATGGGGATAACAAAGCAAATATAAAGATTTCTTTAGAAATTTTCAGAGAAAAATTAAGATAAATCCATGTATAGGTTTGACTATAGCTATTTAAAGATTTGGGGTTTTTGGGCCAGCCTGTGGCTCACTTGGGATAGTGTAGTGCTGATAACACCAAGGCCACGGACTCCGATCTCTATATAGGGATGGCCAGTTAGCTCACTTGGGAGAGCAGGGTCCAAACACCACCAAGTCAAGGGTTAAGATCCCCTTACCAGTCATCTTAAAAAAATAAATAAAAAATAAAAGATTTGGGTGTTTTTTTTTCCCTAATTACAAATTGAATATGTTTCATATAAAAGATTTTAAATACAGGGTAAGTTTTAAAAAAGAAAAGAAAAACGACTACTCCATCATCAGGCTGACCACCTTGGTTTATGTCTTGTACCATGGATTTATCTTCATTTATTCTCAATAAATTGCCAAACTTTTGTCTTTCTGGTACTCAGTGCATAATTACTCAACCTTGTATCTGTTATGAACAACCTCATAAACCAAACAATATTTGTAAAATTTAACACAGTTTCTTATGAAAATAGAAGGACATAAATTTTATTTTTCTAACTGTAATATACAGCCAGGTGTTAATTTGGAAACAATACTAAGACCAAAATAAGCCTTGCAACATGGCTACCATATTAAACACATAACTGCTTTAAGATGGAACACTCTGAAAGGGAAAAAAATGGGCTGAGAAAGCTAAGGTTAAGTAAAAAAAAAAAAAAAAAAAAAAAATCTAATTAAGAATGAGTAGCAATTTTCCAGTTCAGTTCAGAATTTCACTGCAATGAGTACTAAAGACCTTAGTTTACATGCTCTAAAATTGAAACATATGTCCATTGTTACTTAAATAGAAGACTAAGCCAGTGACAAACTGGTTTAGGTCCACTATGCCATCTTTTCCTTCTAATTAAAGTAGAGCTGACCCATCGGTAGGCCAATGCAGTGACATACTTTTTCCAGCAGTAGTGAAAGGTTATAAGATTATGAGCTAAACATGGATAACTGCCTGCTCCTTTTTAACTCATAGGGGTTTGTGAGCCTGTATCCATGGAATAATTTCTTTATACAAGGTAGACTTGTCTATAAGGAAAATGAATAAGTCATCTTGATCTTCTAAATATCATGCTCACAGTCCCTAAAAGGCTAATTAGCTCATTTCTGCAAATAGAGTGGATAAAACTGATTTTCACATATTGGAGCTTGCTTGTAACAAAATTCAAATAGAATTATCATTTTAATATAACAAATTTTAAATGATTTAAACAGTTTTGAAGTAGCATTACTGTTTAAACATCGATTTGTTCAGGAAAAACTGCATGGGCATTAATTACCATCCATAACTAATAGTCATTATAAAAGCTGCTGCTGTTTAATAGGATTTTTATTCCAAGTCAACCTATGTCCTATAGATTTTGAAGAATTTCTAGAGGCACATTTAGATGTATTATTAATTTATATTTCTAGCATGATGCCAAAGATCAAAATGTTAATAGCTAGGTTTAGAATGCCATGAAATACTTATAGAAAAATTCAGTTTTAAGGATTCCTATTTTTCAAATATTTCCACTAAAAGTTAAGTGGTAAGGGCAAACTTAATTTCAAAAACTAACATAACAGACTCTCCATAACAATAAAAAGTCCATAATTCACTATATAATTTCACCTAAATTTTACCCAAATTTCAGATTGCCTTTCCTTTATTCAGAGTTCTATAATTCACACATTTACACATGTCTTCATGCAACATAATACTTAATAGAGACACATCTTACAGCTTTTAAAATACTTCAATACTGCATAAGTGCCTTCACATTATCATAAAATAATCTGTCCCCAAATAAATACGAACAAAAATATTTAAGACAAAGTTTAATACTTGACCTAACAAGATCATCTCTTGGCAGTTTAATGAAATGATATCTTTTTTCTTTCCAAATTATAATTTCTACACTTCACTTTCTTTCTGCTATGGTTATGAAGTAGTCAACAATGTTCGGATTAAAGTTCCAAGTTCTTAAGTATGTAATTTCTACCTAAGAACCTATACAAAATAACACAAAAAAGACAAATGGCTCAAATTCTTAGTATTGAGGGGTCAATTCAAAGAGTAAATACTTAGGAAATTCCAAAACGATTTTTAACTCAAGGAAAAATAAGAAAAAAGAAAAGGCATACCTTAGGGTCTATTTTGTCTTCTAAGAACAGGAACTGTAGGAACTGAAGCATTAAAAACTGAAAATGATACCTTTTCCCTAACATCGGGGTTAAAATCCATGTTGAGACTAGAAAATTAGCAGTTTGACTGTAGGCAAAAGTTCACATTGCCAAACTACTTCCTATGTCCAACTGAGCAGAATGTTAAGTTAAGAACATCATGCCTCTTAGAAGACTAAGGATATTTTTTCAACAGTGAATGTGCTGTCACTCTGAAAAGTAGTCCTACTAAGGCTGAAATTAGCAGCACTTTTACACAAAATACTATGGCTAAATTTCCATTAAAGTAACTTTTCTGCTTTTGTTCTTGGCAAGTTCCTACACAGGAGGAGATTTTGCAACAATATCCTTCAACAGATCTCTAATGAATTGTTTAATTTGTCAGTATTTCACTTTAGGAAGGAGGGAAGGTGGAGGAAAGGTACAGGAGGTACAATTTAACTGGCCAACTATATATGTAATGGATATTCACATACACATACACACACATGCTTTAAAGAAACAGAGAATATGATTAAGTTGAACAAGGGGCTTGATTATAGCCATAATATAGCCAAGTCCATGGTATAACTAGTCAATTTTATAATGACATTTTAAAGTATTTTCTTCTGCTTTGCTCTTAAAGTGTTTGGATTATACTCCAAATCATTAGTTTATTTCTTCTTTTTGACTGAGTATCAGGAAAAAAGAATAGCCTTAAAGGATGGCATTGCATAACATGGTATTATCCCAGATACACAATTTCTACTGATTTTGGTGCATCGGATAGGTGAAGAAAATAAACTACAATAGAACACTGTTACAACTTAGTGTTGTATTGTAAGCTCAGATATACCATGTATCAAATCACTGCACTACAAAACTACACACAACACAAGCCTGAAAGGTATGTCCTACAAGGCAGGTGTCAGGCAGTCCAGTTCCAATACCAGTATTATACAGCATAATCTCATTTGATTTTTTAGATCACAAGTTACCCAATACATAATACCCCCAAATAAATGTCAAATGAGAATGAAAAAACATCAGAAAACAGACCTTTAAAGCAACTATATGACAAATAGAACTTTAAGCTCAACATCAAAGCAATTCTATACCACTTTAAATACCATCAAATAAATTAGTAATACTGTAGGTAATGAATATTTAAAGACCTACCTATGCTATAAACACCATATTGTTTTCTGAAGATAGAACCATATGTCTTAGCTTGTGTGTGTCTGCAGGAAAAAAACCTCACTAGTAACACACAGGCATTTTAAGGAAACAGTTTAAGATAAGCTTTGTTAAGAGTACATTTTTTAAAAACATACTAGCCACTTGAATACCTAATCCATAGATCACAATGTAAAATATAGGATCTCCATAAACAAACAAACAAAACAAAATCCTACTAGATATCAACCTCTAAAATCATGTTCAAAGTTTTCATCGTGTTACTTGCATCTAAAAGAACCGTTTGAGGAGAAATATGCAAAATGTACACTTAAAAAAACTACTATACGTTATTTTTATTAAACTCTGACAAAAATCCCAATTGTGAAATGTTTGCTTTTATCTCAAGATTTTACATCTGAAGGTTTAAAATATATACATATAAATCAACAGACTGCACCACGTATGACAGTAATATCTGCCTATAATTTTAAATCAATCAGGACTTTCTAAAAAAAGGACTTAATACTAATTTAATGAAAGAAGTATAATCATTGTAAAATATTTATTGAGTACCTCTTATGTTCCAGGCAGTGAACTAAGTGCTGCAGGGGTAAGACCTAGGAAGATGTAGCAGTCCTTGTCTAAAAAAAAAAAAAAAAAAAACCCTTCCCATGGAGAAGAGTGGGAGAAGGAAAAAGGAAGACAGAATAGTAAACATGTACTGGCATACAGGAACAACAGAGCTTAAGATGTTTATTTACTCATACTATACATGTCACATTTTTAGACAACTGTAAACAGACAACTTAAGTGTGTTTCAGAGAAAGGACAGGAGAGTGGAGGAGGCAGAGTTAGGGAATAGGTAACAAAGAAGATAGGTTATTAGTCTCCTGGAAAACAGATGAAGACAAGGCAGATGTAAAGATAGATGAATAAAATATACTGAAAAAGCATATTATTTAGCAGGACAAAACCAGAAATTCCTCTTCATAAGGAACACATAGATACAGTTAATGAGACATGTGCCATAAGAAATTCCTCTTCATAAGGAACAGATACAGTTAATGAGACATGTGCCATGACATTTTACCAATTATCCAGTAGCTATTATGATGCAATGATGACATTTCAGATTTTTTTCAGATACGATGTAACTTTTATCTTTGTTAATTAAATACATGCTAGGTAGGTGGTAAATCTAGCTTTCCCAGATGTTTCCATCAAAGCACACATCGCTAACTAAATACCAAGCCTTGGCTTCAACAGATGTTGAAAGACAAATTTCAAGTTTGTACCAATTCTCTTTTATGGGAAGAGAAGGCAGAAATAAAAGACAACACAAAACATAAACATAAACCTTCTATTAGGAAGGCTTTTTATTCAAACATTTGATGTGCCTAAGTTGGCCTCAAATTCCCAAAACAAGATGTCAAATACTTTAGTGAGACGTTAGAAAAATAAGAATAAAAAGAATACAAGGCCGCAAAAAAACCCAAAAACAAACAAACAAAAAAACTATAAACGTACTTTCTTTGGTAGGAGTGAAGAGATGAGAAGCTAATCAAACTTTCTGAGTGCCCATCCACCTTCATCTATTCCCCCCAAACTAATTTCCCCATCGGACAGCAGAGCCAAGTGACCTATGATTATATCAATAACAGACAGAGGCAAGAGAAACAAAGCAGCGATCTGACTTCTTGTACTCAAGGTAGGAGTGCTGGGCCTCAGGTGGCTGGGAAAACGAAGGTGCCCAATTTAAACATTTCATTAGAAATTACTCAGACTTTAGGGAAAAAAAAAAAAAAGATGCAGGCAAAGAAAGGAGTGCCACACTATCCGGAAAGGAACGCAAATGCTGAGTCATCACTCTTCATTAGGAAAAGAAAGAAACTCGAATTAAGCGCAAGATGAGATTCATTCATTAGGTTGGGCTTCAGATAAAAAGCAACGCAAGACAGGAGAAGAAGCGCCCAAAAGACACACGTCGAAGAGCGGATTAAGACATCAGTTTTTCCGACTCAGAAGTTCTCGACGCACAAACAAATTAGGAAGAGGCAACACCAAGAAAGCAGGAGGAATTTAACAACTGTCAATCAGTCTAGCGTAGGGAGCGCTCAGAGTAAACTTCATCATCAAAGAAGGGAAAGATGCTCGGGCGGCAAGAGGCATCCTCCTCGCACTTCAAAAGTAGCGGGCGCGAAGCGGGTGAAATGACAGCGTGGGCGGGGGCACGTGGGCCAGAAAGAGAGAAGGGGCTGGAGCGAAGGAAGAATGTCCAGCTTTCTCGGGAAAAGAGCCTGGAAAGACAGGAGCTGAGGACGTGGAGGGCGTGATCGCTAATTCCCGGGGCCCGCAGGGGATGCAGCGGCGGTCCCACCCCCCAGTCCCACCCCCGCCAGGCCCTGCCCCCGTTGGGACCGGCCCAGCCCAGGGCCCCCGAAGCAGAGGGGAGCAGGAGCTCTCCTGGGCCTGACAGCCACGGCCGTAAAGGGTGTGCAAAGAAGGGCGCGAGAGGAAAAGGTCGAGACAAGCTCCAGAGCCCAGGAAGTGGCTGTGTTTGGGGGAAGGGAGGGCTTCCTTCCCAAGGAACAGGGGACAGATGAGGAATGCACTTCGCGTCCACGCCGCCCCAGCCAGGGAGCAGCTGAGAGTCCCGGCTCCGGTCCCCTCGCTCCTGCTCCCTCCCTTAGCGTCCCGTGGTGCCTGGGCCTCTCGGCGCCTGGCAGCCCCCGTCTCGGGTACTCACAGAGTCCGGGGCTGCCCGTCGTCTTCCATCATGGTGGGTGCGACGGAGCGATCCCGGGACAAGGGGGAGGGCAGGGCTGGGGAGGGGAGGGGGCGGGGAGGAAGGGGAGGGGGGCTCCGGGCACCGGCTGGGGACAGAGGATAAGGCACCGAACCCTACTCTCGGGCTCTCTCCCCCCAGCCCGCTCCGGACACTGCGCTCCAACCAGGAGGAGCAGGAGGAGGAGGAGGATGGACAAAATGGCCGCCGCCACCAGCCAGGCAGGAAACGGGGCAGAGCGCAGGCGCAGCCCGCCAGGTCACCGCTCAGGCCGGCCGCGACGGCCTGCACCGGGGATAACTGAGCGGGGAGGAAAACGGGCCGTTGAGGAAACTCTGTGCCCTCTCACGACGGGTCACGTCGTCGCTATGGGCCTGCTGGCCGGCCGAAGCCCAACCAACTGCAGAAGAAATCTGGCAAAAAGAGAAAAGCCGTGATGCTGAAGTCTCTGGGAACCGTGGCCCTGGAAAGGAGAGAGGGAAGCGCTTCTCCAGAGGACTGCTGGGAACTGTAGTCCACAAGAGACCCGCGCCGCGCTGGGACGCGAAGACGAGACTTCTGGGTAGTGTAGTCGTACGTGAGGACGTGCGGCGACCAGGAAGTCGGCGTGCATGGGAAGGGACGAGAAGAGTAAAAGCGACGTTAAAAGGCGACGAGACAGTGCTCGCTTCGGCAGCACATATACTAAAAGGCGACGAGACAAAGTGGGAAAAATCCCTGTCCGTGAAGTGAACTTCTAGTCCCAGAGTGCCTCGCGCTGGGGGCTGCCCCAGCGCTGCTCCAGGCATTTTAAGGCTCTTCTGTTGGCTCAGCCTGAACTTCTGCTCCGCCTCCGTCCGGCCCGAGAGCGGTTTCTTCAACTGCGGCTCCGGCGGTGCTGTGGCTCCTCATGGCGTTCGAGCCGGCAGGCCTTGCCGGCCCTTCTCCTCTTATCACAACGGCCCGCCCGCGGTCGTCAACCGCCGCCTCGCGCGACGGGCCGGAGAGAGTCTGGCCTGGCGTAGACCCGTGGGGACTTCCCAAGGCCCGGCGTGTCGTTTGGACGCATTTACCTGCCAATAGGTGTTCCTCGCTTAGGTGGCCTTGTAAATTGCTTTACAAGTTTCGGAAGTTAACGTACCCATTTATCTCATCGGATAGGGGGTAAGAAGAGCCGTTCTTTATTCAAATGACTACCCCTTCTACCCTCTTACTTAATTCTTGGAGTTAAAAAAAAAATCCTTGGGCAGAGACATGCAAAGATTTAACGTTTATAGCTAATGATTTGGACGTGGAATGAAGTCTTGCGTTAAGATGTGGGGAGCCGTGTTCAAACTATCTCTGCAGGGCCGGCCCGTGGCGCACTCGGGAGAGTGCGGCGCTGGGAGCGCAGCGGCGCTCTCGCCGCGGGTTCGGATCCTATATAGGCATGGCCGGTGCGCTCACTGGCTGAGCGCGGTGCGGCCGGTCACAAAAAAGACAAAAAAAAAAAAAAAAAAAAAAATACTATCTCTGCAGCTCTGTAGATCTAGTTCCCGGTGTGCTTGTCCTCCCTCTAAGCGCCTTCGAGGGAACGTTAATGGATTAGTACGCGCTAATGTGGCTTAGTGAAGGGTGGTGGGGAAGAAAGATCGTTCAGGCTATTGCCGGAGCTTAACAGGCTCGGTTCACAGTGCCTTGAGAGTTGGTTCTGAAAACATTTGCTGAGGACCTACTCTGTGCAATTGGCTGTGCTAGGGCTATTGCCAAATCCTAATGTAGGTGGAGTCAATCATTCAGCAAGGCGTTGCAATGTCGATTTGTAGGGGAGCTGATATCAACCTGGAAGACTTAATAGAGACCATGACAAAGGAGTTGAGCCCCGGAAGAGTCAGTGGGAATAGCAAAAGGGCTCAGAGGCTAAGACCCATGGCTAAAATGTATGAGTTTGACTGCGGGGGCATAGGCGGCGGCATGGACTAGAGTGTCTTAAGAGCTAAAGCTAGAGAGGTGTGCGTGGGCCTTGTAGAATCATGTTGTTGAGGATGCATACCATGCCGAGGAGTTTCTTTCTCTTCCAGGCAATGAGGAGCCACCCAAAGGTTTTTATCTTTTTTTTTTTTTTTTTTTTTAGTTGGACCTAAGTGTAGAGTTGGATTAATCATAATCCAATTTATTGATCAATGCCTGGCCCACTGTATTAGTTTCCTGTTGTGGCTGTTACAAATTACCACAAATTTAGAGGCTTAAAACAACATGAATTTATTATGTTACAGTTCTGGAGGTCAGAGGTCCAAAATTAGTTTCACTGGGCCAAAACCGTGGTTTCGCAGAGCTGGTTCCTTGCCTTTTCCACGTTCTAGAGGTTGCCTGCAATCCTTGACTCTTGGCTTCTTCCTCCATCTTCAAAGACAACAGCATAGTATCTTCTCTCCTTTCTGACATCTGCTTCTGTTCTTACATCTTCTTTTTCTGACTCTCATCCTCCTGCCTTCATATTTCACTTTACAAGGACCCTTTCTGATTACTTTGGGCCAGGATAATCTCCACGTCTCTAGGTTCTTAACTTAATCACATCTGCAAAGTCCCTTTTACCATATCATAACATTCATGAATTCTAAGGATTAGGACATAGACATCTTTGGTGGGCCATTACTCAGTTTACCTCACCCACCTTTATTCATTTAGTTACTTTTAGTAATGTAGTTATAGCCACAAACTCACCACCCTAAAAAAGTTATAATGACAGCAATTTACATTTAAATCTATGGTATGCCTTTCGTACCAACATCCCCCTCCCTCCCCTCACCTGTGGTAACCATCATCCTGTACTTACTGTTTCTTGCTTTCCTTTTATAAAGTTTTATTCCATATATATATAGTCCTAAGAAGTGTGTGTGTATACACATGTATGTTTGAATTGTGTTTTAACAATAAAACAAATATGCACACTACACACCTATTAGAATGGCTAAAATCCAAAACATTGACAACACCAAATGAGGGTATAAAGAACAGGAACTCACATTCGTTTGCTGGTGGGAGTGCAAAATGGAACAGCCACCTTTAAAGACAGTTTGGCAGTTTCTTACAGAGCTAAACATAACTCTTAGGTATTTACCCAAATGAGTTGAAAACATGTGCACATAAAAATTTGCACATGACTGTTTACAGCAGCTTTATTCGTAATTGCCCAAAGTTGGAAGCAACCAACGTGTCCTTGAGTGAGTGAGTGAATAAACTGGTACAATGTGGTATATCCGTACAATGGAATATTATTTACAGATGAAAAGAAATGAGCTATCAAGCCATGAAAAGACATAGAAGAATCTTAAATGCATATTGCTAAGGGGAAGAAACTAGTCTGAAAAAGCTACATACCCTGTGATTCCAACTATATGACTTTCTGGGAAAGAAAACTATAGACAGTAAAACGATCAGTGGTTGCCAGGGCTTCAGGGGGAGGAGGGAGGGATGAATAGGTGGATCACAGGGCATTTTTAGGGTACTTAAACTATTCTGTGTGATACTGTAATGACAGGTACATTACATTAGGCATTTGTCAAAACCCATGGAACTGTGCAACATGAAGAGTGAATCCTAGTAAAAACTATGGGCTTCAGTTAATGATGTTTCAATATTGGCTCATCAATTACAACAAATGTAATTTGTTTTTACACACTAATGTAAAATGGTAATAATAGGGCTGAGCCCGTGGCGCACTCGGTAGCGTGCTGCGCTAGCAGCGCGGCGACGCTCCCGCCGCCGCGGGTTCAGATCCTATATAAGGATGAGCGGTGCACTCCCTGGCTGAGCGCCGGTCACGGAAAAAAAAAAAAAAAAAAAAAAATGGTAATAATAGGGGAAACTAGGATTGTGGGGGAGAAGAGCATATATGGGAACTCTGCTTTGTGCACAATTTTTCTATAAACCTAAAACTACATTTAAAAAGTCTGTTACAAAGGAAAAAAGTGCCTTTGTAATCTTTTGAGACTTTTTTTACTTAATGTAACATGAATAAGATTCAGCCATATTTTATGTGTGTAGTTCATTCATTTTCACTATCATGTGATATTCCAGTGTGTGAGTATACCACACCTTGATTTTTCATTGATGGACATTTGGGTTGTTACCAGGTTTTTACTATTGTGAATAGTGCTGCTATGAACATTCTTGTACATGTCTCATGTTTTAGACATGCAAGAGCTTTTCTTTTTTCTATTTGGGCCTATACCTAAAAGTGAAATTATCGGGTCTCAGGGTGTGTGAACATTTAACTTTAGTGGGTAATGTCAAACTTTTTTTCCCCAAAGTGAATACACAAATTTGCACTCCCATCAGCATTGTGTAGGAGATCCTGTGAGTAGATCCACATGCTCTTCAATACTTGGTTTAGTCAGACTTTCTACATTTTTATCAGTGTTAGCTCAATGTGGTCATAATTTACATTTACCTAATCAATGAAGTTGAACCCCTCTTTAAATTTTATTAGCCATATGTGTATCCTCTTCTTAAAAATGCCTGTTGATACCTTTTTTCTATTTTTCTATTAGGTTACATTTGCTCTTGAATTGTAGGAATTCTTAATGCTAATCCTTTGTTGGATATGTACATTGCAAATATCTTCTCCCAGTTTGTAACTTGTGTCTTTTTAAAAAATTTCTTTGATGAACAAAAGTTCTTAATTTTAAAATGGTCAAACCTATTTATCTTCTCTGTGTGTCTTTGTTTAAGAAGTATTTCCCTACCTCAGCTCTAAATTGTAGACTCTGAAAGATACTCACCCATAATTCTATGAATCTACCTGAAGTTAAATTTTGTGTATATGTAGAGTAGTGATTCAATTTTACATTATTCCATATGGATAACCATTGTTTTCTAACTCTATTTATTGAACAGCTCCCCCCCCCCCGCCCAATTGATCTGACATGCTTCCTCTCTTATTGTGCAATTTGGGTTCGATAAGAAGATGTCAAGATGGAATTAGATGGGCAAGAGGAGTATTAAGGGAAAATATTGTGAAGAATGAATTGGGGAGGGAAATGGAATTGGCAAGGATGCCCTCAACACAGGTTGGACATCTGTAAAAGGAGAGAAGAAAGGAAGGAGGGCTGGCTAGGAATTGTCTCAGACTTGGTGCAGCTTTGAGAAAGTCTTGCTTAGGCCACTGGGGAGCCCCAGAACAAAGTTTGCCCCTTGGAGGAGTCCCATGTCAGGCAGGAATGGCCCTGCTCCAGTGCCCCTACCATCTTAGCGGAAAGCAGCCTGGGAGAGGGAGCATGGTCTCCGCATGAATGCCCCAGTGGAGATGAAGATGCAGCACTTGGAGGCTGTCCACTAGCTGCACTCCTTGTAGCAGGTTTTCTTGAAGGAACCTCTGAACAGCACACCTTCATGGACACCAGAGTCACGTATCAGAGTTTCATGCTTCAACAAGTTTATGGAAATATAGAATTAAAACATAATATGAATCTTCCCATGAACTTTTTGAAGTATCCTTATATATACACAGGTTTGTTTCTGGGCTGTTCTACTCTATTGGCCAACTTGTTTATGCCTATGCCAATACCAACTATATCTTCATGGTAAGTTCTTATCCTAGTAGGGTAAGTCTCCTCCTTCCTGCTCTTCTTTAGAAGTGCCCTGGCTATTCTTGGTCCCTTACTCTTCCTTATATATTTAGGGGTTTTAAGCAGAGGGGTAACATCAGATCTACAGAGTAGCAGGATAACTTAAACAGTAGTGTGGAGTATTGTAGGTATGAAAGATTTCAGGCTGAGAGAGCTTCTGGGACATAATTTCAATAGTTCAGGCAAGAGATAAGGAGGTATGTATCGAGTGGATTTAGGCAGTAGCAATAAGAGAGAAGATTATATATATAAGATGACAGGGCAGAAGGATGGGAGAAAAGGGAAACTGAGATACTCCCATGTTAATGGCTTGGCTGGATTCCCAGATTTCACTGAGTCAGGAAATATGGGAGTAAAAACAGGTTGTAGGGAAAGTTAATTTGGTTTTGTACTTGCTGATGGAGCATGAATTTAAAGCTGCCCAATGTACAAATGGATACAGAAGTCTGGAGCTTGTGTGGAGGCCCAGACTGGCTTTGGGAAAATAAATCTGGAGGTGTAGTTGAAGTCTTAGTATTGGAGAGAGTATCCCCTAGGGAGGGCATAGAAGAGAAGAGGGCTGAGAACCTCGGAGGATGCCAACATATAGGAAGTGAGAGAAAGAGGAACTACCTGAAAAAAATTGGTAAGGAATAATCAAAAGCAGAGAGCATCACACTCATTAGGATGGCTACTAGCCAAAAAGTAGAAAAAAACAAGTGTTGGCAAGGATGTGAAGAAATTGGAACCTTTTGCACACTGTTGGTAGTAATGTACAATGGTGCAGCCATTCTGGATAAAAGTATGGCAGTTCCTCAAAAAAATAAAAATAAAATTACCATATGATCCAACAATTCCTTTTCTAGGTTTATACCCAAAATAATTGAAAGTGGTGGCTCAAAGAGATATGTGTACACTTGATGCTGTGGTCTGAATGTTTGTGCCCCAACCCCAATTCATATGTTGAAACCTAAATACCAGTGTGAGGTGATTAGGTCATGAGGGCTCCACCCTCAAGAATGTGAGTGCCCTTATGAAAGAGACCCCAGAGAGCTAGCTAGATCCTTCCACCATGTGAGGATGCAGTGAGAAGGCACTAACTATGAATCAGGAAACAGCCCTCACCAGAACCCCATCATGTTGGTTCCTTGATCTTGGACTTCTGGCCTCCAGAACTATGAGCAATAAATTTCTGTCTTTTAAAAATTATCCAGTTTAGTTTATTTTTTTATAGCAGCCTGAGCAGACTGAGACACCCGTGTTCATAGCACCATTACAATAGCCAAAAGGTGGAAGCAATGGATAAATGGCTAAACAAAATGTGGTATATCCATACAATGGAATAGTATTCAGCCTTAAAAAGGAAGGAAATTCTGACACATGCTACAACATGGAGGAACCCTGAAGACCTTATAGGCTAAGTGAAATAAGCCAATCACAAAGACAAATATTGTTATGATTCCACTTAAATGAGGTGCCTAAACTACTTACATTCATAGAGAAAGAAACTGCTTTGTGGAGTGTGCAGCATTACAGGGATGAAAGACTTCAGGCTGAAAGAGCTTCTGGGACATAATTTCAGTAGTTCAGGCAAGAGATTGTTAAAGGAAATTCCAGGTTCCACTAGGTGAGTCTGGGTTCTCAGTGTCTCAAACAAAGAATTGGTCAAGACACGCCAGAGGCAAAAAGCAAAGAACAGTTTTATTTAGCAAAGCTAGAATACATTCTGGAGAGGATAGTGTGGGCTCCAGCGAGAGAGTTTCTCAAGAGCCCCGTCAGGTACGTTCCCAGGGGTTTAAGTCCTCTTAACTGGATTTGTATCATTTGGCCATTGGTTGAGCCCTGAGTGTAGTCTCTGTTGACTGGCCCCCTAGCTGGTGGGAGTTCATTGGTCCAACCAAATGGCGCCCAATGTGGAGGCAGAGCTCCCTGTCTGGAATTGTCTTTGTCTCTTGTGGCTGCTTTTGCACATGTGCGTGCCTACGTCTTTGGAGAACCAGTTGTCCCATTTGCAAATAACCAGGTTTCCTCCTCCCGCTCTTGTCTCTATCTAGCTTCCTGCCTGGAGATGAGGAAGTATATATTGAGTGGATTTAGGCAGTAACAATGAGAAGCCACAGATATGGTGGTTGCCGGCGGCTGGGGGAGAGGGGAATGGGAAGATATTGTCTAATAAGTATAGGGTATCATTTTGGGGAGATTAAAAAAGTGCTGAAGAAGGACAGAGGTAGTAAGTAGCATGTGAATGTGCTTAATGCTACTGAAATGTACATTTAAAATGGTTAAAGTGGTAAATCTTATGTATATTTTACCTCTGTTTTTAAAAAGGCTCTGAGAGAGACTTCTTCAAGAAGATGAAATGTAAAGAGTACCTAATTTATTTGATCTTATTGAAAGGAGAGCAAACAATTGAGGGAGAATTTGGGAATATGTTGGTATGTAGAAAACCAAGTGAACAGAACATAAGCCATTTACTTACTCCTTAGAAAGAAAGTTGCATAGGAAAGGAAAAGTAATTGTATTATTTGGCTTAGCTGTGCACAGCATTTATGTGGTGATAATACAGGAACACTAACTATTGATCTAACCAAAATTATAATATGGCACACACTGGAGGATGGGAGGACAAGAAGTGTGAGTTTGTGTGGTAGAAGAGGGGTGAAAGAGAGAGAAATTCTTATATCCTACAACAGTAAGTCAGTAGATAATACCTAAAATTGAGAAATCAAGTAGTGGCAATATAGTCAAACTATTCAGAGAGAGGGAGGTGAATACTAACAGTTCAGTTATGAATTGAGAGTGGGTGACCCTAAGGAATGGGAAATGGATGGGTTCCACGAGAGGAATTTCTGATGTTCCTAACAAGTCCTATAAATGTATTTGATTCTTTAAACAATATATGTAGATCGGGTAAAAATTAAAACTAATCTTTAAAAAAAAAAAAAAGATCAATATGGCTGTACCAAGTGGGAAAATTAACCCTCCACCCTCCCCAGTTCTGGGCTTCGGTCATGGAAGTGCCCTGTAGATGACAAAAGACCTCACTTTTCAAAAAATCAGGCAACTAAAATGTAAGTGGGAAATGGCAGATCTAAATTTAAAATTAGATAAATGAGGAATATAGACATGTTGAAAGTACAGACATGCTTCTTCCATAGCAATCTCAGCCTCTATTGTTGTCAGAGGTTGTAGTATTTGTCATTTAGAAACATCACAAGTTTCTGATCTATGTGACAAACAAAGCATCCTCAAACTCAGGGACCGGGAATCTGCTAAATCTTCCTACCTCGGGCCGAGCCCGTGGCGCACTCGGTAGAGTGCTGCGCTGGCAGCGCGGCGACGCTCCCGCCGCGGGTTCGGATCCTATATAAGAATGACCGGTGCACTCACTGGTTGAGTGCCGGTCACGAAAAAACGACAAACAAAATTTAAAAAATAAAATTAAATTTAAAAAAAAAAAAAAAAAAAAAAAAAAAATAAATCTTCCTACCTGAAACAGGGATTGAACCCTGGCCCTTGATGTTATCAGCACCACGCTCTAACCAGCTGAGCTAACAACTTAGCCCTCTCCTAAGGTCTTAGTTGGCTCCTTCTATAGTCCTTCCAACTCCTCCCTAATCTTACAGTCTGTTATACCAGCACTTCATGCAACACAGTTATCAGTTAAGAAACTCTCACTGGCTGCCTTAATATCTCACCCCCTTACCCTTTACTGCAAATTCCTAACTTCAGGGTTTTTTTTTTTTTTTTTTGCACTCCTTTTCACTGGCAGTCAAAGATTGCTAGAAAAAAAATGGATCCAATGTTGCTAATTGGCATCATTATAAACTTAACAGTTTCTGATCTCAACCAGGCCCTTAAAGCTGTTCAGCGTTTCTCTAGTGCCTCAGTTTTCTCCTCTGTCACGTGTGTAATAGCACCACAGGATTGCTGTAAAAACTCAGTGGAATTATACACTTGGCCCAGGGTCCGGTACAGGATGTGGAATGGATATCATTATTATGTACAAATTATTCTCTAGCCTTTATCTCTCCATTTCCTGAGTTCCATCCTGAATTTTGAATAGTTCCCTGTGCTCTTTGGTCTCCTCAAAATTCCACTTAGGCATTCCCAATCTCGATGAGTAACGTCATTCTCGCAAACTAGAAACATCAGCCATCTACTCCATCTTCCTTCTTCTCTACATTCATTTGATGACAGAGCCCTGCCCGTTTCCCCTCTCACTTGTCCTTTAAATCTGTCCCCTCTCCATTTTTACTTTTACCACCTTGGTCTATAATTTTCACAAATTATTGCAATGCCTTTTCTTCCTGGTTCTTCATGCCATTTTATTCTCTCTTCATTTCAATACAGCATCCATATTGCCCCTGATCTTTCTTTCCTTTTTTCTTTAAAAATAATTGGCCCTCAAGTACACAAAATTGGACTCATCACAATCCTTGGTTTGCAACATACTGTCATCATTGGTCCATGTGTAGCCCTTTTCTATTTCATTCACGTTTTAATGAAATAGTAAACAACCATGATCTCACCATCTATCCAAGGAACTAATACATTGATAGTAAGTTATATATACCTATAGGTTTCTTTCATTTCCCATTCCTCTACCTTCTCCCCACCAACAGATATAAGCCCTACTGTGAATTTTTAGTTTATCATTCCTCTATTTTCTGAAATAGAATTTTAATGCATATATGTGTATATATAAATAGTTTGGTTTTTAGTTTTGTAACTGTAAAAAAAGTGTATAACGCTATATGTAGTCTTGCGTTTTTCGATCTCTCTTACCTCTTACCTTGGCTAAATTTTTTTTTTTAATCTGGTTATACCAAATGGCAGTAAGGATGGTAGCAACTGGAACTTTCATAATCACCTTGTAAAACAGTTTTGCAATTACTTATAAAATTAAGCATATAATTACTATATAACCCAGCAATCCTGCTCCAAGTTATTTATCCAAGTGAAATGAAAACTTATATTCACATGAAACCTGTACAGGAATGTTCATAGCATAGCAGCTTTATTCATATTCACCAAAAAATGGAAATTTAATTTTGATGATGGTTAATTTTATGTAACAACTTGGCTAGGCTATGGTTAATGATGGTTAATTTTATGTAACAACTTAGCTAGGCTATGGTTAATGATGGTTAATTTTATGTAACAACTTGGCTAGGCAATGGTGCCCACTTGTTTGGTCAAACTAGTGTCTGGATGTTGTTGTGAAGGTATTATGTAGATGTGATTAACATTTACAATTAGTTGACTTTAAATGAAGATTACCCTTGATAATGGACGTGGACTTCTTCCAATCAGCTGAAAGTCTTAAGAGCAAAAACTGAGGTTTCCCGGAGAAGAAGAAATTCTGCCTCAAGACCAGAACATAGAAATCCTCCCTGAGTTCCCAGCCTGCTGACCTGCCCTACGGCCCTACAAATTTTGTACTTACCAGCTGCCACAATTACATGTGCCAATTCCTAAAAATAAATACTCATTTATTCATTTTCTCTTGGTAGACAGATAGATAGGTAGATACATGGAGACATAGAGACATAGATAAACATTCTCTGGAGGACTCTAACTGATACATATCCCAAATGTCCTTAAACTTCTGAATGGATAAACAAACCATGGTATATCATTCATACAATGGAAGAATAGTTAGCAATAAAAAGGAATGAAACACTCATACATATAACAACAGGGGCGAATCTCAAGTGCATTATATTAAATGAAATTAGCCAGACTCAAAATGCTACTTATTGTATGACATTTGATTTATATAAAATTCTGAAAAAGGCAAAACTGTGGGGATGGAAAACAGATGAATGGTTGCCAGGGTCTTAGGGCTGGGGAAGGATGTGACTACAAAGAGGTCTAGGGAGATCTGACCGAACTGTTTTATAGTTTGATTCTTGTTTGTTACATGACAATCTGTAAATTATACCTTCATAAAAATATACTACGAAATAAGAAAACACTTAAAAATGAATAGGAGGCAGTCATGTAAAGAAGATTATTTTACATGATAATTTGAAAAGAAACACAAAAGTCAAGAGTAAGTTGCCTACTTATATTAACTATACATATAGGTTGAGAATAATTCTGCAGTATAGTAATCTTATTAAAAATTATCTTAATAAAGATCATCTTAATAAAAATTGTTATTCCATTCGATTCTAATTAAGATATATACCCTAATAAACTAAATATGATTTGATTTTTAAATTTTAAATATTGTCATTTAAGAAATGTATTCTCAAAAAAACAGTGATTTTTTAAAAGTTCATATTGTTGCATGTGGCTGCAGTTGATTTCCAGGGCTGTGTAATGTTCCATTCCATGGACACTGCAATTTATTCATTCTTCTATTAATGTGCATTTGGGCTGCTTCAGTTTTGCGCTATTATGAGTAGTGTTGCTATGACTATTAAATAAGGTATTGCTTTTATTAATCACTTTTCTGAAAATCTTTGATTGTGTCTATTGCCTGTGGGATAAAATTCTGTGTGACTTATTTGGCTGCATTAATTGGTCCTCCTATGCTCTGGCTTCTGTCTGGGGAAGACTGGCTAGGCTTGCCACGTAGATACAGGGCTCACAGATAAATCTGAATTTCAGAAAAACAATAATTTTTTAGCATAAGTATTTTCCATGAAGTATTTTCCATGTAGTATTTTCCTAGTACTGGTAGGAAGGAGGAAATAGAGAGAGGACTGTATTTATTCCCCCAGCTTCCTGCCTGCTAGGTCACCACAATAGGCTGGCTGGGTCCCCAAGTCACAGCTCCTGCCAGGCAGCCCTCACCATACAACCCATGAGGTCCTAGCAATTGGTCCTTCCCCTTGCTCAGTCAAGGCAAAGAGTGGTAGTTAACAGCTGCCAGCTATTGCTAGTTCCCAGAGTACTGTACAACCCTTCCTTGTTGCTGTTATTAAACCCTGCCCATACTTCGGTAAATAAATCCTTGATCAAATTCTTTTCAGTTCTCCACTTTGAGTGTGCTCTGTCTTGCTGGACACAGCTGAAGCTTTTCCTGGCTCCTTGAGACAGAGTATGTAGGTCTTCACTGATACTCCCACAACAATTTGTACATACCCTCACAACTCCTTGACAGGGGCAGGGTGTGTGGCCTTGATCTCAGGCCCGACATATCAGATCCAGGGGGCTGATCGATTAGCTCAGTTGGTTAGAGTGTGGTGCTGATGACACAAAGGTCCAGGGTTCAATCCCTGTACTGGCCAGCTGTCCAAAAAGTAAAATAAGTCATATCCAGATTCTTTCCCTCCTGCCGGTTGGGGCAGGATAAAACTTTTCCCAGGACCTCATACCTTCCTTCCCTCTGCATTGATGGTATAAGCTCTGTACTCTGAGTCCTCCAGGCCATTGGTCTTTGAGACTGAGAAGCCCTTTTTCTCTCAACAAGCCCACCTCTTGCATTTGGTAGGTGTGGCTTTCAAGACCACTGTCTTAGTTCAATGCTTGAAAAATCCACTCAGAAACGTCTATGACAGGCCTTACCCCTGACACTCCCACTGAGGCAATAAATGTCTTCACGGATGAGGGTCACAGGGCAATAAAAATATATTGTGATAGAAAAAAAACCTCAGTTATCTCCAAATTTTATCCCACTGCATGGGACCTAATATAGTGAGAGTTAGATAAGATTGTGTTTAAGAAAGGTTATGAAAGTTAGCTTTTAAATAATAATCAAAATAATTATCCTTTATTGAACATTTCATCTGGGCTAAGAACTGTGCAAACAATGCTGGTCTTCACAATAATCCTACAAGGTTGTAAGGTTTTGTTTCAGCTCCCGCCATCCTGTACTGGGCTCTGTAATCCAGAGCTGGGAGTGCTTCCTAATAAGTTATGCTAATAAGGGGCCACTTGAGAGTTTGGGAGGCAGAAAGAGGAAGGAAGGGGCTTATTCCTTCCTATTTGCTTGCGATGGTTCCAATTTCCAACTTCTTTCCACACTCCCACACAGCCAGGTGGTACCCACTCTTCAAATGTCTGAGACCCCTCCTCCAACCTCCTGAAGTAGCAACAGTGGTGGGGAGCCCTCTTCTCTAAACTTTAAGGTTCTTATGACCGATTGCTATACCCATGATCTTTAATGAATTACACCTCCTGATTTCTATGTCCTCATGTGGTCCCCTCCACAGTGAATTTGGGCTAGGCCAGGTAACCTGCTTTGGCCAACAAGACATCAGCAATCAAGCAAGCAGAGGCTTTGAGAGCCGCACCAGGACTTGTTCTCTGGTACTGTTGCTGCCACCAAGGGAGGAAGCCCAGTTGAGCTTCCTTAAGGATGAAAGAGAACTAGAGAGAGAGGCCAAGATACCTAAATGTCCCAGCTGCCCTTCCAGCTGAAGAGAGCAGCATGGATGAGCCCAGAGAAGGCCAGGAACAGAGCTGCCTGGCCAATCCAGGAATGCTAAGCCTCTAAGATTTGGGGCCATTTGTTACGCAGCGATAGATGACTGCAACAGATCTGATAATCCCAACCTCTTCCCTCCACCAAAAGGATGGTAGCTGTTTCCTGTAGTCATCTGTAACTTTCAGAAAAGACCATTTTGGTCTTTTTGGTCCTCCATGTGTTAATGATTCCCCCATATTCTGTCTGTTAAATCAACTCGTATAATTTCTGTTTTCCTCACCAGATGCTGACTGATAAAGCATTATTACATCCCTCCGAAAGATGAGAAAACTGAGGCCCAGAGAGACTAAGAAGTACGCCAAGGTCACTGCTATACAAGGGCCTGGCTGGCTCCAGAGCCGTTGTCATGCTTAATATTGATAGTATTGTTCTTATTGTTATTGATTAATAGCAACTGACAATTGTCCTGTACAATAAAGATTGTTATAGATTATTATGAGAACAATTACTCGAAGTTGATGTCAGCATAGGAAGGACTTGGTTCAACATCTTCAAGGCTCCAGCTTGTGAACCAGCAGAGGGAGCTATGTCCCTAAGGAGCCAGCCACCAGCCAGCCGGCCCAGCAGGGAAGGAGGGCCACAGGATGCCTGTATGATAGAAAGATTTGGACCAGCCCTTCATCCTAGGAGGTGGTAGGCTCCATGAGGGGAAGACAAAGGAAGCAAGGTAACATTTATTAAGCCCCAGAACTGTGTTGATTTAATTCTTAAAATATTAAACCAGAGCGGCCTTATTTAAAGGGGGCTGTCCTCCAGGAGAAGGAATTCAGGGTCCCTTCCTGTCCTCCCACCCCGCGTCTGATTTCACTCCAATGTTAAGAGCAGTTTCTCTGGAGTGGGCTGCATTTGCCAGCCGACAGAATTACTGAGTAAAAGCGACCTTGGATCTGAGTGTGGTTCTCCTTCCTAATTCCCACCACATGGACAGGAATATTGAAGGACAGGCCTGCTCCCTCCCTGGAGAACAAAAGCTTTGCCTTCCTGCCTTCTCTCTTCCCTTCCTCTGCTGAGACCTGCACCAACTCTGCACTTAGAACAAAATCCAAACTCCTTGCTGTGTTCCGTACAACCCTACAAGATATGTCCCTTCTTGGCTTAGTGTCTTCTTCTCTTCCTTATGATGATCCAGCCACATAGACTTCTCTCAGTTCATCAAATATACCGAGCACTTTCTCACCCCAAGGCCTTTGTCCTTCTTCTTCCTTTTGCCTCAAATGATCTTTCTCGGCTCTTCCACAGCTGGGTCCTTCTCATCTATCAAGTCACAGTTTGCAGGTCCCCTCCCTAACCTCCTGTGGAAGGAAGATTCCCCCAGTTACTCTCTGTTTCATTCCTCTGTTTATTTCCTTCATGGTGCTGATTATTAGCTCTATTTAATTTGTTTGCTTGCTTGTCAGTCTCCCCAACTAGAATCTAAGCTCCACACAGGACAGGTGCCCAGTCTTATCCCAGTTTTGTCCATTGTATCTCTAGCTCCCAGCACAGGGCCTGGTGCATTCTGTAGGCTTCGTAACTATTGGTGGAAGGCACATCACGTGCTAGGCCCCCGGACCCTGTAGCCCAACTCTTCTGAGGGAACACACGGCCCAGCAGAATCACCAGAGCTGCACCTCTGACCCAATCCAGCTCAGCTCCCAACCATCCAGTCTACTTCCAGGTTTTCAGTTGGCCCCAGGAGCCAAAAGAAGTTGAAATGCAGAGCTAGCAATAGTTTACCTCCATAATCTGGACTCCCTGTTGCTTCTGATATTAACTCTGGTTTCAGACACTTCCACTTCAATTAAGTCTTGGCACATTTCAAAATACCTCTAAACAGCAGGACACTGATTGAATTGGAGGTGTTGGAAAGCCAAATTGAAAATAGTAAAGCCACTGATCCTTTTATACTGTAGTTAAAAGCTTGAACAAACAACTATTACACCTCCTTTAATGTTCCATTCTGTTCCAAATTAATCTGGAAAAAGTATAGTAACTCACACTGTTTTTAACCTGCCCCACTAGGCATGTCCATTCCAACCCATACTGCCCTCGATTTAACGTTCCAGTTTGTCTCCCAGAAGCACTGTTTGTACATAATGTGGGTCAAGTTGATAAGGTTTGTAAATGTTGAAAATGTGTTTGAATTATTCAAATGGTTGTTTGCATGCATTTTCAAATTTAAAACCTCTGAACACATATGTAATTATATATTTTAAATGTTCCCCTTTGGTGATATAAATTATGTTATCCACACTCAATGAAATTCTGCCCAGTTATTTGGAAAGAATGTGGGGAATCAATATGCATTCATGTGGAAAAATGCCAGATTATTAAGTGAAAACAGCAAGTTGCAGAGCATTAAGTATAACATCTCTGTGTGCATGTGTGTGTAAATGTATTCTCTTGTAAGTATGAATTATTTCTGGAAAGAGACCCTAAGAACTCTGGAAGTGGAACGGCTATCATGATAATTGTTAACATATGTCAGGTGCCTGTTCTCTGACAGGCACTGCACCGAGTGCTTCCTTCAGCCTCCATTTAATCTCCACGATAACCCTAAGAGGAGGTATTACTATTATCTCTCATTTACAGATTAGAAAATTGAAGCCGGGAAAAGTAACTCAACTTTAGTGTCCTATATTATTTAAGGTGGTGCTCTTAAAAACCTTGAATCTGCATTAATTCTATCATAAGAAACAAACTTGCTAATATTTTTAAGTCATCCCAGCAGTGGAAATGTTCAGTGCCCAGTTCTATTACGACAGTGAATAAAAACCCAGGTTGCATCACTTCCAGCTGAGTGCCCTTTTCCCCCAGCCACGCGTGGAGAGGGCAGTCAGGGGGCCGCCGACTCCTGCACCGAGCTCGGCAGCAACAGAGCTCAGGAAGAAGGAAGGGGTTGGTGAACGCCTCAGAACAGCTGCCTGTGGTGTCCTAAGTGTGGGATGATGGGTGGGTTGACCCCACTGCTCACCGTGGAGACATTGAGGGAGCATTCCTAACCGAAGGGCGGCACTGCCCCAGGTAGCCTGAAACATCGAGCTTAGCCACTGGCTGCAACTTTTTATCCAGCAGCATCTGGATAAAACCTGTTATTATTAAACACTCATTGCGATGCCAGACCTCACACAAACATCCATTTGACATCCACAACAACCCATGGGCTCAATTGTCCCCATTTTAACAGCAATTAATTTGGCACTTTGTGAAATTGTCACATGAGCCCCACAGACAACTGCAAGTTTAGGACTTGCTTGAACTCAGGTCTGTCTGGCTCTTTGTTGTCTTCCCCACTGGGGCTTCTGGGGGTGAGCTGACAGCTGCCAGATGTTGCAGGTTCCGTATGTTCAGCTCTCCCTTATTAAGTATCCTCCACCCAAACTGTGGAGCATATAAAAAATGAACAACTACAGGCTCCTGCTTCATGAACCAACCTTTGAAAAGAGCCTCCATTCTGCACCCAAGTCATTTCCACACTGGAGAAACAGTCAGCATAGTAGCATCTGCTATCAGATCACCCCTCTGCCACCTCTCTAATGACCCCTGCAACTTGTTCCTTGGGCCTACAGCTGGAAACTTCTGGGACTGATTGCTGTGTTCTGAAGTTTCTCCCTGGGCTCTGTTCCTCAGCCTCAGTGGACTGGCTGCTCTGCCACCCACTGAACCCTAGTTCTAATGCTGAGACCCCACAGCCATCTAAAGACGGAGCTTGGAAATGTGGAGGCTTGGCCTCTGCAAATCTTGGGAGGGTTCATCTGGCTAGAACCTCATGTCCTAGACCTCTGGTGTCTTGAAGACAAGACCCTGGGGCAGTTCTGAAGGACTTTCTGCGGCTAGAAATGATGGTAAAGGACAAAGGTGTACCTGGCTAGTCTTCTGGCACTCCCTTCACTTGAATACTGGGAATGCACATGCACACACACACCCTGTTTCATACCGTTGGGTCTTTGCTTCCTGAAATACCCTTCCCACTTTTCTTTGCACATTAAGGTGTTACTTAATCATGGAGATACAGTTCGGGGGTGCCTTGGGTTGAAGGTCCCCCCAAAACTTAATTCCCACTGTAACTGTTGAGGGTGGGAAATCCTATAATGGTAATTGAAAGGTGGGGCCTTGAAGAGGAGATTAGATTGTAGGACTGTGCAGTAGTGAATGGATTAATAATGGTGGTCAGAGGTGTGGTTCTGAGGGCTTTAAAAAGAGAGCATGTGAGAGGTTCGTCTCTGCCCCACCATTTTCTGCCACATGAGACCCTTTGGTCACTGTTGCCATCACCAAGACCCTCACCAGATACATTCCCTGGGCTTTGGACTTCCCAGCCTCCAAAACTGTAAGTAATAAATTTCGTTTTCTTATAAAGTACCCAGTTCCAGGTATTTTGTTACAAGAAAGAGAAACAGACTAATACAGGGGGCCACTTCCTCAACTGCAAGCTGGGCTAATCCTTTCACAGCCACCAGTGTTTAGTGCCATCCTACCCTATTACGTGGAAATGATCTGGTAATGCATCTCCCCCATCGGGCCAAGAGTCTTCAAGGATGGGGCCCATATTTGGCTCCCCCATGGCTGCTCAGAGTCTCACCGCTGTGTGGCAGACCACAGGTGCTCAGTGCGGTTATGTAGCTCTGTCCAGCAGCAGTTGGGTTCTCAGCCTCCAGGTGGTCTCTTCCTTGTGTCAGGGCCAGTTTCCCATTGTGCAGACTCATTACATAAGTGCCAGAGCTTGTAAGTTTGCTGCTTATCCGAGGTTCATCTGGAAGAGGCTGTAATTGAAACAGCTTCCAGGATGGAAAAATCACTTGTGAATTTAATTTCCAAGCTTGCAGCCTGGATCGTTCAAGCTGATTACAGGAAATGGCTGGAGCACTGATGCTCCCCGTGTTGCATCCAGATGAGTGTGTTTACTATGCTGAGAAATGTTAATTCTGTCTGGCCCAGAAATGTCTGGCATTCACTTTGGAGGAAAGTAGAAAAGTAGGCTAGGACATCCAGCTAGGCTCAATTATATTTCTCTTAAAGGATGTCTTTTTCAAAACAAGATGAGGAGGGGTGGGTCTGCCAATTCTAACCCAGGGCTGTTGGGGGCCTTTGCCTGACAGGAGATCATGGGCAACTGTCATGGATTTTTAAAGTTCAGAAGAATTTTGAGTAGTCAGTCTTTAGTACCATCACAAGACTGGCTAAATGACCACAAGGCCTGAACACTGACAGAAATACATGCCAGGGGGAAGGAGCAGAGGTCTGAATGTGTTCCCCTCCAAAGGCCATTTGGAGGCGTGCACATGAAGTCAAATGGCAAGGAGAGTAGCTTGCACATCACTGAGCCCTGGCTTCTTGCTGAGCATTATGCTAGAAACCTCACACTCCTTACGTCATTTAATCCAATAACTCTTTGAGGTAGACACCTCTATTTCTAACCCCATTTACAGCTAAAGAAACCAAACCAAGATTCAAGAGTGACTTGTCCAAAGTAGCAGGGCTCCCACATGCTTTGAAGCACTTTTACAACCTAACAATTTTTTTTAAATCCCATGTGCTGGCCACGCCACCAGCCCAGTCGACAGGGTGTTCACTCCTGTCCTGGGTAGCTCCTCCAGCAGGTGCTCACCAGGCAGCAGGGCAGTGGGGCCTTTCTGTCCCCAATAAACATTTCTTCCATGTAGGGCTCGGCCCCACCTGATAACAAAGACAACAGACTCATTAACTAAATGGGTAACCAGCTACCTGCCTGCCTGTCTGAGACTGTCTTCAGTTATAGGTACAGTGAGTGATAAGAGAAGAGTTTTTTGAAGCCATGACCCTGCCGTGGACATATCTCTGGGCCTCCCACAGCACCTTTCCATGGATGCTAGGAGACACAAGAGAGGGAAGAGTCTGTCAGTCGCCAGTGTCGCCCCATGATGCCAGTGCCAGAAGAGAGAGCTGAACACCCCCCGGCCCCTGAACTCAGCCTTGAGAACCTACCCACAGCCCCTGCTTTGAAGCAGGCTCTGTTTGCAGTGCAGTGTAATCAGTTAATTGTGTGAAGGTAGGCTAAAGGCAAAATGCCACCACACTGAGACCAAAAAACGACGTAGGCATTTCTATGCAGTAAAGCAAAGCATTTTATCAAAACAGTAATTACTTACAGAATGATGGCTCAGGTGGGCAACAACCCAGTAGCGTAAGCAAAGTTTCTCCACGCCACCTCCTGGTTGAGCCCAAGTTTATACAGACAGTTCACGCAAAGCAGTGTAAAAAGCCAAGTGGCAATTACTAAGAAACAAGCTAACATCACTATTTATAACAATGATTATTTTTTTTTGGTGTTCTTGTGATGCAAGTAGCCATATCAGTACTTAACCACTAGGTCCCTTCTTTAGAGTCAGCAAGCTCTTTTTACCTATGGTTCTTTTATTTTACTTTTCACTTTTATTTATTTAGTTTTAATTTTTATTGAATCATAATTGATTATACTTTTGGGGGGTTCAACATTGACATATGTTGATCAAATCAATATTACTTGTATGTATATTGTCACGAATCATACTTATTTTTTATGTCCCTTGTCCAATCTCCCCTCATCCTCATCTCCCTCCCCCTCCCACATCTGATAACCCTAGATTTCTTCTCTCCTTCTGAAAAAATAACAATTACTCTGTTGATTTGTTGCCTAGATGATCTGTCCAATGCTGAGTGGTGTGTTCAGGTCCCCCAATATTATCGTAGAGCAGATGCTCCTTCTGTCTCTCTGAAATGGGGGCTTTGTGGAGAGAGACATCCTCTTCTTTTCTTTGGTCTCTGCTGGTGACCCTCCTTCTGTCAATGCACTCCAGTGGCTAGTGGACCATCTACATGGTGGTTGTGGCATCTAGCTGCTTTCATGGCAGCCACGGTTATTGTGGTGGCTGTCGTGGGCCACCCACATGGAGTTGATGTTTTTGGCATGCTCCTTACCTAGTTGCTGGTGGCTCCCAGCTCCATACCTCAGGACCCCAGCAGGCCCCACGGTGTTGGTGGTGTGCCTGGTTGTGGGGGGGGGGGGGTCTGGTCCCTGGCTCCATGCCTCAGGGCCCTGGATGGGCCCTGTGGCACTGGCAGTGTGCCTGGTTGTAGGCAGAGGGTCCAATTCTTGGCTCCATATCTCAGGACCCTGGGCAGGCCCCAATGGGTACTCTGTTTTTCCTGTCAGTTCTGTGTTGGATTATTTGCTATTCCCCCTACTTAAATTCTGTGCTGGAACTAATTTGTTGTCCTTGCTTACTTCTAAAATGGGGGATCTTTCTATGGGGACCAGTACTTGAGCTGTGTGGTTAAGCTGAATTGCTGCTTTGCTGCTGATTCTCTGGGGAAGGCTTTTTTGTGCATCTCAGGTGTTAATGGTTGACTTTATAGGTACTTCCAGGTTTAGTGAAATCCACTGCACCTGGGTTGTGTAGAAACACTGGTCTGGGCCTGAGTCTTCATCACACTGCACCCCCTGCAATTGTATATTCCTGACTAGTCTCCTCTGAGTGGTCCTACACTGATTGGGCGGCAGATCAGCTGTTGTTGCTGTGCCCCAGTGCTCCCCTGGTGGGCCCATCTACCCACCGCCCATTCTGCAAACACTTCCCATGGGATGGGCTGTGTTCCGGTCCCTTGCGATGACTTACCAGCCTCTGAGTGGCTCCTTTTTTTCAATTGTTGTGGCTCCTTGCTCCTATGTGTGTCCAGGGGAACCCTATTAGTGGTATTGCTGGCCTGGGGGCCCCCAAGACCCTCTTCTCCCCTGCCACTTCCAAGCTACTTCATCTGAAGGGCACAGCTGCGGCTTTTTCCAGCTCCTGATCAGTGCACTCAGTAGCTCCAGTCTTAAAGCAGCCAGATTCAAAATGGTTGGAGTGGTTTTTTCTTTCTCTCATCATGACTTCTCTGACCTTCGTGCATTCTGTAGGTCCCTCCTCCTCTTCCCCTGAGCTCTAGTGGCCCCTGCTTGGCTGTCATTACTTTTTAATAGTTATAAATTCGTTGATTTGTGGGAGAGAGTGTCCCTGGGGACCCTCTAGTCTGCCATCTTGACTGGAGCCTCTCTTTTTACCTTTTGTTCTAACTACCTTATCCCTAGTTACTGAATAACTTCTGTGGGCAGGGCTCATACCAAGGAGATAGCAAGTGGTAAGGGCTTTCAAGATGGAGTAAGTTATGTTCACAGTCTCACACCCTACCTCCAGTTATCTTGATGGCCCTGACAGTTTCACTCTTCATTCTTTCACAAAGACCCAAGAGCCAGATACCAGGAGGTGATTGCTTTGCTAAACAGCAGCAGCAGTAAAGACAGCAACATGAAAATAGGGTTCCTATCCAGCAAAGAAGGATGCTTAGTACCACAGTCCTCCATTTTCCTGGGAGGCAGGTGAGCCACTGAGTAAAAAGCATCTGCAAAAGACATATGATCTACTTGGTCAATGGCCTTTTCCGTATGGGACAACAGATCAGTAATGTTTGACTCATAAGAAGGTCTGTAGGTACAACATTCTTGTCCAATTAAAGTGCATGTTCTTCTGTGAGCTGCAGTTAATATATCTAATGCCATTCTATTGTTTAACACCACTTTTTTCATCTGGGCTCTTTCCTGGTTTACTAAGAAAAGTCTCTGGTGGGAGTCATACAGGGCAGAGGCAGGAAATATGGCCAGTTCTTGGACTTTTAATTTTATGACAATGTCCAATAACTGGAGAGAGAAAATGGCTACTGGCTGTTCCCACGAGGCAAGGCTTCAGTGCCATCTGGACTTGAATGCTGGGAGAGTATGAGGAACTCCATGCAGGTGTCCTATATCCTTCCCGATAGAGACCCAAAGCCTAAAGTGCATCAGTCTGTCCATATGGTAGGTATGGTCAGAGGTTTGTCCCACATATCCAGGTATCGTTTTTTGGGTGCCAAAAAGGCACCTGTTCTAACTGCTTTGTTTTCCCTTCTGGTCCATTCGGTGTCCAATACCTGTATATGATATTGCAGGTGCAGGGTGGTAACCACCCCATATGTCTGTGTGTGTGTTGAGTCTGATTTGTCCTTTCAATGCCAAATGGGACTACCAAGCCTACTATCTCCTGTTCTGCACTGTCAGCCCAGACCATCCCAAATGTGAGAGGCAGTGGATAATATCTCGGAGTCATGGGTGTGGTGCCTCACTGATGAGAATACCTACTGCACAGTGTCATTACAATCAAATAGTAGACTGGGCCTCCAGGTTGTATTGAGAGGGCCCAGTGGGACTTTGCTGTCTATAGTTATCATCCCCACCCAGAGTTCCCATTCTGTTTTGTGCAAGGGCAATACCTCCCACGTCTCCCTTTGGTGCTGGGTATTGGTTGCAATCTGCACACCTGATGCTTGGAGTGGTTGTGCACTCCAGCAAAGGTGGTGGCCCAGGACAGGAAGGCATTTCCCGATGTTGTAGGCGGGAACCTGAAAATGAGGAAGCTAAGGGAGATAAGACAAATGTTTTAAAGGCACTAGATAAGGCAAGTCTCCTTTTAACATGAACACAGTGGCTGTTTGATCACCATTAGCTAAAACTACCCCAGGTTTAGGTATTTTTCTGGATGGATAATACCATATATTCTGACCTGTGACATTACTGGAGGGTATTAACATGTCATATCTAAGGGCCTCCAGAATCATGCATAGTAGTAAGCCAACTTCTGTCTCCTGTTTTAGGGCCTCAGGAGAAGTTATAGTAAAGTAGGTCCCCGCCTAGCCAGAAAGGGGGGCTGAGTGTGATGCCAGAGTTAGGACCAGCCAAGCCACCTGTGCGGGGGACATCATTTTAGTTTCCAATCTATTAAAGTATTACCAGGTGGGAGGTCCTGTGGCTAATGCAGAATAGGTCTCTCACCCCGCCACATAGGCTGTAGTCCTCCATCTTGTATCTGTACCTTCAGAGCTCTGGTTACTGGTGTATGTTCTGCAAGCCATTCATATGCAGACATGTGACCCACAGTGGGGGCAGCATTTATTATTTATTAGTTTGAGATGGCTTCAGTCGGCTGGGGGGACAATCCCTTCAAGGTCCCCTCTGGTGACAAAGGTTTTAGTGTTGTTTTGATCATGCCGTTCACCTGTTCAATGAGGCCAAGGGCAGTAGGGCTGTAAGTCAGATGAAAAATCCATAATACATTGTGGACCTTGGCCCTCTTTTGTACTTCATGTCCGGTAAAATGAGTCCCTTGATCATTGTCTATTTGGGCTGTGGTCTCATATTTATTTCCTAAGTTGGTGAGTCCCTTTATTGTAGCAGCTTGATTTGCCCTTTTACAGGCAAATGCCTGAACAAGTCCAGTGGCAGTGTCTGCACAAGTCAGAATGTCCTTGTGTCCCTCTTATACCAGCAGAGGGCCAATGTAGTCTATCTGCCGTTGAGTAACAGGATGGGTGGAATGACCAATATGTGTCTTAGTGGGCATCGTCTCAAGTGACACTGTGGACAGTCCTTGCCAGCAGCCTGAAGATTTGAATATTTTGTGGGCAGATGCAGTTTCTTAACTATCTCCCATGTTGTTTTTGGACACTGATGGCCAGACTGATGGTGAACCCAGTCAGCCAGGTGGGAGGTTGTCAGCAAGTCTGCTAGCAAAATAGCGTGGGCTCTCGTTAAGGCATCTGCCTCATGGTTGCCCAGCAAGGTGAGAAGTGAACTGACACATGCCATATGGATGTTCAGGCTGTTGACTGGGTGCAGATTTCCCATGTGTCTTTCCATAGTGCAGCACCCCACAGCAGCTTACCAAGTATTGTCCGGTTTTCTTGGTGCCACTGTGGCACCAAGTTATCAATACTTTCCAAACAGCCCAACTGTCAGTGGCTATATTAAGTGACATCAGTTTGTGGGTCAATATGACCCATAGTGCTGGAGCTCAGCACATGCACTACTCTGTTTAGTTTCTTCCTCAGACCAAATAATGTCAAAGTCCAAACGGACGGCAGAGGAACGCCAGGGGGTGGATTCCCCTGGTGCTACCATCAATGTTCCAGGTGTCAGAGGGAGGAGTGGCCGTGTCATCTTGTACTTGTGGAAGGGACGGAGCAATGTCCGGTACTGTTGGAATATGGTCTGGATCCACATTTGTAAACAGGGTGCTTACCTGGGCATAGCACTCTCTGGTTTCACAAACATGTCTTTGATCTGTCCGCCCACTGGCAAGGAGGTGCGCATACTTCTACCGCCAAGCTGGTTGTCAGGACTTCAGTCTGCTTTGATGCTAGATAGACAGCTAACAGCTGCTTTTCAATGGGACTGTACCTGGTTTCTGCGCCTTTCCAAAGTTGTGAGCAGAATCCTAATGGATGCATTTCCCATTCTGCCTCTGCCACAGGCCCCAACCAAATTCCTCTGGATAATCACTAACATTCAACTCACATCCCACGACCAGCATCAACATTTCTAAGGCTCGTGCTCGTTTGACAAGCAATTTAGCTTTATCAAATGCCTCTTACTGGGGAGTACTCCAATCCCATCTAGTTCCCTTTTCTAGAATGGCATATATGGATCTCGAAATTTGTACTAAATGAGGAATAAATGGCCACCAATAGCCCAACAATCCTACAAAGGTGTGCAAATCTTTCACAGTTTGGGGTATAGGAAAGGCCTCTGCTTTATCAACCACAGACTCTGGCATGACTTTTTGTCTTATCCGAACTGATAACTCCCAGGAATTTTACTGACTGCCCAGGCCCTTGCATTTTATCAGCATTTATTTCTCATCTCCGGGTCTTCAATTGTGCTTATAAGGATACCACTGCGTGGGAGAGAGAAGGCAAATCATCACTGGTTAACATGACATCATCAATATAATGACACATTTTTAGGGACACATCTGTCTTCCATTTTTCCTTTTTTTTAATTATTTTTATTTTTATTTATTCATTTTTATTTTATCAATATACAATATAGTTGATTTTTGTGTCCCTTTACCAATTCCTCCTTTTCCTTCCTCCCTCTCCCCCCTCTCCCCCATCAACATCATATCTGTTCACTTGTCTTAACAAGTTCAAGGATTGTTGTGATTGTTGTGTCTTCTTTTCACACCCTGACAGATGGTGGGGCTATGTGTGCATCCTTGTGGTAACACCAGGAAAGTCCATTGCTGCCCATTCCACATAAAGGCAAACTTACCCTGTAATGCTTTGTCTAAAGGAATACTAAAGAAAGCATTAGCCAAATTCAGTGCACAGTGATATGCCTTGAGAGATGAGGAAATCTGTTCCAAGAAGGAAGATATGTTAGGCACAGCAGCATTATGGGTGGAGTGATCTTGTATAATTCCGTGTAGTTCACAGTCATACACCAGGTGCCATTAGGTTTCCTTACTGGTCTTTCCAGCTATTATAGGGGCTCTGGGCTGATCTTATCACCCAAGCTATTTCTAGTTCTTTAATTGTAGTCGTGGTGTCATTGTGCCCTCCTGACAACTTGTATTGTTTTAGAATAACAACCTGGCAAGGTGTGGGCAGCTGCATAGGGCCCCGTTTTGTATGTCCTACCAAAACAGGCTTGATTGCTCGAATGTGAGTCTAAACTTACCTGAAGTAGTTGTAAAGTCAAAATCTTGTAACACATTCACCCCAGTGTATATTCAGGGATGGGAAAGATAAGTACAAGGAAAAGATAAGGGAGTAACATCTGATTTGCAAATACAAGCTGATTTGTTTTACTTTAATTGTTTGACCTCCATATCCATCTAAATTTAGATGGGTTGCCATATATAAGAGTATATTCTGGGCTGGCCAGTTATCTCATTTGGTTAGAGCATGGTGTCATAATACCAAGGTCAAGGGTTCAGATCCTTGTACCAGCCACACACACACACACAAAGTGTACATTCTACTCCAGTGTCTACTAGAGCCACAACAGTTTGTTTTTTGGTGTGTATATAGTCACTGCCATATGGGGCCTCCAGTTACCCCCTATTGCATGCACCAGAGGGCAACACTAGCACACCTCCTAGTCTCGAGGAGTCAGGGGAATCCACCCCTGGAAGTCATCTGGTGGTGGAAGTGCACTGGGCTGTGTCTCTATATTTTCCACTTTGCTCTTTAGTGAGGTGAATTATTTATCCTTGGGGAGAGCTCTTCGTAGACTCAACAAAACAAAATTGGGTTTCTTATCAATATCTTCTTTAGGAGTGCTGGCCAATACCTGATCTTGCCATAGCTATTTATGGTACACCCTAGTTGGGTCTTTTTTATTTACATCTCCTTCTTTGGTATTCTTTTTTCCTTCGTCTACTTTCCTATTCCTTTTATGGTGAAACCTGTCCATTTCACCCAGGTCTGCCATCGTGAGCGCTACAGTCTGTAAAGGTTGATTTACCATCCGTGTTTGTACAGAGACCAAAGTCCTGTGCCAAGAACCAGGGACAGACTGGACAATACAGTCCTTCATACCAGGTGTGAACAGTTCTGCAACTGGTCGTCTAAAATTTTATCGTAGAGGGCATGTTTTATCCCTAAACTCTCTCACAACTTCTTGTAGTTCTTCCAACTGTAGGGTTGGACACCTTCTTCATTTGGTCAAGCCATGTAAATGCCAGCCCCTATGCAGTCTGTCAGCTTCGCTATGCTGCCTCAGTTTCCCCCCATCCCAGCATCATACAGCCTGTGCCGGAGTGCAGGCTGAGCAGTCACAGATGCCATCTGAGACATTTCCAGCCCATTTAGCATAACACCTTGTCCTTTAGTGTCCTACAAATGATGCACCCAAGCAGCTACCCCCTCTCTGTTCTATTAAAACCTGCTGGTAAGCACCACCAATTCAGCAGAGGAATATTCCCTTACTGTTATTTTTTGACTAGCAGGGATTTCTTCCCTATTGTCTCCTGGCTCCCTAGCAGTCTGGGGCTTTGTTTGGATTAGGAGACGCACCTGTAGTGGATTCGCCATATGTTCAATGCTAATGTCCTTGTCCTCCAACAAGTCATTATCCCACGTGTCCCAGTGTTTGGGATCCCAGTCCTCTTGGGAGATTACCGTTCTTACTTTTCCATGAGACAGCTGTTCGGCCCTGTATTTTTTTTTTTGTTTTTTTTTTTTTTGTCGTTTTTTTTTCGTGACCGGCACTCAGCCAGTGAGCGCACTGGTCATTTCTATATAGGATCCGAACCCGCGGCGGGAGCGTCGCAGCGCTCCCAGCGCAGCACCCCACGGGCTCGGCCCTCGGCCCTGTATTTTGGCCACCTTAGAAGCCATCACCTCAAGGTGTTCTTCTTGCTATTGCATCTTTTTTGACAATGTCAGCGTTAGCTGAGTAGGCAGCCCCAACATCCCGCTCCACTAAAGCCTCCCTTACCTTCTCCAGCTCTGGCCAGGTTTGTAGTTCCTTGTCTGTGCTGATCTCAAGTGCACAAAGAAGGGGCCAAGCCACTGTCCCTATAGCCTGTTTACTTTCTCTTTTCCATCTTTTATTTCCAACCGCTTTGGTGAGAATTTCCAACAACGCTTTTGGCATTTTCAGGGTGTCCCCATACTCATGCATGGGTCTGAAGTGTTCAATGAACCCAGCCAAGTACCCCCACATGGAGGTCACTGGCCAGCCTGGGATTTCCCCCATGGACATCGGATTTCCCCCATGGACATCGGATTTCCCCCTGAGGACACAATTGCTTTACTTTTGTCCGTTTTGTGTTCTGTCTTCTCTTAGATGGCTCAGTAACTGTGTGAAGGTGGGCTAAAGGCAAAATGGTCACTGAATTGAGAAGGTATTTTAAGACTGAAAAACAAAGCAGGCATTTCCATGCAGTAAAGCAAAGAATTTTATTAAAAGGGTAATAACTTACTGGATGATGGATTGGGCAGACAGCAACCCAGTTGTGTACGTAAAGCTTCTCTGTGCCACCTCCTAGTCAAGCCCAAGTTTATATGGCCATTTCACACAAAGCAGTGGAAAAAGCCAAGAAGCAATTACTACCTCATAAACAAGCTAACTACACTACTTATGACAATCATTATTATATCTGGTGGTTCTGTGATGCAGGGGGCCAGACCAGATATTACCATAGCAGTACTTAATCATTTCTTCCCTTCTTTATAGTCAGCAAGCCGTTTCTACGTATTGTTCTAACTACCTTACCCCTAGTTACTATATAACTTCTGTGGGCAGGGCTCTCACAGAGGACATAACAAGTGGTGGGGGCTTCAAGATGGAGTAAGTTATGTTCACCATCTCACAGTTAATGAACTATCTGAGTGATATTTCTGTAGTCATTCAACCAGTCCCATCCTCAGGGAGGTAATTGTATTTGAGGTTATTTAAAAACATTACTGTATCCAAATAGAGTTTACATCAGCAGACAGTGTGATTAATAATCCTGCTATCCCTGGTGTTTCTAAATTGTGCTATTGGCTGGCCAGTTAGCTCAGTTGGTTAGAGCAAGATGTTATAACACCAAGGTCAAGGGTTCAGATCTCTGTACTGGCCAGCTGCCAAAAAACAAAAACAAAAAACTAAGTTGTGCTATAAACTGCCCAGTGAGTCATGCAAAAATGGCTGCACCAACAGCGAATCTGTCTCCCCACCACAGTGAGGCTTCTGTGCCAGAAGCAACCAACTGTCTAAGAGGGGAAGTAGGAAAAGTAACTTGTGGCTAAAATCCACTTGACCTTGTCTTAGAACAGACTGTTTTCAAGAGTTCCTCCAGTAATTTGATCACTGTCTTTGGATGTGAACTCTCTCTTTCTTATCTTTACAAGAAAATACTTTGACACCAATCTTGGTCTCCCTCCTTTACTACCTTTTTTGGAGATGTTAGAGTGACACAGTTAAAAGCTTAAGGAACATCTCCAACTCCCCAATGTCTTTGTCTGTAAAGTGGGGTTCATCACAGTGACAGCAATGAGTTGACATTTGAGTGTTTATCAAGTGTCAGGTGCTGTTCCAAGTGTGTCACATGAATTATTTCATGACATCCTCATGATAACTTTGTGAGATACTATTATCTGGTACTTTAACTAGGTACTATTATGATTAACACTTTTCCTTTCAGAAAACTGAGTCACAGAGATGATCAGTAACTTTTCCATGATCCAGCCGCATTCCTAGAAGGAACGGAGCCAGCACCCAGATCTAGGAGACTGATTCCATGACCCACCCACTAACCACTCTGCTTTTCTCATAAGGTTGTAGTGAGGATACAATGATATTCATTCAGTAAATATTCACTGTGTGCCAAGTGTAATAAAACGTGCCAAGTACAGTCTGGGTGTTGGAGTTAAGGGCAAATCCCTGCCCTCATGGATATCACATTTTAGCAGGAAAGATTATCCATTTAAAGCGTTTAGTGCAACACCCAACATAAACTACTCAGTCCCAAGTATGAGGGCTTTAGAAGTTTCTGCGTAGTATTTTAGTTATTTATGTACACATTTCAATGCTCCTACTACTTTATAAATTCCCTGAAGGCAAGATTAGTTTCTGCTTCCTTTCTATGTCTTCTATCTCTTTATACATACTAGAAACTCAATAAATATTCCTTGAATAAATGAACACACTGATCCTATAAATATAAGTGAAAGAACTGCAAAATGTGTTTCATCCATGCATTAATGCAAAAGTTCTCAATGTAATGTTAATCTGTAGCTGTAAGTACATCTGAGATCTAGAACTACATATCCATGTTGATTGCTAAGAGGGCCAAATGAGATGTGTATGAAAAGCTCTCTGAAAACAGTGACAAAGCAAACATATGTAACATGTTATTGGTGTATATAATACAGAGAGAGAATTCCCTTCTCTTCTGTGTTTCCAGATGCTAGCCCCAGGGCATAAACTTCCCCTAGTATGTAGAAGGGGAACCACCAATCACACAAGGCTACAGTAAGTAGCAAGTATTTACACGCAAGCTAACAAGGAATTTTTTGTTGTAAAGAACGAAAAGGTGTATTAGTCATCTATTGCTGCATAACATTTAACCCCAAAACTTAGTGGCATAAAACAACAAACATTTATCATCTGCCATAGTTTCTGTGGGTCAGGAATTTAGGGGCATCTTTCCTGAGTGGTTTTGGCTCAGTTTTTCATGCAGTCAGGATATCAGCCAGGTCTGCAGTCATTGAAGGCTTGACTGGGGCAGGAGGGTCCACTTCGAAGGCAGCACACTCACATGCTTGGTTAGTTGATGCTGCTTGTTGGCAGGAGGCCTCAACTCCTCCCCACGTGGGTCTCTCCTCAAGGCTGCATGACTGTGACTGGCTTCCCCCAGAGGCAGTGACCAAGGCAGAATCGACAATGTCTTTTATGATCTATCTCAGAAGTCACAACCATCACTTCTGCAATGTCCTATTGGTCACACAGTCAGCCTTGTTCAATGTGGTAGGAGACTATCCAAGGGTGAATGCCAGGAGGCAGTGATCACGGAGCCATCTTGGAGACTGCCTACCACAGACAGGAACTGAGTCTCAGAAATCAAGAACAGTAGCCACAGCCCAGATGGGCCTCTTGGAGACAAGAGCTGGAGGGCATCTCAGGAGCCAAGGCAGCTCTGGGCACTTCAGTGATGGGCACCCCCAAGTCTCCACTCCTATTCTCTCCTCCTCATGTGGCTCAGACACACCCCTCCTGTCTTCTCCTGCCAGCTCTTCCCATGTCTCTTAGTTTACATTCCTAAAAGCAGATAGATCAGCTCATCTTTTTCTCACCTCATCACAGGTCACGTGGCAGCCTAAAGATCCACTCCTAGCCCAGACATGGGAGAGGCAAGGTTCTCATGGTCCAGAACACAGTCACCTTAGCCCAGGGCTGTGGTCAGGACAGTCTTGCTGCGATAGCAGGTAGGACAGAGCTCAGGAAGTGTAGCCTGCCCAATACAGCTACTGCTCACCAGGCTTTGAGCTGGATGAGGGGCCACCAGTGGGGAGAAGGAAGAAACATGAAGATGAATAAATTGATCCCTGGCTTCTCTGTTTAGAGAGGAAGACACCCATAAACAAATAATATTAGAAGTACACCGCGGCACTATGGGTGGGATTCCCTCCATCTGGAGCAGATGGAAAAATTTACCCAAGAAGACTTCTGCCAGGGTCTAAAGGATGAGATAGAGTTCACCAGATGAAGAGAAGGGAGAAGGGCATTTCTGGCAGGAAGGAGCCTGCACAGTGTATTTTGAGGGAAGGTGAGATGCCGTAGGTGGGACTCGAGGGCAGTGTGGATGGGAAGAAAGATGGCAAGGTCAGCTGGGTGACATGATAATGGGCCTGGTGGCCCAGCGAAGATGCCCACGAGCATCCTTCCCCCTTTAGGTCCTAGTTCACAAGGGAATGTACATGATTTTTCAGAAAAAAAAGAAATGGAGTTTATGAAGAACTAATGACCACTCCTCCCCTGGCTTCCATTAATAGCAATCCCTCCAAATATAATTCCACAGGCATCCAAATCAAGCAAAGCTTTATTAAGCACCAAGAAGGCCACATCTGGGGGCCGAGCCTGTGGCGCACTTGGTAGAGTGCTGCGCTGGCAGCGCGGCGACGCTCCCGCCGCGGGTTCGGATCCTATATAGGACTGACCAGTGCACTCACTGGCTGAGTGCCAGTCACAAAAAAAAAAAAAAAAAAAAAAAAGAAGGCCACATCTGCATAATGAAAAGATTTAATTGGAAGCCTGAGAAAAGACTCTCTGTGGACTCCTCATCAAATAACTTCTCATCTTCCTACAAACAACTTCCCAACCAATTTAGAAAATAATGTCTGAAAAAGAAACCCTTTTTCCCAGATCAGGTCATACCAATAAGCTGCTTACAGCAGACTTGGGATTCCTATATATGGGAGTGAAGTCCAAGTAGCCACCCTACAGGCTTTATTATTTAATGTCCTAGAGCCAATTTTATGTCTCACTGACTACATTTGTAGAGTGACTTAAGAGAAAAAAGCAAGCTTCTGGGCTTTCACTCAGAGAAATGGGTTGTTTTAGTGAGGCCTGGCCTTGGGTAGGGAAACTGTCTCATTGCAGAAGCCCGTGGAAGCTTCATGGCTTATGCTTAAGAGTCTAACCTCTGCAGTTGCCCTGTCTGGGCTTATTTCCTTCCTCTGACACTTTGTACTGTGTGACCTTAGGCAAGTTCCTTGAGCTGTCTGTATCTCAGTTTTCTCATCTGTGTAATGGGGATGATTAGAATAGCACCTCCCTTTTAGGATTCCTGGGAGGATTAATGAACAATAAGAATCGAGCTCCTAAAAGGGTTTTATGCGGCACATAGAAAGCTCCATATAAGTGTTAGCTATTATTGTTATTACTTTAGTGTAAATTAATTGATCTGCAACTTTTCTCATTAAGCTATACTTACAAAATGTTTTCATTTTGAGTTAGCTATCTCAATGATAATAAATGGAACCAATCATCTAGTTTGGGCTCATGGAAGAAACCATCCAATCTATCACCAAGGTCTGCTGCTTCTTACTCCAAAGTATGTTTTGAGTCTGTCTAATTCTCTCTAGTATAGGTGGTAATTAAGGCCCTGCATTCAAATCCTGGATCTCCACTCACGAACTGTGTGGCCTTGGGCAAGTTTCTTAACCTCTCTGTGCCTCAATGTTCTCTATAAAGCAACAATAATAATGGTACCTACGTCACAGTTGTTTGTGAGGATTGAATGAGATCATGCAGGTAAAATGCTGAGAGCAGTCCTGGCACTTAATTATAGAGACAACTAACCTAGCTTTCATTATTATTATCCCCATTCTAGTCCCAGCCATACCATCTCTCACTTAAACGTTCATATTAGCCTCTTCCCTAGCCTCTAACTTTATATGGGAATTACGAGTCCACTTCCAATCTTACCCCCTTGCAAGGCATTTTCCACATGGCAGCCAAATGGTTTCCTAAAAACACAAACCTGATCATGTCACTCCTCTGCTTAAAATTCTGCAAATGATGCCTATTATCCCTAGGATAAATTCTCACACCCCTATAGAGGCGTCCCTGGCCCTACACGAGCTAGCCCTGACCACTTCATCAGCCAGAGCCCTACTTCACCATGCTCCTGCTTCCCTGGCCTTGTCTCATTTCCTGAAATCCCTTAACACAGACCTTCACACATGCTGCAATGGTTTACTCATCCAACAAAGCTCAGCTTCCCCAACTTCCTGACTAGGACGGTTCCCTCCACGATTAATTTCTCAAGGCATCTTATTCTGTTCCTTCTCAGTGTTAAAAACTGTGATTAAATTCTTATTTAACTTTAATGTCCATACAGGAACTTGGTCTAGAGTTTGTATTGTTCACAGAACATCCCCAGAGTGTGGTGTGGTGTCCAGTTCATACTAGGCACTCAACAAGCATTTAAAGATTGGGTAAAAAAAAAAAAATAAATAAATAAATAAATAAATAAAGATTGGGTAGATTAAGGAGAATGAATGAATGAACGAACAAATGAACAAACAGATGTGGCATTCCCTCCCTGGGGCCTGTAACCCTCTTCTGCAAATGCCACTGTAGAGAGTCCTGCTTCACTCTGCCCTCCCTTGCTCTGTGTGGGCAGTGATGGGGGAAAAGTGGTACACTGTTCAGAACGCAGCGGGCTGAGGACAGGCTGCCCTGTCATGAAAATCAGAGCCAAAAGTCCTTTTAGAGGCTGATTATCCATCCTCTGCTCTGTTAATACCTCCAGTGACCAGGAGCTCCTGTCTGTTAGCAAGTTCTTCCCATATCAACCTTAATCCTGTCTCCTTAAAAGTTTCTACCCAGGCCGGCCCGTGGCTCATTCTAGAGATTGTGGTGCTGGTAACACCAAGGCCATGGGTTCAGATCCCATATAGCCATGGCCTGTGGCTCACTTTGGAGAGCGTGGTGCTGACAACCCCAAGTCAAGGGTTAAGATCCCCTTACCGGTTATCTTTAAAAAAAAAAAAGTTTTCACCCAATTGTGAGATTTTTTTCTTCTGTGACTTCTGTATTTTTCAACTTTTACAGAGTGTATATAAATTGCTTTTGTAATTACAGAGAAAACAATAAATTTTTGAAAACTCTGACCACAATATCTAGTTCTGCCCTTTCTGTTAACAAGAAAGAGAAGAAAAAGAATCAAATCACTGGGCTCCTCTCCCAATTCAGTTGGTGACTAAATCCAGCACAAGCACACAGGGCCTTGTTGTTAGGACCTTCCTGTTATTTGTACATACAGTGAGCTGTTGCTAGCAAATGCTTTTCCTGACCTTCAGATTCACCTTTACCAGCCTAGTGTTCTGGGCCTTCAATAGTATATGGACTCCCAGAGGGTACAGGCTGCCTCCCCAGGTTATAGACACTTTCAGGGCAAAGACCACCTGTTCTAACTCATGAGTAGGTCTTGGCATCCAGCAGCCAATGAACAGTACAAGAAAGCTGATGTGTAATCTACAGGTTTTGATAAAATTAATGTGGGAAACAGAGGAACTTTGGAAAATCATAATGGGTTTTCCCCAGATATAAGCGGGTTAAACTCCAGGCCTACCCCCTGTAAGAACAACTCTAAAGAATGCAGACAAAGGCCAGATTTGACCTGTTGGATGAAATGCTTTCTTTACACAATTGCTTAAAAATTTAAATACATTTTCAAATGAAGATAAATTTTACATATTATTTATGTACTTAAAAATTATTAATACTAAAAACTTCCAAACATAAACAAAGGAAATGGTGCTAAATATTCCTTTCTACTAAGAATAATTTATTCTTAAATATCCTTTATTAGTGAAAAGTGATAAAACTAAACCAGTTTGGCTTGTCAGGGTGAATAGCTGCTCCCCTACAGAAGAATGATTTTTAGACACAAATAACAACAACCAAAAAAAACAAAAAACAAACAAGCCATTAAACTAAGGAGGCTAAGTTTTTAGAGGGATTTAAGGGAAGTGATGAAAGGGCTCTTCAAAATTTAACAACCCATTTTCTATGTAATGGAAATGGCTTCGGAGAAAGGTTTTGAGAGGAGAAAGAAAAAAGTGTTTTCAAGCATAGCAACAAGAATCACAGCCAAGTTGTGGCACAGGAACACCAGAGACGGTAAAAAGCTTTGATTCTAGAAAACTTTCTCTAATCAGCTAGACACTCCAGAAGGCAGGGATGCCCTGTACCTATCTTGTTTACCTTTGTACTTCAGATCCTACACAGTGGCTAACACACAGTAGGTGCTCAATAGATGTGAGGGTCTTGGTTCGTGGGCAAGGAAAGATCTGACACATGGCAATAATAATGCTTCACATTTTATAGTCAATGGTGATACAACTGATACAACTTTATTTCATTCACATCTCATGTCTGGGCAATGGAACTACAGATGTTCTGGGGGTTTTTTGTTTTGTTTTGTTTTTTGCATAGTCTGAATTGTTTTTGAGTATGTACTTTGAAATAGAAAGTAATAAAAGTTGTTTCCTCATTGGGAAAAAAGCAATCATCATAACCATCATTGGCAATTTCTTGACACCTTTTGGAACAGGGTAGAGAAGTAATTCTGCCGCAGATTACAATTCAGTAGGAGGGCAAAGTGAATTCATTCATTCCACAATATTTGTTCAACACCAACTTATGCTGAGCATGGAACTAAGTAAGCATGGATAATGCATATGTGCAAAAAACACCAGCTTACAGCCTAAAAGGGAGGCAGGAATTAAACACGTATTGTCATTAACAACTGTCCAGTTGCAACAGTGACGGCTGCCATGGAGGAGATACCATTACTAGGAGCACCTGTGACCCCAAGATTGGTCTCCCGCTTGGGCCTGGCTCCACATGTTTGCTCCTGCACACGTTTCCCCACCCAGAAGGCCCTTCCTCCTTCCTCCCCCTATTCAAACTTGACTTTGCTTCAGAATCCTGCTCAAGTCTTCAGTTCCAGTTCAAAGACTCTCTGACTGGAGGCTTCTCTCCAGTTGGCATCGCTCTCATCCTAAGTCGATTATCACCTTAATTACCATGCAACTCATTAATAGTTGTATTAGCCAGGGTTTTCCAAAGAAACAAAACCAACAGGATGTATATATGCATAAAGAGAGACTTATTTTAAGGAAGTGACACTTGAGATTGTGGAGATGCAAGGGAGCGCCAAAATCTGCAGGGGAGAGTAGCAGGCTGGAGATCCAGGGAAGAGTCCCAAGGCTGTCTGCTGGCAGAATTCCTCCTTGCTCAGAGAGGTCAGTCTTTGTTCTATTAAGAGCCTTCAATTGATTGAATGAGGCCCACCCATGCTATGGAGGGTAATCTGCCTTCCTCAAAGTCCACAGATTTAAATGTTAACCTCATTCAAAAAAACATCTGCACAGAAACATTCAGAATAATGTTTCACCAAGTATCTGGGCACCGTGGCACAGCCAAGATGACATAAAATTAAGCATCATAGTAGTCTTAACTCCACAACTGGAGTCTACCATCCTGGAAGGCACAGATCAGCTCTTACATGTCTTTGAAACCTTCCATGGGGCATAGCTCATGGATTGTCAGGAGGTGTTCAATAAATCCTTGAAGAGTCGAAGAATAGAACAGTGAGGTTTGACAGGCCTTCTGGAAACAACAGAGGATGTTTCACCAATACCTGCTCAAACCCCAGAGTGCAAACCACATGGCAGCAGAGACCCCAAAAGCACAGCCTGATTTTTTCTCCATCCTGAAAACAACTCTTTGGCCATACTCAGTCATGCCTTCTGAGACAATAATAGATTTAGACAGAAATGTCTATCCATTTGGGTTTGAACTCAGCACAGCCCTAGCCCGTAAAGAAAAGACAAAAAAAAAAGCAACAACGCAAAAGAATGTTGTGGCCTACGGACAAATTCCTGACTCTGGTCTCCAACCATCATTTTATGACATCTATACCTGTTTCAATCTTCATCTTTCTCCCAAGTTGTAAGTCATACAACAAGCTCCTACCTCTCATTTCTGTCCCTCCCCAACCAAGCTTAAATCAGCCCCCTAGAGATAAACCAGTTACAGATGAGGGACCCAGTGGTTTCTAAGACAATTCACATTCCAAGCTCAAATGTGCCATTCTAAACCCAGAATTTAATTTCCAGGCTTCCCCTTGGTTCTAGAGCAGGCTGCTGCTTAGGCAGGAGAAGGAGGGGAGTCCTGGGCCAGAAATCTCAAGCAACTGGAACAGAGGTGGAATGGCCCAGGCCATTTTTCAATGCCAGTCTCCATTTTCATGTGCCTCACAATGATCTGGTGCCCTTGTTTTATCCTCTCTTCTATATCTGTAAAAATCCTTTTCATTCCTCCTCGGTCCCAATAGAAAAATGGGCAAAGGATAGGTATGGACTGTTCACAGAAAAGGAATTCCAAATGTCTTTGAACACATAAAAAGGTGCTTAACTACAGACTCATAATAAGAGTAATGTAAATTAAAAGCACAAGGGGAATATAACAGATTAGCAAAGACCGGATCCTTAGCTAACACAGCCCAGCAAGATCATGGGTAACGTACTTTGAACACTGCTGGTGGGAGGCTGACCTTCTCTGACCTCCTTGGAGAGGAATTTGGCAAAATATCTCAAATTTTAAAATGCACTCACTCGATGGCCGAGCACTTCCACTTCCAGGTATTAATAGATCCCGGAAAATGACGTGTACACAAGAATATACATTGCAGCATTGTTGGTAATAGCAGAAGACCGGGAACTATCTAAACATCTATCAATAGGGGAGCAGTTAAATAAGTTATACAGTACTATACAGCTACTTAAAGAGTAAGGAAGCTCTGCATGGACTGATATGGAAAGTTTCACAGGGATACTATTAAGTAAAAAGAGTAGGACGGACACCGGTGCACGTGGTGTGCTCTCATTTGTGAGTGTGAATGTGCACATTTATGTCAGTAAATGAATGGAGGAGCCCTGGAAGGACACCCAGTAACCTGAGGACATTGGCTGCCTCTAGAGCAGGGAACTGGGAGGCTGGAGAGCACTGGAGGAAGGGAGACTTATTTTTTCACCAAGTACCTATTATAGGTCGAATTGTGTCCCCCCATCCCAAATTCATATGTTGAAATCCTAACCTCCAGGGCCGCCAAATGTGACCTTATTTGGAAATAGCGTCATTGCAAATGTAATTAATTAAGATGAGGTCATACTGGAATAGGGTGGGCCCCTAATTTAATATGACTGTTGTTCTTATAAAAAGAGGAAATTTGGACAGAGACAGGCACACAGTGTGAACGCCATGTGCAAATGAAGACAGAGATTGGGTGATGCCCAGCAAACCACCAGAAGCGAGCAGAGAGGCATGGAACAGATTTTTCCCTTGCAGGGGAAGGTACCACACCTGCTGACACTTTGATTTTGGACTTATAGCCTCCAGGACTGAGACAATACATTTCTGTTATTCTGAGCCATACAGTTTGTGGTACCCAGTTTGTGGTACCTAATAAGCTAATGCAGCAGTACCCTTTGGTGCCATTTGAGTTCTGTATAATGTGCATCTATTACTGATTTAAAATATTTTTCAACACAAATGTCCATTTCTCCCTGAAGCCTTCCCAGATTCACCAGGCTGAGTTGGTTGCTCTGTCTTTTGGGCTCCCAAAGTATTTTATCTCCATGTCTGCAACAGCATTGGCCAGGTTGTAATGTAATTTAACCGTTCAGAGTTCTCGCCTCCACAAAATCATTAACTCCTGGAGGGCAGGGACGGAGCCTGTGTGTCATTCATCATTACAGTCCCAGAGCCTATCTTCAAATGTTTGCTGGAGTGAATGAATAGGTAACTAGACATTTCTTCCTTCCTTCCTACCTTTCCTATCACTTTTTATTGGGTTTTGGCCAGGATGATGTAACTGAAACCTGATCCTAAGATTTGAAGGATACTGATAGGTAGAAGAAAAAAAAATCATTTTTTTTTTTTTTTATTTTATTTTTATTTTTTTTTATTTTTTTTTATTTTTTTTTTTTTTTAGCATCACTTTCTAGAATTTATTCTTTTTTTTTTTTTTTTTTTTTTTTTTTTTTTTTTTGAAAAAAAAATCATTTAAAAGCATATTTAAGAGTTTTACTTCAAATGAGTTGAGAAGTTAGTACTATTCAGGGAGGCAGCTCCTTAGACAGGAAGAGGGTTAATTTTTGCCTGATAGGAAAATGAAGAATCAAGAAAGTCTTTCTCACCAGACCGCCCTGCTTGATGAGGGACAAATGAGACAATTTGTCAATCAAGCCCCAAAGGGCCGTTCTTACTATGATTACAGAAGTGACATTTGAGTTGGGCAATAGAGATTGATAGTATGGCTGCTATAGTCCTTTGCTAGGGCTGCCATAACAAAGTACCACAAACTGGGTGGCTTAAGACAACAGAAACTTATTGTCTCATAGTTTTGGAGGCCAGAAGTCAGAAATCAAGGTGTCAGCAGGGCCATGTGTCTCTGGAAGAATCTAGGGGAGAAACCTACTTGCCTTTTCCATGTTCTGGTGGCTGCCAACAATCCTTGGTGTTCCTTGTCTTATAGATACATCAATCCTGTCTCTGCCCCGATCGTCCCATGACATTCTCCCTCTTTGTCTCTGTGTCCAAGTTTCCCTCTTCTTATAAGGACACCAGTCACTCACCCTAACCCAGTATAACCTCATCTTAATTTGATCACATCTGCGGAGTAAGATCACATTCTGAGGTTCTAAGTGGGCCTGAAGCTGGGGGATACTATTCAACCAGTATAGCTGCTCAGCCAGGACTCCCCTAGGATGGAGAAGCAGCAAAAGGCAGAGGGCTGTTAAGCCTTGTGGTTAGGTACAAGCTGCAGAATCAGACAGACCTGGAATCAAATCCTGGTTCTACCTGTGAGTCGGCAATGTGAGCATGGGCGAGTTACTCAACATCTCTAAGCTCGTCTCCTCATCCGTGCGATGGGTTTAATAAAAGCCTGAGCCTCCTAGAGTTGCTGAGTGGGTAAATGAGATCAGCTCCTGGCAGCACCTGATATATCAAAAAAATTAGCTTTTAACTCTAGAGTCCCCAGTTCCACGGCCCTGCCAGCTTTTCAGGGAAGAATGTAGACAGTTAAATAACAAAACAGGATAGTTTATGATTAAAGGCCCAGATGCTTGTTACAGGATGTACCTGCCACACAAGGTCAGGCACAGGCTTAACTTTTAATAACAAACAGATGCAAAGTTAAGTGCTGCAATCTAAAACTTTGCAGCTAAGCCATATTGATTTTCCTCTTCCCTCTCCTCCAGGATGTATTTATAGAGCTCATCATTGAAGTTTCCCTAGCATGACCAGACCAAACATCTCCTATCTCCGTCTGCACTAACTGCTACTGCCTGTGACCCCTCTCTCTTGATGCGCTTGACCATCAGGACATTAGAGAGATGTCATGGCTTCCATCCATGTGGCCCTGGACTCCCCTTGTCTAGGCTGCCCACAGTGGAGGGGACGTCCCTGGGAGGGGATGGCTGGTGCAGGTGTGCATGGCTATGTGTACTGATCTCTGACAACATCCCAAAGGCAAATGAAAACAACTTGGGATGATCAGCATTTTGCACAGATTGGGGAGAACTAGCTGTTCTCCTGTGCCAGCTCATGGGTTCCATCAGAAATGGATTAAATCACCCAGATGCTGAAATCTTTTGGATGACATCTTCATTTAAAACTCACCATTAGAGCTGGGCTTGAGTCCCTCTCTGTGACCTGTGCCATGATTCAGCCAGGCTCGAACACATCGTTGATAGGGCAGATTTGTACTTCCACAGCAGCCAGCTGCTGCTCTTGTTTCCTTAGCATTGAGAAAAGTCGTGTACACAAAGCTTTGTGTCTCAATTATACCTTTTTACATTTTTTCCTTGGTGACTAAGCCACTGATTCACTTAAATTTATTGAGTGCCTGGTTAATAGTGTGAGCTCTAAAATCAATTGCCTAAATTCAAATCCTACCTCCACAAATCAAGATCTCTGTGCTAGAAAAGAAGGAAGGAAAGAAAGACCTTGGTAGTGTGTTGGTCTTACAGAGGGAGGGTACATTGCTAGGGATACAAAGTGGATTCGGGGGGAAAGGGGGACGAGGAGGGAGGTTAGGGGAAAATTGGGTGGGGGACACAGGGTACAAAAGTAATTTCTGGTAGTGGGTATGCCCCCAGTATGAATCTGGCCCTCACATCGTGGGCATGAGGGGTGACAATTAGCTTTGTATCTCATAAATATTCATAATAAATAAATAAATAAATAAGAAAATTTTAAAAATTAAATTAAGATCTCTGTGTTAGCATCTCTAAACCTTAGCTGCTTCATCTGTCAAAGGAGAATCATAATAACACCTACCCAGAATGTTGCTGAGAGGATTGTTTCGGGTTTGGTTCCTCGAGAAGCAGAGTGTGAGACAGAAGTTAGCAGAGAGGATTTTATCAGAGAATTCTCTTAAGAACAACACAGGAAGCAGGATTTGAGGGAGAAGTTGAGCTGTGATGCAGTCCCATAGGAAGTAGCAGCCCACCCCAGGGACACTCTGTAGCTGGGATAGCCCGTTAGCCCTATCCTGAGCTGGACCAAAGGGGCTGGGCCCCATGCCGCTCATGATCAGTCATTGGAAGCAAGTTGCAGCTGGAAGGAGGTATGACCTTGGGCAAGGCAGTCTCTTCAGCTGAGCCAGTCCCAAAGGATTGAGATTGGTCTTCCTGCGGCACTCCCAGTAGTGGGTGGAATAAGTCTCTCACTCCTGAAAGGGGATCTGAGCAGCACATCACAGCCTCCACCACAAAGATTAAATGTGATAATCCACACAAAGCCCTTAACATAGTACCTGGCAAGCGGTAAATCCTCAATAAATGGGAGCCATTACAATTGTTGTTGTTGCCATAATTATTTGTCAGGCACTGTGCTAGAAGCTGGAGACACAGTGGTGATCAAGATTCTGCTCCTGCTCTCAAGAAACTCAATCCATGTGAAAATCAGACCATCAAACCAGCAATTACAGTGCAGTGTGGTTGATAGAGTGGTGCAGGATGCGTATGGGGGCACCCAGAAGGGACACATGACCAAGACTAGGAGGATGAAGGAGCGTGACACCAAAGGCGGTATCTGACAACGAAGAAGAGTCAGCCAGGCAAAGGGAGTGGGAGGCAATTGGGGGTGGGAGAGAAGGGCTATCCAGGTGGAGGAGGCAGCATGTGCAGAGACAAGGGAGGGCTTAGTGTGTGCATGACACAGCTCAGCAGGGCAAGATAGGGGTGCACCCGGGTGAGGGGAGGAAGGGCTTTGTATACACAGGCCAAGGAGTGTGGCCTTGGATATAGTGGGGACAATGGTGAGGCATTAAAGGATTCTAACCAGAGAAAGGGCAAAATCCATTTTGTGCTTGAAAAGGTCACTCTGGCTGCCATGTGAGCAATGGATTGGAGATGGACAAGTTTAGAAGCTGGGAGACCAAATAGGAAGCTGTGCTGGGGTCCAGATGAAAGGCGAGGGTGACATGGACAGGTTGGTGGCATTGAAGATAGACAAGAGTACACAAAGTCAAGGAATATTTAGGAGGTGGAATCTACAGAGTTGGTGATAATCGGATGTTGAGAGAGAAGGGGAATCCAGGGTGATATGATTTGAATGTTTGTCCCCTCCAAAGCTCATGTTGAAACTTAATCCCCAATATGGTATTTGAAAGGTGGGGACTTTAAGAGGTAATTGGAACACCAAAATCAAGGGTTCAGATCCCAGCACTGGCCAGCCACCAAAAAAAAGAGGTAACTAGACCACGAGGGCCATTCACAGATTAATGGGTTAATGGATTAGTGGGTTACCATGGGCATAGACTAGTGGTTTTATAAGAAGAAGAGAGCGCATTAGCACACTCAGTCCTCTCACTATATGATACCCTGCACTACCTCAGGACTCCGTAGAGAGTCCCCACCAGGAGGAAGCCCCTCTTGACCTTGGACTTCCCAGCCTCCAAAACTGTAAGAAATAAATTTCTTTTCTTTACAAATTACCCAGTTTCAGCTATTCTGTTATAAGCAACAGAAAACAAACTAATACACAGGGTCATGTTTAAGCTTCTCATCTGGATAAACGAACTCCAGGAGGCCTACAGAACAAGCATCCTAAGAAGCGGGGGGAAGCCCCCACCAACAGACGTGCTACTCATTCAGCAGGGTTCGAAGGAGCTCCTTCCAGCCAGCTCTCCACGACTCATGGCTGCGTGTTAGACAAACCCATTTGAAGCGCCTTGTGGAGAACAACCATCAGAAGCAGCTGTGTTAATCGCAGAGAAACCTGCTCCCTCCCTGCTCCATCTACCGGGGGAGAAAAATGGCCAGGAAAGAACGCTCTCCATGTTTATCTATTTATTTTTATTTCTTATGCCCTTCTACTGTTAATCTGTGTTTTGTCCCTTGATTTTCAGTCAACATTTAGAGGGTGGAGGGGAAGTTTTCCCTTGGCCCCTACACAGATAATGCTTTGCAGGAGTTTTGCTATAAAGGTAAGAAGAAAAATGGGAGAGTAGTCACAGGCGGAAGTGAAATCAAGGGAAGTTGTTTTGTTTTAGAGATGGAAAAGCATATCTTTATGCTAAAAGAAAACATCAAATAGAAAGGGAAAAATTGATTATACAGGAGACAGGAGAATCATCAGAGTAATATCCTTGAGTAGGCAAAAGTGTGTGGGATTTAATACACAAGTGGAAAGGTCGGCCTTAAATAAGAGCACAGACAGTTTATTTATTTTATTTTTTTATTTTATTTTTTTTGTCTTTTTCGTGACCGGCACTCAGCCAGTGAGTGCAGCGGCCATTCCCATATAGGATCCGAACCCGCGGCGGGAGCGTCGCTGCGCTCCCAGCGCCGCACTCTCCCGAGTGCGCCACGGGCTCGGCCCTAGACAGTTTATCTTTGTTTTTTTTTTAACTTAATTAATTTTATTTTTGTTTTAAAATTTTTATTGTATCAAAGTTGATTATACATATTTTGGGGGTTCAACATTGAGATATGTTGATCAAATCAATATTACTAGCATATATATTATTACAAATCGTAATTATTCTTTATGTCCCTTGTCCAATCTCTCCCAATCCCCCTCTCCCACCCTCCTCCCCCCTCTAATTACCCTAGATTTCTTCTCTCCTTCTGAAACAATAATGGTTACTCTGTTGATTTATTGCCTAGATGATCTGTCCAATGCTGAGAGGTGTGATCAGTTCCCCCAATATTATCATAGAGCAGATGCTTCTTCTGTCACTCTGAAATGGGCTTTGTGGAGAGAGACATCATCTTCTTTTATCTCTGCTGGTGACTCTCCTTGTGTCAAGCACTCCAGTGGCTGGCAGACCATCTGTGTGGTGGTTGTGGTGTCTAGCTGCTTTTGCAGCAGCCATGGTTATTGTGGTGGCTGTGGTGGGCCACCCACATGGAGGTGATGTTTTGGGCTTGTTCCTTTGTGCTGGCAGTGTGCCTGGTTGTGGGAGATGGGGGTCCAGTCCCTGACTCCATACCTCAGGTCCCTGGGTGGGCCCCAAGGTGCTGGTGTGATATGCTTGGTTGTGGGAGGGGGGTCTGGTCCCCAGTTCCATGCCCCAGGCCCCTAGCCGGGGCCCCAAGGTGCTAGTGGTGTGCCTGGTTGTTGGGGGGGGGCGTCTGGTCCCCTTCTCCATGACTCGGGTACCTGGGTGGGCCCTGAGGGGCTGGTGCAGTGTGCCTGGTGGTGGGAGGGAGGTCCGGTCACCGTCCCAAGCCTCGGGTCCCGCGCTCAGTGTTTTAACTGCAGTTGTAGTGGAAAGCAAATTGAGCAAAGGAAGAAGATTGAACTAAGAATTCATTGTGGATTCAATCTTTAATAAATATCAACATTTATTCAATATGGACTCTGGGCCCAGCCCTGTGCTCAGGGCTTCAGATAAAAGGAAGCATAAGATAGACACTTGACCGGTGAACTTGAGGGTCCATTTCCTTCAACAGTAATATTTCTGATGGTAAATTAGCACACTGGCATTCAGGCGTATACATCAGTCTCTGTGTGTTTGATGACCTGAGTCAGTGCCTGGGGCCTAATTACCTCTGGGTTTTTACTGAGTTTTTTAACTTCAAAGCTGATAAACAGACTTTTGTAAGTGGGATTCATTCCATCACAAATGATCGGCAGTCTTCTCTGGCATTTGCTCCAAAAGGAGTAATCTGAGGATAGGAAGAGGCCTGAGGTGTTGTCTCTATGGGTTCCAGGATATTCTCTGAACAGTTGTCAAGCTGGGGCCCCTATTAGTCCAGAGCATTTCTGGGAAGGGAGAGTCTGCATAACTAAGTATCTAAAATGGAACCTCCCATATATTCTCATGCAGGAGCACATTCTGTCCCTCCCAGGGGAATCAGAGCGCCCATCACTGAGGTTACAAGTGCAACCGCCATTGAATCAACCAAACAAAATTTTCATGATTAGGTTTGGTAGCTACTTTCCAAATGAAGGTCAAGATTTAAGATGGCAAGAACCAATTTCTACCATTAAAAAAAGATCCAAACCCAAAAGAATGTGACTTTTCTTTAAAGTTGTTCACTACAATGAAAGTTTCTATGTTTGAGATACGAGGTTCAAGGAGAATAAAACCATCAGCTGTAGCTATCTTTCCTTTCTTCAGATTTCCAAAGAAAGGGAGGTGAGTTTCCACTGCACTTGCATTTTCTCCCTGGCTTTGTTATAGGGTCAGATTACAGCCCAAGAAAGAAAGCGATTAGAGCGTAAGCGAGGGACGCCCTTGTCCCGGAGTATCTGAGGGCGACTCCAGCCGAAAGACGACTTTGTTTTTATACGAAGGCGGCGCAGCGGGCAGGGGCGCGGACTGCCAGCTCCGGGAACACCCGCGCGGCCCGAGGGAGAAGGAGCGAGTCTAAAGCCGCAACCCGGCCAGTGCGACAGAGGACGCCGCCGGGGCACAACCGTCCCTCGGCCGGTCCCCAGGCGGATCCGACGGGTGCGCCCCGGCCCCCTTCGGGGCGATCCCTGCCCGGGACACCCGCCTGGAAGCTCCGGGAAGGAAGGAGAGGGAAGGGGGAGGGGCGAGGAGAGGGAAGAAGGGGCGAGAGGGCGGGGAGGCGGGGCTAGGAGGGGCGGGCCCAGCCTAGGCCCCGCCCCTCCGCGCCGCGCCGCGCCACGATTATAGCAGATGAGTCAGGGCGGAGCTCCGCGTCCAACCCGCGGCCGCCGCCAACTTCTCTGGATGGGACCAGAAGTTTCTAGCCGGCCAGTTGCTGCCTCCCTTTATCTCCTCCGTCCTCTTTGGCAGCGAGGAGGCTATTTCCAGACACTTCCACCCCTCTCCGGCCACGTCACCCCCTCCTTTAATTCATAAAGGTGCCCGGCGCCGGCTTCCCGGACACGTCTGCGGCGCGCAGGGCTGTGGAGAGGTGCCCCGCGCGGCGGCCCAGCTCGCGACTCCGCGCCCGCAGGCCCGCACCCCGCGTCCCCGCGTCCCCGCGCCCGCCGCCCCGGGCCAACCCCGACCCAGCATGAGCGCTGCGACGCACTCGCCCATGGTGCAGATGGCGTCCGGCGGCGGCGCCGGCGACCGCGACCCCCTGCCGCCCGGCTGGGAGATCAAGGTCGACCCGCAGACGGGCTGGCCCTTCTTCGTGGACCACAACAGCCGCACCACGACGTGGAACGACCCGCGCCTGCCCCCCGAGGGCCCCAAGGTGAGCCGGGCCCGCAGTCCGCTCCGGCCGGCGGCCGCACCTCGACGGCGAGCGGCCGGGAGCAGGCCCGGCGGCGGCTGCCCTGAGCCGGGCGGGGCGGGCGCGAGGAGCCCGGGTCCCGGAGGCGGGTGAAGGCCGCCCCGTACGCGAGGACCTTCGGGCGGACCCCAGCTCCGACGTCCCCTCGCTCCCCATACACACACCGGGGGTCTCCCCGCTGATCCCCTAGCGCATCCTGCTGCGCCCGGACGAGTACCCTCCGCCGGCCCGTCCTTGAGAGGCGTCGGGTCGGGAGGAGGTCCCCGGAAGGGTGGGGGGGGCGGGAAGTGCGACCCGCGCGATGGCGCCGGGGCCGGTCCGCCGGCTCGGTTCGAGGGGCAGGGGGCCGGGTGGCTGGAGCTGGCCCCGTGCTCCCGGGCTCGGCGAGGGGTGGGAGGCCTGGTCAGCACCCGAGGCCCGGCTCCGCCGCGGTCTCACCGACTGAGCCCTTAGAGTCACTGCGCTGATCGCGCGGCCACGAACGCGAGGGGGCCGTTCGCAGGCAGGGGGAGGTCTTTGGGGAATTTCATCTCTTCAAGTTCCAAAGCTCGACTGAGGGGTGTCTTTTGACTTTACTCTCCTGTCTGAGGCACAGAGTGACTCAGGAGGTGGATGTAAATACATTTTTTTCTTCTGTATTTGAAATTAAAGTTGTATTATTGTTTGAAACTGCTTTCCATAGGAATGTACACTAGCATGACTTGTTAAAAAAACAAGATGCTCTTCTCCCAGGCAGTTTCTAAACTGGAGATCTGAGATTGTCTCTGATAGTTGGCCATTGCCTTAGGACGTCGCCTCACGCTGGGGAGAAAGAGAATGATATGTATATTTTTTAATGGCAAACATTCCCTGCCTTGTTACGGTATTAAAATAGTTAGGATTTATTACTAGTACACAAATAACTGAGTAGTGATACTCTTGTGAATACAGACGTGTGCCTCATTTACATATATGCAAGGATATGTAGTTAACCCTCAAGAGCATGAAAACTTGAAAATATAAATTTGGAATGAGTGTTAATTTTAAAAATTATAGTTAGTTTACTGCTCTTACAGTTTACTATGAATTGGAGCTTTTTCAAAATGAAAATGTTGGAAAAATAAACATAGTTAAAGAATAAATTCCTGCTGTCTGGGCAAAATAAAAATAAAAGTAGTAAAGAGCTGGTACGTTATTTTGAGTATTTAAAAACTCACCAAATGAAAAATGCTTTATAAACCATTATTTTAGAAGAAAAACCTGTATTATCCACTTTCATTTTTATACACTTTTTTTTTTCTTAAAAATATTGATGAAACTCTGGTGCCCAATGACATTGGATATTCAGCAGTTTACATTTATAAGAAAACAATTGTATATTTATTTCTGAAAATTAGTACCAGAGGCTGTAATTTGCTGGGATGGACATAATTATATATACCTTTTTGTGTCTGTTCAACCCATTGGGTGAAACAGGCTCATTTCAAACCTAAGTTTGCATAGTAAGTAAGTAAGATTCTTACTGCAGTCTGCATGGACGTAGATCTTTAGTGTGGTATTATTCAACTATTATTTTGAGGTCTTCGTCCTGTAGACAGAGGCAGTCAATCTCTGGCACCCTTTGCTGTGAGTGAAGATCAAGTTTGAACCTAAACATTGCCAGCACTTTGTTTTCAACATGAAACTTACCCAGCAAGTTGGGTTCTTCCTGTACCCACCTGGTGGGTGGGTCCGATTGTGGTTTCATAAACCAAATACTAGGGGAAATAAACAAGTTGAGTTACTATTATTGTTCTCAACCATTAGAAAATAAGAACAACTAAATCAGATATCCAGCACTATAAAAGTTGATTTGAAAATTTGTCAGAACCTAAAAGTTGAAAGGTCCTTAAAAATCTTTTAGTTTACCCTCATTATTTTACTGATAAAGAAACCCAGAGAGTCCAAGTGTGTTTCTGAAGGTCACCCAGCTCGTACTGATAGCGAGGAGAGAACTAAATGAAAAGTCCTAGTAAAGAGGCAGTGCATTTGTTCAGAAGAAGTTAGAAGTGGCTTAGATGTCTTATGAATCTGTGAAGCATTCAGGCTGGGATAATTGATTATCTTTGTGTCCTCTCTGCCACCGAGTTATTGGGTCACTGGCATCTGTGCTGTGGTTGCTTAGGCTTTGATGACTGGATGTCATCAACTCAAGAAAAGAGTTATTTTTACCAAATTACTTGAGATTTGTCAGCATGGCACTAAAACATAAGGAGAAAACTAACTTAAGTCCATGAGCTGTTTGGGCTTCACTGCTTTTCAACCTGTGCTTTGATAGTCACAGATTATCTGGGTGACTAATTCAGTTTCACTTGAATGAATTACACCTTACTCCAGACTAAATACAGTGGGAAATCCTTCAGTGTTATTTTTTATTAGAAATTGGTTTCTTAATGCATAATGACAGAAGAGCCCTGGCAGAAAACAAAGGGTGATTTTGGAGGAGCTGAGCCAAGAGGCCCCTTTGAGCATTCTCACCCTCTAAAGGAAATGCTGTCAACCAGCAAACAGCTATTTATTGAGCATGAAAACAAGAGAAAGCTCTCTTTTGGGGGAAGACTCAGCTTTAGGATGTTTACAGCCTGACCATGTTGGTAAAGAAGTGGCTCTCATGGAAGAAGAAAAGGACTAGAGTTTTGTGTTTTATTTAGTCTTATTCCCTGTCATTGCACAGTTGATCCTCCGCATTCCCCTGAAGTGGTTAGAGTGACTCTTTCATTCCCATATTTAGGGAGAGGTGAGTGAAAGCAAGTGTCTTGCTGTCATTAGAGAGGCAGGACACTGGGCTTCATCTAGCACCATTCTAAGCAGCTGGACCTCCCCACCTGCACTCTTCCTGGATTTCGATTTTCTGCACATTTGTGCTTCCTATAATCTCCTGGCAAGTTCATACCTATCCAGGCCCCTTCCCTGACAGAGAGGTTGGCTTTCATTTTGGAGTCAGGAGATGCAAGCTCCGGTGCGGCCACTCCTCTGGGCTTTACTCTCTGAATAAACAGAGGCCACATACTCTGGAGTGCTCTTCCCTCCCAAACCTCCCTAGGACCAGAGGGAGACCCTCCTCCGTCACAGAGCAGGGCTGTTCTGTCTAGCTCTGTGGGTCTTGGGGCCCCCAGCTTGGCAGTCTCCAGGGGAGCCTTTTAAGAACACAGATTGCAGCTGTGTTGTGCCCAGCCCACCCATGCTGAATCTGAATTGCTGAGTCTGGGGCCCAGGAATCTGTAAGTCTAAAAAGCTTTTCTGATGATTCTGATTTTGCCAGACTGGCGTGGGAGCCACGGATGGCTTACGATCCCATATTGTAGAGGGGAGGTGCAACTTAGTGTACACCTGTGTAAGCCCTGGAGTCCCTCGAGCAGTGCGTGCTTAGCGTCTGACCTGCAGAGCCTTTGCCCGAGCCTCCATTTTCCTTCTTGGAGAAACTCCCGGTACCTTGGCCTCTGGACGTGTGAATATGAGGGTGGCGTGGGGAGAGAGTGGAGAAAGCACCACGCAGAGTCGGGCAGGGTGGCAGTGTGGCAGTGGGGAGGTGGTCAGTCTCAGGACAGTCCCCAGACCCTCCTGGCCCCCAGGAAGAAGTGAGCCAGAACCTTTCCTTCCTGTCTGCCCTGCCAGCAGAATCTCACCATAATAATTTGATAGGTACTCAGGCACTGTGAGAGGAAGGTTGAACTATCCTTTTAGAGAAAATCGGAAATGTTTTGAGTTCTGATTGAAATAGAGAGGCCCATTTATTCTGCTTCAGGTTTAGCATAGCCTCCTGAATTTTCTCAAAGATGAGATCATTCTGCTCTTGCCAGATCGATTACAAGCTGTTGTGCTTCTTAGCAGAATCAGAGCACAATCAGGAAATGAGAAGCCATTCTCTCCTTCGTATTTCCACATGTTGCAGTTAGGGCTGAGCAGATTCCTCTGCAACTAGATGAACAGTGATTTGTTGGGGCGTGGTTGGAGAACGTGGCCAGATGCCTTAGGAGTCCAGCTCATCCGAGACCTTCATTTTCCCCTGTAAGAACAGCCTGTGTTTGGCTCACACAAGAACCGACTGCACCTCTGACAACATAATTTTCTCCTGCTTTGGAGAGTAGATTTGTCCTTTACGAGAGGAGAGCCCATACACAGGAACTGTGGCGGCGTTTGACATTAGCCAGGGCTGGGAAGGCTTAGCTGTTGGATGATATCAGGGTTGGTTGTGAGTCAGAAAGCTTCATACCACCCGTGAGGCTTGATTAGTGCCATCCTCGTTTCTGAAATGACACATGGTTGCCTTATATAAACCACTGTACATGTTTATTACTTTTTACTGACATTTAAAAATTATGTTCTGATGTTTATCATCCAAAATAGGAAACCATACATAATCCAGACCTACTCATTCTCCTTCAAGTTTTGCTGTTTTAATGTTGCTCTTAAATAGAGACTTTATGTAGAAAAAGTAGAAGCTGAAGATAAGGGCTTTGCTTATTAGGAACCTCTGAGACCCTGTAGTCATGATGAACACCAATGAATCCCCTATCACACTTGACTGTGTTATTCTCCAGCCCCTCCCTGACTCCCCAGGTCATAAAACAAGTCTACACCCCCGATCCGCTTCTGCTTGAGAACTTTAACTCAGCCGGACTTCTGAGGCTATGCTGTACATCTCTTCATTTTGCAGATGCAGAAGTTGATCTGTATCCCTCCTTTGGCACTTGTGACACTATGCGAGATATCTGGCGTTATTAAGTCTTCATAAATTTCTATGAAGATATATTTGGGGCCTTGGCAGATTTTCAGAAAGCCAGAGAGCTTGTAAAAGCCTAATCAGAAAGAATTTTTTTAGGAAGGAATGAACATAATTTATTTTTGTTTGTCAGCATATTTATATATATGTGCCAGAGATAGGTGGCTGCTTTTACAAACCTTATCTTTTTAAATCTTCAAGACAACTCTCTGAGATAGGAACTATTAAGAGTGTCTTATGCATGAGAAAACAGACTTGGAGAGGGGATATGCCTGGCCTAGGGCAAATCAGAAGACTGTTGCAGCTTGAACCCCACCTGGGTTTCACCCCACAGGGGTGACAGACTTGCCCCTCCTACGCCTGGCTGCTTCGTACTCAGGCTCTCCCAGCACAGCCCCAGGTAATAAACAGCCGTAAGTCCATCTTTGTACAGGTGATCAGAAATGTTGGCCCATTTCCTGAGCCTGGATCTGCAGTTAGGAGAGGGGCCCTAGTCATCACTCACTCATCCCGTCTGAATGTTACTGAGTGTCCGCTGAGAGTCCAGGGGCGCACAGTCTGTCTGTTTCACCTTCTTGCCTCTTGGTGCCTGGCAGGGTCTATAGGCTCATTAAAAACTGAATGCATGACTGGAAAAGAATGAAACACGGGCCCAGACCTCAGAGTGTACAGGCTGGTTAAAGAAGAGTCGCTCTTAATGGCTGTAGGTGGTTGTGTGTGGTCTGGGAAGCTTTCTGTTGGTTCTTAAGGACTGCATTGTTGTCCTGGGTTCCCAGTAGCCCCCAGAGGCCTGCTGCTTTTTATCACTTTCTGAATGACCTTTTCTGCAAGGATTTCAGATTGATTCCCTGAGTTCATCTTCATGGGTCTGGAGAAGCTCTTTTTTGTTCCCACCAGTAATATAGCGTCTTGGAGCAAGCCTGCTGGAGAGCTGGGAGCTCACAGCAGCCTGATGCCACTAATCCATAGCTGCACTGAGAGCAGCTCCTGGCACTGTGCAAGGAGTCTCTTTTATTTACTTATTTATTTCATGTGTCTGGCAGTAAGATCAGACACCGTATTCATGAGGCTTCTTATTCACCGTCAATTCAGAAAAGTCCAGAATCAGTGATTGCTCACTGCCTGCGTCACGGTCCTGTAAACAGCTCAGCTGCCCAGGAACTCCCAGCACAGAGCTGTGCCCTAGTGAACTGAGGTGGGACTTTCACTGACAATTCCTTAGCATCCTGTTGGAGAACAAATATTTCCTATTTAGAAATAACTTCCTCAGTGTTCATTAAAGTAAAATTATAGGGCTTCTCTTTTTTCCCCAATTATTTTAAAAATTCTTCCTGGATACTGAATGAATGAATGAATGAATGAATGAATGGTTTAAAAATCCAAACGGTGGGAAGATAGGAAAGCACTTGTGTGTGAAGGAGAAAAGGCAGCCACTTCACTGGATGAATCTTCTGGGTCAGAGCGAAGCTAGCTCTCCTGCACTGTTGAACTGGCTCTTTTCCCTCCAGAGGCCCCAGTTCTGACAGTGCCCCCGTGCTGGGTGCCAGTGCAGTCTGAGGCCATGGTGACTCAGAACTGAGCCGGTGCCCTCACTCCAGCTCGCCTGCCTTGGCTGGGCCGATGACTCAGCAAGCAGAGAGCTGGCTCCCTGGCCCAGAGTACACTTGAACTGAATGTTCCAGGTCTGAGCCTCAGCCCAGCTAGGCTGGGTGAAGTGAAATGCTTCCCCTCCTGCTGCCTTTTACCCTGGGAAGGTGACAGGTTTGGAGTCTTTAGTCACACACAGGTTACCACACAGTGTACAGGTGTGACAGGAATACTGAAAGGGCTAGCATATACCTGGTCTTAGCATCAGACATAGCTGGGTTCTGGCAATCTTAGGTAAATCACTTACCCCTCCCAAGCCTCAGTCTCCCCTTCTGTAAAATGGGTATAGCAACAATACCTATGCAGCAGGGCTGAGAGAATCAAGGGAGGGTGGTACATGGAAGGTCCAGAGCCTGAACCGATGCCGGCGTGCAGTCTCTGGACATGTTTGCAGCCTCCACCCTGGTGTAGAAGGGTATTTGTGGGTAGATGCTTGGCTTCTCCACACAGTAGAGCTTTCTTACTGTACATGATCTTTCAGCTCTCAGGTAGGCCCAAAGTCTTATTTCTCAGAAGCTAGATCTCCTCTTATCCCCCTTGTGCCAAGTTTAGCTGACTTCTCAACCAGTGTACAGACAGCCTCAGAACCTGTTCCTGGGGCCTCCTATGCCCTGTGTAAGGGTAGTGTGTAGAGGACAGCTACTGGGGGACCCAGCACAGGGCTCAAGTGAGGGCTCTTTGGGCCTTCTGGAGCCTCACCCAGACCCACAGCTCCCAGCCCCAGGAGCCTTAGACTCATTCCTGATCCTTGGCCCAAGACAGGCCCAGGGAAATGTGTTTCTGCACTGTTCTGCATGAAGCACTGTGTCTGTCCTCAAACCTGCCTCCTCCCTGAGCCATCTGTGTGCAGCCTCGAGGACAGTACCAGCAGGAACTAGGTGCCCAGTCCGTGTTGGGGGGAAGCCAGGCCACCTTAATGAGGAGCCAAGGCGAGGGAGTTGGCCCTCTGCACAGCTGTTCTGCATCCAGCTCTAAGTGGCATAAATGTCACCACAAATGGAAGGCGAGGGAGTGGTTTTCTAATGGTCACCACCTTCTTGTGGGAGGAATGCTTTGAGAAGCTGCTTATGGTGGGAAGGAGAGTCCCCCTCCCCCTGGAATTCCCCCCAAGGGTCTCACCATTAGTCAGAGAGGGTCTCCCCTCCTGCAAGCTACAGTTGATGAATTGGAGGGTTTTTTTTTTTTTTTCTCGTGACCAGCACTCAGCCAGTGAGTGCACCGGTCATTCCTATATAGGATCCGAACCCGCGGCGGGAGCGTTGCCGCGCTCCCAGCGCAGCACTCTACCGAGTGCGCCACGGGCTCGGCCCTTGGAGGTTTTTTCTTTTGGAAAATTTGGTACAAAATGCATGGCTGTTGATGTCCCGCGCCCTAATGCCTAACAAACGTTTGCATGGTCGGTGTCCAGCAGATGGAGTAGCCAAGGTAATGTAAAAGGTGAGGTGATTCCCTTTTCCTGCTGTCTTTATCTAAATTCAGACAGTTTGCTTCCTAGTATGGAAATGTCAGGAACTTTTTCATTTGTGATTCGTAGCTGTAGGTTGTGAAGGCAGGTAGCACTGCTCTTTGTTTTTTCCAAAGAGGAAATAGGTAGTTTCTAATTTTCCCTGAAGCATTGAGTTCAGGAGCTGGGCATCCCTCAGCATGGCTGTGCACTAATTTCACGTGCGACCTTGGGCCACATCCCAACTCCTACAGCTGCTACCTGGCATCCTTTAGGAGGGCTTCAGGAGTGGGGGACTGTGGGGAGGCTGGATGCTGACTCTGAGGTCAGAGCACTCCTCCAGCAGGGGACATACCCAGCAGATGCAGACGGTCATGCCCTAGTGGGGGATGCATTGAGGGTATCGAGGAGACGTCCACAGATGTTCTGCTCCCAGGCAGACCTTCCTGTGCCCCATCCTGGCCTGGCTGTTCTCCCCTAGGCCTCAGGGGATGTGTGCAAGGAGCCACAATCAGTGCACTTGGGTGTTGCTTCTTGGCAGTGAGTTTGTCTGCGGTGCTGGCCCCTTTCACAGAGCAGCTGACGGGGGCCTGTTGGAGGGAGAAGGCAGTTTAGGGCATGGGTCCCTGGAGTTGCTTTTGGCTGTGTTTGCTTCCAGGTTGTGAAACTTTAGGTACTGTCCTCAGCAGAGAAAATGGCATCCTTGCTAATTAGTGCTCTTAAGACTGTCAGATAAAGGGACTTCTAACTCTAATGGACTTACTACCAGCTTTCTGAGAACCAGTGAAGAATTAGGCTTTGTAAACAATAGGCCCAACCAGTTGCTGCTTGAGAAAATATGGGTCCATCGTTAACTCCTTGGGGGATGAAGGAACCAGTTGTGTAGAGTGGCTCAGAGTCTACAAAGACTTTCTCATTTCACTTAAATCTTGCAAAATTCCTTGGGAGGTGTAGGGATTTTTACAGCTGGGGAAACTGAGTCTTAGTAGCAAGAAGTCCTGTCCAAGACCACACAGCTGGTGAGCAGCAGGGTGGGACTGGAGCTCAGAGTGGCAACATGAAGACCAGGGCTCGTGTTGGTTCATTCCTGTTTATCTAGACACAGGTGCAAAGAGAAGCAATGTTGGTTTTATCTTCTTTTTTTTTTGTCTTTTTCGTGACCGGCACTCAGCCAGTGAGTGCACCTGCCATTCCTATATAGGATCTGAACCCGCGGCAGGAGCGTCGCTGCGCTCCCAGCGCCGCACTCTCCCGAGTGCGCCACGGGCTCGGCCCGGTTTTATCTTCTAAAAAAAAGTTTTCCCCAATAGAAACACATAGAGACATTCATCTTATTAATTCCAGGATAAGATGTATGTATGTTAATAACAGGCATATCAGATAAAGCCTCCGGTGACCTGTGATTGCTTACAGAGTTTGTGGTGAACACAGACCTCTTGTCTTACTAGGAGTCTCAGGACAAAATCCAACTTCTCAGGTGTGTTATAATTGGACTTTGGGTGGAATGTGGATTTAGCTTATTATTCAGAATCTGCCCAGAGTCTATTATGTGTCTAAAATGGTGCTAGTGGTGGTGGGAGAGACCCTGGTTCACAATCCAGTGGGAACTTAAAGATTTTGAGTTTGGTTGCAGGGATGCAAATGGATGTTTGTCTGTATATCAAATTAGCAATAATACTTAATTCATTTATATGGCCTGTCCTACCAAACAAAGTTTTGGTAGGTTGTTGAAGCTCAACTCTGTGCTTTTGGGGAAAGTTGTTTGTTTCCTGCCTGATGGAGGTAAGCCAAGCCACTTAATTTTAATCCAGGTCGTAGCCATATGGGGAGTTCCAGGACTCCTGTTTTTCTTTGTCTTTTTTTCTTTTTTAAAAGTTTTGAGGCCGGCCCGTGGCTCACTTGGTAGAGTGCGGTGCTGATAACACCAAGGCCACGGTTCGGATCCTATATAGGGATGGCCAGTTTGCTCACTGGCTGAGCGTGGTGCTGACAACACCAAGCCAAGGGTTGAGATCCCCTTACCAGTCATCTTTAAAAATAAATAAATAAATAAATAAATAAAAGTTTTGAAGTATTGTTAGTAAAACCTTTGTGAAGGCTCTTCTGGCCTCAAAACCCAGTTAAAAACATTGGTGTCCTACTTAAGGCTCCAGACTGTTAAGGCAGAAGTGCTGCAGGGCACCCCTAAGCGTTGACTTGGTTACTGTCGCCCTTCATTCAGGGTGATGGGAGCTGTGGTTTGTAGGTGTTGAGGCCACTTTTTTAAGAGTACTGAGCTCACTGGTTAGCTTAGTTGGTTAGAGCATGGTGCTAATAACACCAAGGTCTAGGGTTTGATCCTTGTAACAGCCAGCAAAAAAAAAAAAAAATGTACCATGGAGCCAAGGTTGGGAGTTCACAGAGGGGAGCCCGTTTTCCGGGTTCAGAGGCCACTTTGTGTACAGGGGATCCGTTGTGGATGGGTTCAGGCAGACCCTTCTCCATGGTTGTCCTGTGAACGTGTGTGTGCCCAGCCTACACCCAGCTACGCACTACCTAGCAGGTGGCCAAGAGCTGTTGTTCCCGCCCTGCTTTTAAGGCACAAGTACTTCATGGAGGGGTCTCAGCAGCATCTTCCTCTTCATTTGGTACATGAAACTTTGGGGTGCATCGCATTTCAGTGATTTCTGATATGAAGAGTGGTAATTTTTAGATTTCTGTGATATTAACTTTTCCTTATTTGGGGATTTCGTGTATGTGTTTAGTGCTAGAAGGGACCTTGGAGATGAGGCTATGGAGGATGTCAGAGCTGGAAGGAACTTCAGATCACCGTTTCTCAGTGCAGCCCAATGGGGCTTCTTCACACCTACTGAATCAGACTTTCTTGGAGTTGGGCTTAGCATCTGCATATTTTTGCATTTCCTGGGAACTCTGATGCCCCCTATAATTTGAGAACTACTTCTTTATAGAACATTTTTGGGCCTCCTCTTCATTTTACAGGTGAGAAAACTAAGGTCCAGAGAGGAGATTCGAGCTGCTTATGTGGCAGATCGAGGATCAGGACCAAGCGCAGTCTCTTTCCAGGTCTCCTGGGTGTCCCCTTAGTGCCCACATTGTTATCAAAAAACAAGAAGAGAAATTTAAATGTGCTCTTAAGCAAACAAGCCCAACAGCTCACCCAAGCTCAGAGCTTGACCTCAGGCTCTCTCTAATAATATCTTGTACTTAATAGGGCAAATTTTTGCTCATCTGGGGTAATTTTTTCTTGCTTTTTATCCTGGCCATCTCATGGAGTTGTTTGGTGCCCTGAGACATGCCTCAGAGGATTTTAATGCAATGCGCAAACAAGCGGGAAGAATTAACTAATTCATCTTATAAATTAATGTAGTGAGGTAAGCAGTGAAAGTCAGGACTCGCCCAGGCTCTTATTTCCTAATTGGATTTTGTATATATATAATCCTGATGTCTTTACCCAAAGATAAGTTTGGTGAGCTGAGCTGCAGTCACTGCATTGTGCCCCAGCCCCTATCATGTGATCAGGGGGTAACCTCCCCACCCCCAAACACACACAGAGGCAACCCCAAGGAGGTGGATTCCCAGGTCCCCATTGAAGTCAGATGGGGCAGGTAGTGAGTCTTGTCTGAAAGATGCTGGTGTAACCAAGAGGCTTTTTCTGGACCTGTGCTTAAATTTGAGAATACTTCTTAACAGACCTGAAGAGATATGTTTTAGTTATGTTCTAGGGGAATTATAAATATTACACTTTCTTTTATTTTTTTCATTTAAACAATACCTTTTTTTAATGCCTTAGATTGTGGTAAAAACACTGTTGAAGACAGAAAGGGCAATTTAACTCTTCCAGGTGGTGCTTTTTACTTAGTAACACAGGAGCATTTGCTGTTAGGACTCCAATGATAGCGGAGTAGGAACATTAGAAGGTGGTGTAGACATTCCCTATACAGACCTTATGATGGGTTGAAGTTTCATTTTTGGTTTAAATTATTCATGTAGAAGTGTTTAATTGTGTATTTTTGCAAAGTTGATGGGGCTTTTTATTAACTTACCTAAAACAGTGTTTTTCTGAACAAAACCCTACCAGAGTGGAAGGGGAACCTGGAATTTCTTTTCGGTGCAGTGCTCACAGAGAGACACTTTTTTTGCTGAATGGTGTAAGTGGGTCATTAATTCATGTGGACTCAGGAGTACAGGTCTCAGGGTGGCAGGAAAAGCAGCCTCCAGGCCACCCTTACCCATCTTAGCCACCCTGCTTTCTAGCTTGTGCCAGCCGGCAGCGTCATGTTTCAGTCTACCCCGCACTCAGAACATGAATCTTGGCCCTATCTCTTCTCCTGTCCTGCCACCCAGGGAGGCCTGTCCCCTCCTCCTCCTCCTGCTCTACTCGGACCCTGCCTTCCCTTCCATGTCCTCTGCCCTTGCTCCCTCATGCTCATCCCTGATTTCTTCCTTCCCTTCCTGACGTGTCCTGCTTTCTCCTCCTCAGTTTTCCTGTCTTGCTGAGGCCTCACTGGTTGTGAATGGTCAGCAGCTCTCAGCACGGTGCACGTTGGGTCCTCACTTCCAGCTCAGCCCCCTGGGCCTCCAGCCTAATCTCAGCTCAGCGCTCATCTTCAGGCCTCCTCCGACTGCCGCTCTGACTCCACCACCCTTCCTCCAGTGGCCACATGCTTTCCTCCACTGACCCACACGTGGCACTTGAGAGACCCGGGTTGATATTGGCTCCAGGAAGCAGTCTCTCCTGTCACAGTCCCTTGCACAGACAGGCTTATTCCTTTTTCCTCCCTCCTTCCTTTCTTCTTTCTCTTTCTTTTTAACTGCGGTGCAAAACGTACTCAGTGAGATGCATGAGATGCACAGCTCTTGGCAGACTGGATCCAGTGGCTTTGGGATCCAGGTGCTTTTCCCAGGAGGAGCCAAGCCTCAGTGAGGCCAATCTAAGGATTGCAGGCCCTGGAAGGGTTTGGCTGCAGGGGGTGGTGGGGTTGACAGCTCTCACCTGTTAGAGCTGGATAGTATGGGTAGGCTGTGGCAGGGTAGGGGCAGAATGGGGGTTCCAGGCAAGTGTCTGTATAGCTGGATAGATTTTTACATAGGTATACACCTATTTACCACCAACCAGAAAAAGAGTATTTCCACCACCTCAGAAGGTTCTTTCAAGACCCTTCTTGGCCACTACCATCTCCTCCAGATGTGACCACCATTCTGACTTCTGTCACTATCGATGAATCTTGTCCTTCACTTTTGATTCCTTTGACATTTTGGAGGCTGAAGAGCATAATCTTGCACCTGGTAAGGGAGCGAGCTCAGTTTGTTGTGGGCCTTCTGGGCAGCTGTCTTGATGGCCTCCTATAAAACCTCACAACATTTCTGCAGGGCGGGTGTTGCTAGCTCTGTTTTCTAGAAAAGGAAATGAAAGGCTTACAGAGGTTAAGAGAATTGTTCAAGCTCACGGAACTGTTACTAATAGAATCAAGAATGGAAGTTGGATCTTATCTAGGCTAGTAGGCTGGCCTCGACCCTAGAAAGCCCATGTGTTTGCCCCGTACCTCAGGGCCTCCCAGACGTTCCAGGTAATTTTGCTTCTTGCTTGTTTCATGCATCCTAAGCCATCTTATAAGCCCCTTGTTGGCAGGAGGGGACTGTGCCTTGCTGGGTTTGTAACCCCAGAGGACACATCAGCAGTGACAGGATGCTCACCCAGGAGTCGTCAGTGGGGTAAGGGGCTTGCTAACTGCTTGGCTTGTCTCTAGAGCGTGCAGTTGGCTGAGGCTTTTGTGCGTGCTGGGAAGAAACAGCCAGCTCCCCAGGCAGGCAGCAGAGATGACCTCGCGGGACTTACGCAGGCCCTGATTTGGGCTGAAAGGAAGGGGGTGCTCCAGAGAGTGGACAGAGTGCCCGGAAGTGTGTTATGACTCAACACTGAGTAGCAGAGGGTTTCTTCAGCACCTCTTCTTGATGTGAGGCCTGGACCCACTCCCTGCTCTTGGGTGACCTGAGAGTTAAGCAGGCTAAAATAATGCCACCGCGCTGAGCACGTGGGTATTCTAATCTGAGAATGCCTGTCTGCCTGTGTCCCCAAGGACACAGCGACACCCTTGCCCTCCCTGTGTGCTGCAGGCCCTCCACCGGACAGGGTCTCATCAGGAGGGAGGCAGTTGATGGGCCTGAAAGGACTGAATTCCAGGGGCAGCCACCTGGTACCCATGCCTGCACACAAATGGAAACATCACAGAGTTAATGGTCTATTCACTGAAAATGCAAATCAGCCCTTAGTATCTGTCCTTACTTTTGACTGATTTTGTGGCACTAGAAACTGTACCCTGCAAGCTCATAGATTCTTAGCCTTTGGTATTTGTTTGCTGTTCAGAGAAGGCCTCCTTAAGGAAGGGATCACTCTCCTTAATAGTTGACCTACTCAGTACTCAGTTTTGTAGCAGTGACACAGAGCAGTGGTTCCCCTTCTCTGTTGAAGGACCCGCCAGTGCTCAGGAGACAGGATTTCTGTTGGGTAGCCCCTGCTTGGTGAGAGATGGCATTGGCCAGTGAGTGACTGGCCAGCCTCTCTTGAAATAAGATCTTTCCCTGTGGTACTTCTGGAACTTGGCCTTCTCAAGGGTCCCAAAATAGCTAGGACTGAAGGGCGAACTTCATGAGAGGACATAAGAGAGGGACCCCTCACTCGAGCAGGCTTTGTTGAGGTAAAGACAAAGTTGTTTACAGCCCTTGTTAAAGCATGGTAAGGCAGACTTTATTCCAGACCATCACAGTAGGTATCGGGACCACTGCAATAGGGTTTCGCAGTGGGGGAGAGATATTGGCCTCAAGTCTGAATACAGCATGGGCAAGTGGGGATTTATAGACAAGGAGCAGGGTGGGGTCAGTGGATGGAAAATCACTAAGAGGAATAAGGGGGATTCTGGCTAAACTGACCCAAGCGGATTCTTGCTGGAGACAGGACAAAGTGATCACACATCACCTGGGGATGATGGACGATGAGGAACCTGATCAGATGTTGAAGACGATCAGATATTGAGGGTCGGGCTTTCTTCTTAAAGTGACTTAGCAGGTTCTTTTGCTAAAACTGGGTTTTACAAAGAAGTGCACAAATGTGCCTAGGGGAAGTTTAAAAGTCTGACTGAAGTTTGGCCAAGCAAAGAACCTTTGTTAGCTGGCATCATAAGACTAGCACAGTTAATCTTTGGGCTTTATTCTGTGCTGCTTCTGCATTCCTTGTGTATCTTCCTTCTTGCAACTTGTTCTAACAATATTCCTTAACTTTTCACTCCCATCCTACTTCTCTGCAAAGATTTCCAAACTGTGTTTTGTGTTTAGGCCCAGTACAAACTCTGTATTGTTGGGAAATTTGGGGCCTTTCTGAAAGCAGAGAAGCTTGCCGTAATTCAGTAGTCAATTATTGAGTCCTGCTCTTTGGGGTCACCCTCTGATCTGAGTCTCTGAAGATTTGGGAGACAGCTTCTGCCCCTTATTACCCGGAAAAGAAACCTGTCTGACCAGTTTGGGAAATTGGGGCTTCTCATGTATTCAACAGATACCTTGGCTCACCTACTTTCCCCTGAGGCCCCTAATTCTTAAAACTGCTGGCCAGACAGCAGCCTCTGAGAGGAGGGGATGCTTGCCAGAAGCAAGGGGGCTCTGGAGCAGCCGGGCTCCCTGTGCTCAGCCGACCTTGCTGACACTTTGGGTCCCAAATCACTCTGGAAGGTCAGAGCACTCTGCACCGCACTGTTCTTCTTCAGAGGTGTTTTTCTCCCAGTTTCTAACCGGTCTGTGTTTTTCCTCTTTTTGTTTTAGGAAACTCCATCCTCTGCCAATGGCCCTTCCCGGGAGGGCTCCAGGCTGCTACCCCCTAGGGAAGGCCACCCTGTGTACCCCCAGCTCCGACCTGGCTACATTCCCATTCCCGTGCTCCACGAAGGCGCAGAGAACCGGCAGCCGCGCCCTGTCCATGCCTATCTGCAGCCAGGGATGCCACGTTTCCGAACCGAGGCGGCAGCAGCGGCTCCTCAGAGGTCCCAGTCACCTCTGCGGGGCATGCCAGAAGCCACCCAGCCAGATAAACAGTGTGGACAGGTGGCAGCAGCTGCAGCAGCCCAGCCCGCAGCCTCCCATGGACCTGAGGTAAGGAGAGGCCTGGCCCACAGGCCTGTTGGGGAGCAACCTGGGCCCCAGACCCTGAGGCCAGCGCCCTGGGCTAGGCACCTGTTAATGTGCAGGGCCTGGCTTGCGGCATCAGAGGTCACCCAGCAAAGACAGGTTGACAGCCCCATATTGTCCCCGAGCGTTTCATTGATGTGCTTTTCAGGTGGGCATCACATGGTTTATTTTTGTAGTTGAGGAACTTGGGCTCAGAAAGGTCAACTGTAAACTGACAACTATAAACTGTAAACTGCTTGATCCTCCACAGAGGTGGAGGTGGCAGAGCTGGGACCGGAAGCCTAGCCTCTGGCTCGTAATCCCAGTGCTCCTTATTCTCTCTGGGATTTCTGTTTCAGAAGCACAGAGATAATAGCTAGGTATCATTTTGCTCAGTTCAGTACTTACGACTGAATAGTAGCTGCTTGGAGCTATGTTGATATGAAAATGAGACCCCTTAGCTGCCCTCACAATGTCCCATAGTTTAGAAGGAAATTCAGAATAAGGAGTCAGGAAGGCAACTGCTGTAAGAAGGCTTTAATCCTGAAGCCAAACACTTCAGGGTATGCCAAGGGATTTAGTACATTAATAGCTAAAAAATAGTTCTTACTGTGGTTCTCAGTTGAGATTTGAGGGCTAGTAAACCCTAATAGAGTTCCTGAGCAGTAAGCCCTCTCCGTCTTCCTGTCTGCAGATCACCCCGTCGTGTCCACTGGCATCGATCCTGTGTACAAATTCTCGTTTCCTATCTGTTCCCAGAGTCACCATTGCCTCTCAGCTCTGTTCCTAATCTGTTTAGCTTTACTGCTTGGGGGTGAAAAGTTATAGTTAATGTGGGATACCAGGAGGCTTTTCTTCTTTCTTGGAGAAGTAGTACCTAGATTTGTAATGTTTCTGCTGTAAAAAATCAAAATGATAAATCAGTCAGAAATCTTAGCAAATTTAACTGAACAAGGCCCTTAGAAGCCAGCTGGGGAAATGTCTTCCTCATTTTCTAGGTGAATAGAAGGTGGCCCAGAAGGAAAAGGGGCCTGGCCTGCCTCCGGCACCCAGGGGGCACATGCAGCTCCCAGGTGCTCAGCTGAATTCTCTGTAGATTAGCAGAGAAAGGGTTAAGGAAAGAGAAAATGGGATGACGTGTAATAAAAAATACAGTGTACTGAGCACTTCCTGTGTGTTGGACTCAGGCCAAGGCATATTCACAGATGATTTTAATTTTCAAAACAGCCCAGTGAGGGCGGGGGCACTCTTTCCCTGTATTTCAGGTGAGGCTTAGAAAGCTGTTGAGCTACTAAGAATTTGAACCTAGGCCTTTAGACACCCCAGCTCTCAGCCTTAACACTACGTTTTGCAAATTGAAAGGTTTACAGATGGGAGGTCTTAGGAAATGTGTTAGAGCCCGCCAGGTACACAATGGAAGGCGTGGTTGAAGTGCCCAGGCAGAGGGGTGTTCATGGGCCACGCCCTCTACCCTTTGTCTCTTGCAGCGGTCCCAGTCTCCAGCGGCCTCTGACTGCTCATCCTCATCCTCCTCAGCCAGCCTGCCCTCCTCCGGCAGGAGCAGCCTGGGCAGTCACCAGCTCCCCCGGGGCTACATCCCTATCCCAGTGATACACGAGCAGAATGTCACCCGGCCAGCAGCCCAGCCCTCCTTCCACCAAGCCCAGAAGACCCACTATCCAGCTCAGCAGAGTGAATACCAGACCCACCAGCCTGTGTACCACAAGATCCAGGGGGATGACTGGGAGCCCCGGCCCCTGCGGTCAGCATCCCCATTCAGATCTCCCGTCCGGGGTGCATCAAGCCGGGAGGGCTCACCAGCCAGAAGCAGCACGCCAGTGCATTCCCCATCGCCCATCCGTGTGCACACTGTGGTCGACAGGTCTCAGGTATGGGAAGTTGGTTGTTGGCAAACTGGCTACAGTGGCATTTCTCCAGGGACTGAAGAGCACTGTGCAGGTGCCCTGAGTCCCCCCATCAGCCCTGCCTAATTAACATACATGTAACTGGAGGAAAGTGAGATTCTGGAAATTGCTGGTTGACAACAGAAAGGCAGGACAAGGGCTGTGAACCCCTCAGCACTTTCTGTAGCTTTTGCTCAGTTGATCACTTTTCATTAGAGGCTGAGGAAGCAGCTGGGCACAACTAATGCTGGCACTCATGCACCTGGGACCAGGTTCCATAGCACCCACCACACCCCAGCTGCCACCTCTTCTCTGGTCTCCTAGCCAGCTCGTCTCCCTCCTCTCCATTCTGCAAGCCCTTCCTGCTCGCTCCCACCTCTGTGCCATGGCTCATGCTGAACCCACTCCCAGAAATGCCCGCACAATCCAAGTCCTCCCCATCCTCCAAGGGACAAGCCTGTCTTGTCCTTTCCATGAAGCCTACTCATCTTTCTCACAGTGCCTTGCTTGAGTCTTTTATAGTTCAGCATGTGATTACTCTGTGCGTTTCAAAAGTGTTCATCTTATCTCTTCAGCTTCTCTTATACCCTTCCTCCTCCCTTTGCAGTAGGGTACCGTGTTGCCCAGCTAATGCATCAGCTGACTGTGGTAGATGGGAAACCGTCCTGGCTTAGGGAAGGTCATGGGCAAGACCTGCTCATCATCTAGTGGAGACATGGGGCACTGGTACCCAGAGGAGGAGGAGGTCATTTAGTTTGAGCAACTTGTAGTTTAGCAGCAAAACATTCAGCAGCCCTGGGCCCCCTCTGGCTGCAACTTGAGCAGCCTAATTAATTCATTGCCACAGTTTTTAAGAGGAAAGCCCTCTGTGAACAAATGTGGGTTGTCCTTTTACTCCAAATGGTGACACTGTCCAGCACCCTGGAACACAGCACCCTGCTTTCAAAATTTTTTTAGCTTTTTTATTTGGAAATAATTTAAGCTTTACAGGAGAGTTGTAAGAGTCATACAGAGGAGCCCCACATACCTTTTACCCCAATGCTCCAGTTAACATTTTGCTGCATTTGCTTTGTCATTTCTTCAGTATATACAGATGTTCCCCCACTTGTGATGGGACTATGTCCTAATAAACCCATCATCATAAGTTGAAAATGTTGTAAGTCGAAAATGCATTTAATACACCCAACCTATCAAGCATCATAGCTTAGCCCAGCCTATCTTAAATCTGCTCAGAACACTTTCATCAGCCTACAGCTGGGCAAAATCATCTGGCAACACAGTACACTGTAGACTACCTGTTTACCCACATGATCGTGTGGCCGGCTGGGAGCTGCAGCTCGCTGCCACTGCCCAGCGTCACGAGAGAGTATCATACACTAGCCCAGAAAAAGATCAAAATGTGGAGTGTGATTTATACTGAATGTGTATCATTTTTGCACCATCATAAAGTCGAAAAGTCGTAATTCAAACCATCATAAGTCAGGGACCACCTGTATATTGTCTGTGTCTTTTAACTCTGAGACTTAGTTGCAGACATCATGCCCTTTATCCCTAAATATGTCAGCAAATATTTTACTAAGAAAAAGACATTGTTGTTCTCACTCATAACCACAGTAGAATTATCAGATTTAGGAAATTTAATATCCTTAATACTATTTTCCAGTACACAGACCATTTTCAATCTCCTTTACAGCAGTTTTCCCCCATTCCTGGATCTACTCCAGGATCATAAGCACTGCATTTAGATGTCACTTCTCTTCAGTCTCCTTCAGTCTGGGACAGTTTCTCGGTCTTTTTTTGCTTGCATGGCCTTGGCATTTTTGAAGTGCACAGACCATAGGAAACTTATGTGTTTCTAAAGTCACTTCTTACACAGCCGTTGTTTTAAAACCCAAGGAGGGGCACATGGTTGGTTCATGAGTGGTAAGGGCCAAAGTTGAGGTGTCTGGATTGGCAGAAGAGATTGAATGGAAAAGGAGGTTAAGTGTCACACCAGATCCATACTCAGCCTCAATAACGAATCAACTCTAGGAATGAATGAAATGCCCACTTGTGGAGATAGACATTCCAACATCTTTCCCATATATTTCCCATAATTGGTGAAACAGTAGTTAATCCTATTTTCACCCCCTTTTAACCTTGTTCATGGTGATCTCCCTCTTATAGGGAGGTCAAAGTTCCCTTTTTGGAGGCTTTCATGGACTTTATCTAACTGAACATTGTAATGAAATTTAGTATTTTAAATTGGGAGTACTTTAGAAGTATTGTACTCCAACTCATATTCCCTAGTTGATGAAATTAGGGTATGTGAGATTTCTAAACAGGTTTTAGATATTCACTTATGTGCTAGAAGAGCCAAGATATTTCTGTTTTGAGCATAGTTCATTTTTAAAAATATGGCTATAGCTTACAGTCACATGAAAAACTGTACAGCCAGAGGTCAGTGCGGAGATGCTGCATCATAGCTGAATGGTAGGCTCTGGCAAAACTGTGCTGAAGCAAAATTCTAATAGTTGACTATTTTGAGCATCTTATTCTCAAAAAACACATCAGTCTATGCAGAAACCTGTCATAGGTTTAAAAAAAAAGGAAGAAGGTTGTATCTTTTCTGAAACAGGAGATGAGAAGGTCATATGGGAGCAGAGACTATCTTACAGCTCCAGGAGGGAGGACCAGTGGCAGGACTGATGGCTGCATCACCTGAGCATTGGAATTGCTCAGGGCTCTGCTCCGAGCTAACCTAGCTCAGCAGTGAGCAAGAGTTTTTGTTGTTTTCACTGTTGAATATTACATTGGTTTTCTCTTCATCGCCATTAGAATACCATCTACAGAGAAATTTGGTGAGAGATAACGAATAGCCCGAGGTGATCAATGGAAGCCTAGCAAATGGTTTGGTCACATACACGATTAATACTATGTTTTTATTTTGTAACAGCTGTTGGTTGACTTTGAAAATCTTTTATCCTGTCAAACTTTAAAAAAAAAGCCTTTTCCCAGTTTTCTTTCTAATCGGTACTATCTACAAACTGCCTGTGACTTTCAGCCAGTTATTAAAACTATCTTCGTGTCCTTTTCTCTTTTTCTCAGCAGCCCATGACCCATCAAGAATCTGCACCTGTTCCCCAATCTGAAAACAAACCAGAAAGTAAGCCAGGCCCAGTTGGACCAGATCTCCTTCCTGGACACATCCCAATTCAAGTGGTTCGCAAGGAGGTGGATTCTAAGCCAGTTTCCCAAAAACCCCCACCTCCCTCTGAAAAAGTGGAAGTAAAGGTTCTCCCTGCTCCAGTTCCTTGTCCTTCTCCCAGCTCTATCCCTTCTACTGTCCCCTCTTCCCCCAAGAATTTGGCTGTAGAAGAGAGGGCAGCCCCCAGCTCTGCTCCTGCGGAAGCTACTCTCCCAAAACCTGGAGAAGCTGAGGCCCCCCCAAAACATCCAGGTGTGCTGAAAGTAGAAGCCATCCTGGAAAAGGTGCAGGGGCTGGAGCAGGCTGTAGACAACTTCGAAGGCAAGAAGACTGACAAAAAGTACCTGATGATCGAAGAGTATTTGACCAAAGAGCTGCTGGCTCTGGATTCAGTGGACCCCGAAGGACGAGCTGATGTGCGTCAGGCCAGGAGAGACGGTGTCAGGAAGGTTCAGACCATCTTGGAAAAACTTGAACAGAAAGCAATCGATGTCCCAGGTCAAGTCCAGGTTTATGAACTCCAGCCCAGCAACCTTGAGACCGATCAGCCACTGCAGGCAATCATAGAGATGGGTGCTGTGGCTGTAGAAGAGGGAAAGAAAGATACCAGAAATGGAGGAGATCCCCAAACAGAAACCCAGCAGCCAGAAGCCAAAGCAGCAGCAGCTCCAAACCCCAGCAGCACGACAGACCCAGCTGGTAACCCAGCAGCACCATAGACTCTGCTCAGTAAAAATCAGACTTGGATACTGGGAAAGGATTGTGTGCTTTAGGGAATTTTAAGTTGCATGCATTTCAGGGACTTTAAGTCAATTGGTTTTTATTACTTGTAGCCGCTTGGTACGCAGTAACTTGGGTGGAGGCAAAACACTAATAAAAAGGGCTAAAGGGAAAATGATGCTTTTCTTCTGTATCATTCTGTACTAGTAAAGAAATTGCTTGTTGTTTCAGAAGTTTAATCCCATTGCTTGTTGTTTTGGAGCCCTTTCTATGCGTGGGCACCACACGTTGGCTGTGGTTGTAGACAGAAAACTATCTTCCTGCAGCTCTGGACTGAAGGAGTTCTTTTAGGGGGTAGATGGAGAGTCAATTTCCCATAACATAAATATGAAAAACATTTTTCAGAAATGTTGCCATTTTAATGGGATGATTGTCTTCATCTCATAGTTAATATACGTAACTTTAGCTAGAATAAAATGTGTAAGGAACCATAGGAATAATCTGTATGTTGGATGACTTTAATGCTACATTTTAAAAAAAGGAAAATAAAGTAATATAACTCAGTGTGTTTTGTGGTTTCTAAAGCTTTGAAAAGACTGACAGCATCAAGATTGTCCCTGGCTTCAGTCAAAATAAATGAAAGACGTATGTACAAGCCTGCTCTGGGATTCATAATGTCTCTCTGCTGGCCTGGCTCATGAGGGAATTGTCTTGGTCACTTTTCAGTGGCAAATTACAGCTGAAACCTGGGAAGACTCAGGGCTGTGAACTCAGGTAATGGGAATGTGCCTGCCACACCCCTTCTGACTACGCCAGCCAGCAGCTGAGGTGCCACCTGGGCAACATTTCTGCCCACCTGGCCTCGGGCCACCCTTGGACCTCACCAAGAGGCTGAGCTAGTTCAAAAGTGCACAGGGAAGTCAAGTTCCTACTATTGCCCAAGGCCGGCCGAAGTGTTCCATGGAGTCCAGGTCACTGGGGATTGGGGATGTGCTCTGAAAGTCTTGGGGTCATCTGTATCTGACATCTTTCTGAGTCACCAAACCAGACTGGGACCAGGTTTATCTTCCCAGATTGGGTTCCTAGAAGCATCTGGGGTCATGTACCAGATGCACTCAGAAGCCACTGGGTAGAAGAAAATTATTCTTTCTGTTGGGAAGGAACACAGCTCCAGAATGTAGAAATGTGCTAGATTTTGTGTTTTTTAACTACTTTCCAAATAAAGTAAAACGGGGGAAGGACCTGAGACTTTGGAGTTCCCAGTGAGCATGCTGACTCAAGAGCCCCCAGCTAAATTTCTCATGACTGTATTGAGGGTAATATTGGTGCCTGACGATGCTGCACAAAAATACACACTGGTGTACTTGCCACTCTTAGCTTGCTGAGAAAGGTTGAAGTCATTCAGATGGGAGTCTGCCAACATCATTCCTGGGTGAACTCATTTGGGGAATAGAAGCCGACATGCCACTGATTCTAGAAACTTGAACGTGTAAATAGGAAAAAAAAAAAAAAAAAAAAAAACCTACTGGACTATTTTTAAAATGAACCCAAGAGAAAGAATGTAACCACTTCTTTTGGAACTTGGGCATCTATTCTCAATGGACTTCAAACAACAATGAGGCTCCTTGAGTGGTTCCTGAGTTTAGTTGATATTCTTATCACTAAATGTCAATAAAGAGCTCTTTCTTATAGTTAGAATATTTTCAGTCATCTGAATTGGATGTAATGTGGACATCAGGACAGGAGTTACCTGGCCTGTGTTGGTGGTCCCTGGGCCTTGTGTGGGGGCTGGACATAGGACTGGCTACCAACATAATTGTCTTGGCCCCTGTAGGAGTTGGGGGACAGATACTGAGTACCAAGTGTCAGAGGGTTTTGGCTTATTTAATAATCTCAGTACCTTTTAGAGAACATCATAGTTAAGAGCACAGGCTTGAATCAGAACTCCTGGGTTCGAATCACAGCTTTACCATGTAATAGCTTTGAGATAATTGGCAGGTCACACAGCCTTTTGCTTCCTGGATTCTTCACCTGTAAAGTGGAGAAAAATGATTAAATGGTTCACCATCAAGAACTGAAAGTGGTGCCTGGCACATGGCAAAAGTTAGCTATTATTAATATCCCCATTTAAGAGGTGAGGAAATAGGAGGTGACTTGCTTACCCTCACAGCCAGGAACAGAGGCAGGATTGGAATCCAGGTACAGAAGACATCAAAAACCCCTTAGTCTCAACACAGTGCACCATATTCTTTAGCACCAAGTGGGCTGCAGTGGTCGAGTGGGAAAGGATTATCTAAGGACCATAGAAAAAAAATTTTTTATGTTGATTTTATTAATACTCGAGTTCACACACACCAAAAAAGCCCTATCAAAACCAGGCTATAGTTCTCAAAAACAAATCTAGCAAGTACTGCATCAAGTTATATAAAATTAACTGGTGTGTGTGTTAGTGGCAAACAGACTTAAATTGAACTTTTGTTGTATCCTACCAGCAGTTTTTCTATGTATAGAAATAGAATATTTTCTATCACTGTAAACAGAAATCTGTTCCCCAGTAGAAAAACTAATGTAAGAGCAGAACAAAATAAAATATATGGCACTTTACCCAAGAACTAGAATTCCTTAGGGAAAATTGAAGTTATTGGAATTTGTTACAATGGTACATGAAGGAGCAACATGTCCTGGTACATAGCCTAGTGATGATGGATTTCAGTGAGGTTTGGCAAGAAAGCCACAGCATTAGCAAATATTTACTTGCCATTTCTGTGTACAGAGAAAGCACTCTCCATGCTGCCAGGAGGTAAAAAGAAATAAAGGACTTCAGGGGCTTACTGACCCTTCATGAGCAAAGATAGTTAACGTGAAACAATTTCAGTACAATGCAAGGCATCATATAATTAAGCTCTACCATTTTTATTGCAAGAAGCAAGGGCTATAGGAATTTAGAAAAAGGAATTCAAATTTTATAGTAGCACCTAAGAACATGACCACATAAGTGCCATAGTGATTTGAGAATAACCTCTCACCTCTTCCTAGCTCAGAGAGCTTTTGTTTTTTTATATATTGTTTCAAAATCCTCTGAGATTATTTCCGCCTCCCAGATGAAGCAAGTGACTTGGAACTAGTAAATGATGGCTGAGAGCTATACTGACAATTGCGTCTACACTGAAAGTGCCTTGCGGCCTCAACACTTGGAGCCTGGACCCCGGGCTTGGTGGCCAAAGCTTCTTGCAGTGTCCCCCTCCACTTCCTCTCACCTCCATGTCCCCTCTCCGGCCTGCAGCCCGTTGTCACCTCTGACACCTGTGGTAGCCCTTCCACCCTCTTTTCCAGATCTTGCCCACCCTGGAGGTCTACCTTTTTGTGAAATCTTCCCCATTTGGACAGTATGTTCCTTCTCAGACTTTCCCAAAACTCCCAGCTCCCAACTGTTGTCCAACTGTTTTACCATCCTTAGTCATTTCCTCTGCAAGACTGAGTCCCCCAAGGGGTGGCAAGTCCACCCTGACCCCTCTTTATTCCCAAGGTGTTGTCCAGACCTGGGCATGTAGGCACCCTGGATAGCCAGGACACTGTTAAAAGTGCCTTTCACTTAATATCTTATGATTCCAAGGCTAAAATGATGTTTCTTCAGAAATAAATACCATCATCAGGAGAAGCGAGTTTAGGGCCAGTTCTGCTACCACCTTCCTCCTGTAATCCCAGATATGTAATTGGGGGCAAGTTATTTCTCTCTCTGGGCCTTTCCCCCCTCATCTATGAAAGGTGGGCATTGGCCATGACCCCTCTTGGTGGTCTGGATGATTCTGGTAAGTTGGTGCTTGTTATGGTTGTGATCTCTGTCCTTGGTGTTTCTCCCTTACTGGCCCAGCCAGGAAGCACCGCATGGGACTCCATTATGGGCTGTGCATTCCTGCAAGCCCCCGTGTCAGTGTGGCCAGTCTGCCTGCTGTTCTGTAACATTATACAAATGTAATCATGCCAATGGACAGGATCCAGAGTTGCAGTTATTTTTGGGATGTGCAGGAGCCTGTGGGAAAATGCTGGAACATGTCTTAGTCACTCGGGCAAATACCTTTCTTTCCATGTTCCAGCTTGTTTTGAACTTTCAAGCGGCTCAAATAAAGCTCAAGCAGTCACACACGCCCTTTGTGATTTGCTGCGCCCTTCCGGAGCGGCTCTCCTGATCTCCCGGCCGGTGCCACCACATCCTCTGGAATCAGAAAAGTTTGAGTGCAGAGGGGTGAGAGCAGGGCTGGGTTAAGCCCTCGGAGGCCTCAGGTGTGGAAAAAATGTGTGGTGCCTCCCTTGATACGTAATTCAAAATAAAAACAATAGTAATCCACAAAAGTGTAAGGAAGATCTGAATTTCCCATGTTATACTTTGTTGCTTCTTAAAAAATTAAAAATTAAATCCTCCAGTGTGTGTGTGTTTGGGCATGTCCCTGCTTTCCTGGAACTCTAAGCTATGATCCAGCTCTGCCCAGTAAGAACCAGTGGAGACCAGGAAGAGCTGTCTCAGTCCCAGGGGAGCAGGCTGAGCACAGCAGGAAGGGACAGGACCACAGGAGAGAACAGAAGCCAGCTGTGTGCCCGTCCCGCACACAGTGGACCTGGGAGGTAGCCATAGGTCCTCAGTACGGGGTCCTCCCAAGACACGTGGGGCCAGGGTCCCAGGTGGGACTGAAAGCCAGCTTGAGGATGTGTGGGTGGAAAGGGTTAGAAAAAGCATTCCAAGTAGAAAGGGCCTTCTAGAACATTCCTTTGCCTGTTCCTTGCCTGCTCTAGTCAGAGCTTTGCCCTGATGACTTGGCCCGTGGAGGCTGCACCTTCTGCACAGCCCTGTTGCTGAGCAAAGTGGTCTCCTCCTGTCTGAAGAGAGATCCTACTGCCAGCCCTCCCTCATTCTCTTCCATGTCTCCCTTTCTCTCAACTGTCTTTTTCCTTCTTTTTAGTCCACAAAAAGTGCAAACCAAAAAGAAACACTTCCTCCTTGCTCCTCAGTTTACCCTCTCTATTACGAGATATCTTCAAAGAGCCAGCTGAGTCACCCGCCTCCCATGTTCTGTCCCAGCCCCCCGTAGGCTGCCCCAGCCCGCCCCTACGGGACCCCTGCCTTGTGGGCAGGCGCTGCAGCCGGTACACGACCTCTCCAGCTCTCCCCCAGCTGCCTCCCCCGACTCCACGCTCTTCCCCAGGCCTGTCTTAAACACCAGTGTCTCCCAGGCTTCCTTCCTCAACCCCCTGCTTTTATCACTGTGTGAGGGTTAGTTTCATGTGTCAAGTTGGCTAGGTGATAGTACCGAGGTATTTAATCAAACACTTGACGTTGCTGTGCAGGTGTTTTGTCGTCTTGGTTAACATCAATAATCATTTGGCTGTCGATAAAGGAGATGACCCTCCAAAATGTGGGTGGGCCTCGCCCAATCAGTTGAAGGCATTAAGAGCAAAAATAGGTTTCCTGCAGAAGAAGAAATTCTGCCTCAAGACTGCAGCATCAGCTCCTGCCTGAGTTTCCAGTCTGCTGCCATGCCCTGCAGATTTCCAGCTTCCAACCCACAATCATGTGAGCCAATTCCTTAAAATAAATCTCTTAAAGAAATACACACAAATTCTGTTCCTCTGGAGAACCCTGCCTGATACATACTGTTTTTGCTCTTACTGGTTCCCCAGCTTCCTCCTCCCAGACCCAGTCACCTCTGCGTCTGTGTGTGGCAAACCCTCTTTCTCCTCAACACCAGACTTATATGCAGGGCACACAGAAGGTGGACTGTCACCTGATATCCTCCAGGAACCTAGAATTCAAATTCAGGGGTTTCCTCAGGGTTCCCTCAGCACCAGAGCAGCTCTATCCCAGGCCAAGCCTTCCTCCGGCTGCAATCGCAAAGCTACACAGGCCAGCGAGCTGGGGAGTGACAGGCCAGCTGTCACGGGTGGGGGATGGGACAGGGGCTGATGCTCAGTCCCAGCCAGTGTTTGTCATGTGGGGACATGAGCTCAGTGTCATAAGAGATTTTCAGTTTTCAAGAAAGACCAGAAATCTGTTCCTGTGAAATCTCTTAATTTTTAAATATTTTTAAATGTTTTTTAAAAATGAGGCAGGCCCCCAAAAACCCATCTGCAGGCCACATTTGGCCTTAGGGCTGCCAGTTAGCAAGTTCCAAGTCCCACTGTGCTGTATTTAATTCTGTCTCCAGTCCCTCCTGTCCTTCCCTCTACCCCTGTGAGTGCTGTGGGGCAAGGACTGTGGCTTGGGCTTCTTGGACTCTGCTACACCCAACTAGGGGTAAGACAAATGAATGGCAGAAATGGCAGCAGGGAGAGGGAACTTGGCTCTCTGTCTTGCTGAAAGCCTTTTTAATTCCCCCGCCCCCATCCCCGGCTTTCCTCCTGCGCCAGGATTGCCAGCAGCACCCTGTTGCATTTAGTTGAGTCCCCAGCCCCTGCTCCCTCTGTTCTAAAGAAGCCAGTGGGCTGCCTCCAGGGTCCCCCGGTATAAACAAAACTCACATTCAAATTGCTCATTCTCTTTTTCCTGGCCTGTGCTGTGCATCAGGAGCATTTTAAGGGGAGCGAGTGAGAGTGGGCGCTGGAGTCAGATAGGCTGGGTTCCAACCCCAGCTTCCTCACTCGATAACTGTGAACTTAGGCAGGTTCCTAGCCCTGTTGAGCCTTAGTTTCTCCCTTAGTTAAACAGTGACAATAGGAGCACATAGCTCTGCATGAAGTCACACTTTTAATCCTGAGAACAACACTTGCCCACGACAGTCAGTAGCGGTTTTTTCTACCATTCTTCCCTTCATCCCACTCGATGACAAGGAGAAAAGTGCAAGAAATGGGTCCAGAGTGTTGGTTCCTCTGCTCTCCAACCTCAAGACGGCATCTGGACGGCATCCAGGGGAGGGGGGGTGTAATTGCATGTCACTTGGTTTCTTCCCTCCCTGCCATCACTGTCCATCTCTGCAACTTCCCCCTTCAAGTCCAGATGACAGCTTTTTACAGTGTGGTCCAGGCAGGGATTTTGTGGTTTCGAGGAACAGGGACAAAGACCCCCTTAATGGGCCTCAATCAGTGGGGTTTATTGCAAAGATCTCTGGGTCCTGGAACCCAGGAAGCACCAGGCCAGGCCCCTGAGGAGAGCACAGCTCCAGGGAGGCTGGGGATCTGCCATCGAACCGAGCTCTAGCTCCTCCTGAAGTGGCTCTTCTCTCTCCAGTGATGATTGGGACATAAGAACACTGGCACGTGCTGCCATCAGGGAAGCACTGGCATTCCAACTGCCCGGAGATGGGGCCTTGAGGGAGACCAGAAAGCCACAGGAAGCAGCATGTCTTCTGGGAGCTGAGACCTGCTGTTGGTAAACAGAAAGGAATATAGAAAGGGGGCTGGAAGAGCACACTGGCTGTTAATGCCCCTGCCAGTTGGTACCTAACCATGCCAATGACCCTTAAGGGCCCCTCAACATTGCGTATGTGGAAGGGTAATGATTAAGGAGGTCAGTCCAATTCCAAAACCAAGGCACAAACAGATGGATGCCCTTTATACGTGTATAGATAAATTTAAGCAAATTCAGCCCTAGGTGGTGGGGTGATGGGCAAGACACAGCAGATGTGAGGGCACCTCCTGCCTCTTTAGAGCCTTAAAGACATGTGTGCAGACTCACCAAACCCCAGATGCCCACGTGCCGTGCTATCATCCTCCCACCGATACAGGAAGGGTGTGACGATATCACGGTTCCTGTGCCTGAACAAACTTCCCACAAAAAGGACCGGGCTGGGAATCAGTCCCATGAAAATTCACAGCGCACAAGTTCCAGGAATGTCTATAATGTGGCTCTTTATGAGCTACAGATTCTTGGAACTGCTGGGCTTCAAATGACTGCTACAATGTGTGTAAAGTTAGCAGTGGAGTTAACTCTTAAGTCAGAAGGTTGTTGACGATGATTTCTTGCATTCTGGAGGATAAGGGTATGCTTCAGCGGCTTGCAGCTGTATGAGGCAGAGAGTTCTAGAAGGTTGTAGAAGAATCTGTAGAGATGGTAGCAACTGCATCGGTAGCAGTGAAATCATCCAGCTTTAGAAGACCTTCCTATCACCTTCCTCCTTCTTCAGTCCCTCCCTAGAGATAAAGCTTCTGTGTACTTGGACTGTCGGCTTACACAGGCTGCCTGGTCACAGCAGCTTCTCTATATGTGAACCTTGTAGCTTCCTCTCTCTCTGTTCACTGTTTCATCCCCTACATATCTTTTTTTTTTCACATTAGCCTTATTGAGATAGAATTCACTTGCCATACAATTGAACCATTTAAAGTGTAAGATTCAGTGGTTTTTAGTATATTTACAGAGTTGTGCAACCATCACCATGATCACCCTTAGAACACTTTCATCACCTCAAGAAGAAACCCATTAGCATTTACTCCCCACATCCCCCCAATCCTGCCTGATCCCTCAGTCCCTAGGCAACCGTTCTCTGTAGATTTGTTTATTCTGGTTATTTCATATAAATGGAATTATATAACATCTGATCTTTTGTGACTGGTTTCTTTCACTTAGTTAATGTTTTTCTTTCACTTAGTTAATGTTTTCAAAGTTCATGTATGTTGTAGCATGTATCCATACCTCATTCACTGTTATTGTTGAATAACATCTATTGTAGGGATATATGGGTTTTATTTATCCATTCATCAGTTGGTGGACATTTGAGTGATGCTACAGTTTGAATGTGTCCCTCAAATTTCAAGTGTTGGAAACTTAATCCTCAGATTCATATGTTGATTGGAGGTGGGCCATTTGGGAGGTAATTAGGATTAGATAAGGTCGTCAGAGTGGGGGCCCCCATGATGGGACTAGTGACTTTATAAGAGGAAGAGAGACCTGAGCAGACATCCCCTTGCTTCCTCTCTCGCTGTGGGGTCCCTTCTGTTTTTTTGCCTTGTTATGAAGCAGCACAAGGCCCTCATCAGATGTGGCCACCCAAGTTGGGTTTCCCAGCGTCCAGAACCATAAGCTAAATAAACCTCTATTCTTTACAAATTACCCAGTTTGTGGTATTCTGTTATAGCATCAGAAATCAGACTTAGCTGGTTTCCACCTTTTGGCTATTGTGAATAGTTCTGAATATTCGTGTAAAAGCTTTTGTGTAGACATGTTTTCATTTCACTTGGGTATGTGCCTAGGAGTGGGATCACTGAGTCCTATGGTAACTCTGTGTTTAACCTCTTGAGGAACTGCCAGACTGTTTTCCAAAGTGGCCGCATGGTTTTAGATCCCCACAAGAACTGTGGGAAGGTACCAATTTCTCTACATATCTTAGTTAAATGTTTAAGAGTACAGATTTGACGGACAGCTCATTTCTTAGCACCAGGTGCTATAGTTCCCTGACTAGCTCATAGATTGTTGGCCTTGGGTCAGGCACTCACCCCTGGTCCAATCAGCTAGGAATGTGGTGTAAAACATGGCTTCTGAATGTCTATTCCTTCAGCAGAGCTTGTGGGGAAGAGAAGAGGTCTAAACGACATGATTGCTGAAGACAGAACACTTGAGCGGACGCCAGCGTCATCTCAGGGCTATATGCACAAGGAGGACAGCTGGCTAAAGAAAGAAAATGGTGTCACTTTTCTTGGGACTCTAAATAAGATAAACCAGGAGACCTTGAAACTAGCTTGTTCTGCTTCAATCAACACTTTGGGGTCCACATACAGTCCAGCTCTCTAGTTTTTCCAGTGAATTGCTGAAGCATCTACACACCCTTATTAGCAAGAAGTCCACTGTCTCCATCTGAAGGCCCCTCCCTTCCTCTCTGAACTGTCCAAGAACCTCAGGGGCTCACTCACTGAGGTCAGTGGGAGTCAATCCTGCTGCAGGTGCCAGGCAGAGAGAAAAGGTCTGATTTGTTCACCAGCAAGTGCTCTGGAGGCACCCACGGCATTGCTGTTGAAAGCTGGTCCTTCCTTGTTGGATGAAAACTTCTTGCTCCTTTTGCAGAGACCTGTACTGCTTGGTTCACCAAGGCTACTATCTGGGGCCACATTCCAGGTTCCAAGTTCAAAGCTGTCTTGAACCACAGTGTTGGGAAAATATAGGAAACCGGTCAGGGCCCCTCAGATGTTCAGAATCTTGCCAAGCACTTGATGTAAATATACACATATGCCCAGGTGTTCCTTGGCTATTGACTAGTGTAATTATGCATGTGCAGCCAGGTGTCCTGAGTTATGGACTTAACTATAAAGGACAAGGGGCTCTGATCTATGGCACCCCCCGCCCCCAGGATGCCCCAAGTGGGGGGGGGCATTGGGAGGCCACTACTGCTGCTGCCAGTGTCCCCAGGACCCTCCGGGAGGCTGCCACTGCTGCTGCTGTTGCTAAGGACTGAGCTTGTGTTGTCTGCCGACAGCTCCCAGGATCTTTCCCCAATTACCTAGCATGGACCTGCGAGTGAGGGGTCTGGTGACCCAGTCTGTACAATAGGTTTGAAGGGTCTGAGCCCTAGCCCTGACAATACAAATGGTGTAGCTATTGCTGTAGCTTTACACACACTAATACATTCAGCAGTTGGATCCAGAGCTTCCTCCTCAGCTGTACCTGCTGGAACCAGCATGTACTCCCTATGAATCCCGAGGCCCAGGAGTAATGAACATGAAACTTCCCAGTTCACTTAATTGCAAACTCACAAACCTAGGAGTATAAGCAAATAAGCCATTTACTCAGCATAAAGAATATGGCTGCTGAGAGAGATAATAAGAAAAAGTACAAAATATGTTCTGTTCACAGAGGAGCCTGCAGTCCATGGCATTAGTCATGTGGAAAACCCAGGAGGGGACCCTGAGAAGCCCTCCACTGGGCTGCACGTTGACCATTTACATTCCCTCTCAGGTGTGCTGCAGAGGAGGTGCTTATCACTATAAGACTGTTCTTAACACCTTCACCTGAACAAGAGTATTAGTCAGCTTTAACAGAATACAGCTGAATAGTCAACTAATTTTTACCTGTGGACGCCCACCCTTGGGCCTCCAGGTATGTTCTCCCATGAACTCTCATTAAGCTCCTTGCCAGCATCCCACCCCAGCATTCCGGCTCCTCTGTCTCCAGTTCAGATTCTCTCACGTTTCCCTTGTGGCCTTTGTATTCTTTCCTGTCAATGAGGCTTGGTTCATCCTAGTGGATTTTCTTTCTTTGAATCTCAGAGAGAAAGGTCTGGGATCTGGAGATTTTGCTCCCAGGAGGCTCCTGGACTGTTTGACAAGTTTACAACTTTCTCCCTTGCAACGAGCTTTGCTCATCACGAAGTACTAAGGGAAGGGCAGGCTTTGCAAACCTTTAAAAAATTTTATGCCACTTTCCACTCAGGGCGACAAGTGCCTACTTGCCCTATATTTTCAGAAGTAAAAGAATCCACACAAAGACTCTTGCCTGAATAATACAAGTTCTGAGATGACTCTGGATCCACCCTCTGACATAGAAGCAGCTGGCATAATTTGAAATTATCTCCCAATAGGTTACTGGTTACATTAAAAATTTTTGGAGATAATTTGGACTAATTATTGTGCCAAAGTTCTTTCAAACAAAAAAGACAAAAAGATTATTATCTCAAATACATACATTTCTAAACCCCCAGGATTTAAAAATATTTAACACATGGTGACTCTTCCATTTTGATTTTTTTGTTCACTATATCTCACTCTAATGATCAAGATACCAGAAAACATAGTTTAAAAATAAAATGACATTTTATAGCCATTGCATGAACAGTTTTCAGGATAAAATTTCAGGTTAGAATGAGTGCATACGTACACAAGCGAGCACATGGGTCCCAAGAATAACTTATTCATTAGTATAAAATGTGAATGGTTGATTTTGGATAAATGTGATTTTTTTGTGATCCACTGGAATGTGAAACTCAAAATCTTTCATTAGAGCTGAGGCTTTACCAAAGCCATCAGAAGGTTTGAAATCTCCAGGGGGATTGATTTATGAGTACAGGTTAAGGCTACCTTTGGCCTTGGTAGACTGTGGCTGTGAAATTAAACCCTGGAGTCCTGAGATCCGGGCTCTGCATCCAGCATCGCCGGTCACTCACTGTGTGTTTCAGCAAACGGCTTCCCCTTGGATTCATGAAATTCTGCTTCAGTTGTGTGGTCGTTAACACAGGACTCAAGAAAAGGCAATTATTAAAATCCGAGGCGAGGTATTTCTCCTCATTGACCAGTAGGGGGCGAGTCACGACTGTGCCTTCTATTTTCTTTTCCTTCCTTTTTTTTTTTTTTTTTTTTTGTGACCGGCCGCACCGAGCGCACCGGCCATCCCTACACAGGATCCGAACCCGCGGCGGGAGCGCTGCAGTGCTCCCAGCGCCGCACTCTCCCGAGTGTGCCACGGGGTCGGGCCCGGCCCCTGTGCCTTCTATTTTCACCTCAGCCCCCCAAAATCCTTTCCTGCCTTCTCAGGAAGCTGTTCCTGTGATTGTGGGCTCCATTTTAGAATGAACCACCTGAAGAATTACTCCTTTCACTATTTTGTATTATAATGCAAGTGATACACTAATAAAGACTTAAGGCCTTATTTGAAAATCAAGGAAAGGAAGCAAGTACAGGATGTGGTACTTGGCTGGTCAGGTATTTACCTTGGCTGATCAGAGCACAACCATCTAGAGTTGCCCCAGATGTTCTTCTCCAAGTCCAAGGAGACATCTTGGCAACGTGGGGTGGCTTCTGTCTGCTCCAGGAGACCCTGTGGTAACCCCTCTCAGCTCCCAGTCGAACCTCCAGTGTCTGAGAAAGGCTCTCTGCCTCCCAGATCTACTTTTTTGAAATTTTGTGCTTTAATGTTCAATGTTGAAGAAATTAACTATAAAATAAATAAAATATAGAACGGAAAGAAAAAAAAGAACACAACCACACACTCATTCACTCTTTCCATGAATAAATGAGACATCCCATTTTCTAAAGTCAGGGCGATTTGTGAATCAGAAATAACCTAATCCACAATCTGATTAGAATGCCTTTCTAAGAAGGGGAGTTGCGACACCCACCTGAGATCTGGCTCTTCTCATCTTGGCTGGTTTTCTTGCAATGCAAGTCAGACACTGGGTAAAAAGGCAAATGTTTTAAGCACTTTACTGCTAGGCTTAATCTCTCCTAAGAAGCGGGATTAAAATAATGTTAACAGGAAAAATGCAACTTCTTATATGAGACTGCACTGTTTCACCTTTGTATGGGAAAGAAAAAATTAAGGATGAGTGTTGGAAATATAGGAAAATGGTCAGGGCCCCTCAGATGTTCAGAATCTTGCCGAGCATTTGATGTAAATATGCACGTGCGCCCAGGTGTTCCTTGGTTATTGTCTGATGTAGATGCATGTGTGCACCCAGCTGTCCTGGGTTATGGACTTAGGTATAAAGGACGAGTAGCTCTGATCTGCTGCACTCCCCATCCCCGGAATGCCCCTGGCGGGGAGGTGGGGGGCACAGGGAGGCTACTGACTGCTGCTGGAGGCTGTTTATGCAAACCGTTGCTGCTAGGGCCCCCGGGACCTTCTTAGAGGCCACTGCCACCACTGGGACCTGTAAGCTGCTGTTGCCATTGCTGAGGACTGAACTCATGTCGTCTGCTACCGGCTCCTGGGATCTTTCCCAATTACCTAGCATGGACCTGTGTGTGAAGGTTCTGCGACCCAGTCTGTACAGTGGGTTGGAAAAGTCTGAGCCCTAGCCCTGACAATACAAATGGAAACTTAGTATAATTAAAATAATGAAATGTTTTGGCTTTAGTTGTGAATTGCTTTAACAATACAATTGTCTGGTAGCAAACCAATAGCTTTAGCCACACAATTAGCGTAGCTATTGCCTCAACCCACAAATGGTGTAGTCATGTAGCTTTACAATGAGGCATGTTTGTTTCTTAGAACAGTAAAAAAACCTGCCTCCATGCCTCACCCCGTAGCTCTTGCTGGTGGCAGTAATTATCAGAAAGGAGACCCCCACACCACTCCTCCTCTTGGAACTGGAGCTGCCCCTCTCCACGCAGAATGGGCAAAGTATGGTCAGAGCAGAAACTGTTAACATCACAATAAGACCTAAAGCCTACATTTGAAAGACTCCTTTGGTGGAGAGGGGTGGTCCCCCTAAAGGCAGACTGGCAGATGGGTCCTCCTATCAGGAACAGCTGGAAAAGCTGGCAAAACATAGAAAACATGTTTGCAGGTGAGCTACCAAAGTGGTGAGAATTTAAGGGCCAAGATCCTGGAGAGAAGGATTCGCAGAGCTTTGAATTCTGAGGCATTTGCCCATCTCAAGAGGCAGAGAAGCTTCCAGCAGTCTCATGCTAAGGGGACAAAAATTGCAGTTTAGGGCCACCAAGGAGGAGGAATCCAGGTAATCAATCACCTCAGGCTTTCAGCTGGGATGTCCAAAGGAGTAGGGGTGAAAATAGAGAAACCTTCACAAAAATTGAAGCCCAGCTTTCAATTAGCTTAAGTTTTGATCAGATTAAGGCAAGGTTTCTCAACCTCGCTACTGACACTGATACTGACATTATCAGAGAACAGTTAATTAATTCTCTGTGGAGGATGTTTAGCAGCATCCCCGGCCTCTAACCACTAGATGCCAGTAGCACCTCCTCTTCCCCAAGTTCTGACAATGAAAACTGTCTCCAGACATTGCCAAAATGTCCCCTGATGGGCAAAAAAGCCTCTGGTTGAAAACCACTGGATTAAGGGTATCTGCCCAAGCCCTAACTGCCTGCCAGAAGCAAAAATAAATTTTATCGTCATTCAGAGCTCACATTATATTTATAACCACCCCCTAATAAATAATATAGCGTTAAAATATATGACAACATTGACAGAAATATACAAAGAAATAGGCAAATCCACAATCATAGTGGGAGATTTTAGGACGCATTTCTCAGGAGCTGGTGGAATAAGCAAACAAAATAAAAGTCAACAAGGTTTGGGTAACAGGGTAACCCATGAAGAGGGGAAAGGTGTCTGGGGGGAAGGTGGGGGGCATCGGGTCTGGTTGCTTGAGAGAGGGGGCTGGGAGAAGGGGGAATCAAGGGGAGATGGGTAGAGAGGGGGAGAAGAGGGAACAGGTGATTGGGGGGCTCTGGTGGGGAGGTGTTCCACACTGAGCTGTGCGGAGCAGCTGGAGCACAGAGCACATGCCAAGAAGTAGTGGGAAATACGTCTGTCGGGTTATGTAGGGGCCATATATGCCTTAAAACTCAAGGTGAGACCTTTTGCCAAATTTGATTGGTAATAGGCATCTCCTGAAATCTATTTATCAGGGAAGTGGCATGTTACACATACGAGTATAAACACATTAGGTGAGACCCTGTCTTGTCCTTGATTCCTGTCTTCACTAAGGCCAAATCAGAGGTCAAGGTGGAGTGGACGGCGGCATGTGTGTGGTCAACAGAATGGATATGGAGGCCTGAGTTCAAGCTTGTGGGACACAGAGTTCCCCTTTTTGTATCCATCCTTGTTTTACCCCCACTGCCTGACAGATGGCCAAGTTTCAGCAGTAGATACCCTGCATGGGTGGACGATTCCTCAGCTGTAATGTTTCAGGCAATTTCTTCCTAAATTCTCTCCCTTGGTCGTTAGGGCTCAATTTTCAGTCTTTTTCTGGAGAAGAAAACAACAACAACATTTTTTAAAAGCATAATCACTATAGAGGCATTAATTTTTTTTTTTTTTTTTTTACATTGACTCTTTACAGGTGGAAAGGACTTTGAATATATTTGGTATGGCCTTCTCATTTTCAGTGGACATAAGTGTCCAGAGAGGTTAGGGGACTTCCCTGCGGGTGATGGCAGATCTCAGAATAAACCTGATGACCGATATGGGCCTATGACATTGTCGCCTGCTCACCATTTCCCTTCTTCCACTAACATAAGAACCTCAGCTTTGCTTTGGGAAACCTCTGATCTTCCACTCTCAGCCCACGTGTCTCGAATGGGGCTCCCCCTACCATTTTTCAGGCTTGGCTTATCAGAGCCCCAACATCAGCTCCATGACTTTTGCTAAAGCTGTGAGAATCTGGCTTTTTCTGGAGCTCTTTATCTGGTAGAATATGAGCCTGGAGCTTCCTGTGGTCATCATGCAGAAAGAGCCTTCCCCCAAATGAAGTCACCCAGAGGAAGACAGAGCTGAGAGGCAGAGTGAGATTAAGTCCTGGCTGGCTCAAGGGAGCTGCTTCTCGTAGGGACACACTGTCACTCCTGTGCAAATCTAGAGAGAAGATTCTGCTAACAGCTGGCCTAGAAACTTGGAATGAATATTGACTCCTAGACTTTTCAGTGTGTGAATCAATACATTTTATTTGTGTCGTGTTTCAACTGCAGCTGTTGAGTGCCTGAGCTAATACATTCCTGACGTGCATCCTTTTCTCTTTCTGACCCCCAAATGTTAATCCTTGGGCTTGTCCAGCAGCATCACTTGGGTCTGTGACACAATTTTTTTCCCTATTATTATTGCCCTCTGCTGTAAGACATTTTTTCCTCCTATTATTTTTGCCTTCTGCTGTGGGAACTCTTCAAGCAGGGTGGTTATGGCAACAATGTATGAGTGAGGCTGTTAACCATGGTTTAGCAACACGAAAAGGAGGCTCAGTTTTGGAAGACTCAGGCCCACATTTCACCACAAATCTCAGTGGATTTCTATGGTGACATCAAAACTAGTAGAAAGAAAAACAATGAATTCAAAGGAGAAACTAACCAAGATAATTCATAATTTTTACCTCTTGTTTTCAAGTGTATATATATGTGCACATATGTGTATTGTTGTATATATAATACATATATGTACATATATATATAGAATATACATATATATGCACATATATCTGTATATATTCTGATTTCTAAAGCTAACACACTTCTATTGCAGAAAATTGGGAAGGCAAGAAAATATATAAAGAAAAAACTCTCATAATATTAATACTCAGGAATAATCACTGTCGGCATTATATTAAATGTTCCTTTGTTATTTTTTCTATGCATGTATACTTTACAAAACTATTAGGTCATATATTCAATTTTGAGTATTGTTAAGTGAAAAAGCAAGCTGTAGAAGAGAAGGTGGATGACAGTATTTATGTGGTAGATATCCTATTTTAGTACTCTCAGGTCTGGGAAATATGTCCAATCATAAATAGAGATTTTCTCTGGAAATAAAATACAGGAAACCTTTACTTTGTAAGTCCTACATTTCTATGTTCTTTGAACTTTTTGAGAAACATATGGGTTTCCTTTGTAATCTGAATAAAGAAAAACAGCAATTTCTTTAGCATCAATTTCTTCTTCTTGTTTACTATCATGTATACAAATGAAAATTGCTATTTATTCTCAACTCATATGCTAAAACCAGTGGTTATTATGTTTAAGTGAGCTGTATCGTAGAGCACAGATATTAAATGATACAGCTAGAAACAGCCAAAATATAACCAGCTCCATCTCTGAAGCTCTGTGTTAGAGCTGGCTGCTGCTGGAGTCCAACACTTAGTGATCATATACAGCGGTCAAGGGCCTCCTGGAATTGCAAGGCTGTGAGGCATTTGATGTGGTAGATCATGCATGGTTAGAAAGGTGCAGTCGATTAAGACAGAGCAGGAGTCATTGCAGCTCTTCTCCTACCGGGGAGGCATAAACAGAAGTGGCCACTAAGAGGAGACCCACTCCGTCCTGGGGAGGTTAAGCCTGATGCACCGGTGCCAATGCCACTGGGCTCATGGGTGTTGTGTGAGGACAATCCCACCAGCCACCTCTTCTGAGGCCCTGATTGCTCAGCTGCCCCAGTTCTCTTGTGTGACCAACTTCTCCCTCTCTCTCTTGATTTATCTCCAGCAGCATTAAGCTATCTTTAAGTTGCTCTCATTAGTCTATCCGATTATGGCCCCATCTCTCTCCTCCCTTGCAAAACCAAACTTCTTAAAGGAGTTGTCCACACTCAGCACCTCTACCTCTTTCCTCACTTCGGGTTCTGCTCACGTTCCTTTGGAAGAGACCCATTTGGCTGGTTCAAGGGAGCTGCTTCTTGTAGGGACACACTGGCACTCATGTGCCAGTCTAGAGCACAGCTGGCCCACAGCAATTCGGGATAAGGACTGCAAGCCCATCAGCATCAGATCCTCCTCTCATTTTCTCCTCTCCTCCCTGATCTCTCTCTCTACTTACCCATCCAGCACCATCCCATGATGGCCACTCCAGCTTCAGTCAACCTCAGGATCTTTACACAGCTCCCACTGTCAACAGACAGATGCCCAAGAGAGATGGAACTGAATTAGTCTAACAATTTCTTCAAGTGAAGAGACAAGTCACAGGTCACTGGCCTCATATTACAGGATGTGGCTGTTTAGGGCCACAGGATCATGGACAGAGTGGCTGCCCTTTGCAGGGGCTGTGGGAGGGGAGACCAGGCCATGAGAAGCATCCTTGTAAACCTCCAGTTGGCTCATGTGCTCAGCAGCCTGGAAGCTGCTCTTGCTGAGGTCATAAACAACGTCTTTGTTGTTGAATCAATGGATGGTATTCATTTCTTTCTCTGTGTGAATATTCAGTGGCCTTTGGAACTGTTGACCTTTTTTCTGCTCCTTTTCCTGTAACTTCCATGACATTTACACTCCTTAGCTTACCTCCTATTTTTTGGCTGTTTCTTTCCAGCCTGTCTTAAAGACTCCTCTTTCTCTGCCTCTCCTTTCAAAGTTGGCTGTCCTTTATGGATGGAGCAGTCCTGGCCTGGGACTGCTTTAGATCTGATTCTCCTTTCTTTTCCAGAGTCCTTTCTTCCTTTCTAGTTCCTCTCCAGGCAATCTCCTTCTCCCACGTGGCCTCGGTCACCTGCTCTGTACTAATAGGTTCCTACTTTATGTATCTGCTCAACCTTCTCCCAGAGCTTTTAACCAACTGGACAGCTCCACCTACATGTCCCACAGGTACCTCAGATTCACTGTGTGCACAACTGAACTCGCACCTTCTCCCTTAAACATTCTCCTCTGCTGATGTTCCTTACTTCAGCAAATGGCCAAGCATAAAAGAAATGACAGTAATTCCTTCCTATACCAAACACCCAGTGTTCCGCTTTCTATGTGTCTCTTTACCTTTTCTTTTTCCTTCCCATAACCACATCATTCCTGGCATGGTTCAAACAGCCTCCTACCTGGGCTCTTCACCTTTAGTTTCCCGACCCCTCGATCCAGTCACCCCATGGTGGCCAGTGTTCCTTTCCTTCTTCCTTTTCAAAAGAAATGTAGTTTTAGTACTTTTATATATACGCAAAGACTCAAACTACTATCACAAAATGGAGGCAGATTGCTTCAATATAAATATACACTTTCGTTACTTTTTAACTTTTTGTCATGCAGAATTTTGAACATACATTAAAGAAAACATAATATTGTGTTTCTGTGTTCCCATCTCCCCACCCCAACAACCATCAGCCCAGGCCAGGACTGCTCCATCTCTATCCCAGTATACTCCCCCTCACATAACATGTTGGAGAAAATCCAATATATCCTATCATTTCATTCATAAATATTTCAGTACAGATTTCTAAAATATAAAGATTTTTAAAATACCATTGTCATACTAAAAGAATAAACAATAATTGCTTAATATCATTAAATATCTAGTGTTCAGATTTCTAATTGTCTCATAAATGTCATAAGTTTGTAAAAAAGTTAGGGTCTAAATAATGTTCATAGACTGTGATTGGTTGCTGTCTTTAAATGTCTTTTAATCTGTAGTTTCTTCTTCTATCTCTTTTTCTTTTCCTTGCAGTTTATTTACAGAAAGAAAAAATAAACAAACAAATGTGCTCTGTCCTGCAGAGTTTCCCACAGTCTGGGTTTCATCAATTGCCTCTCCATGGTATCACTAAACAAGATCCTTGTCTTCTGTATTTCCTATTTATGGGTAGAATCTCTTTTTTTATTAGCAGCATCCCTGCATCAGATGCTTAATATGCCAGGTCTTAGGTTAATTGGGTTTCCTTAGGCATTTCAACTTCCTTTACTTTAACAAGTAGATGTTTCTAAATGTGATTATGTTCTGCCCACTGAAAATCCATCACCAGGCCCTCCATTTTCCTTAGGCTAAAGTCCAAAGGATTGATCATGTGATTATTCCCTGAATGCTGTGATTGGTCAAGGAGTGAGCACGTGACCCAAGCTGGGCTAATCAGAGCCCTTTCCCAGCTTTTTCTGCTGGTGCTGCTGGGAATCTCATTCTCTGTGGACTGATTCTAGATGAGACTCAGGAATTCCTTTGGAAGTTCTCTTGTTCCATGAAGGGACTTCTGCTAGCACAGTAGTTCTCAACCCTGACTGTACAAACAGAGAGATGAAAAAAAATACAGAAGCCCATGAAAGAAGCCAGACACAAAAGGCCACATAGTGTGTGATTCCATTTATATGAAATACCCAGCACAGGCACATCCACAGTGAAAGAAAATAGTTTGGTGGTTGCCAGGGCTGGAAATAGTGGGCAATGGAAGTGACTCCTAATGGGATTCTTTGTGGGGTGATGAAAATGTTCTGAAATTAGGTAGTGATGATAGTTGCACAACTTTGTAAATATACTAAAAACCACTAAATTGTATATTTTAAAAAGGTTAATTTTATATATATGAAGTACATCTCAATAAAGAAAAACACACAAGCCCAGATTTCCCCCAGACCAGTTAACTCAAAAACTCTGTGGGTGGGGACCAGACATTGATGTTTTGTAAAGCTCTCCAGGTGATTCTAAAGGCCTTCCAGAAGAAGTGATTGATGTAAGCTAAGACCTCCCTGTGTGCTTACTTGGGCCCCACCTTGGTCTGGAATGCCCTTACAGCTGATTTTCTCTAACCCCATTCACCATTCAACATCTAGATCCAGTGTGATCTCCAGAAGTCTGTCTTTGATCTTTTTGTCAAAATATAAGAAGATGCTAGGAAGTTTAAAAAAACTTTGGAAATCATTTCATCATGGGGGCAGAAACCATCCATTGTCCCCCAATATCCTATTTCGTCTTCTTCCTTGGTAATAACAACCTACATTTTATCTGGATGTTCGGCACCCAGAATAAAATTGTATTTCCCACCCTTCTTTGCATCTAGGCTTGGCCATGGGATGCAAGTGGAAGTGTTGGTTCCTACTTCCCAGATGTGTCCTTTAAGGGAGGGGATGAGCTCCTTCTCTCCTTCCCACCCTAAAGCTTGATGGATATAAAGACTGCATATCCATCTTGGACCAGGAGGATGAGGGCCACCTCATGGGAATGGTAGAAAGGAAGCTGGACGCAGCCTGGGTCCCAGGTGTCCAGAGAACCACTGTAGTAGTGTCCTAGGGCTGCCATAACAAATTACCATGAACTAGGTGGCATAAAACAATGGAAATTTACTCTCTCACAGTTCTAGAGGCCAGAAGTCTGAAATCAAGAGTCAACAGGACATGCTCCCTCTGAAGGCTCGAGAGAAGAATCTTCCCCCGCCTCTTCGAGCTTCTGGTGGCCCCAGGTGGCCCTTGATTTGCAGCAGCATAACTTCAGTCTCTGACTTTGTCTTCACACAGCCTTCTCTGTGTGTCTCTCTGTGTCCTCTCCTTTTTTGATAAAGACACCAGTCACTGGATTTAGGGCCCATCCTAAGTTGAGGATGATTTCATCTCGAGATTCTTTACTAATTACATCTGCGAGGGCTCTATTTCCAAATAAGGTTACATTCTGAGGTGCTGGGTGGACATGAATTTTTGGGAGATACTATTCAACCAACTACAAGCACCATACAAGCTCTAAGCTGCCTCCATGCAGCTGTTCAAGGGAGGAAAAAGACTGTTCTCCCTTGTTTATGTCATTATTATTTTGAGTATCTGAACCCATGTCCTAATCAATAGAGTCATTTGGAGGGAGTCATACTGGAGTCTGCTGGGGATTGCTCTTGAGTGACTGCCCGTTCCCCTCATAGCAGGCACTAGAAGGTGACAAGACCCTCCTCCAGTGACCCAATATTATTATTGGACCACAAATGGACACTTGATCTAAGGCAATAACATTCTCTCTTCAGGGGATGAGACTTTAGGGAATTGGACTGAGGGACAATCGATATCTGAACTTTTCTCTTGAATGGAGGAAAAATTAATTTACGGATGGTGAGATAGTTAGCTTCTGTTTATCATATGGAGAAGGAAGCAGAAAAAACTGGTCTCTATATGGGGAAAAATAAAACATTTTCGAAGAGAGGAAGAGACGTGAGTCTGACAGGGAGTCTGGATGGTTCCCATTCTTGGTTCCAGGGCAGAAAGAAGGCTTGGCTGCATTTGTGACCTCAGGTTAAAGATAATATTTGCAGGGTTGGCCAGTTAGCTCAGTTGGTTAGAGTGCCATCTTATAAAACCAAGATCAAGGGTCTGGATCCCCATACCAGCTAGACACACACACACACACACACACACACATACACACACACACACACACACACACACACACACACACCCCACCCCCCCCACCCCACCCCCTACCTCTTAAAATAAATAAATAATACTATCAGTAGATACTGAGAGCTTAGCCTGGGCCAGAGCCAGGCACCTCGCCTGCATTATTTGGTATATTGATCAGAGTAATCTGCCCCTGTTTCTGCAATGGTTCAGTGCCTTACCCCCACACAAGTTTATTTCTTGCCTGGCTCCGTAGTTGTCCCTGAAGTCCTTACTAGCAGTCAGCCCCCTTCTGTCTTATGCCTATGTCATCTGGAATAGGTGGCCTGTAAGGTTGCTGGAGTAAAAGAAGAGAGAGAGAGAGGAGGTAGAGTCACTCTTCTTTTTCTGAGATTGTTTATTTATTTTATTTTATAATTACACAGCTTCAAAATCTAATCTACAAAGTAAGATGTATTCAAATAAATCTACCTTATATCTCTGTCCCTTCTATTCTATTTCCTCTTTTCTGCTAAAGTTAACAATTTAAAATTTGTGTTTATTTTTCTTTTTAAAATATAGGTAATTATGCACAATGATCTCTCCTTCCTTACTCAATACTATATAATTTTCTGTACCTCGCTTTTTTCTTTCTTCTTTTTTTATTGTGGTGAAATACATAACATAAAACTTACTATGTTAACCATGTTTAAGTGGACAGTTCAGGGGCATTAAGTACATTCACATTTTTGGGCAATCATTACCACCATCCATCTCCAGAACTTTTTCATCTTCACAAACTAGAATTCTGCGTCCATTAAATACTGACTCCTCATTCACCCCTCCCTCTAGCCCCTAGCAACCACCATTCTACATCTCTATGAATCTGACTACTCTAGATACTTCATATAACTGGAATTATACAACTGTTATATTTGTCCTTTTGTGGCTGGCATATTTCACTTAGCATAATGTCTTCAAGGAGGTACAGTCACTCTGCCTCAGCCAAGAAGTGACACATGTTGCAGTCTATTGGGACTAGTCACATGACCCCACGCAGACTGCAAGGGAGGCTGGGAATTGTAGGTGAGCACAGGAAATATTTGATGAGTACTAGGTTCCATGAGACACATTTGTGTCATGTGATAAATTCTTTTTTGCTCAGGCTAGGTTGAGTTGGTTGCTGTTACTTGCAATTAAGGAATTCAAATCATACCTATTCTACACAAGTGACTCAACATCTAGCAAATGAAGGAAGATCAAAACTGGGGATTCTTTACTAACTGGGAATATTCTTGTGCTACCTTTCGAAGTTAGAATTACAGAATGTTAACACTGAGAGAATCCTGAATTCAGAGTGGAGTCAATCTTCTAATTTAACTTTCTGAAGACAATGTATCTGTGGAATATACTAAAAAGCATATGTACTTCACAGGGCCTGGTTTTCCAAAGCCTTGCAGTTTCAAATATTAACCTTGCAAGGACTGGAAATTTCCCTCAGGCTATAAGTCTCTGTTGCAAGATAAGGATTGTGACACAGCAGGTTGCTGGCTCAAAGACAGACTAGTTACTGATTGTTATGTAAAGATACTGAGAAATTGCTATAGGAAGGAATGTTTGCTAAGATCAAGCTAGTGTCGATAAGACTACTTAATTGCCTTACTGGAATGTCATCTGGCTCGTTTCACTGAAAGTTACCAGCCTATATTGCTAAACTATAACCCCACCTATGTCTCTTCCTGTAACTTCCTGGTCTGGAAAATAAATGCAGGAAGAGAACCCCAATTCGGTGTTAATTTCCCAAGGCAGGAATGCCTCTCTCTTGAGGGTTCTGGCAGGAGATTAACCACTTCAGGGCCTCTCACTGCTCAGTAGAGATGGGCTTTGAGTAACCCTTTGCATCTCCATCACCCAGGGGAAGTGGGGTGACAAATCCGTGGGGGGCGAACCAACACAAAGCAACACATATCTATTTCAGTCAACATTCATTAAACAAAGTGCCTCGAAAGAGGACTGAGAGGTTGCAACAACATTGAAGAAAATTTGGTCCCCTTCTAGTTAGTGGAAAACACTGTCTTTCCTCTGTTCATTACAACTGCTTGTTTGACCTATGACCTATACATTTTATTATTAGATTCTGCTCATGAGAGAAATCTGTGAGTATACCATGAGTATATTTTTGAGTTACTTAATTTCGCTTCCTTTTTCTTTCGTAACACTTTTACTATTGCTAATACCGTATCAAAATTTCCCCTTTCTTTCTTTGCATTTCTCTCTTTTCATAAAGTTAAATAAGGATGCCACATTTCACAAACTTTTATGAAATCTTCTAGAGATTTCAGGAGAAAAATAACTCCTTCCATATCTGTGTGAATAATTTTGAAAATGACTCCTTAAAAATTGTGAGCATCAGAATAACTTTTCTAAATCTATATTTGATGACCCAGTGCTTAACAATTTGACATTATTATGCAGTACAACTGATCAGCAAGTACGCCAGGGATATGAAAATTTCTGATACAAATGCAGCATTAAGTACAAAGAAGGATCTGGAGCTGTGTGGAGGTAATCAAGACATCTGGCTTCTAGTGTTGGGTCCTCCCACAAATTAACTGCATCACTTTGGGCAAATTCCTTCCCTAAACTTTATCCCTTTATCTGTGAAATGATGCTGCTAAACTAACCGAAAGTCCCTTTTCACCTTTAATTTCTACATTTTTATGATTCTAGAGAGAACCATAGGAAGAGAGAGTCAAACAGCTGGGGCAATTAGAAGACTAGAGAAAGAAAAAAAGAAAATGGGGGAAAAGGAAAATTCCAAGGACAAAGAAGACAATGAAAATAATTCAGAACAGGAGAAAGTGAGGGAGTAAGGTAAAACAGGGTAAAAATGAGGAAATGAAAGATTAAATGTTTTCTTGGAATTGTAAGGATAAATCACATGAAATTTCATTTTTAAGCCTAAAGAGAATCAGGAAATCTGGTTATTTGTATTTCTCTTGCATTTGGATGAAATCTCCAGGAGATTTTATGACTTGCCTCTCTAGGGTTTAGCAATTCTAAAGAGAAAAAAAGAGCTATCTCCTACTACTTTGAGCTATCAGCTTGTTAAAACTAGCACATAGCAGTTATTGAGTAAATGTTTTCTATTGAGAAGGTGGGGAAAGAATGTTGTGGGGTAAAAGGAGATAATTGGGGTCACTCGGGAATGAATTATTCAATTTTGTTGGTTTTCGTCTGGACTCAGAAAGAATGCTTACATTTCATGATTTCACCCAACCTCAAAACAATGCAGGGTACAGATCAGGAGAATAATGCTTAGCTGGTGGCCACCTGACTTACAGGACAATGGTCCCTGTTGTAGGGTGGTATGAGTGGCTTATTCCGATTCCGTTGGTTGGTCAGAAATTTGCTGAGGTGCCAGAGGCAACACTGCACAAACAAGAACAGTAGCCCCTAAAAAAACCCCTGCTTGGTACAAACAGAAGGAAAGAAGCTTCTATTCTGGACCTTTCCCTCCCATCCTCTGTACTGCTCTCACTGGTCCTGGTGGTCTTGCTCTTGGGGTCCGAAGTAGGTGCATCTGTCCTTTGCTTACCTTTTACTTTCTTAAGGCCTCTGAGGCCTCGGTAAGTTCCTTTTGTGCTCTGCCTCTCATTTTCCACATCTCTAAATGGTAACAACTGTGTATATTGTATCACGCAGACTGATGGTGCCTGCCACAAAATCTTATACAGAACAGAAGCTCAAAAATGTCAGTTATTTTTATTATATGTTTTTCCCTCTATGGACATCCTCTGTTTTCCTTCTAAAGAATAGATGAGTTGTTTAAAACAGACCACCCCATTTCAAAAAAGTTCCCTTTGGAAAATACTCTTACCAGTTTCAGGAATGGGAATGTGAAGATTTTGTAATGGAAAAGTCACATAAGACTTTATAGATAGAGTCCATGGGACAATAAGTTTCAAGTCATATAATCATGAGTCTTAAAGATGGGAAGAACGCCTAGAGAGCTTTTTCAGAAAGAGATTCTGGGCTATTTCACCCGTCAACATGATGTGGTCTCCCTTTTTGTCTGGAGTGTCATGGCCTTTGGTAGTTTTAAGTGTATTTAGCCCTAAGTAGCAATATCCTGTTCTTAAATTGACTGTTGCGGATTGAATCGTGTCCCCACAAAACACGCTCAAGTCCTAACCCCTGGTACCTGTGAATGTGACCTGATTGGGAAATAGGTCTTTGGCAGATCCAAAAAAGTTAAAAAGAGGTCATACTCGAGTCCCAATCCCATGGCTGGTATCTTTATAAGAAGAGAGAAATGCAGACACAGTCACAGAGACACACAGGGAGGATGCCATGGGACGATGGAGTGATGCCCCTACTAGCCAAGGAATGCCAAGGATTGGGGGCAATCACCAGAACCTGGAAGAGACGAGGAAGGCTCCTTCCCAAGAGCCTTTGGAGGGAGCGTGGCTCTGCCCACACCTTGATTTTGGACTTCTAGCCTCCAGAACTGTGAGGGAATACAGTTCTGTTGTTTTCAGCCACCCAGTTTGTGCTAATTTATTGCAGCAGCCCTAGAAACTTACACACTGACCATGACCACATCTCTTTGTCTCCTTTCTTATTTTAGTCAGTGGAATAGGAATAACCCTTGCTTTCGTTAGTTTTCAGATTTCTGATGGAAATTTTAACATAATTATTAGTATATTCTGTTTCTATATTAAAATAATACATATTTGGATTGGGGAAACCGCCTGATGACGGAGTTGATAAGCTCCTAGGAAGGAGAACGTCACTCAGCAGGTTTAGGTGAACCCAGCACGGCCTCAACATACGGAGCTTCGGGTTCACCATCTGCAAATGCTGCTATTGACTTTTTGCCACCTCGGAGTAAAAGTACACCTGCTAGGTATTTTGAGCTCTACGGAGACTGTTACGGGAAATCAGAGGTTGCATAGTTGTTCACATCTTTTCTTCAAGGCACCTTCTCCTTGGTACCCGACAATAATTCTTGTTCTGATGTCACTGGTGATTCCACACCTAAACAAAGGTGTCATTTTCCATTCTCCTGGGAACTCGGGTATTTATTTCAGTTCTTTCACAGACTTGTAGCAGAGACGGAGATTTTGGTGGAATGCATTCCTTTACTTGTTAGATTGTAAAGACGAGTGTGAATGGAAGGCGTCCTTAGCACTGAGAGTTGTTGCTGTTTGTAGTATGTGAAAACTGATGTAAACCCTGTTGACCTTCTGTTCTCCTACACCTCCCACTACTACATTGAGTCAGCTGGCACCCAGAACTGATGCTAAGCTGGTGGCCTGGAAAGGGATTCATTGCTTTTTGTTTTTATATGTTTTAAAAGGAAAAGGGATATCAGTTAGTTTGGTTGGTTACAGCGCGGTGTTGTAACAACATGGTCAAGGGTTCAGATCCCTATACTGGCCAGCTGTCAAAAAAAAAAAAAATAATATACTTTTCCACATGAGGTGTTGGCTATGATTGTGGTTCTTATGGTTTTTTAAAAACCCTGTGATTTTTCTCAGTGAGCTTACTCATTCGGAGAGTCTTAGTGTCATTTTTAGCATACAACAAACCTGTTGTTTTAGATTAGATTAATAATGAAACTAAGTCAGTTTCTCAAATATTTTTTTTTTCATTTTCTCAGTTAAATATTTGCAAGATGTCTCTAAAATGATCATTTTTAGTAGGTACTCCCATTTGTCCAAGAACTTTACGGAGTATAACAATCATGAATAGATTGTGGTGAATATCTGATTTATATGTGTCTATATTATTTTACATTGAGTGAAGAAAAAAATTCCACATTTTTCAGAGCAATTTGGATGGACTCCAAGGATGGGTAGCAGATGGGGGAGATGAGGGAAGAGTGGATAAGCTGATGATGAGATCTTTGACCAGCGTTATGAGCTAAATTGTGTTCCCATCAAATTCATATGTTGAAGTCCTAACCCTCAGTATCTCAGACTGTAACTGTATTTGGAGACAGGGCCCTTAAAGAGCTAATTAAGGCAAAATGAGGTCAGTCAGTAGGGTGGGCCCTAATACAGTATGACCGGTGTCCTTCCAAGAAGAGGAGATTAGGACACACATAACACATAGACCAAGAGGACTCAGTGAGAAGGGGCCAAGTAAAGGCCAAGGAGAGAGGCCTCTGAAGAAATCAACCCTGCCGATGCCTTGACTGCACTTCCAGCATCCAGAACGTGAGGAAATACCTTTCTGTTAGTTAAGCCTCCCAGCCTGTAGTACTTTCCTGTGGCAGCCCTAGCAGGCTGAGCCAGCTGGGTCCTGGCTACATGCTCTTCCCCCATCCGGAGCTCAGCTTAAAGGGCAGGGGGACAGGCGTGGAGGAGAAGGAGGAATGGCAGAGCCATCGATTTGCACATTTGCTCGGTACTCCTTTGAAAGCTCAAATAAGTCACCAGACACAGGTTGGTCTGCAGAGACGAAACCCTTCCCGAGGGTAGGGAAGGAGAGAAGAGGGGCAGGTAACAATAAAACACATGCAGGCTGGGGCAGAGGGAGAGCACACATGTTCACATTCTAATCATTTGTCTGCCAACATACTCCATTCCCTGATGGATGATGCTTTACTTTTCCTTAAGAGTAAATAGATCTGTACTCTCTAAAAATAGAAGGGAACAGATCAATTTGTACAGGCTTCTAGTACTCTCTATTTGGCTTTTTCTGAGTGACATAAGGAACTGATGGATGAAAAGGAGCAGTGAAAGAAAATCAAGCCATCCAAAGAAAGCTACAGATCTCTGTTGGGCAAGTGTCCTGGGGGTGAACGGTGTCCTCCCCAAAATTCATTCACAGGAGCCAGTGAATGTGACCTTATTCGGAATTAGGGCTTTTTGCAGATGTAATTAGTTAAGATGAGGTTCTACTGGATTAGCGGGGGCCCTAAATCCAATATGATTGGTGTCCTTATAAGAAGAGGAAGACTTGAGAGAGACACATGCAGACAAAAAAGAGGAAAAGGTTATTTGACAGTAGAGGTAGATATAGGAGGGATGTAAGCCAAGGAACACCAAGGATTGCCAGAAGCCACTTGAAACCGAGAAGAGACAGCCTTCAGAGAGAGCACGGCCCTGCTAACACTTTGATTTTAGACTTCTAGCCTCCAGAACTGTGAGAGAATAAATTTCTATTGTTTTAAGCCACCCAGCTTGTGACACCTTTTTATGATAGCCCTAGGAAATAAATGCAAGGGAGCAAGCAAGGCAGGGACAAGCATGGTGTTTGACAAGCACTTGTTGGCTCTTGAGTGTCATCATACAGCAGCTGCAGGTCCAAGTAAGAGATCTGTAGCCTGTGCTGAGGATGACACAAGTGGAGAAGTGGCCAGCACAGACTAAGAACTAGTTCTCCCCTTTCCTTTCAAACACACTGCATGGTAAGTGGAAACTGCTAACTGAAATCTCATGAGGACATCTCTTGAGGGTATTCATCATCACAAATAAGATAACACGTAGTGTATAAAGAGCTTTAGAACTGGAGAAGGCACCAGAAACTGTGAGATGATGATTTTACCTCTAGTCTAAAGAATATTCTGTATTCTGAAACAGTAGAATAGCTGCTTAGGGATTTAAATTCAGCTACATTTTGAGAAATCTTTCTCCTTATGAGAAAGTATTTTCATTTAGCAACAGGTACGGGGAAGGTAAGTGTTGGAACCGCAATGTTTTCTTAAATTTTTCAGATGTAAACTCGAAGTATGAATCCCAGGTTTTCACGTTTAGTGTATGTATGCTTGTCTTTTCTGCTAGAAGGGATTGTGTGAAGATCAGTGAGGTATACATTGGAAGCTGATTTTCAGTGAAATAGCATCATTCCTAGGTAGAGAATTACTTGAGAGGCTGGATGGTGCAGTGGGAATCATGCTGGATTAGAAATTCTGAGGTTGGTTTCTGTGAAGCTGATGTCATCAGAAATTTGTTGCCTAACCGTCGGCAAGGCGCTGCAACTGGCTAAATCTTCATCAGGCTAGAGAGGTGACTGCTGGAGTTCTCTGTCCTTCCCCCATTGAGTGGGAGAGGAGGGACATGGCCCCTGTAGTGAGCTGAATAGCATATTCCCAAAAGATATGTCCAAGTCCTAATTCTCGGTTCCTGTGAATGTGATCTTATTTGGAAATAGGGTCTTTGCAGATGCAATTAGTTTAAGGATCTCGGGATTAGCTCATCCTGGATTTGGGTGGGCCCTAAATCCAATGACTGGGGTCCTTATAAGAGACGGAGGGCTGGCCAATTGGCTCAGTTGGTTAGAGCATAGTGTTGTAACACCAAGGTCAAGGGTTTGGATCCCCGTACTGGCCAGCTGCCAAGGAGAGAGAGAGAGAGAGAGAGAGGTCAGGAGAAGACACACAGAGGCACAGGGGAGGAGGCCACGTGAAGATCCATGTGAGGTTGGAGGCAGAGACTGCCATGATGCACTATCAGCCACAGAACATCAAGGATTGCAGAAGCTGCCAGAAGGGAGGAGAAAGGTAAGGATTGTCTCTCAGAGCCTCCAGAAAGAACCAACCCTGCCGACACCTTGAGTTTGAACTTCTGGCCTCCACAATGGTGAGAGAATGAATTTCTTTTGTTTTAAGCCAGTAAATTTGTGATCATTGCATAGTAGCCCTTGCAAACTAATACAGTCTCCTACAGGATGTTCCTGGCACAATAAGTCCTCCCCACCAGTAACCCACAAGTAACCATCACCATGTCTGATGACTAGGAGCTAGCGCTGCCCACCTTCGCCAGACCAAACACATATAGAATTCTGATAGGGTTTGTATTCATTTCCTATGGCTGCTGTAACAAATTACCACAAACTTGGTGGCTTAAAACAATACACTTTTATTCTCTTATAGTTCTGGAGTTCAGAAGCCCAAAATCAGTCTCACTGGGCCTCAGTCAAGGTGTCAACAGGCCCCTGGTCCTTTCAGAGGCTCTAGGGGAGAATTAGTTCCTTGTCTCTTCCAGCTTCCAGTGGCTGCCAGTGTTCCCTGGCTTGTGGCTGTAGGATTGTAGTAATGGAAAAATATAGCTCTAACCTGCACAATTTGCTAGTATAGCTTTAACCTGCACAATTTGTTTCTGCAAACGGGGAAACATATCTAAAGGCATTTTAAGTAAAGCAGCTTCTAAGAGGTCAAGAAGAGGTCAGGTAGACTTAAACACACATTCCAGGAACCAGTTGGTCCCAAGGACTAAACCAGCCACCGCTTATCTCCAAGACATCTGGCTGGACCCAGGGAAGATAAACGATTGAAAAATATATCATCTCTTATCGGGGTGCTAGCCTGTTAAGCCTAACCATAAATCCTAAGGCGCCTCAGTTAATTAGCAGCTATTCCTGTTATGAAAAACTGTCTAAAGAAACTGTATAAAAACCTTGGTGTTAAAGAACTCTGGGCCGCTTATGTCCGGAAGACAACGCGACCCAGCATGCTGAAATAAAACTCCTCTTGCTTGATTGCAGCGATCTCTTGTCTCGTGGTCTTGGTGAAGTGAACCACCCCCGACGTGTGGGATTTGTGCTTAGTGCACGAGTCTTACAGGCCGTGTCACTCCCAACTTTAAGGCCAGCATCTTCGAATCTCCCTTGGCTCTGTCTTCACATTGTCTTCTTCTCTGTGTGAAATCTCCCTCTGCCTCCTTCTTATAAGGATACATGTGATTGCATTTAGGGCTCACCTGGATAATTTAGGATAAGATCCTTAATCATATTTGCAAAGACTCTTTTTCCATATAGGTAACGTTACAGGTTCCTAATATCTTTGAGGGCCATTATTTAGCTGACTACAGGGGTTTAGACTGTGATTTTTTTTTAAGTGTCAGAAAAGCAACCTAACAGCATCCAGTGATAGGGCTGGAAGCTGTGCCTTCATCTAACTTACTCTTTTGCTCATACTGCTCAAGGTGGGGCTGGGTGGGCAGGGCCTCTCATTGTAGGCCTTCAGAGAATATTCTGAATAGATGCTTCCTATTTTCTCAATTCTCTCTCTCCAATTATTTATTTATTTATTTGTTTTTTTAAAGACGACCGGTAAGGGGATCTTAACCCTTGATTTGGTGTTGTCAGCACCATGGTCTCCTGAGTGAGCTAATTGGCCATACCTATATGGGATCCGAACCCATGGCCTTGGTGTTATCAGCATCACACTCTCCTAAGTGAGCTACAGGCCAGCCCCTCTATCTCTCCAGTTTTTGATTGTATGTTCCTGCCCTCCTTTAATCTCCCTCCCAGTGTGCCATCTCTCAACCCCTACCTTGGAAATACCAACCTTTCCCGTGGTTGGGATTTGCCCTCTGTCTCCCCAAGTATCCTGTAATCTCTACCACCTCAACTCTGATGGCTCTGGAATAGAGGGCTGTGAGCTTGGATTCCTACCATTTGCAGGGAGGACCATGGTGCCTTGCTGTTTTCAGGCAGTGCCTTGATCAGGAATAGCTGTGGCCAGTCCTCTCGAATCATCCAAGGTCAAGCACACCTTACTGCTCAGTATTACATTTCTTCCTAAGAAAACCCAGTCTAATATCACATGACAAAAACCCTTTTCTCCTATTAATAGTACTTTTGAATCCACTCCTGGAAAATCCATAACCCTAGCATTATTGAATCAAAGATTCTTCCTAGCTCTGTTTTCACTACAAGGATTCCACATGAACTGGGAATAGCTCTGCCTGAATCATTGGGATGAACAGTGCTATTCCTGAACATAGTTTCCAATCTCTAAATTTATCTCCTAACAGAAGTGTGTGTGTGTGTGTGTGTGTGTGTGTGTGTGTGTGTGTGTGTGTGTATGTGTTCATCCAGCTACACGATTGTTAGTGGCTTAGAGAATTGGAGAGAGCCAAAAGTATATCTAAGCTCAGAAAAGGGGTAGGGGGCTTGATGCTACAAGAGAATGATCAAAGAATGACAAACCAAGAGAAGACAGTGAGCAGGCACAAAATCCTCCTGGGGCGCAAAGGCACAGGAAGTTCTTTTATGCTAGTGTTGGGGGCAACGTTTGTGGCACCTGAAGCCTTTTCAGATGGGGAGGGTCCTCTTTAGGAAGGGCTTTGGAGGAAATCAAGGAGTCCTGAAGCTTAAGCTTCATTAGCCCCAGGGCAAATCTTCTGCCTCTGGTTGAGAATCAAAGCTGATATCCACCTTATAGTTAGATGATTAATGTCTATTACTCCTATTTTCCAATGACGTGATCATATGTATACATGATTCACATGTTTTTAGCTCTACACATATATATGTTAACATTACACATATAAAATATTAGGAATCTGCCAAATAATGAATCTGAAGGGAAAAACTTTAGACATAAAATAGATTTTTAAAAAAATTATAAAATGATATTTCTGTAACACTTTAGGACACCCTTTCAAAGACTTTACTTCTTTAATCCTAACAACAACCTTATGAAGAAAATTTTATATTTTATACCCATTTTACATAGGGGGAAGCTGACCTTGGGGAGTTGGGAGATCTACCTAAGCACATCAGGCTGGTTAAAAGGGAAGATGGGCTGAGACCCAGGTAACACTCGCCAGTGTGGACAGGGGGTAAACACAATCGGCAAGCAATTCTGCTTACCAAGGCTTGGGGTGGCTAGAGGACAAGACAACGGGGTTCAGCCCAGCTGCCTGCCTCTCAGCCACCTGTGTCTCTCCGTCCCCCTTGGATTTCTCAGCTCCAACCTCCACAGGCAGAAGAGGAGGTAATTTGCTCCAAAGAGGCTGGGTCAGCAGTAAACAAGGGACTGGTGAGGCTCTGGAGAATTACTCCACATCCAGGGCTTGTCTATCTCTGCAGGCCAATACCAGCCCCTGAAACTTGCTGTGTTCCTCCAAACCAGATAGGTGCTCCAGTTCCAACTGGGAAATCACAAGGGACAAAAGTCCAGAGACTAGCCTGAAGCCTTTGAATGTAAGGTCCCCAAGTAAAATCGTTTACAGACCACATTTTGTTCCCATTCAGAATGAAAAGACTTCACTGAATCCCAAGGGGTAAGTGCTGACGTTCATGCTGAAGTGATGGACCAGGCTGTTAATGTCTCAGCGTTCCCAGGCTTTCCTCCCCCCTGCAGCTAGGGAGCTTTCTGGCTTACCTTTGTGCTGTTTCTTCCCGGTCCCACCCTCCAAGCAAGGCCAGGCCTCCCCAGAGGAAACAGCCCTAAGATGGTTTGGTCAGATTTCCCAGCAAAGAGCTGAAAAAGAGGCTGGAGAGAGGAAGCCTGGTGGAATTTTGAGAGGAGAGATATGGGAGTAATTGTGCTGTATGAAGACAATGGGTAGAAGAAAAGAAATAAGATTTAAAAAATGTACAGAGGGCTTTATAGTATTTGAGAAATAAACACAAGGACTTGAGTTTTCTCAAACTATTTTTAATTGTATAGAATGGATTATTTTTTTTTATCTCAGTGCTGGCTGGACTGACCCCCTTGGGTTGCAGCTTTATAAACATCATACCTACAAGTTAGAATCCCTATTTGATTAAATAAAAAATGGAAGTGAGAAAAGCCATGAAAAATGACACTTTGCTTGAGGGTAAGTTGAATGTTAGTGTCTTGCCAGATTTGGGAAGCAGCCACAGTACTCTAATCCTGAAATTAGAGTGAGGGCCAATTTTTGAAAACATTTTTGTCACATTTTTGCAGCTGGTCTCTGGTTACTCATCACAGTTAGAAACATCGTCTTGGAAACTTTACACATCACATTTGCTCCTCCCACCTATATACCCCCACTGCCCTTGCTCAAACAGTCAGGAGGTCCAAATACCCCCCAACCCCGAACATACACCCCTTCACTGTACTTATTCAGGCTCATTGAATGATTGCTGTAAAATCAAGGAAAGAGAATGGAGCACTATTAGGAAAACCAAAGCCCCATATTTCCTTGTCACTAAGTGCTACTCTTATGAAATGGCAAAACACTGTAAAATGTTATTATTTTCTTTAACCAGAAGAAACAATGGGTTCAAAATGCACTGGGCAGCTTTTCCAAGGACATGCCAGCTTTCTACAGGAGTAATTTCTCCCCTGTTGTTTTCTGCTGTAGTGCAAATCGTTTCAAAAATCTCTAACACGGTTATCTAACAAAAGGCATTTTTGACAACTGTTATTGACTTGTGATGGTACAGGTCCTAACATGCCACCAGACTGAGAATGACAATTGGCAGAGTGGCAGAACAAGCCACAGCTATTACTATAGCTTAGAAAAGATGGTAAGAAAAAGCCCCGTTCCTTATATTCCATTTAAAAGAGTATACACTGTGCAAAGGTGGATTATATAGTTAACTGCAAGTCTCTTTGACAGCATCTAAGGTGTTAGGAAAGCTAAAAAATATGAAGCAGGATATTAGAAATGAATAAAAAGAGCTATGCCCTTGGACTCCAAGTTTTCTAAGGCAAAAGTTTCTAGATCTTTAGGTAAAAAATTGCCTAAAAATATGTTTCTGTGTGTGGCGAAGGAATGAGTTTTATATACACACATATTTACCTAGTTTTTTTTTTTTAATTTAAAGCATTAAAAGCACATGGTGAAAAAATCCAAACAGTGTGCAGAATGAAAAGGAAAACCCAGTTTTCTACATTTCTGATTATTCCACCTCCCCACCCCCATTTCCATTTCTCAAAGGTAACTACATTTTGTGCTTTGTTTCAGAAACGTTCTGAGTTTATAAAAATGTAATCTTTCTCCCATTCCTCCCTTTAAAAAATCCAAATGGGATACTATAAAATATTATTCTGTTACCTGAACTTTTTCTATTTAACAGTATATCTTGGACATTGTTTTCCAAATTAGCTTATTTAGAACTATCTAATTTTTTGAAGCTATCTTTTTGTTTTTGAGTGGAAAAGTAAATGCATAACAGAAAGGAAGTGAGAGACAGCTGGCTTTAGACAAATAAAAAATTATCACTGTAAAAGGCTAATATCTTTCCTCTGCAAGGAGGCAGGAGAAAAATTAGATGCAAAAATCTCTCTCTGTCTCTCTCACACACACACATGAAATAATTATTATAGCTGGTTTAAACAATCACTTGGGCCTTTGACAATACCATCAGGCCATACAATCAAAAGGCAATGACTTATAACCCCCAAAATCAGAAGTGAACAAGATATTGTTATGGCCAACATCCGACGGGTAAAAGAAATTTGCCCACGAGAACCGGGTGATAGGAAAAGGAAAAGAGTTTATTTCTGGCAGCCAGGGCTACGCAGGCCAATCGAAGTGCGCATAGCGCTGAGTTGAAACCTCTTTTATTTTTAGCTAGGTGGGAATTTTTCGCGCCTGACACAATCTAGCCAATGCAAGCAAGTCAGCAATACATAAGCTAATTTTGTGGTTAGCCCTGTAGCCCCTCCCCACCCTGGATTCCCCATAGGGACTTTCCAGGCTAAAATGGCAGAGCCGCCTAAAATGGCGTTGGCCATGCTACTCTGTTTATTCCCCCATTTATTTTAGCAAGCAATTTGTACAGAAGCAGAATGCATATGTTAAGGTCAGTAGGGGTTGGGGCGTCCCTTAACAATATGGTCTTGTACATTAAACAAAGTTATCTCTCATTTTTAGGCCTATGTGACAGTCTCATGTTCTATGGTACTTCTCAATTGAACAACTTTATATATGTCAAAGTGCTCCAAAATGGTCATTACGATTTCTAGTTGTCCTTGATGAAGTTATCTGAGGAGGTGAAACAAATTTACTGGAAGATAAATCCATGAGAAATGAACTGATTGGCCAAATGTAAAAATTTGGCTTGTGTCTTAGCCTGTTTGGGCAAATGACAAAATACCATAGACTGAGTGGCTTATAAACAATAGAAATTTATTTCTCCCAGTTCAGGAGGCTGGGAAGTTCAAGATCAAGGCACTGGCAGATTCAGTGTCTGGTGAAGGCCTGCTCTGGTTCAGATGGACATCTTTTCTCACTGTGTCCTCACATGGCAGAAGGGGCAAGGGATGTTATTGAGGCCTCTTTTATAAGAGCACTAATCCCATTCATGAACTAATCAGCTCCCAAAGGCCCTACCTCCTAATATCGTCTCCTTGAGAGTTGGAATTTCAACATATAAATTTGGGGGAGACATAAATATTCAGCCTATTGCATTCTGCCCCTGGGGTTTTCCAGAGAAACAGAACCAATAGGATACATAAAGATATACAGAAGGAGATTTATTATTAGGGATTGGCTCATAAGATTATGAAGGCTGAGAAGTTACACAATCTGCTGTCTGCAAGCTGAAGAACCAGGAAAGCCTGTGGTATATAGTTCCAGTCTAAACCCGAAGGCTTAAGAACCAGGAGAGCCAATGGTCTAAGTCCCAGTCTGTAAAGCTACACAACTATGCCAGTTGTAGGGTTAGGCAATTCATAACTAAAGCCAAAACGTTTCATTATTTTAGTTATACTAAGTTTCCATTTGTATTGTCAGGGCTAGAGCTCAAACCCTTTAAACCCATTAAACAGACTGGGTCACCAGATCTGTCACATGACAGGCAGAGTCACCAGACCCCTCACATGCCAGGCTGGGTCATAGACCGCTTACACGCAGGTCCACGCTAGATAATTGGGAAAGATCCTGGGAGCCATTAGCAGATGACACGAGCTTAGTCCTCAGCAGTAGCAGCAGTGGTGGTGGCTTCCCAGGGCATCCCAGGGGCACTGGCAGTAACAGCTGGCAGCAACATCCTCCAGCAGCAGTAGCAGCCTCCTTGTGGCCCCCCCAGGGGCATCCCCGGAATGGGGGGGTCACCATAGATCAGAGCCATTCATCCTTTATACTTAAGTCCATAACCCAGGACACCTGGGTGCTCATATGCAATTATATTAGACAATAACCAAGGAACACCTGGGCGCATGTACATATTTACATCAAATGCTTGGCAAGGTTCTGAACATCTGAGGGGCCCTGACCATTTTCCTTTGATTTCCCTACACAGTCTGAGCCTGAAGGCCAAAGAACTAGGAGCTCAGAGGTCAGAGGGCAGGAGAATATGAATGTCCCAGCTACAACAGAGAGATTTTGCCCTTCCTTCACCTTTTGTTCTATTCTGGTGTAGGGAAACTATACAAATGTTACCGACAGGTCAGGCTCGGCTTGCCCTCTCACCTTAAACAAATAACCTGAAAGTCCAAAAGTTGATGCAAGGATTGGAAGGTTTACTCAGATAACTGGTACTCAACTAAATGTCTAACCAAGCATACAAAGAGAGGAGCAGCGGAGTCCAGTTTAGCCTAGTCCTAATCGGCATGGCCAACCTATTCTGTTAACAGTAATTGATAAAAGAAGTTCTTCCCTGTAAGCAGCATAAAGAAGAAAAGTATCACTAGATTTAAATCAGAAAAACAAAGAATAGCCAGGAGCCCTCCAGGGTGCACCTATACAGACGTGGATGCAATCCAACCAAACAGAAGAGGGCTCAGAAAATCAGAGAAAGATGAAGAGAATAAAGCATTTGTCAGAATTTAAGCCAGGGACTCCAGGAAAGAGATCTACCAGTAGCAGAGACATGGGAGCAAAATAGTCCCAGTGGCCACTTGCCTTTTGCAGCTAGAGTCCTCTCTGGTGCCCAAAGCTTTCCAATTTTTACCAGTGATTAAATTAGGCTCTCGGATTCCAAAGTCATAGAAATGAACAATGTACCCAACAGCAAAGCAAGCAACGCTTTATTAAAAGAGGAGATAGACTTATGCAGAAGGGAGGTAGCAACAGTAAGGCTAGCCCCCCTTAGGGAGCTGTTCAGGGTCTTTTATACGGAAAGGAGTTAAGGGGTGGCAGGCCAGCGTCAAGGTGGTCTGTTCTGTTCTTCCTGGTTGCGTCATGGGTGCATGCTCAGTAGGCAGTGGTGTTCATCATTGTCACCCCAGGAGGGTCATTGTAGCAGTCACCTTGATGCTTTGTGCACAGGTGAGAATCCCTACAGGGGTCTTAAGGTTAATCTGTAACTTTTACAATTACAGTAAACAAGCCTTGGGGAGGCGTTTTGCAACTCAGTAAATGTCTGTTTCCTTCTTATCTCAGTCTATTTTGTCAGGGTAGCCCATGGGGTAATCATTTGCCCTGGGGGGGGTCTCATGACTGAGGAGTGGGAAAGCAACAAAGTGTCCTCTGCAGGGAAAATGGAGTCAGTTTGGTTCACAAGCCTAGGCTTACTCTGTTTCACAAATGAAAACTTAGTATAACTAAAATAATGAAATATTTTGGCTTTAGTTATGAATTGCTTTAACAATACAATTGCCTAGCCATACTATTGGCATAGTCGTGTAGCTTTACATGTGGCCTTCAACAGATTCAATGAATTGCCCAAGGTCACACAGAACTGGCTACAACCTAACTCCTTAGTGCATATACTTGAATTACTATAAATAAACCATACACGTAAAATAACATAATATATATATGCTGTTCATCCGTATTTAAAAATAGTACAGCATCACAGGAACTTTCCACTATAATCTGGGCGACACCAGGCAGGAGGACCTTGAACTAGGAAACTGAAAGAGGGTGATAAAGTCTGGCAGGTAGCGGCAGGCCAAGGATGGAGATGCCAGCCAGGGAGCGGAGAAGCTGCAGGGTCTGAGGTTCGGGAAGGCCATTGCAGGAGTAAGGTAAGGCAGCTGTGGTAGGAGACTGGGGATGTGACATCTGCTGGGGACAGAGAGCATTTACTTTTTTTCACTTGCTCTGCTCAGCCAGGCTAGGGCTCTGTCTACCCCAAAGCCCAGCATATGTTTGGAGCCTGAGAGACAGCAGTGAGTATGTGGGTCAGATAGATTACAGGAGCATCTTTTCTTCAGGTTTCCCTCTCTCCTAAGGACTCTGCTTGTTAATTCTGGATTTATAGGTAAGCAACCCCATACAATGGTATTAGTTAATGATTGACTGCCGCTTTTTTCTAAGCTGCTGTCAGGCAGATTTAGCTAATTAATTCCATATAAAACAGGCACTCAACCCTAGCTGTACATTAGAATCATCTGGGGAGCTTAGGGAAAAACTACTGATGTCAGAGCCCCACTCTATTTAAATTCTGGTTTAATTGGTCTGAATTTCAAACGTTGGTATGTTTGGGGAAAAAAACATCTTCACATGATTCTAATAGGTAGCCAGGTTTGGAACCACTGATCTAAAACATCAGGAAAAGTTTCAATCAACTAATCAATTGTTTTAAAACAGTTGCAACAGCATTCTTTTCTTCACATGTGGCAATGATTCATTAAAAAACAAAGAGGGCTGGCTGGTTAGCTCAGTTGGTTAGAATGCAGTGTTGTAACACCAAGGTCAAGAGTTCGGATCTCGCACCAGCCAGCTGCCAAAATAAATAAAAAATAATGAAATACCTTGCAACACATACTGTCTTTGTAGGACTCTCTCATGACTCATTTTTGCTAAGGAAAGTTAACATATGGCTGAATTCAACTATCAGCCTAAACGTGATGGTTGTGCTGAACCTTATTATCTTCTTTGTACAAATCACATCATAAAGATTTCATATAGTAATCACTCCTCTTGACCTTTATGTAGAGATGTCTGGGCAGCCCAGAAGGCATGGTACTTATCAGAAAAGACTCCAGGACATTTTGCTGCTATGAGACTTCCTGTGCTATGGAAATCCAACAATGAAGTCACTGTGGTCTGGAATAATTGTAAGGTGTAACTCCTTCCTGCTTTTGGGAGTACTTTTAACCTTCTCAAATAAAAGTGAGGGTCCAAAAGTCTCTCACTTTTATTTGAGAAGGTTAAAAGTACTGCCTCCTATTTCTTGTCTTTTTAAACATTTTTTTGTAAGGCATTAGAAAAGGCAGGAGGATATAAGAGTAGATAGACTTACTGATTTGTAGAACTGGAGTGTAATTATGGGCCATTAGTTCAATCACCATCTGAGACCAAGAGACTTCCCCAAGATCACACAGATAGACCAAGAGCTGGGTCTGGGATGGGGGCCTTATTTCCAAAACCCATTCTGTTCAAGATACCACCTGGCTTTTCACGATGGACCGAAGGAGGGATTCCTTCCTGCTTCCACAAGAGGTTCTCCATTCACCTTGTCCTCGCCAAACTACAACCCTTCCAGTTCATTAACTGACTCCTCCTATGAAGTCTTCTCAGACCCACGCTGCTTCATTGGGGACACAATAGCACCTGTACTTTTCTCTATCCCTCCTTGCTATTCAGCCCAGTGTTGCTAATACTTGTGTAGTTCTTGGTACATGCCCCTCTTCTTTGATGTGCATTTACTGAATGCCTTCTCTCGTTAAACGTCTGCTCTGGTGGGAAACACCGAAACAGAAGACGCCTCCGCTCAGCGGGGAATCCGGCTGGGGGTGGCCCCCGCACCCAGGCCCTGGGGTTGCGCTTCCCTGCTCGCCAGGACTAGGACTGCGGGGAACGTGGCCCGCACCACCCAGGAAGGAGCGGGTGTCGGGCTGGACTTAAGGGACTCGGCCTGGTTTTTTGGGGGGGCTGGTGAAAGGCATGAACAACCCACCGGCACGTGAGGGGAAGACCCTTGAGCGGACTTCTGCCCCAAGGCCGCGCGGGGGGAGAAGGCGGTCCTCAGCCGCGCTCTGAGTTTGCCCGCAGCGTCCAAGGGCGGGAAGGCGGGGGCGCCGGGGGAGGAGCCTCGGGGAAAAGGGGAGGAAGAAGAGGGGCGGAAGAGGAACAGAGAGGACGGCTGGCAGGAGAAGGGGACGCGAAAAGGGAAGGGAGGGAGCTGAACGGAGAAAGAGGCGAGGAGGAGGAGGAGCCAGGAGTCGGGGGCGGAGACAGGGGAGGAGTCGGCGGCTCGGGGGCGGGGCCGGGCCGGAACAGGGGCGGAGCCAGGGGGAAGCCGGGGACCGGGCGGGCGAGGAGGGGGAAGGGGCGGAGCCGGGGGAGAGGCCTCCAGGGCCGCCGCTGCCGCCGCAGGGGCGCGTTCTCCTCCGGCCGGTCGGGGACCCCCCCCGCGCTCCTTGGCCGCGGTTCCTCGGCGCGGCTCCTCCCCGGCCGCTCTCTGAGGCGCGAGCTGTGGCGGCCGCGGCCGACGCGGACGCTCCGTGCGCCCCCCGCGGGCCGCCGCCTCCCTCGGCGCGCGGGGCCGGCATGGAGCTCTTCCAAGCCAAGGACCACTACATCCTGCAGCAGGGCGAGCGCGCGCTGTGGTGCAGCCGCCGCGACGGGGGCCTCCAGCTGCGACCCGGTGAGGCGGGCGGCGCGGGCGGGGAGCGGAGGGGGCGCGGCCGGGCCCCGACCCGGGGGGAGCCGCCTGCGGGCCTGGCGGGGCAGGGCCGGGTCGGCTGCGGGCGCGCGGGCTGTCATTATTTCCTGACGGGAGGGAGCCGCGGCCTGTCCCCGAGGGCAGCGCCCTGGCCCTGCCCCTCGGCGGAGAAGAAAGAGCTGGCGACCCTCGTCCCTCCGAGCGCGCCTCCGAGCCACGCCGCGCGCCCGCCGTGGGGGTCGGGGGCCTTGGGGCCCAGGCCGGGGTCCACCTCCACCAAAAAGCCCCAGCGAGGTGCGCTTGGCGTCCAAGGCCTCCTCCACCTGGAGCGGCTTCTTACATGCCCTTGGCGGGAAGTTCTGGGTTCGAATTCTTCTTTCAAGACATCGCGCCAGTTCAGTCGAAACGTCCTGCCCGACACTTAATCCCTGTTGACATCCATGTGTTCCTGGTCCCTTATTATTAAAGGTGTGACTTTATTATGGTTACATCATAGACACCCGAGTTAAAGCCCTTGAATTTGATTTTAACAGTACAATTAAGCTGCATTATAATGTTAAAATTCTAATACTTTGTGTGACTCCATATTGTGCGATACAAAATGTATTATGGGCCCATGTCTGTATGTCATGTTGCTGTTAGGAGAGGTCTAAGTCTACAACAATTAATTTGCTTTAGGAAAATTTGTCTGCAGCCGTTCAACAGAGCAGGCCCTGCCCTCAGAGAGCTGACAGTCCAGTTTCCTCTGGGAGAGGGGACTTGGGTACACCTTTCCCTTTTTATCTTGCCAGTCCTTTTTTCTAATCTCTCAGAGATCCTTTCACTTTAGGAAAAGTGAGAGAATAGAGTTCTATAAATAAATAACCAGGGCATTTCAAATTTACTTGTAATTCTGGTAAGCAACCTAGACAAAAGAATGATGTGGTATGAATTGAAAAGTATAAAAGGTTCAAATGAGCTTTTCAGATAACAGCTTGTTATTTATAGGATGGTTTCCAAGGACAGATTCTGTAATATATTATTTCCAGTCTCCACAACAACCTTACAGAGCAGGTGGTGATATCCTTTTTTCCAGGTGAGGAGAAAGGTGTGAGTGGTTATGATTAACTTGCCCAGTCCAATTCTTTGACCTCCAGAACACCTTTTGGCAGGCCCTACTACTTTCTTATGAAGGCCTGCTAGTTGCTTTGCTAGAGCAGTAAAGGAGAATTTATCATTTTTTTCCCTAGGCTATGGCTGTATTTGTTTCTATTACATTTTATTTCCTCTTTTCAGAATGGAGGAGAAACTACTGTGCGCAGAGAAGGTTTTTGAAGATCTTAGGGCAGAAGTTGTTGTAGATAGGCTAATTTTGGCCAGTCTTCTGTCATTTTCTTCTTTCTTTTTCCTGATTTGACCATTTGCCTAGTAGCTACTGCCCACATTTGGATAAGGCTTCAGTGCGATTTGAAGTAGATTGTAAAATTCCCAGGCTGTCAAAAAGAGCCAACTCCTTGGCTGTCAAAAGAGCAGACTCCCTGGATTCTAAGACTTAGGCTATTACAGCTGTGTGGAATTTGAGATCATCTTCAACTCATCTGACAGAACAAACTTTTCTGCACCTCAGTTTTCTCATCTATAAAGGGTAACCTGGGCCTACATTTTGGACTAAGCCATGTGGTTTGGATGACTCTTTAGCAAAGTCCATATCAGAAGGCAGATTTAAAACATTCTTCTGAGTAAAATGGCTGTAGCCTTCGTAATTAAGTTTACCCACTTCTTAGGAGATAGCCGACCACAGACTAAAGATAGAGGAAAGAAGAAGCCATTATGTTTCGGAAGTAACAGCCAGTTTTGATCTTTAGGTGTTCAAGTATAGCCAGTGAATAAAGAATCCCATGCACTTGACTTTACCAAATAGATTATCCTGTCCAGTAGTCAAGATCCTTTTTAAATAATGGCTATTTTAATAATGGTATTTTAATTGAATAAGTGCTTTTCAGATCTTTTTCTGTATATGGAATCATTTAAAATTCTCTTTGGTTTATTGGACTTTTTCCATCCACTTTTGTGGCCAGTTTTGCTATTTTTTGTAGTGACAACATTTAAAATCTTTCATTGTTTCCTGTTGGTTACTCAACTGAATAGATTACTGACCAAATCCTTTTCTGTTCCAAAGAACAGTATTATAAGACCAAAAAAGCTTGTGGGAATTGTGGCTTTTACCTTTGTGGCTACTGAACAACCCAAAACAGGAGTTTTCTTTTTCCTAGAGACATCAGAAGAATCACTATTGTTGATATTTAAGGTTAAAATGATCATATCCTTAGCCTGGAACTTTTGTTACTGTCAGCCCCTTTTCCTGCTAAGTTCATTCTGTGAGACTCAGCTTACCCTAGTGCAGCCCTCATCACAGGGCCAGAATTATTGGCCACCTTTATTGTGTTTCCAGGTACTTTCTACACTTAGTGCACACTTCTATTATAGCCCTTACTGCCTTACATAATTATAGTTTGCCTACTTCTTCCCTGGTGGACAGTGTATTCTCCCAAGCAAGGAACCTACTTCAGTCATCTTGGTGCCTCTAGGCTTTGGAGTGCTTTGGGCACAGAAGGCATTTTTAGTTGAGTTGAGCTGAATTAAATTTAAGTCCAAGTTTTCTCTTAGTGATATCATTGCCTTAAAAATAAGATGTGTTATGCTTATTATTAGTTGTAGGCCCTTTTTTGAGTATCTTTTAATTGGGGCAGAAAATCTCTGTCCAGTTGGGTGAGGAAATAGCAGGAAAGGTGCATTTCCACTTTGTGTGTGTGTGTGTGTGGTTTTTTTTTTTTTTTTTGATCATTGTAGTATTCCTTATTATTTTCTTCTTTAACATTGTTTAAATTTTTTTCAACTATTCTAGCTAAACAACTGTGTATTGTTACTTTTCTGGTGTTTCTGGTGTTTTTAAAAGGATAGTGAGTAGTCTGTATTCATACATAGCATTGCTTTTTGATAGATACTTTTATCTATTGCAAGGTAATGACCACCAGAGAAAAATATTTAGGTTGTTCTATTTTCTACTGAGAAAATGATAAAGCATTGTGTAAACATTCAATAATCTTCTGAGAGTAGAGTCTAATATCTGATAAGAATTGTAATTTAAAGACTTAAAAAGGAATATAATACAATCCACTTTTGACGAATGGTGATATGGTCTTATCTCTTCAGTCTTCAGACTGCTTCCACTAGTCCTTGTGGCTTTGTCTGATATGACGGTGTTATATAATTTACTGCTGTGTGTTGTCTCATTCTATTCTTAGACTGAGTGACCACAAAAGGATCTCAAAGCATCTGTCATACCCATAATATTCATAAGCATATAAACTATATATAGAAAGGTGATACTCTGAATGATGAATACCAGTGAACTATTTTTTTTTTTTTTTTGGAGGAGATACTAGCTATCAGTTAGAATACACAGAAACAAAAAAGTTTTTCATTTCTTCTTAGAGTTAATTTTTGATAATTAAATTATTATGTCATATGAGGTTAACTTTTTTGAATGAGAAATTGTAGTTATGGAATTTAAATCCACATGGACTGTTTATCTCTTTGAGGAATCATAATGAAACTATTCAATTAAGTTTTGTGTCATTTGGTATTTACTTTAAAAAAGTATTTTTGAACTTTACCTTTTTAAAAAATCATGTTTGCTAAAAATTTACAGATTACCATGACAAAATATAATAGGGCATTTTAATTAAAAAACCAATTACTGGGCCGGACCCATGGCTCACTCGGGAGAGTGAGGCGCTGGGAGCGCTGAGGCCGCAGGTTCGGATCCTACATAGGGATGGCCGGTGTGCTTACTGGCTGAGCGAGGTGCGGACGACACCAAGCCAAGGGTTACGATCCCCTTACCGGTCACAAAAAAAACCCCCCCAAAAAACGAATTACTAAATATGTTTAAAAAATCTTTCTGTCCATTTTTGTTATTGTTGAATAGCCAAGTTTATTTCCTAGTGCTTAGTGTTTAGTTTCCTTGAAATGGCTTAGTGTTTAGTTTCTTTTTCTTTGAAATGGCTTACCAGTTTTATATCCTATACTACTTGTTATCCTATGTTTTATATTACTAACAGGCTAGCAGTTGGGTTGAACAGGACTGTACATTTATTTTTATGTATGTTTATTTTATGCATGTACATATGTGTATGCATACGCATTGATTTTTTGAAATTTTGAGACAGAAAAGACTTTTCAGAGTTACACCCCCCCCCCCCCACCTCCTTTGGCTTAAAAAAAACCCCAAAAACAACAGGGTCTTTCTAAGGTGATGTGACACTTTTTGGAATGAGGTTTATAGACTGAGGGAGTTTTTGTGCATATTTTGTTGTATACATTGTCAGCTGAGATTAAGAGTAGCTAATAACAGCTTTTATTTGTTGAGCATTTTTCTGAACCAGACCCTATTCTAAGCCCTTTATATGTATTATTTTATTTCACCCCCACAGTAAACCTCAGGAGGAAGGTTTCATTATTATTCTCATTTTACAGATGAGGAAACTGAGGCACATAGAAGTAATTTGTCCAAGTTCACAGTGTAAGAGGGAGAGCCAGGCTTCTAATCCAGTATGTGACTCCAAAGCCAAATTTCCCTCAATATTGACAAAAATGTTTTGTAAACCTTTCTACCTTCTTGATTACAAAGTTGTAGGATTTATATTTTTATGGATAATAGCTGAAATGTAACTTTAGCTTTCATAATTATTATAGTGTAGTTTCCATAGTGAATAAAATAGCCTCTCCAGTGTCGAAGCAAGCACTTTAAGGAAGGATCTATACAGAATGAAAAGGCTGACACTGGGACTACTGGTTTATTCTTTCACCCTATGCCTTTCTTGCAAAATTAATTTATACAGTTACAGGGAATGTCATTATGTAATAGATTGGTAGTTTTTCCAGTTATGGTCTGTTTATCAGATTTCTCTTCTTAAGTTTTTAGAATATCTGCAGTTTGGGAAGGGAATAGATACAGGGTAGATCTCTGAGCAGAAACATTGATATGTACTTGATGGGAACTATTTGCTCTAGTGATGAGCAACCTGAAGCCTCTCTTAGTCTAGCTTTGCAAGAGTCCTAGATCCAGTTTCATGGGCATCCTTTCAGAACATACAAAGCAGAGATGGAGTGGAGGACAAAAAGCCTTTAGGGCAACCGCATTCAAAGATGGGAGGAACTTTTGTAGAGTCACTGGTTCCTACACACTGTGTTCTGGCCAGGCCATGGCCAGCAGAGGCCAGGACTTGTCGAAGGCTGCCTTCAGAGGAGAGGTAGTATCAAGCCTTTCTAGGGTAGGTCATGCAGGTGCCAGAAACCAAGGTGCCCTGACAGCTTGGTCTTTTGGGAACCCAGAAGCATTGGTGCTGCTCCAGGATGCCCAACAACACTGTTCCCCCTTGTCCCACCTGCCCAGCCTAACACAGCCCCACTGTGGAAAAAGGAGGGAGACTCATTGCTGGAGCACTAGCATCTCACCAGTGGCAGGTCTTTTGTAAAAGCTGTATTGAGTGAATCGAAATAATTCTAGTTTCTGTTCTACCCTGTAAAGTCTTAGCAGCAAAGGGGTTGTTAGGATTAAATGGAGAATATAAGAACAAAAGACTAGAACACTGTCTTGCCACCTAAAAAAAAAAAAAAAAAAAAAAAAAGCTGTGCTAATTTCTCATTGTCGTTTTATTCAGTAAAGGGGGAATCTAACTCTCAAGCTTGTGCAATTCAATAAATCTGTTCTCTTTTTGAATGGAAATAAATGGGACCCATAGACATCTTTATTTTTCTCCCTGAATTGGCCCTTATGCAAAAAAGTTTGCTGTTGCTAATTTTGGTCCTTGTGATATCTGATGACTTTGGCTGATGTATTTGCAGATAGGCTATTGGAAAATCAAACCAGTTTGGCTGTGCTGTCAATTCAGTGCATTCTCAGAATCATAGTATAACCTCCTTTTGGCATGGTTTTATGGAGATTTAAATGCATTAGATCTTTTCAAGCTGTGTTTCTATCATTCTGTGTCTTTTTGTAAACTGTTTTATTCCTGTTCAAATATGCTTTAAAAGTTAACCTTTTTAGATCTAGGCTTGAAAATACAAGTCTGAGTGTCACCGAGCCACTAACAAATAGTTGTTAGCTAATCTGAGTTATATCATTATGTTAACTGGCCCAAATTGAGCAGGGAAGAACATCTGAATCAGAGTATGTTAACAAAATAAGGAAATAATACATTTAAAAATTATTAATAGCTGTTGATAACATATTAAGTAATAACGTATAAATAGTATTTTTAAAGTGAGGATAAACACTGAACATTCAGCGCTGCAGTACTATTCACAACACATACTGGTAGTATCTTAATTAATTCAAATGTTCTGTTAGGATGACTCATTTTGTGGTTGCTGTGAGACCCTTAAGGGAACTACTTCCATTCACAAAAAAATATCCACTCATGCTTTCTTTGGTAAGGCTGGTTGAGTGCAATACAGGTTGATTTTAGGTCAGTGTTCTTTGGTGGGTTTTTTTGTTTTTGTTTTAATTTACTTCAATTTAATTTTAGGTTCTTTCAAATTTACATTTGCATTTCTTTAACTTAAGAGTGGGATAAAATACACTACTTTTCTTTATGAATCTCATCTTTTGAAGCAGCTTTTCACTTTTAAGTTACACTGAACTTCAAATTTTGCAATTTTTGCAATGTCAATATACAGGTATATGATATGAGACAGTTATAACATCTAACTGAAATGTTAGGAAATTTTTTTTTTTTTTTGTCTTTTTGTGATTGGTAATGGGATTGCAACCCTTGGCTTGGTGTCATCTGCACCGCGCTCAGCCAGTGAGCGCACCTGGCCAGTCCTATATAGGATCCGAACCCGCGGCGGGAGCGCCGCCGCGCTCCCAAGCGCCGCACCCTCCCGAGTGCACCATGGGGCCGGCCCAAATGTTAGGAAATTTTAAGCATGCCATACTGCTATCAGTTTTAGTAGCTTGCATGTATAATATTACTAATGTTTCACTGTATTGTTATACAGTAAATTGTTTTTATGCCAGATATATACATTCTTTTCCCCATTTTTAGCTTAAGGTACCTCCTCTCACCAGGGGACAGCTGTGGTAGGCAGACCATAGTTCAGCAAAGTAATAGTTTGCTAGTCTTCCTTTTAGGCAGTTGTATGAGGGGTCTTTAAAAAGTTCATGGAAGGATTCATATTATCTTTTAATTTAATATTTCCATGAGCTTTTTGAAGTACCCTTGTACTTCTAGTAGCTAGTACTTCATCTCTAGTAGCTGTGGCATTTATTCCTCTATGCATTTTTCAAATACTCCCTTTTCTTGAAGAAGCACTCCCCTATCTAAATAGTTTAATATTGTATTTCTTTCTCTTTCCCAATTACACTGTTGAAATTCTGTGAAGTCATTTATTTATTCTTGAACAAACATTTATGGAAGGCCTGTCTGCTAGGCACCTGCCAAAGTAAAAAGATGAAGAAAACACTGCCCCCATCCTAGCAGAGGGTGTGGTCCAGTGGAGGAGAGAGACACACATGATTCTAGAGTGACATACCTGAGTTGCAACACAGCGTTCTGTTGGAGGTTGGTTTGTTTTATTTATCTTTTTCCTTTTCTTTTGTGTTTTCTGTAAGAGACTTGAGCTGGGTCCTAAGGTTCAAGGTCTTAGTGATTTTTGTCCCCTGAGATAGTGAAAATTTATTTTCCTTCCTAATAAAGAAAATGGTAAGAAAGGTTTTCTTTGATTTGATTCTATGACATTCTCAACAGCTGTAAATAGTGTGTGATTATATCACTCTATAAGAGTGGAAAGCCCTGAGAGACACTCTATGCACTACTGGCTGTTTATGGACCTTTTATCTTACCAGAAATACGCTTTGTGTGTACTTTGCCTTCGTTCTAACTGGGTGCTCAAAAAAAAGAAAAGAAAAGTTTATGGGAACAACTAGTGCCTAACTGGCCAGAGTGTAAGAAATAGTAGAGGTTTTCCCTTCCTCTTCCCTCCCCTAGGACACTAAGCTGTGGCCCTTGTTCTGGAAGCAGCTCTCCATTTGAGGACAAATCCTAGACCTGATGGTGGGTTTGAAGGCAGAGCTTTTTGTTGGTAAGGATCTATGGTGGCAGAATGGCTGTATGAGTAATCCTAGATGGAAGAGAATAAATTAGTTTTGAATAAAGTTTTCAGGAAAAGCTAGGAAACAGTTTAAAAACCAGCTGGGAGAAAAGTTACATCTATTTAATGATGGAAGTGCTAATTTTATACATCTCTGTTAATAGCTCTAAAATGAGGAAAGGAATATACTGATTTTTAGCTCATCTGTGCTTTGATTTAGGTCTCAGAATCCTGTTTCTGAAAGTGATATCAAAGGATAATTTTTGGGAGAGTTGATGGTGAGGGGGTATACCCCAACACATTGCTGTGTTTCTTAGGTGATGGATTATGAATTTATTATCTGAGGATTTTACTAATCCTTGTTTGAAGTGGTTATACTTTCAGGTTCTACACTGGTATTCTGAATATACTGTGAAGTCCACATTTTTCATAATTTTATACATTTCCATCAGGTCCTCCTAGGCCGAAAAATCTTAATCACATTGGCCTTTCATGAAAGTCTTTTTCTTCAGTTGTCCTCTGTTCTTTTTTGAGTTGCTTTGGGCCTTTCCTTGAGATGATAATTAGGACTTTATGCTTCCTGTGGAGAATTAATGACCATTTTGTGTTTGGATGGTGTAGAGAAACAGTTTCTAATTTCCTTCATGATGATGATCAAAACTTTGTGGCCCTCTTGCTGCACTGTACTTAGACCCCTATTTTAATAGAAAAGTCTAGAAATTGTTAGGTCCCTTTCCTAGACAGAATCTCTCGTCTTTTAAGTATTCTCGGGGTTATTTTTTGTTTCCTTTTGCTAGCTTAGACCAGCTTTTATGCCAACTCACTATAATATGAGATCTTTATGCGGTTTATGATAGATACTTTACCACATGAGATAGTTTTAAAGTTGTATATACCACAGGCATCATGTTTGAATCAGACTGATAGGATTAAACTAGGCTACTAATACAGGTTCCTCCCAGTGACCTATAATCTCTTAAACTGGTAATTTTCAATCTAGTTTACATTAGAATCAACTGGGGGAAATTTAAAAAATACCTGTACCAGGGCCCCACCCTGACCAGTTGAGTCAGTTTCTGTGAGGTGAAGCCCAGGCATCAGGATTTTATAAAGCTCCTAGGTGATGATAATGAATGGCCAGGGTTGACAACCGTGGAGTTAGACTTCATATGGGAAATCATCAGCTGCTAGAACTTCCAAATTGGATTGCTCTTTAGCTGGAGAAATAATTACCTTTAGACAGTTTGAGGAAATTTGTATCAAACTTTGCATTTGTAAGATGGCACCTAAATCAAATTATTCTTTAACCTGTTTTCCTGTCCTAAATAAATTAGGAGAATTAAAGCATGGATGAGCTAACAGAACTTTCAGTTCCTCGTTCTAAAACCCTGTTCCTCATCTGTTTGACTTTGGTGTTGGTGATTCCTTTTCAGAGCAATAATATCCTTTGTCTTTAGCAGGAAATGAAACATGGGTCTGATTATTTATGCATGCCCTGGCACCTTTTTTTTTGTTTTTTTTAAGACACAGGTGAAACTTAAGTAGCTGTGCAGAAACCCAGGCTTGGGCTCAAGGAGTGCCTTCACTCTGCAGTCTTGGAATGAGTGACTCATGCTCTCTGAACACACACAGTACTTAAATAATTTGTTTTCTGTGTACTAGGAAGAGGAGGGCATATGAAAATAGAAGCCATGTACTGCCAAATGGGTCTGAAATAAGAATGGAAATGTTGACCTAATGGGTAAAACAATTGATCTTGTTACAAACACTTATGACTTTGGAGGTATGTTATGTCATTATTTCACTAATTGAAATTTGTCATTATTTCTAAAATGATATACTTTTGTAATTTGTAAGCAACTCTGCTCCTTACTAGATAACTTTTTTTTTTTTTTTTTTTTTTAAAAGATGACCGGTAAGGGGATCTCAACCCTTGGCTTGGTGTTGTCAGCACCACGCTCAGCCAGTGAGCAAACCGGCCATCCCTATATAGGATCTGAACCCGTGGCCTTGGTGTTATCAGCACCGCACTCTACCGAGTGAGCCATGGGCCGGCCCTTAGATAACTTTGATAATCTTAAATTTTAAAACTTATTTGTGAATTTAAAATGTTTCTCTTTTGGATTTGTATGCCACCTTAGAGTATACCTTCTGAAGGAAAGGTTAGAAAACAATCTGTTTGTTGAAGCAGTTCAGTTACACGGTTGTTCTTTGTGGAGGATGTTATAAGCCCATTGGCCATTTTCTCTGCCTTTTCAGTGCTTCCTGGACCTGGAGTAGTGATTAACGTGGACAACAGGGTGTCCCCCACTAAGTGTAGTTGCTGCATATTCTAGAATAATATAGTCTACACACATCCTCTGTACAGACTCTGCTAATGCCACCTTGTTTTATTCCTTAGAGAACAGTAACATTTAAAGATACATGGGTACTTCAAAAAATTTGTGGAAAGATTCATATTATCTTTCTTTTCTTTTCTTTTTTTTTTTAAAAAGATGACCGGTAAGGGGATCTTAACCCTTGACTTGGTGTTGTCAGCACCATGCTCACCCAGTGAGCAACCGGCCATCCCTATATGGGATCTGAAACCAGGGCCTTGGTGTTTTCAGCACCATACTCTCCTGAGTGAGCCACGGGCTGGCCCCATATTATCTTTTAATACTATTTCTCCACAAACTTTTTGAAGTACCCTTGTGTACACATATATACATACTATATATATATGTGTGTGTATATGTATAAACACACACACAAGTATTCTGAAGTATCTGTTGTGTGCCAGGCACTGTACCAGGCAGCAAAGTCACAGCAGTTCAACAAGACACACTGCACCTCCCTTCTTGTGTCAGTTACAGTGTCTGCTTCAGGCTTTCTTTTGTCTTGTGTCTTTTGCCTCTATATTGGTATGAGAAGCTATAGACACCTGCTAGAGATTTTAGGACAATTTAAATATTAAGATAATTTAAAGTTGCCCAGAATTTTTAGGTGATTCTTTCATTGTGGGAAATCACATGCTCATCATTTATTATATTTATTAAAAGATAAATGCTTTTATTATTAAAAGCTCCTTATACAGCAAAGACTGGTATTTGGGGGCTTCCTTTAAAAACAATAAAACTTCAGATGTTAGTCTTATTACAAGTCAATGAAAATAAGCAATTGGTAGGAGAAATCCATTTTCACTCTTTGCCTATTTTTATTCATTTAATTAGTTCAATAACTGTTGAGTGAGTTCTTGTTATGTGTCAAGCACTGTTCTAGGCCATAGGTATACAAAGGTACTTCAAAAAGTTGTGGAAAAATAGAATTGAGCGATAATACGAAATTTTCCATGAACTTTTTGAACCTTCATATAGCGGTAAACAAAATAGCCATAGAATTAAATAAACTGATAGAGGAGTTGAGACTTAATAGTCTGTCTTTTAACGGGTTAGTTGAAATTGTTTATATTTACTATAACTATTAATATATTAGGAGTTGTTTCTACCTTTTGTCTTCCATTTATCATGCTTTTTTCTTTCTTTTCCTGCTCTGTTTTCTTCTCTTCTGTTGTACAGCTTGAGTTTTGTCAGGTATCTTTCTGTTGCTGATAAAGGTTACACATTCTGGGCTGACCGATTAGTTCAGTTGGTTAGAGTGTGGTGTTACAACACCAAGGTCAAGGGTTCACATCCCCGTACTGGCCAGCTGCCAAAAATAAATAAAAATAAAAGTTACATATTCTGTTTATATTTTTCTGTGGTTTCCTTAAACTTAGAACCCATTACTTATTTTCACACACGTAACTTTGCCAGTATTCATGTCTTTTTCCCAAGCATGTTTTTATCTCCCTTTAGGCTATCTCTTCTACATCCTTCTCCTCTCTCATGTAGGAGGTTTGGTGGAGAAGAAGCTGGCAGTCATGCTTGATTTGCCATTTGGACCATAATTGGGTTGCTGGGACTGAGACTGGCTCCCAGTTTTGAGCTTCATCAGAACTACAGATCAATGTTTCCTGTTCCGAAGGAATAGAATTCTGGGGCATATGTAGGCATTAAGACATTTTCATAAAGCATTTATTACTCAAAGAACACTTTCAGGACTTATGGCCCTACCATAAAGTTTAATAAGCAAAAAACATATTGAAGTTGGGTTTTCTCCTTGTACTTTTTTTTTTAACTAGGCAAAGAACTTCATTAACCGTTTTTCCAATTTTATTCTCAGCCTTCTTCAGCTTTATTAGCTGCAAAGAATGAATTGTGTATGAGCAAAAACTGAAAAGAGCTGCAGTCCAAGGAGCTTTGGCTTAAAAATATTAGACATCCAGATTTTTATCAGATCCTTAAGCAAAACAATTTTAAAAAGCAGTTATAAAATAGCACCCTCCAGAAACCTCTTCAAGTTTTATCTTCTTCAGTTCAGCCAATTCAGTTTGCCTCATTCTTGGAAGCCTCATCAAAATTCTCCACAAGATCTGGAACTTCATCCTCCTCTTCCCCTGCAGTAGCAAAGTGGTGCTTTTCCATCCACAGATTGTTTGGGCAGAGCTACAGCCAGTCTCCTTAAGCTAGTCAGACTGTCTGCATTGAGCTGGTTTGAGCTGCTGGGTAGCATTTCTGTCAGCTACTTTGACTCATCGTGGCTTGTAATGGTGAAAGTGTTCACTGCCAGAGATGCCTGAACTTTAGGGTCATTAAAGTTAATCACTGTTCCTTGGTTTGTAAACGTATTCACTTCTTCAATACCAGTGATATTGTTTACCCCTAATTTCTTTAAGGAGAACTGAAGTTTTTTATCATCTGCTATAGCTGTTCTATGAATCACCTTCTTTCTGCAAAAAGTTCCTTTCCCACCGGTGCACATTTGTGCCTGCAGTTGGCAAATTTTTCTGGGTTCATTATAGTTTCTTTCTTCTTGTCGAAGTGGAAAAGGGTCCACACCCTTTTTTTCTTTTAAGCCATATGTAGACCCTTAAAATAAAAATCTACAGAGAGATTATTCAGCAATAGGAACCTGGAGTTCTAAATACATTTATATTATAAGTTAGATGGAATTTCCACTTACACAAGAGGAAACTGAAGCTGAGAGGGGTTCAGAGACTGCAGTAGAGCTAGGATTTTTCGTCTGGGACACCAATTGCAGTTTGTCCATATCATATCCGAACATCTTGACTCTGTTCAGCTTTCCAGTTCTGGAGTCAGCCCCTGGCCACCCTTGCATATTCTTATCTATCACCTGGATCTCTGGCTTTAGATTTGTTCTCTTATATCCACCCTCTACACACACTTGTCCTGCCATCCTATCTCAAATGCAAATCTGCCCTGCCTGGAGGAAACGACTTCTGGATTTACTCTCTGTTGTCCACCGCGGGTTGGTCCCTGTTTAATTCTTAATCCTTATTCTTAGAGCTCCCTGCCTTATACCTCATGAACCCAGCAGCACCAAACTTTTTGGAATCTTCCTTGCATTTAATGAATATGAGTGCCATTTATGTGTTAAGCAGCCTGCCAGGGGCTGACAACAGCTTTTTTAATGATCCAGATGGTGAAGATATTGGCCCTGGACAGGGATAGTGGCAGTAGATGTGAAGAGAAGTGAAAGATTCATCTGATAATGAGGAGATAGAATCAATAGGACTTGGTGAGAAAGATGGGCATTTTGGATGCCTCCTAGGTTCTGGCCTGGGCAGCTGGAATGATGGTAGTGATCTGAGAGTGCCAAACAAATATGAGAGTATTACACCAGAGAATACTTGGTAGGGAAACTTATGGTGTCAGAGATGTGTTAGAACCCTGGACTGTGTTCTGATGTTAACAAGCTGTGTAGCATTGGGCAGTCACTTTACCTCTGCCAGCCTTGATGTCTGTATCTGAAGTACATCAGATGACTTCAACTTTTGCCGCTTTAAGTAGAGAACACTTCCAATGTGATTGCATGCAAATTAACTGACTTCAGCTAGCCTCTTCTTTCTGTGCTGTATTTTCACCTATCCATTTCAGAGCCTGCTGTGTGCCACACACTGGGAACTAAAGCTAAATGAGAGTAGGTCTCAGTGAGCTTCCTGTTCTTGATGAGCTCCTGTTCAATCAAGGAGACAGGCAAATCAGTAATAGGTGCACTAGACCAAATAAGGTGCTGTGGTGGAAATATGTGTAGGGTTCAGGGGAGCTGCACAAGAAAGCTTTGTCAGTTCTGCTAGGTGCAAGGAGTGGGAAATGTGTCCAGGAAGAGCAGTGACCCTTGTTCTGAGTCTGGAATGAAGAACAGGCAGAAGTGGGTGGGAGCAGCATTCCAGGCCCAGCCTGCACCTAGTTCAGGAGGTGGGGGGAGTCAGGAGAAAGATGGACAGGACAAGCCCGTGCAGGGTCTTACAAGCCTTTTCAGGGAATTTGAACTTTGTTCTCAAGGCTTCAGGATGTAGGAGAAATAATATGGTTGGATTCATATTTATCCCTTTTTAATATATTAATGTTAGACAAACTAGACTTTAGGGCACAGAGTACTATTTGAAATAAAAGCAGTTATGTCCTGATAAATAGAGCTGTTTGTCAGGAAGATATAATAATCCTGAATCTATATATGCCTGATGACTAGTCTCAAAAGATAAAACACCTGATAACTAGTTTTGAAAGACAGAAAGCACCTGTACCAGCTAGCCCCCCAAACAAAAAAAGATATAAAGCAAAAATTAAGAAGGATAAAAAAACACACACAAAAGCATAAGATGAAAAAAGATAAGACCTCTCAAAAACTGATAGGTTAAGCAGTCAGAAAAATTAGCAAGTACATAGAGGAGTTGAACAAAATAATTCAGAAGGTTGATATAATGAGCTCTCACCCAAAAGTTATAGTGCTTTCAATTGCTTGAGGTCCATAGTGAGGAATACTTTTTATATCATGACCTTGTGAACACATACATGTATGTATATTGCAGAAACAAAAGTTTCATGAAATGACATTATTCCTTACACTGCAGCCTTTCTATTTTCTGTTCTATTTTATTGGTGTTAATGCTGATCTCATTATACAAAATTGATTTCATGACCCACTAATGGATTGACATCCTTTTTCTTGAAAACACCGAGTTTAAAAAAAAAACCACATACACCCTTTTTAAGCACACACAGAGCACTTACAAATTGGATGTGCAAATTCCCCTCCCATGCCAAGCCTCCAGCCCCTGTTACCCCTCTGTTCTTCCCTTGCTAAAACAAAGATGACTTTGACTCCTGTTTTTACTGAGTCAAGGCCATCTGATATGCTCATCTGCTTCTCTTTTCCTTTCTATATTTAGCCTTTTATCTTTTCTTCCAGACCTAGAAGAAAAAAATTGTATCTTCCTTGCTTTCCAAGGTTAAGTTTTACACCTGCCTTTTTTATTTCATCATCTCTACTTTCTTTTCCTCCTTCAGTATGGCCCCTCGTTCTTATCTCTAGGTATTTCTTCTTGACCATTCCATCATGAACTCAGTCTTAATGGGTTTAACAGATTCTCAACCTGTACATCAAAGATTATCAATGACTATTATTTTTAGTCGTTTGACTATAACACAGTCATCTTTACATTTTTTTCTAGTTTATCCATATGGAGCTTAAGACAGAGGGCAGTATTTACAAAGATAATGTCTAAAAGAGATTGTTTCTCCCAGCATGGCCAGGATGCAGAGCTGAGATAACAAGGAAATATATTGACCCAGAGACAAATTTAGGTAAAAGGTTTAAATCAAATTTTGAAAATATATTTATCAAAACTTTAGAAAATTTAAGTCACATGAACTTGAAAAGTATACTTATTTAATGAGTGTGCATTAATTGTAAGCCAATTTTTTTTTTTTTTGTCTTTTTCGCGACCGGCACTCAGCCAATGAGCGCACCGGCCATTCCTATATAGGATCCGAACCCGTGGCGGGAGCGTCGCTGCGCTCCCAGCGCCGCACTCTCCCGAGTGCACCACGGGCTCGGCCTTTTTTTTTTTTTTTTTTTTTTTTTGAATTGTAAGCCAATTTGGTACCTTGCAGACAACACAATTACACATACAGACATGAACATATAACATACAGCTTACACATGCATATATGCAGACATAAACAACTAGAACAAATGAGGATCTTACAGGTTTTGTTCAAGATGTCAAAAAAGCTCACCAGTAAAAAGGACAGACAGGTTTATATTGTGTTTTTTAAAAAGACATTGTGAGGCCTCACGCTGTTTTAAAGAAAGCAAGATAACGAATTTACATTTTAAAGCAAAGTATGCAAGCCTTTTCAAGAAGATGCAGAGAAAGTTTTCCTTTTTTAAAAAATGGCATAGAACTTTACCAGAGGATATTGTAAAAAAAATACGTAGAGCTTAGAAGAGAATTTAGAAGTCTGTTTAAGATAACCAGCTGGATACCAGAAAATTTGAGACCATCTAGTTAAACAGGTAGATTTTAGTTTAGTTTTGGTTTCTCAAATGAGTTATTGAGCTTAAGGGCTGAGCTATTGAAAGCTATTTGACTGTTGAAGTTTTTAAATTTACCTCAGGTTGATTTGGAGCTTGTCATTATTGTCATTAGTGGTGGTCTGATGTGTACCATCCCCAGTGAGATGGAATGAGGTGTGATGGAGAGGCATTGAGATTTTGGGATCAGATTTAATTCCTTGTCTGTTTTTGGGGTTCCAGATAAGGTTTAACAGCCTTAGCAGGAATCCAAAGTGGGCCTGTGGGTGAGAGAACAGACGCATACCCTCTCCCCTGTGTTAACAGTTTGACAGGTCTCAACCATTGTGGTCCCGTCAGCAGGTAGCGGAATAAAACCAAGGGTCTAGGTCTCTTTAGGAGGCATAAAGTGTCATTCTGTGGCCATTAATTTTTGGGAATTACAGTTTAAAAAATTTAGTGTGAACAGAGCTTTAAAGACCTGTTCATGAGAGGCCATTCCTATATCTATATTACTCCTCCTTTGTTTACTTATGTGAGATTTAAGAAGGCCATTAGCTCTTTCAATAATTGCCTGGCCAGTGGGGTTAAATGGGATTACTGTGACATGTTTAATGTTCCAGTTGTCACAGAATACTTGAAAGACTTTGGAGGTGTATTCTGGTCCATTATCTGTTTTAATTTGTTTTGGAATCCCCATGGCAGCAAAAGCAGAAAGACAATGTTTTTTAACATGTTTAGGAGTTTCTCCTGTTTGGGCAGTGGCATGAATAAGACCAGAGTAAGTATCAACAGTAACATGTAAATATTTAAGATGTCCAAAAGTGGAATAATGAGTGACTTTGATTTGCCAAATTTCATTACCTTTTATTCCTCGAGGATTAACTCCTCCAGGGAAATTAGATTTAGAAAACCTCTGACAATTGGGACAAGCACAAACAATATCTTGAGCTTGCTTGTAAGAGGTCTGATGCATGTTAGCCAAAACTTGTGAACCCTAATGAAAAAACTGATGAGAATCAATAGCTTTCTGTAAAACAGTATTATACATAACAAAGTGATCAGCAATATGGCCGTTTATCATTTCCAATTGATAAAGGGCCAGGAAGACCAGGATTAATAATATCAGGATCATACCCAGTAAGTACTTGACAAAGGTGTCTTCCCCTAGTGAGTAGCTGAATACATTATTCTAATTTTAGAGAAGGGTAGAACATTGTTCTACCCTTTTTTGTTGATGGGGTAAGAAAATCTGTTCAATGACTCCTATTTGAGGAAGAAATTGGCAAAGCAAACCTGTGAGACTGTGGGGTATTCAAAACAATGAAATGAATGACTTGAGATTTAACAATACATGCTAATTGTCTGGAATGTAAAAAGGATTCAATCTGTTTTAATTCTAATTTTGCTTCTTCAGATAAGTAATGAGTGGAGGACAGATCAGGGTCTCCCTTCAAGGTATTAAACAAATGTTGTAATCGATAATTTGGAACACCCATAGAAGGGCAGAGCCAGTTAATGTGGCCAAGTAATTTTTGTAAATCATTTAGAGTAACAGGCTCCTGAATATGGAAAGATACATTTTGTGGCCGTATATTTCTCTTAGTGATCAAAAAACCAAGGCATTTCCAAGGCTCCTTTTTTTGAATTTTATCTGGAGCTATTTGTAAACTGGCATTATTAACTAGTTTGATTAAATGTAAATAAACTTGTGATAGCAGTTCTGCATTGACATGAGCATTGTCAATTTGTCTAGTTATAGCATCTTGAAGACAATAAAATCTGTATAAGGCTCAGTGGGTCCCTGTCTAACAGTAGTAAAAGATTTAGTGGGAGTATTCCAGGGACTATGTGATGGCTCTAAATGTCCCATTTGTAACTGTTGTTTAACAAATAAAGTAGCTTGATTTAATTTCTCCCCTTTAAGAGGCCACTGCTCCACCCAAACCCAAGAACCAGGAGTCCATTGTAATTTGACTGGTGGGAGTGGGGCCATGGCCATCATGATAATTTTTTTTTTTTTTTTAAAGATGACCGGTAAGGGAATCTTAACCCTTGACTTGGTGTTGTCAGCACCACGCTCAGCCAGTGAGCGAACCGGCCATCCGTATATGGGATCCGAACCCGGGGCCTTGGTGTTATTAGCACCGCACTCTCCCGAGTGAGCCACGGGCCGGCCCCATCATGATAAATTTTGAAGGAGATGTCCCAATATAAATATCCCATTGAGCAGGGAGGTCTCGGCCCCGTAGGGTTTGAGGGAGATCTGGAACGAAAGGCATAATGGAGGCAGTTTGTCCCTCGGGGCCAGTACACAGCAAAGGATTTTTACTTTGATAAGGGATTTTGAACCTGCCTAATCCAGTAAGTGTAACTGGCAAAGAAGTTACTTCCACAATGGAGTCCAGTCCTTTTTAGCAATTATGGTAACATCAGCCCCCGAATCTGTAATTAATTTTTGTTCAACAGATAATGTCAACAGTGGCTGAGTCTTATCTAATCCTTGTGTCCAAAACGCATCAGGGGAAGCAAGAGGTTGAAGTTTACATTTTGTTTCAGGAATTTTGTTCTAAGCCTTTACGGCTGCTCTAGTTGTTTGGTCACGTAACATGTCCATGCTAATTTGAACCTCATTTTGTAAATTTTTGAGTGAAATAGCATGTAAGGCTTCCCGATATTCCTGTAGCCATACAGTATATTGAGCAGGAGTTAAAACAGTTTTTCCAAGTGTTTTCCAATCCCAAGGGATCATATTATATCCATTAGCAATTGATTCTAAGTATCCCTTAGTAAAAGTACTATGTAAGCCATTTTCTGTTATGCTTTTTTTAAATCTTTCAAACAAGGAGAAGGGGAGGTTTTCAGATCTTGACTGAGTCCCAGTTCTTACAACAGGAAAGACATGAGGAGCATCAACTCCCATGTTATGTCCTTCTTTAAGACAGGACTCCATCAAGGGAACAACTGAATTGTTTGCCTCCGAAGGTGGAGATGGGGGGAGAGGAGGAGGAGGAGGAGGCGAGGATTGTTTTTCATCCTCTTTAATGGCATAAACACGTTTTTTCCTTTTGTTAAATTCCTGAATAATTTTTAAAGCAATTTGACAAAATTTCCAAACCACTACAATCAATAATAATTTAGTTAGATGATGGTTAGTTACTTTATACCCTATTGCCTTAAGGAGACATAGAAGTAGTGAACTATATTGAACTTCCCTCTTAGACAGTAAACTACCCATAATTGCAAGGATAGAAAATTGAGAGAGTAAGAAAGCAAAACTTCCAGGTAAAGCCCTAGCTAGACACTGCAGCAGGCATGCAATTGCTTAATTGAAAGCCACTTCTGTGATCCCCTTTACCGGGGCGAGTCCCCCTTACCGGGATTTCCTTCTTGACGGGATGAGTAGATGTCCTCTTTCTTTTTCTGGGTGTCCTCTTTCTTTTCCTGGGCATCCTCTTTCTTTTCCCCCTTTTGTCAGGGCCTCCGTTTTATTGGGATGAGTGGCGGACATCCTCTTTCTTTTCCTTTCCAAGGCTTGGCAGGTTGGTCTCTGATCCATAGACCCAGAATTCATCACTTTGGGGTCACCATTTGTTGCTTTGCCTCCCACAATCTTTCACCCCTTATCCCCTGGGTGATGGAGCCGCCAAAGATTACTCAAAGGACATCTCTTCTGAGCAGTGAGAAGCCCCGAAAAGGGGTTAATCTCCTGGAACCCTCAAGAGAGAGGCATTCCTTCCATTTGGGAAATTAACCATGAATTGGAGTTCTCTTCCCACATTTATTCTCCAGACCAGGAAGTTACAGGAAGAGAACATAGGTGGAGTTTTTGCTAAGTATAGTTTAACAAGTTTAACAATAGAAACTGGTAACATTCAGTAAGACAAGCAAGGTGACATTCCATAATGCAATTTGCAACAAAAGCTTGATTTTAGCAAACATTCTCTTCTCATAGCAGTTTCCCAGTATCTTTACATATCAATCAGTAACCTGTCTGTCTTTGAGCCAGCAGCCTTGCTGTGTTACAATTCTTTATCTTACAACAGAGACTATAGCCTGTGGAAAATTTCCTGTCCTTTGTAAGGTTAATATTTGAAACTGCAAGGCTTTGGAAAGCCAGGCCCTGTGAAGTACGTTTGCTTTATGCATACTCCACATTCACCCACTGCCAATCCATTTGTAATGATCTTCCATGTCATTTCAAGCACAGACTTCTGCAGTAACCTAGCTGTTTTCCTACCTCTAGTCTCCACTTCCTTTCAGCTATCATTTTGTGAAACACTTGTTTCTGGTGCATACATATATATGTGTATGTGTCTACTAGGTCATGATGTAAAAAGTATTTCTTACAATGGACCTCAGACAACTGAAAACACTATTTAAGTTTTGGGTGAGGATTCATCATATCAACCTTGTGATATAATCCCTGGCTGTAATCTCGTTTTACTATGTCATTATCTGCCTGCCATAATCTCCTTTTATTCAAGTCTCTCCATAGTTGGCCTCTGTTTCCTTTTCCAGTCTTATCAATTCAGATCACTGCTGTACCCATTGATCTTTTGTTATTTAGATTGTTTGCTCTTTTATTTTCATTTCATCTTAACCTGATACAGTGGCTGGTTCCTTTCAAGTACTTGGTATGTGTTTCTCCAATGATCAAACAAATTTCAGAACAAATTTGGTACGTACTTTCCTCTGTGTTATTTTTCTTACAGCTTTCCTTATTCCCGAAATTCCACTTCTTTTATGTAGCTCTCCCTGACTACTTTAGCTCTCACTTGGGTAGCTGGAGCACTTTTCTTAGGTGGGAAATGTATCTATCCCTATATGGCAGATGTTGGGAGTTGGCCTGTCTGATACAGGGATTCTAGCTTACTATTTGGAAAGAAATCAGGGTATTTTTATTCCAGTGGGGTAATCTGTTATTTAAAATTTAACATATAAAATCAGTAAATATTTAATTGATATAGGTTTAAGAACAACTTTTTAAACCTAAAGGTAATGAGAATGGTAGATCTGTATAGAGATTAAAAACTGTGAAAATATTTGCAAACTTGCCAAAAAGTTGTAGTCCTTAATACAAAAAGAACTCCTAAGTCCGTAAGGAATATAAAGAAAAATTATTAGAAGATATGAAAAGAAAACCATAGTAGAAGAAATATAAATAGCCAATTTTATAATTAAATGTTTAATCTCACCAGCGATGGAAAGAAAATAAACATCATATTAAGCAATGGACACCATCACATTAGCAAAATTTAAAAAATTCTAAATGCTGGCAAGAGTTCTTTAAAACAAGCATTTTCTGGCAGAAATCTATCTTCGTATAACCTTTGTAGAAAGCAGTTTGGTAATATTTGAGAACTGTAGTGGATTGAATTATGTCCCCCCAAACTCCCTGAAGCTTGAATTGTGTCCCCCAAGTTTTATGTATTAAATGCTTGGCCCCCACGGTGACTCTTAAGGGGGCTGGAAATCCTATTGTGGTTGAAGGGCGGAGCCTTGAAGAGGTTATTGGATTGTAAGACTGTGCCATAGTGAATGAATTAAAAATGGTGGTCAGGGGTGTGGTTCTGAGGGCTTGAAAAGAAGAGAAGAGTCTCTCTCTCTCTCTGCTCTCTCTGCTTCCACCATCTTGCATTGTGAGACCCCTGGGTCACTGTTGCAACCACCGTCTGGACTTTGGACTTCCCAGCCTCAGAAACTGTAAGCGATAAATTTTGTTTTCTTTATAAATCACCCAGCTGCACGTATTTTGTTATAAGCAACAAAAACGGACTAATACAGGAACTTAAAATTTTTTTTTTCTTGTCTTTTTTGTGACCGGCACTCAGCCAGTGAGTGCACCCGCCATTCCTATATAGGATCCGAACCCACGGCGGGAGCGTTGCTGCGCTCCCAGCACCGCACTCTCCCGAGTGCGCCACGGGGTCGGCCCAGAACTTTAAATTTTTAATGTTTTTACCTATTAATTTCATTTCTAGGAATCTGTCCTAAAGCTATTAATTAGGGAAACAAATAAAATATTTGCATAATGTTCATCATTTATCACAGTGTTTTTATAATAGGGAAAAAATTAGAAATCACTTAAATGCCTAGTAGTGAGGAAGTACTTCCTTAAGTGGAAAATTATGCCACTGTGAAGTATAATTTTGGAGAATATTTTAAAGACATGAGACAATAGTCAGGAAATATTATAAGAAAATTAGTATACAATGTTGTATTTACAATATTACAATTTGGTATGCATACAAACATATGACCTGAAATGTAGCAAAATAATAATTTATCTCTGGGTTGTGTGGAGGAGCGAGACATTTTCCCCCCAATTTTATAGTGCTACTTTTATAATAATGCATGTTATTTAAAAATTACTGTCTTACTGATTACTTGCATTTGTAGTTTCTGAGAGAGGCGCCATAGCAGGACGGCTTAGAGCGCAGGCCATGTTCAGGCTTTCTGGGTGTAGCTCTGCCTTGGTTTGTTATATGACTAAGCCATGTTACTTCTCTAAGCATTGATTTTTCTCGTCTGTGAAATAGGACTCCTCTAATACCTAACTCACAGAGATGTCAAGATTAGAAATGATAGTGTATCTAACAGCCTTTTAAAAAAAATTCCTTATTTTATTTTAATTCTTGCAATAAAAACAAATAAGTCAACTTGTTTGCCTACCATTGAAAATATGAGTATTATAACAAAGACATTCAAAATACAATAGCCAAAACTCAAAGTGCATGCTGGAAAAAGCCTAAATTTCTGTGAACAGGGAAAAAGAAAAAACTTCCAATGAATTTGGACTATTAAGTGTAAAATTACCCTGTGAGCTACAGATTGAATATGTTTCACTAAAATAAAATTTTAAATGGTAATAATTAAAATGTGATTTTAATTTTCTGCTGAGAGATATATTGTTTTCATTCTTGTTAATCTTTTTCAGCTTTTGAACTACTGCAACTGTTAAATTTGTCACTATGTATATAACAGCCTTTTGCAACTTGGGTTCCACAAGAGAATTAAGCCTTGTTGTCTGTAGGCATCTGTTGTGTGTAATGAATTTGCTTCTCTCCTATGTGTCTAGAATGGTATCAGTTATGTGCCATCTCATTTATCATAAGGGATAAATGAGAAAACAGTCACCCAAATCATTGTTCTGTGGTTCAGATGAGGAACCCTGCTTGAGATGCCTGGCACACAGTAGACACCCAAATGTAAATGATTCCTATTGTTTTTTCCCTAGATGTCATATAAAAGAACAATGGCTTTCTGGATTTTTTTGCTTGATGTAAGCATCTTTGGGAAAAGGTATTTTCCAGAGTGTGATCCAGTAAGTAGGCAGCTTTATGGCTGTTTCTCAGGCCTTGTTTTCAGATCTGGGACTGGCTCTGTGCTATAGGACAGCAGGCAATTCCTCCCATTTGCCCTCTTGTAGCGTACCAGCCTCTTTCCTCCACTATAGGGCGCCAAGGTGCTGTTTCCTATCTAGACAGAGTTTCTGAACATCAGTTTTTTTCCCCATAACTGTCCTTATATCAGAATCCTTATTCAGGCCTCAGGTTTAATGCTTTCTCACAAATTGCTTTATGATTAAGTGTTCAGTTCTGGGTGTTCATAACTGTTTTTTGGGACATTGGTCATTTTTGATCATTGATCATACTGCTAAAGATACTGTTTTAATATGTTTTCTGGTGAATGTTTTCTCATAACTGCTTATTATTTTATTTTAGCTACTGATCTACTTCTTGCCTGGAATCCTGTTTGTTTGGGGTTGGTAGAAGGTGTTATTGGGAAAATTCAACTTCATTCAGGTATGTTTCTATTATCTCCTTAAACTTGTCAAATTTAATGAGGCATTCTCTGATGTTTCTTCTATGAAGATACATGTAGATTCTGTTATGGCTTTAAAAAATGCTTTTTATTGAAACATTGTACATATTTATGGTGTACACAGTTATATTTCAATATATGTATGCATTATGTGACCATCATTCAGAGTAATTAGCCTGTTCGTCATTGGAAAACTTAATCATTTCTTTGTGAGGTGCACATTTGATCTCATCTCTTCTAGTCATTTGGTTACATGCAGTAAATCATTATTGATTATAGATTTCTGCTTCAACTGTACACCAATAGGACTTATTTTTCCCTTCTTGCAGTACTTTTGTGCCCATTAATCAGCCTCTCACTATCCCTCCTCCCCTCTCCCCTTTCCTGCCTCTAGTAACCATAGTTGTTCTCTCTCCTTTTAACAGTTCATCTTGTTTTTTATGCATGTTTTTTGGGTTTTTTTGTGTTCTTTTTTTTAGCTTCCACATGAGTGAGAACATGCAGTATTTCTCTTTCTGTGCTTTACTTATTTCACTTCATATAATTTTCTCCAAGGTCATCCATGTTACTGTGAGTGGCAGAATTTCATACTTTTTTATGGCTGAGTAGTATTCCATTGTGTAGATGTGCCACATTTTCTTTCTCCAGTCACCTGTCAATGGACATTTAGATTGGTTCCATATCTTGGCTATTATGAACAGAGCTGCTATAAACAAGGAGATACAAGTATCCCTTCAGCAAGATGCTTTCCATTCTTTTGGATATATACCCAGTAGTGGGATTGCTGGGTCATATGGTAGTTCTGTCTGTGGTTGTTTGAGAAACCTCCATACTGTTTTCCATAATGGCTGTACTAATTTATTATTCCACCAACAAGGTATAGGAGTTCCCCCTTCTCTCCATCCTCGCCAGCATTTGTTATTTTCTGTCATTTTGATAAAAGCCATTCTAATTGGGGTGAGATGGTATCTCAGTGTGGGTTTTATTTTCATTTCCCTGATGGATAGTGAAGTTGAGCATTTTTTCATATACCTGTTGGCCATTTATATGTCTTCTTTTGAGAAATGTCTATTGAGCTCCCTTGCCCATTTTTTAATTGGATTATTTGTTTCTTTACTATTGAGTTGTTTGAGTTCATTGTGTATTCTGGAAATTAGCCCCTTGTTGGATGCATAGTTTGCAAATATTTTCTCCAAATTCTGTAGGTCTTCATTTTTTCAGTTGTTTCCTTTGTTGTGCAGAAGCTTTTTAGTTTGATAAAATTCATTTGTTTATTTTTACTTTTATTGCCTGTGCTTTTGAGGTTTCATTTGTAAAATCTTTGCCTAGTCCTGTGGAGTATACTAACATTTATGAAGCAAATGTATTTCATAGGGCCTAGCTTCCAAAGCCCTGTAGTTTCAGGTATAACCTAACTTTTAAAAATTACATATAGAAGTGTTAAGCTTGCAAAAGACAGGAAACTTTCCCCAGGCTAAAGTCTCTGTTGTAGGTAAAAAATTGTAACAGCAAAATTGGTGACTCAAGGACAGACGTCCTTGGTGTAGGTTAACCTAAATTTACTTGATTGTTATGTAAACGAGGAAATTGCTGTAGGAAAAGAGTATTTGCTAAGAACAAGCTTTTGTTGGTGGGTCGACTCAACCTTTTGCAAATTGCATAATGGAATGTCACTTTGTTATTTCACTGATGTTACCAGCCTCTAGTGTTAAACTATACTTAGCCATAACTCCACCTATGTTCCTTTTCTGTATCCTCCTGCCCTGAAAAAAAAATACTGGGAGAAGACGCCAGTCTGGTGTTATTCTTCCAAGGAGGAATGCCTCTCTCTTGAGGGTTCCTGGAAAATTAACCCCTTCAGGGCTTCTCACTGCTCAGAAGAAATGGGCTTTGAGTAATCCTTTGCATCTCTGTCACCCTGAGTGAGGCAAAGTGACAAATGTCCTGGAGTTTTACCCTGTGTTTTCTTCTAGAAATATTATATTATAGCTGCAGGTCTTATGTCTAAGCCTTTAATCCATTTTGAGTTGATTTTTGTATATGGTGAGAGATAAGGGTCTAGTTTCATTCTTCTATACATGGATGTACAGTTTTCCCAGCACCATTTATTGAAAAGGCTGTCCTTTCCACAATGTATGTTCTTGGCGCCTTTATCAAAGATCAATTGACTGTAAGTATGTGGGTTTATTTCTGGGCTTTCTATTCTGTTCTTCTGGTCCAAGTGTCTGTTTTTATGCCAGTACCATGCTGTTTTGGTTACTGTAGCTTTGTAGTATAACTTGAAGTCATGTAGTATAATGCCTCTGGCTTTACTCTTTTTGCTCAAGATTGCTTTGGCTATTCGAGGTCTTTTGTTGTTACGTATGAATGTTAGGATTGTTTTTCTATTTCTGTGAAGAATGTTATTGGTAACTTGATAGGGATTGCATTGAATCTGTAGATCACTATGAGTAATGTAGACATTTTTACAACATTAATTCTCCCAATCTATGAGCATGGGATGTCTTTTTTTTTTTTTGGTCCTCTTTAATTTCTTTCATCAGTGTTTTGTAGTTTTCATTACAGAGATCTTTCGCCTCCTTGTTTTTTTGGTAGCTATTGTGAATGGGATTGCTTTCTTGATTTCTTCTTGTGCTAGTTTGTTGTTGGTGTATAGAAATGCTAACTGACTTTTGTATATTGATTTTACATCCTGCAATTTTATTGAATTTGTTTATCAGCTCTAGGAGTTTTTTGGTGGAGCATTTAGGTTTTTCTATATATGAGATCATGTTATCTGCAAACAGGGACGATTTGACTTCCTCTTTTCCAGTTTGGATGCTCTTTATTCCTTTCTCTTGCCTAATTGCCCTGGCTAGAACTTCCAGTACTATGTTAATTAGCTGTAGTGAAAGTGGGCATCTTTGTCTTTTTCCTGTTTGTAGAGGAAAAGCTTTCAACATTTCCCCATTCAGGATGATATTAGCTGTGGGTTTGTCATATATGGCTTTTATTGTGTTGTTATTTTCCTACTATACCTAATTAGTTGAGAGTTTTTTATCATAAAGGGATTTGAATTTCATCAAATGCTTTTTCTGCATCTATTGAATTGATCATATATTTTTTGTCTTTCATTTTGATGTGATGTATTGTTTTACATATGTTGAACCATCCTTGCTTCCCTGGGATGAATCCCACTGCATATAATCTTTTTGATGTGCTGTTGGATTCTGTTTGCTAGTACTTTATTGAGAAATTTTATATCTAAGTTCATTAAGGATATTGGCCTTTAGTTCTTTTTTGTTGTTGTTGAATCTTTGTCTGGTTTTGGTATCAGGGTAATGCTGACCTGGTAAAAGGAGTTTGGGGGAATACCCTTTGCTTTGATTTTTTTTGGAATAGTTTGAAAAGAATTGGTATTAAATCTTTTAAAAGTTTGATAGAATTCAACATTGAAGCCATCTGGTCCTGGACTTTTCTTTGTTGGGAGACTGTTGATTATTGATTCAATCTCATAACTTGTTATTGGTCTGTTCAGGTTTTCTGTTTCTTCTTGGTTTAGTCTTGGTAGGGTATATGTGTCCAGAAATTTATCTGTTTCCTGTAGATTTTCCAATTTGTTTCATGTAGTTTTTTATAATAGTCTCTAATGATTCTTTGTGTTTCAGTGGAATCAGTTGTAACATCTCCTTTTTCATTTCTGATTTTTTATATTTGGTCTTTTCTTGGTTAGTCTGGCTAATGGTTTGTCAATTTTGTTAATCTTCTCAAAAAACAACTTTTTATTTCATTGATCTTTTGTATTTTTTGGGGGGCCCTATTTTATTTAGTTCTCTTCTGATCTTTATTATTTCTTCCCATCTACTAATTTTGGGGTTGGATTGTTCTTGCTTTTCTAGTTCCTTGAAGTGTAATTTTAGGTTGTTTATTTGGAATCTTTGAACTTTTTTGATGTAAGTATTTATTGCAATAAACTCCCTTTTATAGTACTGCTTTTGCAGTTTCCTATAGGTTTTGGTCTTTTGTGCTTGTATTTTCATTTGTTTCAAGAAATTTTTGATTTCCTGCTTTTTTTTTTCTTTACCCCATTGGTCATTTGGGAGCATGTTGTTTAATTTCCTTGTATTTGTGTAGTTTCCAAAGTTTTGTTTGTTGATTGATTTCTAGTTTTATTCCATTGTGGTCTGAAAAAATACTTGATATGATTTCAGTCTTTTTAAATTTGTGGAGATTTGGGCCGAGCCCGTGGCGCACTCGGGAGAGTGCGGCGCTGGGAGCGCGGCAACACTCCCGCCACGGGTTCGGATCCTATATAGGAATGGCCGGTGCACTCACTGGCTGAGTGCCGGTCACGAAAAAGACAAAAAAAAATAAAATAAATTTGTGGAGATTTGATTTGTGACCTAACAGGTGGTCTGTCCTGAAGAATGATCTGTGTGCTGATGAGAAGAGTGTATATTCTGGAGTTGCTGGATGAAATGTTCTATAAATGTCTGTCAAGTCCAGTTGGTCTAAAGTGCCATTTAAATCCAATATTTCTTTGTTAATTTTTTGTCTAGATGATCTGTCCAGTGCTGAAAGAGGTGTGTTATAGTGCCCAACTATTATTGTATTAGGGTCTTTCTCGCCCTTTAGATCTAGTAACATTTGCCTTATGTATCTAGGTGCTCTGATGTTGGGTACATATATATTTAAGACTATTAAATCTTCTTGCTGCATTGATCCTTTTATCATTATATAATGTCCTTCTTTGTCTCTTTTTATAGTCCTTAGTTTAAAATCTATTTTATCTATATAAGTATGGCAATTCCTGCTTGTTTTTGGTTTGCATTTGCATGGAATATCTTTTTCTATCCCTTTATTATTAGTCTATGTATGTCTTTTGGTGAAGTGAGTTTCTTGCAGGCAGCACATAGTTGGATCTAGTTTTTTAATCCATTCAGCCAGTCTATATCTTCTCAGGGGGAATTTAATCCATTTGCATTCAGGGTTGTTATTGAAAGGTATTGTCTTATTCCTGCCATTTTATTAATTTTTATGGTTTTATATATTTTTTTCCTTTCCCTTTTATCATTTGTCTTTGCTATTTGGTGGTATTTTGTAGTGATGAGATACATTTTCTTTCTCTTCCTCATTTGCATATCTGCTCTGCTAGTGATTTTAATTCTTTCTTGTGTAATCATGATGATAGTTCTTTCTCTTTTAATTTCAGATGTAGGGTTCCTTCAAGGATTTTTTGTGGGACTGGTTTTTTGGTGGTGAATTCCTGCAGTTTTTGTTTGTCTGGGAAAGATACTATCGCTCCTTTATTTCTGAAGGATATCTTTGCTGGCTATAACATTCTTGACTGACAGCTGTTTTCTTTCACACTTTGAATATATCATCCCACTATCTCCTGGCCTGTAATGTTTCTGTTGAGAAGTCTGCTGTTAGTCTGATGGATTCCCTTATAGGTGACTAGACACTTTTCTCTTACTATTTTTGGAATTCTATCTTTGTCTTTGACTTTTGACAATTTGACTATAATGTGTCTCATGGAGGATCTTTTTGGGTTGAATCTGCTTGGGCATCTTTGAGCTCCTTGGATCTGGGACACTGTATCTCTCCTTATACTTGGGAAGTATTTGGCTGTTATTTCATTAGATAGGCTTTCAGTGCCTTTCCTTTCTCTTCCCCTTCTGGTACACCCATAATATGGATGTTTGTACATTTAAGGTTGTCTGAAAGATCTCATAAGAATTGTTTTTCCTTTTTCTAGGTCCAATTGTTTTAATTCAAAAAGCCTGTCTTCTAGCTCAGAAATTCTGTCTTCTGTTTGTTTTAGCCTGTTGCTTAAGCTTGTGGTTGTATTTTTTATTTAATTGAATGAGTTCTTCAGTTCTATGATTTCTGCTTGGTTCTTTTTTATGGTTTCTCTTTCTTTAAATTTCTCATACCTGTCCGGGATTGTTTTTTTAACTTCATTGTGACACAGGTGGGAGTGTTGGCTGTAGACTGCTCCCCGCTGCCGTGCACCTTCTTGTCCCAGGAGTGCAGGGTCTGTCAAGTCTCCATGCCAGTCTTGGTTGGGTGCTTCCTCTGTCTTTTTATGTTGCTATCTCGAGTTTCTAGATCTTGGGGGGGGAGGGGGTTTCTCACTGTCTTGCTGGATTTTATCATTTTCTGCTAGACACTCAACTCCACAGGTGACTAATTATTGCTTGTTGCTTTGGACCCTCTTTGCATTAGAGGTGAGGGCTGGCCATCTGTAGTCAGCCATCTTTCTGGAAATTTACAAAAAAAAAAAAAAAAAGGAAACTGTTATGGCTTTGATTCTTGTCTTAATTTTGGGTCTGTTCAAAGTGGGTGTATTTCCATATAAGTTTAATGAAATAAAAAACTTTAGAAAAAAGGAGGCATATGTTATACTCCTTTCTTCCTTTTACTGAAAAAATACCTATCGAATGCCTATTGTGTATCAGGAGTTTTGCTATTTGATAAAACGTAATAGTGAGCAAAAACTGACCTGCTTCTCCCCTCATGGAGCTTACAGTTTAGGAGGAGGGACTGATATCAATGAGTAATCACTGAAATAAACATATGTAATTATTTGGAGGAAAGACAGATTATCAGTGAGTAATCGCTGGAATAAATGTGTGATTATTTGATAAATGTGGCAGGTGCTGTGAAGGATAGATACAGCAAGTGCATTGATTTTAAGAGAAGGGATAGTAGGAATAAACCTTGAGAGATAGGCAGGTGGCAGACCATGATTGGTCAGCTTTGGGTCAGCTGTCCCTTCCTGATACAGTCAGTCCTAGCCAGGGAAGACTGTGGGTCTCTTAATACTCAGTCCCTTTCAGTGACCCTTACCCAGGGCAGGCAAATTGATGGAAAGGCTAGGTCATTCACCAGGCTTTCTCTTGAAGGATAGGCACCTGTGTCCTGGGGTCAGAGAGAATGTTGTTGCTGGGACAATACAAAAGGTATTAAATAGGCAGGTCCCCAAAAGATAAGTGAAAAGGGACAAATAAAATATTTTAAGCATTGTTTTTAAATATATATTTCTCCCTTGGTGTCAGTTTTAATGAGTTATGAACTATAGGAGGCTTTGCCATTATTGCTATGTAATTGGGCGCATATCTATCTCTGTATTGTGCCGTTTTTATTCTTTTAAAATAAAAAAATAAAATATTGAGCATTTGGGAACTAGGTTGATGTTTGTATATTAGAAAGCACATATTGCCAGAGACAGTCTCATTTTCCTTTGCTAGGTTCTTTGGTTGTTTTTACAACATTTTATAAATTCAAAAGGCTATTTATCAGCCTTAGATATGCAGTCTATCTTGTTGTAAAATACACACATGTATCTACCACCCACATTAAGGAATGAAACATGACCCACATCTTTGGACCCCTCTCTGTGCCTTTCTCCAAGTGTACTCTGTTTCCTTTCCATTAAGAGAACTATTTGAATTTTGTAATTACCATTCCTTTAATTGTCATTAATGCTTTAATTACATATTTATTCGTAAACAATATGTTGCTAAGGTTTGTATTTGGGGGATTTTATATAAATGATATTAAGCTGTTTATGTTCTCTCACTTCTTTTTATTATTTATATTTTTGAGATTTATCAATGTTGATGTATGTAGTTGTATTTCTGTTTTCACTGTTGTGTGAATATGATTGTCCTTTCTCCTGTCATTGGGTAATTGTGTTGTTTCCTTTTTTTTTTTTTTTTTGCTATTAGAAATAATACTGCTGTGAGCATTGTTGTATATTCTGTCTTTGGTAGGTTTTTAAAAAGTCCTTCAACACAAGAGAAAAGCATTTAGTCATTGTGTAATCATGCTAAGTATTTTAATAATGCTCTCCTACCTGTCCACATTTACATACATATATTTTTAATTCATTTACATGCTGACAAGATAATTTCACAGCTGGATGTTCTGAACTAAAATTCATTTTCTATTATTTAAATGACGTGTATAAAACTTCAGAGTTATTTTTTTTTCAATTTCAGTCATGTCGTGAAGCAGTGAATAAATCATTGCAGTCAGAAGACCTGGATTCAAGCTCTATTTATTAGCTTCGCGATATAGGAGAAATTACTTAATATCTGTTTCATTTATCTGTTGTTATGTAACAAGCCATCCCAAAAGTAAATGGCTTAAAACAACTGTTGCATAATCTCTCATGATTCTGTGGGCTGACCAAGTGGCTCTTCTCTTGTTTGCTAGGATCATTCATGTGCCAGCATTCACCTGGGAGTTTGTCTGGGTTGCCTTAGTTTTCCTTCAAGTGGCCTTTTCTCTCCATCTATCTCATCTCCCAAGGCCTTTCCTTTGGTCCTGCTCTCTCTCCTTGATAGCCTGCACATCCTTTCAGGGTGGTGGCTGGGAGCCAGAAAGACAAGAACCAATGTGCAAGGGTCTCTACCTCTTAAGCTGCAAAACAGGAGGAAGAGTAACTGGGCTGTTTATTTCTGCAGGGGTTTTTTTGTTTTGTTTTGTTTTTGGCAGCTGGCTGGTAAGGGGATCTGAACACTTAACCTTATATTTCCGTATGGTATTGTGAATCACAAATGAGATCCTATACCTGAAGGTGCTTAGTAAATTATAAATCACTTTTATCAAGGCTCTTTTGGCTGCAAATACAAACCTATCAGCATATGCAAAAACAAACACATTTTTATGAGGAACCTAAGGGACCAAAACCAAGAAGTGGATGTTGTATAGGATTTGAGATTATTTTCTGGGGCAGGTGGTCTTGAACAACCACCTCTCCCTGTACATCTCCTTCCTTCCTTCTCTTTTTTTTTTGGCTTTCTCCATTTTTGTATGTGTTGGACAGAATTTCTGCTTTTAAAATGGCACCCTCAGCCCTCAAACCAACTAACATCTGACGTTCCCCATAATCACTGGAGACTGACCAGCAATAAAAATGGATTGAATAGTGAGTTTATTTCAGACTCCTAGGAAAGAGACTTATTGGTCAAGCTTGGGCCAAGGGCCTCCCCTGGTCACATTGTTCAGACATTCTCCAGATATCTACTCCCCTAGGTGGGAGGAGCAGTCAGACTACCCAAAAGGGGCAGTTGAACTTGGCAGACAACCCAAAAGTTGTCTCCTGTGTGCAGCATACAAATACAAGTTAATGGTTGATGAATTTGTGGTGCAGTGAAGGTATGGTCATCAGTGGTCAGCCCTTGTTTGTATGTACTTCCTCTCCTTGCATCACTTGCCGCCTTTGGCTCAAGAACAGTTGGTAGACACAGTGGGAAAACCTGTGATAATAGGATATATTGGAAGAGAGAGGTGGGGAATAGAGTGAACTCTAGAGATAAAGGAGAGAAGGGCAGGGAAAATCTCAATTTTTCACTATCCTAATCCTTTAAGCTTTTTTTTTTTTTCTTGTCGCGTCACTTTAAAGGTTTGGCTCTTAAGAATGGGGACAGGCGGGAAGCAAAGGGAAATCTCTGGGCCTTGCTGTTCTTCCGTTCCCTCCCAGCCCTCTCTATCCCATTTCACCCCCAGCTCCTTGCTCTGTGAGTATCCATCTTACTCTTCTGTTTTCTTCTCATCCTGTCCTTGGCATTCCTCATCCCTTCTTCTGCCGTTAAAGCTCTTGCTCTGGGTCAGATTGCTCGGAAGGGAGATGTACTGTTGGTGTGTATTAGAACTGAGTTAATCACTTGGGGGGCATTTTCCCATGGGAACATCTTAACTTTCGGGAGTAGAGGATGAGGGGAATAAAATTTCCGCACTTAAACTCTTTTTCACTCCTGTTTCCCTCCTACTTATTCTCGACATATTAATGCACGAATTTTTGTTCTTGCCTAGTGAGATGGGAACATAAATTTATTTGAACAGATGTCATTGACAGTCTTAACACGGCGTGGGTGAGCATGCTGCTGCTCCTAACTGTCACTGAACTCTGAGCTTTATGGAGTGTAGCAGGCTCTCATGACTTAGGAACTATGTTCGTTTGCTAGGGCTGCCGTAGCAAAATACCACAGGCTGGGTGGCTTAAACAACAGAATTCTATCCTTGTACATTTCCGTAGGTCAGAAGTTGGAGATCAAGGTGTCTGCAGGGTTGTTTCTTCTGCGGCCTCTCTCCCTGGCTTGTAGATGGCCACATTCCCCCTGCATCTTCACGTGGTCTTCCCTTTGTAACTGTGTATGTCTAAATTTCCTCATCTTATGATGACACCAGTCATACTGAATTAGAGCCCACTCTAATGAACTCATTTTAACTTAGTTACCTCTTTTAAGACCCTATCTCCAAATACAGTCACATTTCAAGGTACTGGGGGTTAGGATTTCAACATATAAATTTTGAGGGGACATAGTTCAGCTCATAACAGGAACCTCATGTCTGCTGAAATGCTTATTACAAAGCATGTCAAAGAGATTTCTCTCTAGTCCAATATCTCTGTTTCCTGCTTCTTATCCTTTATTTCATGATGTGATAGGCCATTTCCCAAATATCATTGACTAGGCACGCGCCCCAGATGTGGACTAATCCTGAAAGATCACACAACTGCCTTGGGTCAAGTTACTTCATCTAAGCCTCAGTTGCCATCTATATAAGACAAAGATGATATTACCTTCTTGATATAGTAATCATGAAGATTTAATAAAACTCACATAAGTAAGTTTTTGGGAATAGTAAACATTCAATATATGCTGACTATTGGTTTTTTTTTTCTTAAAGGTCCTTAGAGGTGACAGATGTCCTAGAGAATCAAGTTCTAGATACATAATTTTGGACAAATTTTAAACTTGGACTCTTCTTCTAATGTTAATATTTTCTGAAACTGTAGTAATATTAACAAGTTACTAAAAGACCACATCATGAGAATCTGTAAAAAGTAATGTTTTTAGTAGTCAAATATTAGTAGCACAGAAAGGACATTGTTGGGGGGTGGGGGGGAGGGAGAAGGGAGGGAGGTTTTGGTGATGGGGAGCATTAATCAGCTACAATGTATATCGACAAAATAAAATTAAAAAAAAAAAAAAGAAAAAAAATAATAATAAAGTAAAAGCCAAAAAAAAAAAACAAAAAAAAAAACTATTAGTAGCATTCGTGAAAGTTCTATTTTGTAATCCTCGTGCTCCTTTTAAAAAATAGATGTTGGGAGAATTTAAACTATTTTTTGATTGTGGTATCCTTTGCTGATAATTGCCTGCCCTTTTTGCAAGCTCTGCTAAAAAATTGTTCTATTAGTTCTGGTGCCTAAAAAATATCTGTTTAAAATCATTAGCCAGTTTTGGGGTTGGAAGGCTCTTCTCCAGATATTTGCAGGCAGGTGGACTTTCAGCCAGAGAGTAATATAGTCTACCTCTGAGAACTTGAATATGTCTGACTTTAGTTTGACCAGTTGAGATTTATTAACATGATGAACAGAAAGTAGGAGGGAGGCGTAATGTGCCAAATAGATGAAAGAAAAGTAAAGCTCTATGAAAAATAAATTTTTTATTTGGTGTAGTGTACTGTCCAGGAAGAAGTAAGAATGGTAGTCAAATTCTTTGTTTGTTTAAAGCCATTCAAATTTGGCAGTGGGGGGTTATATACCAACTTTAGTGATGCTAATGTTAGTAAGTTCTAATAACCCACTACCATCGATCAGACTAGCCTGATAGTTAAATTCTTATCACAATTGTAATTACACTTTAATTGTTTGTTTATTTTTTGGGGGCGGCTGGCCGTATGGGGATATGAACCCTACATGTTGATTTTCTGTTTTCTTCTTTTTTCTCTGTTCCTACTCTGGAGGATAAGTTCCAAGAAAATGGTCTGGAGCTGTTTCTGTTTTGCTCACTTGCTGTGTCCTTGTGTGCTGGCCCACAGCAGGGGCTATTCAAAAACATTCAGCAAGAACTTATTGAAACATATTTATGGAGTGCCTGCTGTGTGCCATGGCCTGCACTCAGTGCTGGGGGCCACAGGGTGAACAAAACTCATGACTTCCAGGAGCATAGATTTGAATCTGAGTGATAGACGTTAATTACCCGATCACACAGTTTTATCATTATAAACTTAAGCTTCTGAAGAAAAGTGTGGGATGATGTGGAGTTTATGATGGAGGGGCCCGATTGGCTGGGACTGGAGTTCCTGGATGGAAGGCTTCCCTGAGGAAGTGATGTATGAGTTGAGGCCTGAAAAATGAGTGCATGGGACATACTCATGGATGGGGCCAGGGGTATGTGTGGGGGTGTATGGTGGTGCGAGGAGAGATGGAGCTTGGCAGAGTAAGCAGCTGTGCCAAAGGCCCATATGATTTGTGTGTTTCTTTTATTTATTTTCTGTGTAACATCCGGGTGATAGCCATATCTTCACACAGACATCCATGAAGAGATTGCTTTAGGCTGCAGATTTTAAATGAATCACAAAAGCTCTTCAAGTTAAAATGTATTTTGAAGATTGAGAAGAGAATAAGCTCAATTAGGGTAAGAAGTATCTGAATATAAAAAGTGAAAAGATTCAATAGCAAAGGTATATATCCCACAATATATTCAGAAATAGTTTCAAGAGAAAATTGTCAGGAGTCTTGATTAGTTTGGCAATAGAGGCTCTCTGTTTAGTAATTAAAATTAAAATTGCTACTCATAGTACGGAACAATCACAGACAAAATTTACTCAACTAGATCTCATTCATTTAAATAGTACTCGCCATCTGCTGTTCCTCCACTTTTGAAGTGGTGAAGATGTCTTAATCATTAAGATGGTATAATGCATTATGCATACGATTTTAATCTTCTGTTCTCTATGGAGAATTTCTTGTTATGGCACTAATGAAGTATTTTATATATTTTAGTGATGAATGAATTGAGTGTCACTAGCATTGTTTTAGTACTTGCCTATAAATCCACTGGAAAACCCTGTTCCTCAAGGGCATTGGAGAGAAACAAAGAGAAGCCTGGCAGGGCCCCTGTGGAGCTCTCAGCCTCTGCCAGAAGCTTGGTTCCTGGGACAAGCCTTTTAGATACTGCTTCTGTTTAAAGATGAGTTTAATTGTGTGTATGCAGCTATACTGTGGGAGAAGTAGGTTGCTTTATGTAGGCATTGTGATGATATTTGCACAATTATAAATTTATTAAAATCGTTTTTTACTTACAGTGGGTGAATTTTATGGTATATAAATTACATCTCAATAAATCCATTAGAGACATATAAGTAAGAAGGTAGCTTTTGTTATAGCCTGTTGTCATTACTTCTGATTTTATATTAATTAAAGAAAACAAATTTACATTTTGGTAACTGCTATGGCTTGAATGTTTGTCCCCTCCAAAGCTCATGTTGAAACGCTCTCTCCATTATAACAGTATTAAGAGGGTATTTGAAATGTGGGGCCTTTAAAAGGTGATTGGATCATGAGAACTATGCCATCATGAATGGATGAATCCAGTCATGGATTAATGAGTTAATGGGTCATCATGGGAGTGGACTGGTGGCTTTATAAAGAGAGGAAGATAGCACATGAACACACTCTTGCCCCCTTACCGTGTGATACCCTGCGCTGAATTGAGACCCTGCAGAGAGTTCCCACCAAGAAGAAGGCCCTCACCAGAGGTGCGCCTTCCACCTTGGACTTTCCAGCCTCCAAAACTGTAAGAAATAAATTTCATTTCTTTATAAATTACCCAGTTTCAGGTATTCTGTTGTAAGTGACAGAAAACGGTCTGACAGTAACTTATAGGTGATTTTTTCACGTTCTGAAGTTTCTTTAGAATACTTTCCTCAAAGCAAAAGTATTATTTGTAACATAGCATTTTACCATAACATTTTTACGAAGATGATCTAAAATATAATTCAAATATGGTCATTTTATATTCACTTTCTCATGTGTGAGGATCTCAGAATTATTTTAGAGATAAAATTTTCATTGGTGACTAGGTTCCTTGTTAACCCTTTAATGATTGTTTAGCTTAGCTGAATCATTTTGTTAATAGCTTTGAGACTTGGAAACAGGCAGCTAAGTGGTGTGAGAGGATTACTTTCTTTGGTATCTTCTCATTGGTCTTTTTTTTTGCTTCCTTCCTGTTCCTTTTACTCTGTCCCCAGGTACCTAAGTGCTGAATGGTCCATTCCTCTCTCCTTGCTCCCCTCAGCCTGTTACATCATTTTGTGTTTGAGAATTTCCCACCTGCTTTGTCCCTAATCTGAGCTCCAGTCTCCTTGGTGCTGATGGTTCCACCTCCCTGGTGACGTAATGCTTGAATTAGTCACATGAATGTGAGCCATAGTTCTGAACTCTCCCAGCTGTCATTAAATATGTCATTTTATATGGCCGGCCAGCATGCCTCATATACTATTCCACTATATTCCTTTTTCTAGTCATAAACTCATTTGTTCTTAAACTCCAGTTGTTTTCCTCAGTGATTTCTGTAGCAGTGATTTCTGTAGCAGTGATATGTTTGGTTTTTAGCCTTGGAAAGAGGTGAGGATTGTTAAGGTAAAAATGACCGTATGGGCCACCTATGAAGGTTTTTCTCTGTTTATTTCTTTCTTTATATTACTTTTGGACCTTTCTCTTATTGAACATTTTGAAATAATTCCAATCAAATTATTATCAGGGCTAATTGTGTTTAAGAAAGGAGATTCTTGATAAACATGGTAAATTCTCATGATGGCCAGTAACAGCCATCAAGAGCAGAAATGAAGGTTATTTAATTGACTTAGTTATCCAGTATTTTTACAGCCCACAGGCTCAGGTCCCTTTGTGTAGGGGCCAATCACCTTCAACCTTGAAGCATTCTTAAACTATTTTTCAAAGCAATAATTTGTCTTCATGATAATAAATGTGTCACAAATAAAAATCCCTATTATCTTTAATATGTTGAGGCTTAATAGTTAGGAAAATATGTAATATATTAAAGTTTTCAATAAAAGTATAAGAAAACATCTTAGTACTTTAGGGAGATAGCTATAGTAATCTGGAAAATGTATCTTTAGATAGAAAACCATTTTGCCCAATGGTACTTTACACATTAGACTTTTCTAGTGTTCTAAGACTTTTCTATTTTTTTTATAGATACAAAAGAGTTTATATTTTTATAGAGTATAATAGGATATTTTATTTTATGACATATCTTTATTAGGGATTTAAATTTAGTCCTAAGCTTCACAGGCTAAGCCGAATGTGCTTCTAATTGCACCATTTGGTACTTTTGAAATAGAGCCTATTCAAAATGTCTTTTGTCCTAGATACTGTCCTTATGAGTCATTATCAATTTTCTATAAATCCAGACCTAGGAAACTTTAGTAAACTACAGAGCAACCAGTCAAGAAACATTGATTAGTTACTATGTTTGGAAGATGAACGAATTAGAAATTAGTCCTTTAGTCACTGAAGCATTAGAAGCCCAATATGATGTACTTTCAGCTACTGGGAACTTGACGTAGAAAAATCTAGCACTGGTATGGTGGTAATATTACTTGTTATTCCATTTGTTTGATGTTTGGTGCTCCTTGAAATATATTCAGGGATATGTGGTGCTCTATTTCCATTAGGCAAAAAAAGCATTTCTCTAAAGAAGCTTAAACAAATAGAAATGGCTTTAAATATAAAACAAAAATATTGTTACACATACTGTGAATCATATATTTAGTAGAAATTTAAATTAATGCATAACTTTACATAAAGTCTACTTTATAGACTCATGCTTATATTCATTTAAAAGTACTAAATGGCCAATTAATAGCTTACACAACAGGTATCAGTGAGGTAGGTTTTATGCACACTTAGTCCTGAATTTAAATTCTTACCAAAGATTTGTAGAAAAATGTAGAATCCTTTTAATTGGAACATGATTTGTTTTGGGATAAGCTAGGAAGATATTATCCCAATTATTAGAGTCTCTTAGAATGTGTAGTGTGTTAATATAATAGTATACAATATTTCTGTCTTAGTCCATTCAGGCTGTTATAACAGGATACCGTAGACTGGGTGGCTTATAAACAATAGAAATTTATTTTTCTCTATTCTAGAAGCTGGGAAGTCCAAGATCAGAGCACTGGCAGATTTGGTGTCTGGTGAAGGCCTGCTTCCTGGTTCATGGATGGCCTCTTCTCACTGAGTCCTCACAAGATAGAAGGGGTGAGGGAGCTCTTCTGGGTCTCTTTTATAAGGGCGCTAATCCCATTCATGAGGGTAGAGCCCTTATAACCTAATCACCTACCAAAGGCCTCACCTTCTAATACCATCACATTGGGGCTTGGATTTCAACATACCAATTTGGGGGGAGACATAAATATTTAGCATGTAGTATTCTGCCCCTGAACCTCCAAAATTCATGTCTTTCTTACATGCAATATAAATCCCAAAAGCCTTAACTTAAGTCAAGTCTTAACCAACAGCCCCAAAAGTTTTAACTCATTCCAGCTTCAACTCTGAAGTTTAAATATCATCTAAATTAGATACGCATGAGATTCAAGCTATGCTTCATCCAGAGGCAAATTGCTCTCCAGATGCAAACGTGAAACTAAATAAGTTATGTACTTCCAAAATACAGGCACCATCATAGCCTATCTAATCTAATCACTTTCAGCTGGTGTGTGTCTTTATTGGTTGTTTCTTGTAGGCAACATATTGATGGTTCTTTTTTTATAATCCGTTCAGCCACTCTGTCTTTTAAATGGAGTATTTAATCCATTTGCATTTAGGGTTATTATTGATATACAGGGACTCCTTACTGCCATTTTGCTTTTTTTTTTTCCTTCTGGTTTTGTAGATCCGTTTTTCCTTTTTTTTTTTGACATTTTGTTGTTCCAAGTTACATCTTTTAATATTGTCTGTCTCTTACATGGTTGTATATGTTATTGCCTTGTTAGATTTGTCCTTTAGACTTTATACTAAAGATATAAGTGATTTATTTATCACCCTTACAGCATTGGAGTATTGTGAGGTTGTCTGTGCATTCACTTTACTAATGAGTTATGTACCTTCATGTATTTTTTTGCTCCTCTTTTTTTTTGGTCCTCTTTTGTGACTGCGCTCAGCCAGTGAGCGAACCGGCCATCCCTATATAGGATCCGAACCTGCGGCGGGAGCGCTGCTGCGCTCCTAGCGCTGCACTCTCCCGAGTGAGCCACGGGGTCGGCCCTTTTTTTGCTACTCTTTAGCATCATTTTCTTTCAGATTGAAGAGCTCCCTTTAGAATTTCTTGTAAGGCAGGTTTAGTGTTGATGTATTCCCTTAGTTTTTGTTTGTCGGGGAGAGATTTTATTTCTCCTCCATATTTGAAGGTTAGTTTTGCTGGATGTAGAATTCTTGGCTGACAGTCTTTTTCCTTCAGCACTTTGAATATATCATCCTGTTTTCTTCTGGCCTGTAAGGCTCATACTGAGAAATCCACTGAGGGATGTATTGGGGTTCCATTGAGTGTTATTTGTTTCTTTTGCTGCTTTCAGTATTCTGTCTTTGGTTTTCAGTAATTTGATAATGATGTGTCTTGGGGTGTTCCTCTTTGGATTGAATTTGTTGGTGACTTCTGAGATCCCTGTATCTGGATTCTGTGATCTTGCTCCATACTTGGGACATTTTCAGTCGTCATTTCCTTCAATATGCTTCCTAAGTCTCTCCCTTTTCCTCATCATTTGGGTTGCCAATTATGTGGAGGTTATTTCACTTGAGGAAGTCCATATTTTCTGTATTTCTGTGTCATTTTTTTTCTTTTTACTCCTCTGACTGGATAATTTCATGTGTTTTATTTTTGAGCTCACTGATTCTTTTCTCTGTTTAAGCCTGCTGTTAAAGCTTTCTATCAAGTTTTTCAGTTCAGATAATGTATTCTTTATTTCTAGAATTTCCTTTTTTTTTTTTTTTAATTCTATTCCTTGGTCAAGTTTCTCATCCTTCCAAATTTTTTTCCAGATATCATTTAATGTTCTATCTGTATTTTCTTGTGACTCCCTGAACATCCTTAAGATAGTTATTCTGAATTCTCTGTCACACATTTTATAGATCTGCTGTTTCTCTGCATCCATTGCTGGTGCTTTGTCTACTTCCTTTGATGGTGACATATTTATCTTTCTTTATCTTTGTGTTTTTATGTTGATAACTGGTCATTTATGGAAACTGCTACCTCTTTTAGGGTTTTGGTGTTCTTTGGTGGTGTTATACCTTTTCTGGTTTATATCAGAGCTTTGTCTCTGGTCTGGGTTTTGTATTTAATTAATCAATTAATTAATTATATTAAAAATTCTTTTTTTTAAAAAGATGACTGGTAAGGGGATCATAATACTTGACTTGGTGTTGTCAGCACCACGCTCTCCCTAATGAGCTAACCGGCCATCCCTATATAGGGATCCGAACCTGTGGCCTTGGTGTTATCAACACCATGCTCTCCTGAGTGAGCCATGGGCCGGGCCCCCCACCCCCCTTTTAAAAATTTCCTCTTGTTCTGTGCTGGATTAATAGCTACCACCACCACTTAGACTCTGCATTGGAAGTAATGTGCTGTCTTGTGGTTAGTTCCCTAGTTGGGAGAACTTCCTTTGGGGACCAGGACTTGAGCTCTGTCCTTGAGCTAAATTGCTGCTTTGCTGTCAGTTCTCTGGGGAAGACTTTAATCGTTAATCCTTCTGGGTCTGGACTGTGTGGATATTTCAGCCCAGGACTGAGTCTTTCCTGCAGATTGAGTGCCCTGCAGTTCTATCGCCCTGACCACTTTCCCGAGTCCAGCTACCTATGCTGGTCCAGTGTTCCCCTGGTGGGCCAGCCTTTCTGCACACTCCAACTGCTTCCCATGGGGCAGGCCATGTACGCTTCCTTCATGATAACTCAGCAGCCTCTGAGTGGCTCCTCTTTCCAGTTGGTTGTGGCTGCTTGCTCCTGTATGGGCCCAGGGGAATCCTGCCGATGGTGTTTATGGTCTGTGGGCTGGTTTGGTTTTCCGAAACGCTCCTCTCCCCTGCAGGCTCCTGGCAGGATTACACAGAGGATGCCACTGTGGCTCTTTTGGCTTCAATCCACATGCAGCTACTACTCCCTGCCTCCGTATCAGTCTGGCTCAGAGGTGGCCAGGGCTCAGAACGACTGGTGCTGTCCCTACACCCTCTCACTGTGGTTTTTTATGCCTTCATTAACTCCACGGGTTATTTTTCCCTCAGCTCCAGCAGTCCCAGGTTGGCAGTCTTTGCTTTTTAATAGTTGAATGTTGGTCACCTGTAGTGGGGATCAACACCGGGAGTTGTCTATTCTGCCATCTGGATGACCTCACTCTCCTCACATCTCTCACTTTAGCTAGAAATGATTAAGCTTAATGAGGAAGGTTTGGTGAAAGCTGAGAAAGGCCAAAAGCAAGGCCTCTTGTTCCAAACAGCCAAGTTGTGAATACAAAGGAAAAGTCCTTGAAGGAAATTAAGTGTTTTAAAATTAAAAGTGAACACAGGAATGATAAGAAAGCAAAAACATCTTTATTGCTGATATGGAGAAAGTGTTAATGGTCTAGATAGAAGATCAAACCAGCCACAACATTCTCTTAAGCCAAAGCATAATCCAGAGCAGGGCCCCGGGTCTCTTCAATTCTGTGAAGGGATAGAGAAGGGAAGAAGCTGCAGAAGAAAAGTTTGAAGCTAGCAGAGGTTGGTTCATGAGGTTTAAGGAAAGAAGCCATCATCATAACATAAAAGTGCAGGTGAAAGGAGCACATGCTGCTGTAGAGGATGCAGCACGTGATTCAGAAGATCTGACTGAGATAACAGATGAAGGTGGCAACAATAAACAACAGATTTTCAATGCAGAAAATAGGAAAGAAGATGCCATCTATGCCTTTTATAGCTAGAAAAAAGTCAATACCTGTATTCAAAGCTTCAAAGGACAGGCTGATTCTCTTGATAGGGGCTAGTGACCGTAAGTTGAAGCCAGTGCTTATTTACTATTCCCCCAAGGCCCTTGAGATTTATGCTAAATCTACTCTGCTTGTGCATTATAAACGGAGCAGTAAAGCCAGGATGATAGCACATCTGTTTATCACATTTTTACTAAATATTTTAAGCCCACTGTTGAGAACTGCTACTCAGAAAAAAAGATTTCTTTCAAAATATTAGTGCTCCTTGACAGTGTGTCTGGTCACCTAGGAGCTCTGATGGAGATTTACAAGGAGATTAATGCTGTTTTCATGTGTACTAACACAACATCCATTCTGCAGCTTGTGGATCAAGAGTAATTTTGACTTTCAGGTCTTACTGTTTAAGAAATATGTTTTATAAGGCAATAGCTGCCAGAGATAGTGATTCCTCTGATGAATCTGGGCAAAGTAAATTGAAAATCTTCTGAAGAGGAGCCACCATTCTAAATGCTGTTAAGAACTTTTATGATTCATGGGAGGAGATCAAAGTATCAACATCAACAGGAGTTTGGAAGAATATGATCCCAACCCTCATGGATGACTTTGAGGGTTCAAGTCTTCAGTGGAGGAAGTAACTACAAATGTGGTGGAACTAACAAGAGAACTAGAATTAGAAGTGGAGCCTGAAGATGTGACCAAATTACTGCAATCACAGATGAGGAGTTGCTTCTTATGGATGAGCAAAGAGAGTACTTTTTTGAAATGGAATCTAGTCTTGGTAAAGATGCTATGGACATTGTTGAAATGACAACAAAGGATTTAGAATATTACATAAACTTAGTTGACAAAGCAGTGGTAGGATTTGATAGGATTGACTCCAATTTTGAAAGAAGTTCTACTGTGGGTAAAATGTTATCAAACGGCATCGCATACTACAGAGAAATCTTTCATGAAAGGAAGAGTCAATGGATGCAGCAGATTTCATTGTTGTCTTATTTTAAAACATTGCCACAACTACCCTAACCTTCAGCAGCCACCCAACACCCTGGTCAGTAGCCATCAACATCAATCAAGTCAAGACACTCCACCAGCAAAAAGATTACAACTTGCTGAGGGCTCAGGTGATCGTTAGCATTTTTTAGCAATAAAGTATTTTTAAATTAAGATTTATACATTGTTTGCAGGCTACAGTATAGTATAAACATAACTTTATACGTACTGGGAAATCAAAAAAATTGTGACTTGCTTTATTGTGGTGGTCTAGAACCAAACATGCAATATTTCTGAGGTATGCCTACAGACATGTAGAAAGAGATTTATTATGAGGGTTTGGCTCACATCATTATGGAAGCTGACAAGCCCCACAATCTCCTACCTGCAAGCTGGAAAACAAGGAAAGCTGATGGTTTAGTTCCAAAGGCCTAAGAACTTGGGGATCCAATGGTGTAAGTCTGGTCCTAATCCAAAGGCCCAAGGACCAGGAGCATTGATTTCCTAGGGCAGGAGAACATCCATGATGTCTCAGCTCAAACAGAGAGCAAATTAACTGTTCCTCTGCCTTTTTGTTTTATTCTGGCCCTCAGTGAATTGTATGATGCCCACACACATTGGTGAGGGCGATCTTTATTCAGTATACCAATTGAAATGCTAGTCTCTTCAGGAAACACCCTTACACACACACCCAGAAATAATGTTTTAGCAGTTCTCTTGGCATCCCTTATCCCAGTCAAGTTGACACATCAAATTAACCATCACAGGGTCATTTAAAGATTCTTCACACATTTTAAAAAATGAGATAAAAAAACTAGTTATAGGCTCTGTTTCGGACAAAGACTAGCAGTATTGATGAGATAATGGCCAAGAATATTCCAAAACCAACTATAAATACAAGACACAGATTCAAGAGGTACTTTGAACCCCAATGGGAAAAAATAAAGAAAACCACACTTAGGTACCTTATAATAAAACTGATGAAAACTAAAGACAAAGAGCATATCCTAAAAACAGCCAAAGAAAAAATACACATTAAATTAAAGGGCATGTGGTAAGCCTTGATAGTAAGAATGGAAGCCAGGAGACAATTGAGTAACATCTTCAAAGTGTCTGTCTAGAATTTTATACCTTCAAAAATTAAGGAAAACAAAGTCATTTTGAGACAAAAACTGAATTTGTCACCAGCAGTCTCTGCATTAAAAAAAATACTCAAGAGAGTTCTTTAGATAAAAGGAAAATGATTCCAGATGGAAGCATGGAGATGTAGGAAGGAATGAAGATCAGTGGAAAGGAGAAATAAGTTGATAAATTTAAATGAATTTGGCTTCATATGGTATTTAAATTTAATGTAGAGTTAAAATACTTACCAGTCATAGTAACAATAGCAAGTTAAAAGGGTTTGGTATTCTGACCTTTTACTGTCCAGGAGCTGGTAAAATTTCAAATTTACATTAGGCTTTTATAAGTTAGGGTTTACGTTATTATCCCCTACAATTTAAGCAACAACAGAATAATAAAAATTGTTAGAAGCTTAATAAAGGGGAAAAATGGAATAGTGTTTAAAAAAATCCAAAAGAAGGCAAGAAAAGGTACATATGGAACAAGTGGGGCAAATAGTAAGATAGATGGTAGACTGATTCCTAAATATATCAGTAATTACATTCCATATGAATACTTAATACTCCAATTAAAAACCATAGATTTTCATGCTACTTTCATGTATGTATACGGAAAAGTTAAAAGGATAGAAAAAAGATAAAATGTGTAAACATTAACTTAGTGAAAAGTGATGTATGTAACTATTGCTAATATGAAAATTACTTTAAGTCAAGAAGCATAGAGAGAAAAATGTTTCAAAAATAATAAAAGGTTCAAGTCACCAGAAAGATGTAACAACCTAGAATTTGTATCCACCTAAGCATAACCTCAAAATATGAGTAATTGGCTTACCTTTTTAGTTTATACTGTTAATTTGAAATGACAGAGAAACACGTTAAGTGTTCTTATTGGCAATTTGACAGAGAAGAAAGGGTTAGCAGACTATAATCCCCTTTCTTAATTCTCTTTTTCTTTCTTTACCAACATGTCTCCATCCTTGGACATATCTGATGCAAATATAGAGACTCTTCTGTGGCTCCTTGAGGCATAATCTGCAGAAACTCTTCAAGAATTTAAATATTTGTATTTCAATATTATCTTACAAAATACTTTAGAGTATATAGTATCCACCTCTGTCTTTTGGTTAGTATTTATTGGCATAGTGATACAATGATAAATTCTTCTGTACCGGCTCCTGGATTCATAACCACACCACTGTGTGAGTGTTAAGGCAGCTGGGTGCTCTCCCATTTTGCCATTTCCCAGCCTCTCCTCTGTGGATGCTCCCGGAGAAGTGGATGAAGGAGAGGTAACTCTTTGTCCTCAAGGATATAGTCTGTAGTATTACCTGCTAAAGCAGGTGAACACATGAGAATCATCAATAAACACCTTTCTTTCATTTTTACCTTTGTTTATAACATGAATGTTTACAGAGGAGATAAATTGGAAAGTTGTTGGGCCTTAAAAAACTAATGCCACCTTAAGTGACATTACAAGTGGCGCCATTATGGGTTAACGTGGCATCCTAAGACGGCGCCTGGAGGAAGTAGGGTGGGAGTGTCTGTGGGAACCTTGCCTTAGCCCTCATTGGCCAAATATGCGCTTCCGCGCTGGTGAACACGGCGTGATTGCAATAGCTAGGCACTGAGACAGGACGCATGCTCTCCTAACCTTTAAGCTGATTGGAGGATGTAAAAAACCTCCCTTCCCCATTTGCCCATTTGCCTTTAGAAGCAAGTGCTTGTGTGATAATAAACGGAACTGCACGACAGAACCCCCGCTGCGTCTGAATGTCCTTTAATGGGCTGGTTGGGGCTGGCGGCTGTGCTCACCTCTCTTCGCGGCTCTCTTCCCCGTCTCCTTCCAACGGGGACCGAACGGAAAGAGGAATCCGGGCAATTCGCTCACCCACCAGACTGATAGCGAGGCTAAGGGCTGTTCGGGTTGGCCGGTGGCGGACCCGACAGAAAGTGTCCAAAAAAGCCATGAAGATAGAACCTGCAAACTAAGTTATGGTTGTATTATACAAACATAAGTCATTTTTAGCTCTCGAGTAAAATTGAAAGGACTAATGCCAAGGATGGGAACCAGTTACTCTTCATCTCTGCTGTTCTCCTTATGTGAAGGGAACTAACAAAGTAGAGTTTGGATTAGATTTAAAGAAATTCCATAGCGTGAATGATAGTAGTCAAAGGGAACTTTAGTTTTATTTGTAATGTTTAAACTTCTAAAAAATGTATTCATATATTTCCTATATAAATAATGTTAATAAAAATAAAAATCATTGCTGGATATGCCATTGTTAGGTCACCTTTTTTGTGGGGGGGCAGCTGGCTGGTACACATTGTTGGACCAAATGCATATCTTTTCTATATGTTAGTAGGATGGATAGCCATACCTAGAAATATATAGATGCAGTACTCTTTAGAGGTGCTGTCGTGAGAAGGGAGATGGAATGGTTAATTTTACATGTCAGCTTGACAGGGAAGGGATGACTAGATAGCTGGTAGAACGTTATTTTTGGGTCTGTGTGTGAGGGTGTTTCTAGAAGAGATGAGCATTCAAGTTAGTAGCCTGTGTAAAGAAGATCCATCCTCATCAGTGTGGGTGAGCATCATCTAACCCATTGAGGGCCAGAATAGAACAAAAAGGTGGAAGAAAAGTGAATTCATTCTCTGTTTGAGATGGATATCCATCTTCTCCTGCCCTTGGAGCTCCCTATCTCAGGCCTTCAGACTTGGGCTGGGACTTATACCATTGGCTCCCCTGGACTTTGCCTGAATTACACCAGTGGCTTTCCTGGTTCTCTTGCTTGCAGATGGAAGGTCATGGGACTTCTTGGCTTCCATAATCATGTGAGCAATTTCTATAATAAATCTCTTCTATATCCTCTTGTTTCTGTTTCTCTGGAGAACCCTGACTAATACAGAAGAAAACGGTTTTTTTTTTTTTTTTTTTTGGTGACCGGTAAGGGGATCGCAACCCTTGGCTTGGTGTCGCCCGCACAGCGCTCAGCCAGTGAGCGCACCGGACATTCCTATATAGGATCCCAACCTGCTTCGGGAGCGCCGCTGCACTCCCAAGCGTGGCCGGCCCAGAAAACGTTTTTTTAATGAAGTTGAATGAAAATCTGTCCTATAATTGTTCATCTCCTTTTAACTGAGTCACTTATTGCATAGAGCAAGCAATTGAATCTTTTCCAGGACTATTGTTTTAGCTTGCCCTACTGGTCATGCTTTTCAAGATAATCACTTCCTAATCAGTTTTCTTATCTTGCTGGGGAAGTCAGGTTTCCTTGTCTTTCTTTTCCTGGAGGAACCAGGGTTACAAAATTGACTCCCCCCTCCCGCCCATTGTAATATGCTTAAAAAGTTGAAAAAAATATATTTATGCCATCAGACCTTGCTAGATTAAATTATCTTTTGGTTCTTTGTTATACTATATATCCTGTTCTCAACCTGGCAGCCTCGATTGAACCAAGTTTCTTTTCCTGGTGGATAATATAAAATTTTCTATCTGGCCCTTTATTTTTATTTTTTGTTTTTGGTGGCTGGCCAGTTTGATGGCTGGTCAGTATGGGGATCCAAACCTATGACCTCAGTGTTTGGGTAATATAAATTAATACAAAAGCCTGCTTTGATGTTTTTAAAAATCTTATTATAAAATTATGACGGATACTGGGATTGCTAACCAGTAGTGATGCTATACTTTTCATTTGTCTTGTTTTAAAACTCAAAATATAAAAAATATATTTGGGGTCATTTAACCCTGTAAAACTGAACATGCACGTTCCTGCTGGACTTCTTAGGCTTTTGTGTGGTGATGGTCGTGTGTTTTGTTTCACTTAAGGCAAAATAATTATAGGAAGAGAGATTCCTATTATTTCTCATGAGGTCTTTTGTTTTCTAAAGTGAAAGTTTTGCCTGGAAATAGCTCAGTGTTCAATTCATGATTTTCCTTTTCTTTCTGTTGTGATAATTTTGATTATTTCTTTGGACACTACTACAGACAGCTACATCTTTTCACTAGTTTGATACATTTCAAGAATTAATAGGCTGTTCTAAATCTGTTTTGGGCAAAAAAAAATACACTTTTTAGTGTGTTATTCTCTTTATTAGGTAGGATTCAAACAAGTTCTCTTCTTCAGAAGCTTTTTTTAAAAATTGAGATGTAATTCACATGTCATAAAATTAACCCTTTTAAAGTGTACAATTCAGTGGGTTTTGGCACTATATTCACAAGTTTTTGCAACTATCACCACTATCTAATTCCAGAACATTTTCAACATCACAAAATGAAACTTCTTTTTAATTGGCAGTCATTCCCCGTTAGGAATAGTAGCTTACTTCTAGCTTCTAGCAACCGTATATCTATCTTCTGTCTCTGTGTATTCCCCTTTTCCCAATATTTCATATAAATGGAATCATACAATTTATGGTCCTTTGTGATCAGCTACATTCACTTAGCATAATGTTCTTAAGGGTTATCCATGTCATAGCATGTATCAGTACTCCATTCCTTTTTGTAGATGAATATTAACCCATTGTATGGATATGCTACATTTTGTTTGTTCTTTTATTTGTTGATAGACATTTGGTTTATTTCCATAAAAGGAGATTTTTTTAAATTTAATTTTTTGCATAGGTGGCACATGCATGTGGTTTAATAAAGTAAATAGTAGTAAAATAGTAATAAAGTAAAAGTAGTAAATAGAAGTCTCCCACACTCTCCTGTCCCTAACTGCCCAATTTCCTCTGCTTCATTCAACCTATCACCATTATTATTAGTTTCTTGTGGATCCTTTCAGAGTTTCTTGATGCATGTACAAACAAATACAGTTATTATGCATAAATTCCCCATTTTCTGCATAAAATCTATCACATTTTTCTGCACCTTGCATTTTTCTCCTAAAAATATATCTTGGAGATCTGTCATAGTACATAGAAAAGGTTTTCACTCATTTTTAAATTCGCTTTTTTAATCTGCATAATATTTCCTTGTATGGAAGTGCCATAATTTGTTTAGCTTTTTTTTTAAATTAGAATTTTAGGCTACTTCCAGTTTTACTCTGTAATAAACAATGCTGTTGGGAATAACCTCGTACTGTGAAACTTCCCTAATTTATAAGTATATGTGTAGGATAAATGACCAGAATTAGAATTATTTTGTGAAAAGATAGGAGCATTGTGATTTTGGTTGGTTGTCTCCTTCATTTCTACCAATTTACATTCCCACCAATAATGTCTGTTTACTCACAGTATATATCATAACATTTTTGTATTTTTTTCTGTGCAATGGATAAACCGTGGTGTCTCAGCATAGTTTTAATGTACTTTTTCACTTGTTTTAAGTGAAACTGAGCATCTTTTCATATCTTTACAAAGGAAACATTTATGTTTCCTTTCCTCTGAGCTGTGTGTTCACATTTTTTTGTTCAATTTTCTGTTGGCTTGCTGGGGTTTTGTTTTTTTAATATTTAGAAATTCTTTGTAAGATAGGGATATTAGTCCCTTGGCTGCAAATATTTTTTCCTAGTTTGCCTTTGACTTCTGACCTATGTATCATCGTACCATTTCCCAAAGAAAAGAGACGTTAAGGTTAGATTATTTAGATTATATCTAGTGGATATCTCTTTCCTTATCAGTTTTACTCTTAGTTTAGTTTTCTTCTCTTTGATCAATGTGTGAGACTAAAAACAATAAGGAAGGAACTATAGATTAAAACATTTATGAGGCATATCAACCCAATACAATTTGTAGATCTCACTGAAAAGTCAGCTATAAAAAGTCATTTTTCATCTACGGTTGTCCATGTAACCATAGTCCCAACTGCTAAATTATTTCGAAGCGGATGCCAGATACTATATTTATTCACAAATACTTTAGTTTATATCTCTAAATATAAGGTATCTTCCTTAGCATAACTACACTCCCATTATATCTTTAAAAACTTATTTGATATCAGAAATTCACTTGTGTATCAAATGCTGCTAAAAATCTATGTATGTATATTTCTAACCTTGTCAAATAATTCTGTAGAATACATTTCTAAGAAAGGAACAGATTAGATATCAATTTGCATTTTCATATATGCTTAGGCAAGTTGACATTCAAAAACTCAGAGCACTTACTACCCCCCACAGTAGATGAGTGGATGACTCACTTCAGCTGCCAGTGCCTCACACTGCCCCTAACACTGAGTATTATGGTTCTGTTTACCTTTACCGAAAAGTTTCTCTTTGACAATCTAGTAGAGAAGTGATCTTTCTATTTTAATTTGTATTCGTTTGATTATTACCAAACTTAATTACATTTTTTATGTTTATTGTCTGTACTCCTTCTATAAGGTACAGATTTGTATCTTTTTTACTATTGGGACATTATCATTTTCTTATTGATTGTTAATTGGCAGCTGGAAATTATATAATATATAAGGGGATAGTATAATTATATAATATATCAGGGGATCCGAACTCATAATCTTGGTGTTTGAACACTGCGCTCTAACCAACTGAGGTAACTGGCCAGCCCAGTATAGCTCTTTGTATGTTATAAATACTAACTTTTAGCATGCCATATGTGTTGCAAATAATCTCCTGTCATTTGCTTTTCATTTTGTTTACAGTGTCATTTACCATCCAGATATGTTTTATTTTTGTGTAATCTAATCTGTCCATTTTGTGACTTCTAGATTATGTGTCATGCTTCCAAACATCCTTCTCCAAGATTATAAAAAAAGTCTCCTATATTTTTTACTAATATTTTGTTTTGTTCTGTTTATATTTTTAGCAGTTAGCCCATCTATAATCAGTTTTTGTATATGACGTGCAGTAACTTTTTTCCATATAGAGAACCCATTATTTCAACTCCATTTATCATTTCACCATCCTTTCCCTCCTCTTTATCATTATTTATTAGATGCCCATATATACATAAGTCTGTGTCTAGCTTCTCTCTTCTACTCTAGTGATTCACTTATCCATTCCTTTACCAGTATCACATTGTTTTACTTACCATAGTTTTAAAGTACATTTTGCTATCTGAGAAGGCAAGTACTTTCTCAGTTTCTTTTTGAAATTTTTACTGGGTATTTTCACACATTTATTCTTTCAAGTAAAATTTAAAATAGATTAAAATAATTTCCCTAATAATCCCACTACAGTTTTGAGTGAAATCACATTAGATTTCTTGATTAATTTGAGAGAGATACAAACAGCTTTAAAATACCGAGCCTACCCATCCAGGCATATCTTCTATTTATCTAACTTCTCTATGCTCTAAATGAAGGTTTTATTGTGTTTTTCATATAGGTAGTAGACATTTCTAATGGAGCTATTTCTGGAAACTTTATCATTCTTGTTGCTAATGGGACTTTTTTTCTATTATAAATGGAAGTGGCTTATATTAATGCTTTTTGAGTGTTTATATTTATATCTGCCCACATCAGTGGACTGTCATTATTATCAACATCTCAGGGTCTTTTTTTTGATTTTTTTAAGTGTATAACACGACTTTATTTCTTCACATTATGTATACCTATTCTTTTACCTTCTGTATATTGCCTCAAGTGTCCATGTTTTTTCCATGAGGCTAAGGTTTAGCAAATGGAAAGTATCCAGCACATAGTAAGGACCCAATGTTAGTTTCCTCCTTACTGTTTTTCGTTCTCACACATAGATCAAACAGAAAAATCTAAACTAAGAATGAAATTTATAAGGACATAGATATTTACTAGTTATTATCTAAGTAATCTACCTTAGTTTCTCTTTGGAAAATGTTATGATAGGTGGTTGGAATTTTCTCTCAACTTTCCTTTAAATTTCCTTGGAAAAGAAAATACTGATACATTTTATAATGCTGGAATCAAAAATCTTTTTTGTCATTTATTTCTTGAAGAAACTAGATTATCAAATAGGATTCTAACTCAGGTCTTTAACTCAAAGCCTGTGGGTTGTTTTGTTTTGTTTTCCAGATTTGCATTTTTGTTTTTAATGGAAAGAAAGGTACAGATTCATTTTAAAAAAAAGAAAAAGTTGAATGTTATAGAAGACTAAGTCATACGGTGATAACTATTGGACCTGGGTGGGGGGTGAATTTGGGTTTATTGCTCCCTCTACTTTCGTGTATGTTTGAAAATGTCTGTAAATAGGAATTAAAAAAAAAAAATCCTATCTGACCGGTCTAGTGCTATCGCTTCGGGCAGCTTATTTGAATATTTTTAGTTTTTTAGCTGTTGGGTAGAAGTGACATCTGTTAGCAGGGTGTTCTGATGTTAAGAAATATACGTAAATTGCCTTGTAATACTTCAAAGTAGTTGTTCAATAAACATTAGCTGATAGGAATCATAACATGAGTTATAGAAATTATTATTTAGTCCTAATAGCTACCATCTGAAGTAGGCAGCTTTACCCCATTTTTCAGGTGAGAAAACAGAACAGGAGCAGTTGAGTGTTACCCTGTGAAACACATCACAAATAAGTGATTGGAGCTAAAATTTGAGTCTGAATTCTGACCTCAGAGTTCAGCATACTTGTAGCCTCCCTGAAAAGGGAAGGCTACTGTTTACAAAAAATTTTTTCTGTTGTTTGAGATCATTTACATTATATTTTCTCAGGTTTAATCTTTGTCATAACTGCAAGGCATATTGAATGTCAGTCTGTAACTTCTTTTATTTTATTTTATTTATTTATTTACATGTTTGGAGGCTGGCTAGTACAGGGATCAAACCCTGGACCTTGATGTCATCAGCACCACACTCTAACCAGCTGAGCTAACTGGCCAGCCCGTTACTTTTTTTTTTTTTTTTTTTTAAGAAAAGCACCTTTATTTTTCACATTTTTGTGTATGAGTAGCTAACTAAACTCTAAAAAAAAGCATTTTATTTAAAAATGTATTTGAGTTTGTAAGCTGAGTTTAAATATTGGCAATACCAATGTTTTTGTTGGGAAAAGGATGCCTTTTGGTTTTCCAAGTGAGTTTGTGTATGATATAAAACTTCTGTCTTTGAAAGTTAAAATTTTTATATTTTTGGTACTTATACCGTTAAATTATTGGAAAGGTATTTATATATGGTAATGCACATTGTGTTGTCATTACAAATTTATAAAAATCTGTTAAAAGCTATAATTTATTAAAATCACAACACAATGTCTGTATGACATGAATCCATACTAAATCAGGGCATGAAGACCTAAACCAGAAAGAGGGCTTCCTAATGTTGGCTTGTGTGATCAGCTGCAAACACTCTGAATTGTTCAGTGTAAAATAGAAATTATTCCTGTGAGGTTAAGAGACTTGTTGTAAGGATTTCATTGTATTTAACAACATTTGTTGACATTCAATAGTTTATTATGTGTTATGTGCTTTATTTATTATGTGTTAGGTGCTTGTTGTTTTCTACCCAAGCTTGATGAATTTCCCAGTGCATTTCTTAACTAATAATGAAATGGCCTATAAAAGCCTTGAAACATTGGAGTATATTTCCACCTTACTTTATAAAGAATTATAAAATGTTTACAAACTTTTGCATGTATGAAATGCTTAAAGCACATCTCCAAAGCACTCTCCCTAAAATGATGGTTGATTAATATTTGGGAGAAAAATTGGCAAAATTAAAATACTGTATATCTCTTTTTAAAATATTTTTTTTCAGAAGGGAAATATACGTCTGTCATGTTGTTATTCTGTAATAAGAAATTTCTGAAACACTTGCAATAATTTTGATTTTTGGGGTGTAATTGGAGAGTTTTTTTGTTTTTTGTTTTTAGTGTATAATCTTGTAAACTGAAAAATTGCTTTCTTATGCTGTCTTTTGTAGACTATTTCTTATTTAATTGAAAATCTGTTGTGAAGTAGAAATTTGGATTGGAAAGAAAACTATTGGGCCTATGAGTATTTGCTTCTTTCTTGTATTTGTTAAAGGTTTCTTTCGTTTGTTTTACCATTTTCCCCTCATTCTCCTTAGTGTTTGCTTTTCTGCTCAGTCCTAGTGTACACATAAAGTAGTTCCATAATCAAACCCTTCTGAAAAGTAAACTTACTAGCCAGAGTACAATATTGTGTGCAGTCCTTTTTGTCTCTATCATTACGAAATACTGTTTTCCAACCAGAGTATGGTATTGTATATAGTTTTTTTTTTTTTTTTTTTTTCTTTATTCTTACAAAGTACTGTTTTAAAATTGTTAGTTTTTCTTCTCTATCTCCTACAGTATGGTTATATTTTCAATTTGTAGTAGAGTTGCCTTTAGCATTTTGTCGTGAGTTCCCCTCACATTCTGGCTGATTTGAACTACTTATTTATTGTGGGGGATATGTGAAACATTACCATTGTTCTACAGGTCAGAACTATACTCAGAGACCAGCCAGTTTCCAGGAGAACTGACATTTCCTCTCATGCCTTCTATCCTGTTTTCATTACCCCTTTCTTTCCACCCCATTTATACCTACCACCTGTAGATAAACCAACTCTGATTTATCTCTCTCTTTTTTTTTTTTGGTACAAATGAGCAGATGTACACATACACCGCCCCCTCCCCCCCACAATTGACCCTTGAACAACATGGGGGTGAGGGGCACCTGTGTGTAACTTTTGACTCTCCAAAAACATAACTACTAACAGCCTGCTGTTGCCTGGGCGCCCTACTGATCACATAAACAGATTATTAACAAATATTTTGCATGTTATGTGTATTATATGCTGTATTCTTACAATAAAGTAAACTGGAGAAAAGAAAATGTTAAGAAAATCTTTAAGGAAGAGAAAATACATTTACAGTACTCACATTTTTTTCCATAAATAAGTGAACCCATGCAGTTCAATCCATGTTGTTCAAGGATCCAACTGTATATTCAGACGGTCTCCAACTTACGATAGTTCAACTTAGGATTTTTCAACTTTATGATAGTGTGAGAGTGATACATGTTCAGTAGAAGCCATGCTTGAATTCTGAATTTTGATCTTTTCTTAGACTAACAACATGCAAGATGGTATTCTTTTATAATGCTGGGCCAAATCATCTAACACGAAGCTTATTTTATAGTAAAGTGTTGAATACCTCATGTAATTTATTGAATATGTACTGAAAGTGTTCTGAGCACATTTAAGGTAGGCTAGGCTAAGCAGTCATGTGTGGTAGGTTGGGTGTATTAAATGCATTTTCAACTTATAGTATTTTCAACGTATGATGAGTTTATTAGAATGTAACCCCATTGAAAGTCAAGGAGCATCTGTGTGTGTGTGTATATATTTATCTTCTCATTTTCTTTCTTACATGAAGGGTAGCACACTCTAGATATTCTTTTGTGCTTTGACTTAGTAATGTATTATTATAATATAGCTTTATTATACATATTACTAATATATCCAATTTATGTACTTAATGTATCTAAGAACCTTTCCCTATCAGTTCATAGAACACTTCTAATTCACTTTACAGCTGTGTAGCACTTCACTGCATGGATGTGCCATAATTAATTTAACCACTCTCCTGTGTGTGGGCATTTATGTTGTTTCCAATATTTTGCAATTATAAACTGCAATGAATAGGCTTGAGTGTATATAATTTTGTTGCTGAGGTGTATCTTCAGGTTCTATTTCTGGGTTAAAAGGTAAGTACATATGTTGTATTGCTTGGTATTGCTAAATTTCCCTCCGGATAAGTTGTGTCTGTTGGTTCTCCCACCAGTGCTGTTGTATGATACTACCTGTTACCCCACAGTCTTGCCAGCAAATGTGTTGTCATACTTTTTAACTGTCCCAAATCTGATGGGTGAAAATGGGATCACAACATTGTTCTAATTTACATTTCTCTAATTATGAGTGAGATTGAACATCTTTTCACGTTTAAGGGTTATTTTTATGTCTTCATGTGTTTTACTTTAAAAGGTTATAGCTGATGCACACTTTTTTTTTTTTTTTTTTCTGGTTATCATTGTTAGCTTACGCACTTTCAACTCACCAGGACATTAGCACTCTGTAAATGCTAGGCATTTACAAAATGACTTCTCTCTTCCAGATCTTCCATGGTGGCTTATTCTAATTCGGCAGAAAGCATTGGTGGGCAAACTCCCAGGAGACCATGAAGTCTGTAAAATTACCAAAATTACTGTGCTATCACTTTCTGAAATGGAACCTCAGGATCTTGAGCTAGAGGTAAGGTGAAATCAAAGGAAATTATATGTAAACCCAATATAAGTATAATAGCAAATATGAGGATTTTGTTCAATAGACCAGAAACATACATTTTTAGAACTGGATAATATCTTTAAAAAAAATTTTATTTATTTATTATTATTATTTTTACATTCTAAGATATTGTTGCAGAACAGTTGAGGGGTGGGGGAGAGGGGAAATAGGGGGTTAGAATGGGAGGAGGAGGAAGGAGGTGGGGTGTGGTCGAGGCCCTTGGAACCTCCCCTCATTCCAACAGGGGAGGCCAGGGGGCTTCTGGTACTGGTTCGGTAGTTGCCGTGCTGGGTGCAGACATCAGGGGGGCATGGCTGAGGTCCTTGGACAATATCTTTAAAATAATTTAATCCTGTGGTTTTCAAACTTTATTTTAGTAGTTGAACCCTTGCTTCAAAATCTGTGAAATCCAGAATATAAGACACAAAAGCAGAGCTGCTTTGATTAAGGTGGTGTTGAGGAAGATCTTTGGGTCCCTGCCCACTTGGCCTCTCCTGGGAGGCTGTCTTCTGCTTCTAGGGAGTCCTAGCGCTCTGTAAAGTATAGTTTGAAAACTCTTGATTTGGGGGAAATGGGAGTCAAGAAGGAGAGGATTTAATTTTTACTAAATCCTCTTTTATCTACATTTCTTGAAAGTTTTCTAAGCATACATTACTCTTGTAATTAAAAAAAGTTTTTTAAAAGAAAGAAACCTGCTGATCTAGTGCAATCTTTTTGTTTTCCAGGGAAGAAACCAAGCCCCAGAGTAGAGTAACTCAAGGCCAAAATAATGAGATTGTCTAGGGTCTAGTTGTTCATCACTAGGTGCTGCCTCCTGTTAGAAGTAACCCATAAAAGCATTTATATGATGTCTGCTGTTGGCGTGGGGATTTGACAGCTGGGGATTATCATCACTCTGCCATAGCCTATTTTGTTCACTATGTGATGTGCCAGGCAGGCCCTGCACATTACCTAGATTGTCATCTTTAGTTCCTAGGACCACCCTATATGGTGAATGCTGTTAGAGATAAAGGAAGGAGGCTTGGCAAGGGTTAAGTCATGTAGCTGGCACATGATTGGGTCCAGACCTAGACTCAGGCGGTCTGGTCCTGTATCTGCCGCATTGCTCCCTATTACCTGAACAGAATGTAACAGATAACAAAACACACACTGCCTCACAACTCAATACATATTTTTCCATGCTGAATTTTTGGGGAGGAAGTTTGGGGACAGGATTAAAACTGCTTAAAGAATAAAAGTGTGGCTATTTTTATTTTTCAGATTTCACTGGAAGTTTGACAATCTAATTTTAAGAAACCAACATTAAAATGAATTTAAGAGGACCTTTATATTAACTTTTTGTTACCAGAATAAAAAAAAGATTAGCGTACTCTTATTCTCCTTTTATTGGTACTAGTGCTAGAACACTATTCACTATTACTGATAAAGACACAGTTATCTTAGGTGGCAATTAGGCCTATTAAAAGCAGATGTTTGTAGTTTTTATTTGCTTTTTATTTTAGTGAAGAGCAGCCAGACTAGCAAAAATTGTATTAATTTTCTAAGCCATTAAATTTGTCATCAGTATCTTTTGGATGCCTTTGCTGACAGATTGAGAGATCAGCATGGCTGGCTGTCAACGACCTTTCCCTTGAGGTGAGCACCCCTTGGGCTGGCACTCAGGTTTGAGCATTACATCTGGGGTCTCTGGAAGTTAGATTTAGAGCAGAGGACCAGCTCACCCAGCACCTTGTCTACCCACCAGTCAGCAGTTTGAATATTTGGCACTCCCAGCCTTGGGGAAATTTAAATGTCTTGCCTCATCCAGAGAAGGTTGGGATTCTTGTTGGACTTTTCAGGGACGTTTTCTGATGTCCTTTATGGCCACCAATCTGTAACATTTTTGAGACTAGTAACTGACTATTGCATAGGTTGGAAAACAAAACAAAACAACTTTAGAGAATAATATTTACATGGAACTTTTAAACAGAAAAATGTGAATATTATGAAAGCTTTAAGGATTTTTTTATTCTTTAGGTTTTTCCTTTTCTTTCTCGATAGTCTAAGGCAAAGATATTATCTTCAAATAAAAATGAAAATGAGATATCCCCCATAAGCCATAGTTGAGTATTTTTACAGCTGTTAGGCTGTATAACCTACAGCACTTATCAGGGGCGCCAAAGATTATGGCCCACGTTAAGAGTTGAATATATGTTAAGACCCTTGCTAATTAGGGGTAAAAGTAACTATCGAGAAAGTACTTCCATATCCTTAGACAATAGTTTGAGTGAATACTTTTCTGTTAAGAGGTTATAACTTTAGAAATTTGCACTTGCTCTCCTACCCTCTCCTTTTAATCCAGTTTTATGGTAAAGGAGCTTTTCAACAGTGAATAATAGGAAGGGCAGATAGTTATGTTGAAAATCACAGATTTCTTGCTTATCTTCTAACATGTTAATTTAAATCTTTGGTGTTCTTAATTTCCATTTAACTCCATTTAAAAGGAGCTCTTAGGAGCTTAATCATTTTGTAAGGTATGTTTTTCTGATTATACAATAAATTGTAAAGGAGAAGAAAAAAAATCCTACTACTTAGAAATAATCATTATGAATATTCTAGTAAGTTTTAATGGTTATATCCATTTGCTCCAGGCTTTTCAGAAGACCAATATTCTCAAATTTTTCAGAATAGTTTTTAAGTCTTGCTTTTTTGCATATTTTTTTCCTAACTGAACTATTATTTTTTATGAACATACATACCTTATGCACATAAGACTCTGTCAAACAAAACTAGTTCTTATGTTGTCTTAGCATGTCTTTCTAATTTGGTTGCCTGGGTATCACTTTGAATAATCCACTGCTTTTATTTTTTCCAGTAGCAGTCTCCAGCTCTTTAGTATAGTCACTGTTCTCAGATTTGGTAAAGCCTGGTTTGTCTTCTGTAATTGGAGCAAAAGCAATTTTATTTCAGAGTTTTGTATTAATAGAATTTCTACTTTTTGGCCTCAATTGCATTTTTACCTCAAATATGTGCCTCATTTGTTTGTGAAATTTTTTATAATTCACATATCATATAGTTCACCCATTTAAAGTATATAATAATTGGCTTTTAGTATATTCAGAGTCATGTGACCTTCACCACAATCAATTTTAGAACATTTTATACATAAATATATAAAAAGGTCACATGACTTCACCCTCTAAAATACACTAAATATATAATCTGTGAATATACTAAAAAGGTCACATGACTTCACCCTCTGAAAAAAACCCTGTGCTCATTGACAGTCACTCCGTATTTCTGTTCAATTCCCAGCTCCTCCAGTCCTAGGCAACTACTAATCTTTCTGTCTCTATATATGTCTGTTCTGGACATCTCATATAAATGGAATCATACAATATGTGGCCTTTCGTGACTGACTCCTTTTACTTAGCATAATGTTTTCAAGGCTTCTGACTTTGTAGCATATAACAGTACTTTTTTCCTTTTTATGCCAAATTCCATTGTATGGTTATACCACATTTTATTTATCCATCCATTAGTTGATGGACATCTGAGTTGTTTCCATTCTTTTAGCTATTATGAATAATGCTGCTGTGATCAATTTTGCAAACAAGTTTCTGGTGGAAGTTTGCTTTCATCTCTCTTGGATGTATACTTAGAAGTGGGATTGCTGAGTCATATAATAACTCTGTCTAACCTTTTGAGGAACTGTCAGACTATTTTTCAAAACAGCGTGCCATTTAAAAGAAATGATCTGTACAAGGTGATGAAGAACCTGTGGGGTTCAAATAAATGAAAGCATAGATGTTCTTTCCTTTGAAAAAATACCCTTTGAAGTATAATAGGCTTATGTTCCGTGTCTGAATATCTTACTTGCTGTATCTCATTGCCTTAATGGATAACCACATCATTTCCTGTATTTTGTTTCCCATTAGACATCTGTTTAAAATTGTAGCTCCAGATGGGTATAGATACCACTTTTAACGTAATATCATTTATTTTCCTTTTCTTAAACATCAGCATCAGCCTTTAATCTTGGTTGTGAAACTAAGTTTCAAGAGTAATAGAAAAACTAGGGGAAGACTGTAGAGCTTGTGGTGGTGGGTTTTTTTTTTTTGTTTGTTTGTTTTTTGAGATTGTGTATATCAGAGTTGTGATAAGGGCCTCACCATGTACTACACAGAACTGGCTGGGCCTCTGGAAAAGGGAAGGTGATCCTACTGTCAATGCTATATGTTGTATCCCAAGGGCTCTGTCTAAACAAAGCTTCTTAGGACTGGAAAGGATCCCAAGAAATAATTTTCTCTTTCTCTGTTTTTTGGTAGGACTGAATTTAGCCTTTTCAGAAAGATAGTGCTCTATACTTTCTTTTGTAAAGGTAACTATATAGAAGATGCTTAAATATTCATTGGAACTGTTTATGTTTATAGTAGTAGTTTTACATTTCTATTTAGAAAAATTAGTTTTGAGAAATGGAGAAAGACTTCTGGTTAAGATGATTCAGTGAATTTGTGCCTTGTTGTACAGATTCACAATCCTTATTTGAACCCTTTGGGGCAATATTTAAGAATTCAAGTTTTATGGTGTTTTCAAAAAGTTTTTCCATGTATTCTCTACACCCCCAGTGAGTCGGGAGTATCACCTCACAATACAACACATTATTAATATTAAAGAATTATATGAAAATTCCTAGCGAGGGAGGAGAGTGATGGCTATCAGTATCATCTTCATATCAGTTCAGGGCATGTCTGGTCATTAAGTGAGTTTTTAACACGTTAAAAAAATTAACGTTTAGGCTTCAGAGCTTTTTGGACTTCATAGCTGTGGGTAAGAAGGGATGATAGGCTTATATCAACTCTGTTCCAAGCCCAGGTTGAGAGTAAATGAAAGAAATAAAAATAGAAAAAGATGACACTGCCAGGCTTAGAGAGAAGAAGCATCTTCACGGACCATGAATGGAGCAGTAGATCGAAATAAAGCCATAGGTTTTCTGGGTCTGGATCCAGAAGTGGGCAGTAGCAGGTAGAGATTTGGCCTCAGCATGGTGAAGGGGACTAAAAGAGCTTTATGGGAGATGAGAGCCTAGAGCTCGATCATGCTCAGTACCTGAAGCCTGGTGCTTAGGTGAAACGCTTCAGCTCACAAAAGAAGGTGTTAGGTTGTCTGCAGAATGGGATGACCCTGCATTAAGAATCTCTTGTCTGCTATGCCAGTAGCACCTCCATTTAGAAACACTGGTCTGGGCAAAAGACAAGGATTTGAATCAACAGAATAGCGGTGGGCATAAAGGGGTTGATTATTTTTTTTAGGAAGGAGAGTAATGGATGGCGACTCCAGGGTTTCTCGCTTAAGTGATCCAGTGGGTGGTGTAGTTGCTATCTGAGGTAGGGCATACCAGGGAAGGATTAAGATTTGGGAAACAGATGTTGATCAGTTTGGGAGATGCTAAGTTTGAGGCGCTGGTGTGTCTTAATGACGGGGAGATGTCATACATATGGGTCTTGAGCTCAGGACAAAAGGGTAAGGTTAAGAAAGATAGTGGCAGTTAAAATGAAGAGGTGACATTGTCTAGACTGAGGATACAGAATGAGAAGAGGGCTAGGGATAGAACACTGGGGACGCCATCATTTTTAGAGAGAGACCAACTAAGGAAGCTGAACAGCTAGAGGAGGGGAAAGGCCCCCCTAAGATTGGTGTCTTGGGGACCGGAGGAATGGACAACAGGGAGTGGTTATTAGTGCCATATTCTTAGAGATGTATATTTTTTTCAGAGTTGAGGAGGCTGTTGTTATACTCTGCCTGAGCAGTTTCACTGGAGCCTTCACTTTTTGACCTGTCTCAATCAGACTGTAGTCCTCACAGTTCCAGTGAGTGTGACACTGTATATACTGCTGATCACAGAGTGGATTCTAGGGTTTAGGAATGGATTTTTAAAAAGATTCTGGGGGTCGAGCCTGTGGCGCACTCGGGAGAGTGCAGCACTGGGAGCGCAGCGATGCTCCCGCCGCGGGTAGGAATGGCCGGTGCACTCACTGGCTGAGTGCCGGTCACGAAAAAGACAAAAAAAAAAAAAGATTCTGGCATATGTAAACATGTTAACATGTGTTAGGAAAGGGGCTATTAGAAAGAGAGAGGTTGGGACAGAGGAGAGGGGGGTGAATGAGGAGGCAAGGCCCTAATCAAAGAGGAGACACAGCTGGAAACTAGCCTAGACGGGAAATAATTGACTCCTTTCCTTCTGAGAGTGAGGAAAGAAAGTATGCTCACAGACTAGATGGGCTGCTACAGATTTACTTTAGAATAGCTAGATCTTTAGAATAGTCTTTTGTATTCCTGGGAAGAGATTTTGCTGGCTTGGATGCTCTTAAGGAACGTCTGACAAATGTATAATATTCTTTGAGAAATGTATAATATGTGTTGAATATTAAGATTGCAATAATCTGTAACTAGGTTTTGGGCATGCTTTCAAATTTTTAAATGAAAATTATTAATATGGCTAGATTATTACATTCTATATACAAACTGCTAACTAGCAATTGCTTAATGCCCCAGCAAAGCAGAAGCAGGGGACTAACGGGGGAGTATCTTTTAAAAACTGCTGCTCTGCTGTCCCAGAGATACTCCACCAAGGAAGGGGTAGGGTGTGTGTGAGAGGTGTTCATGGAAGAAGGGGAGTGAGCCCATTCATTCATTTAACAAATATTTACTGAGACCTTTGATACTAGGTACTGCTAAGGCACTGGAGATAGATATATGATTCAACAAAACAAAGATCCCTGCCATTATGGAGCTTACGTTACAGAACGGGGAGACAGACAATAAACATCAACATCATAATTATGTATTTTACAAAGTAATAAATGCTCATGGAAATAAAAGTTGAGTGCAGTATGGGTGATGGACGGAGTGCCCAAGAGTGGAGATTGTGGTAAGGAATCTGGGGAGAGGGTGTCTGGGCAGAGAGAACAGCTAGAACAAAGGCCCTGAAGTGGAAGCATTCCTGATCTGCTGAGGACTAGCAAGGAGCCCAGCGTGGGTGGAGTGGTATAAGCACGGGAGGAGAGGAATAGGAGATGAAGGTAGCAGAGGGAAGATGAGGGTCTGGTTTTGGACATGTTGAATTTGAGATGCCTTGTGGAAATCCTAGTGGAAATGTTGGGATATGTGGGTTTAAAGTTTTGAGAGGGAGCTGGGCTGGAGATATACATTTGGGAGGGAGGAGTTGGCATATGGATGGTATTCGAAGCCATGAGACTGGATGAAATCACTGAGGGAATGGATGCAGATAGAGAAGGGAATCAAGGAAGGAACCTTGGGGTGCCTAGTCATTAAGAAGTCAACTGGTCGGAAAGGAGCCAGTCAAAGGGATAGAGAAGGAACAACCAGGGGAAGCCTGGTGAAGCAGTGTATCAAAGAGGAGGGAGGGGCGAGCTGTCAGATGCTACTGAGGTTAAGACGAGAACCAGAGTGAACCACTAGGTTTAGCAAGGTGGAGGTCACTGGTCACGCTGAAGATAGCAGCTTTGGTGGGGGGCCAAAGCCAAACTGGAGTGGGTTGGAGAGAAAGAACGGGAGGAGTGGGGTTGGAGGCAGTGAGGAACACAAAGTAATAAGATACTAGCTGCTTGAAGAAGAGGGATCAAACAGAGATGTTAGGAGGAGAAAAATATCTATATGTTTGTGCACTGGTGAGAATGATCAGTAGAAAGAGGAGTGAGGGGAGGATTGCTGGAGCAATGTCCGTACACTTGGTTCTTCTCTCCTTCCCATCAACTCAAGGTCATGTTAGTTTTTCTTATTTGAAGGGAAATAAGTTAGCTCACTTTTGGCAGGAGGACTATAGCTTTTTTTCTACCTCATTTTTAGTTCCCTTTTCTTTAATGGTAGAGCAGGAGCAGTTTAAAGCTGTAATCATGTTGTGAAACCCATGTGAATAGTTTCTGATAGCCATAATTTTGAAAAGACATAAAATCAGCTGAAGATTCCACCTCATCTGAAAACTTGGTCCAGTTATTAGTCTGTACTTCCACATTTGATAAGTCATGGATGGTCTCTCTTTCTCTTAATCAGAACTTGAACTAGCTTTTGTTCTCATTTATCATCTGTTGACTATTTTGTATGACACTAACAATAACAAGCATTTAGTAGCTGTTAGCTCTTAATAGGAGTCTCCCCCATTAGTGTAGTGATAACATTAGTTTGTTGAAAAATGGAATTGGTCTGCATATTGTTAATAGAATTCTTGTGTACCTTTGACAATATTTGCTATGTGTGTTGAACCATGTGGAGTCATATGTAAAACCCTTGACTTCAACCAGGCATCTTCTGCATAGCCTGTGCCTTTCCCTTGCCTTAACACAGCTGCGTTCATGTTCCCATCCACTTCCTCACCTTTGTCAGTTGGGCTCCATATTTCCTGCAGCCCCTAATTATTGCTGCTTCAAATCTAGCTAATCTCTTGACCAAACATGTGTTTTGTTATGCTGATTTCACTAGTGTATATGAGGATGGGGGAGAGGGAGTGATTGAAATGTCCAGCTTTTAAGATTTCCAGTAGAGCAGACTCTTAAGATGTCTTCTCAACCAAAATACCAAATTGATTAGCATGAATGATTATTTGGCACAGATACCTGTAACGACTCTGAAGCATAGCAAGTGTGTATTTTGCAATACTTTTATTATTTGATGGCAATTTTCAAAGCACTGTTAACCTCAACTGGAGCACTTTATTTTTCAGTTATTAGATAAGAACTTATTATAATTATGATCCTAATCTGAATTTTCCACTTCTAAATCCTAAGAATATCTTGCTCTGTATTCTTTGTGTCTTATCCTCTACTATGTCTTTCTAATTATTGAAACCACAGCTGTGTTTTCTATCAGTTGTCTACTTGGTCATTTCACTAACTCATGAGGTTTACTTTTAACGAAAATGCATGAGCATTTGGTTCACATTTACACTCATACTTGAACATTTAGCAAGAAGAAATTAATAATAATGAATAATCTTTCTGTCCCTAATTATTTAGCTCTGTAAGAAGCATCATTTTGGGATTAACAAACCAGAGAAGATTATATCATCTCCTGATGACTCAAAGTTTCTACTGAAGACCTTTACGCACATTAAATCCAATGTGTCTGCTCCTAATAAAAAGAAAGTAAGAGTTTAATTGATATGGGCTTTGAATTCATCTTTGATTAGTTTTAAATTTAGGGGTGATTTTTCTGCCAGTGAATTTATTTTCAATCCATTTGTTATATAGAAGCACTTTCTCCTCATGTCCTTGGGATTTTCACTTCTCTCCTAGGAAGTCACGTATTATCCACATAATACTTTACATTTAATTTCTGCTGTAATAGTAGATTGATTTCTTATAGGTTAAGGAAAGTAAAGAAAAGGAGAAGTTGGAGAGACGATTACTTGAGGAGTTGTTGAAGATGTTCATGGACTCAGAATCCTTTTACTATAGCTTGACCTATGACCTGACCAATTCGGTGCAGAGGCAGAGTGCTGGGGAGAGATACGGCCGTCCCCTCTGGCAGAAGGTACCACTCACCACTCAGAGCAGGGTTTGCCCTCTGGAACAATTGGTGGCCTATTTTGGCTTTTATTGGAAAGCTGAAATAATATGTTTCTGAACTGTTTTCTCTACCGTTTTCTAGGTTGATGACCGATTTTTTTGGAATAAATATATGATACAAGATCTTACTGAGATTGGTGTGAGTAGTTGTTTCTAAAGTATCCTGTTATTGTGGTTAAGCAAATATTTTTTAATTGTATTAAAATAAAATTTAAAATCTCACTATAATGTTTTCCTGTATAGAATGGGAATCATTTAGCTAGCGAAAACCTAGGCATTATTTTAAGGCAGTTCACAATACCACTGCCAAGCCACAGGCTGATCTTTTTAGCTGGTTCCCATAGGATAGTAGCAATTTAAGGCTGTGGAACTAATGTCCATGAACATTCTGTGAAAGAGGTATTTTGTTTGTACTTATTTGGGATAGTAAAGCCCAGTTTTCCTATGATGATACCAGTCATGTACTTTCCCTGGACCTCTCATTTTCTCATCTGGCAAATGGGGTAGACAAATCTCTAAGGCCATTCTAGTTCTGCCAGTATTTGATTCAGGGAAGTCACAGAATAAGATGAGATTATTGCATGAGTTTCCTTCCAGTTTGATGATTACTTTCTTCCTTTATTCTGTCACATATATTAGAAAATTATGACTGTCTAAAGAAAATGCATTTATTTAATCAACAAATATTTATGGAAGGCCTGCTAGGTGCCATTTACTGTTTTGGACACTAAACAAAGCAGGCAAATAACTGAATAGGGTCATATGTTGTTATCTTTTTCCTAACTTTTCAAAAATCTCAAAACTTTTTCCTTTCTGTTTCTCCCCCTTAGTTGTGGTTAGTATAAATGATTTTTACTTTATTTAGAGGTGTCTTCCACTAGATATCTATCATGTCTCTATTGAGAATGAGGTGTGAGATTATTCTCACCTGTTTATGATGCTGATAAAACTGTGATCACCAAAACCCAGTTATGGAGAAAAAAAATAAGGGCATCTGTAATGAGCATTTGTCCCGTATGCTGACAATATTGAGTTCTGCTAGGTTTTGCAGGGTTTTTGTCAGAACACTTTTACATTACCATTTAAAACTACCGACTTACAATAAAGGTGACATGTGGCAATATACATTTCTTTGTTCCTGTCAAGAGTTTTGCATTATTGCTAGAACAAATATACAACTAATGGGAATGGTGACAAGAATAATGAATGCAGGTAGACCTTTCACCTTCGTATTTAAAACTCTAACCACCTTCTAAGATTCTATCTGTAGACTCCATAAACCAAAACTGTGAGATGGGACCTGGAGTCTATGGTGGTGGAAGAAGAGGTGGATTTGAAGTGGACGCTGAGGTTAAGGCTGAGGTACAGTTATGGAGATAAGAGGAAAAGCAGGACCAAGAACAACTCTCTGGGGCATTTTTAAATCCTTTATTGACTTTGCATGTAGTCAGTTGAGAAATCTGAGTATTCTTAGGCTGAAAGACATAGAAGAGGAAATCTCTAACTTTAATTAATACTCTCCTAATTATCTTGGAGGACATTTAAAAATTAGACATATATGGAAAGACTTTTTAGGGGAGGTTTTTTACTATTTTGATTTTAAGTTGGTGAAGCAAGTTTTTTTCTAAACTGAAAATAAAGTAGATATATGTGTTTCATGAGAGTGATCAGAGTTAGTTATATTCTATTAAAGGCTTAATACAATTGGGAGTTGAAAATCAACCTTTACGCTTTATTTTTTTATACCTACAGGAATAATCATACTAACTACATTTGTTAGACACTTACTGTATGGCAGGCACTGTGCTAAGCACTTTACATGTATTATTCATTTAATCTTCACAACAACCTTATGAAGTAGATAAAACCTATTTCACAGAGGAGTATGTCAAAGCACAGGGAGAGTAAGTGACTCTCCTAGTGAGTTAGTAAGTGATGGACCTTGAATTTATACCCAGGAAGTCTAGCTCATCGGCTCTTTTTGAATGATTACTGTAAAAGAAAGGAGAGGCCCTCTCTCCTCCCCTTTCTTCCTCAGTGTTCTCTAATAACCAGAAAATATAGTTGAAGAGTAGAAGCTTTTTGCTTCTAATATACTGACAAATATGTGCTGACTACTGTTTGGATTTAAGAAAGTAACAGTGCTGCACAGAATAGAAACAACATGACGTTTATATTGTTTTTAGACACCAGATGTGGACTTTTGGATTATCCCCATTATCCAAGGTTTTGTGCAGATTGAAGAACTTGTGGTTAATTATAATGAATCATCTGACGATGAGAAAAGCAGCCCAGAGACCCCCCCTCAGGAGTCCACCTGTGTAGATGACATTCACCCACGATTCCTAGTTGCTCTCATTTCACGCCGAAGTAGGCACAGAGCAGGTGAGTTAGAGGGCTGTAACAGCATGCAAGTCAAATCCAGGGGAGAATGGAAAAGCTGCAGATGCGTTGAAGGGCTAATGACAATAATAGATTTAGAAACACGGTTGGCTTCAAAGTGCTCAGTGACTCTAAATACTGTGATGTAACTGGGGACTAACTTTTGAAGAGGGGTAAATAGAGAAGAGTTAGCAAAATGAGAAAGAGAAGGAGGCATATAGAGAGAGAAGAGAAGGAAGTCACTTGGGGATGTGTTTCTGAATATTAGCATTCCAACTGACAGTTTGCATCACAGTGGTAAATCCTTCCTGAGGGCTAGCACCTTTGGGAAAGCTCTTTCAGTTCAGAAGAGCTATCTTCTCTTCAACTTTTTAAAGACTATGATGCGCACAGTTATGATTTGGGTAGGTTGATACTGTTCTACTTGGCAGTTGCACATTGTATCCCCAAGGCTATCCTGGAAGACATATGTGTGATTAGGAAGCATCGTGTAGTCAAATTAAATAAAATTTTTAAATGTTGCTGTTTTCTGCTTTAATTTTCTTTCAGGAATGCGCTATAAACGGAGGGGAGTGGATAAAAATGGAAATGTTGCAAATTACGTGGAGACTGAGCAATTAATTCATGTTCATAATCACACCCTGTCATTTATTCAAACACGAGGCTCTGTGCCTGTCTTTTGGAGCCAGGTTGGGTATCGCTATAATCCAAGACCTCGGTTGGACAAAAGTAAGCATGTCAATTATTTTGTTTGCAAATGATGATCTCAGAATATTTTTTAAAAAAATTAGACACTTGATAGGTTTGGATTTGCTTTGACAGATATTTAATTCAAAACAATAACTCATACTATGAAAGAAATGTAATAATCCGTGATGTGATAATCATGGAGAAATAATAGTTGACTAAGTCATTTTTTAACAGTAAAAAATTTCTCTAACAGTAGAGCAAAATGTACATAGCTTATTTCACAGATTTTAAATTGTTGCTCTGAATACTGTATTGAATGTTTAACCTTGGAGAAGAGTAAATGTACCCAATATTTGTAGAAGCAGAAATTATCATAAGATGGAATCTACCAGAAATCAATAAGATGTCTTTACTCAAATGTCTCTCTATGGAAGATTTTTTTTTTTTTTAATATTGAGGAGTTTATTTCTTCTGGTGTTTTAACCTTATCACCAGAATAGCTAAGCCATTTAAATATGATTAGATTACTGAATGAGGTTGATTTTTTAAAAAATTGTTTATTGTGTATTTTTCTCAAATTTGTATTCTGTGTGAGAATTCCATATAACTTCAGTTTTTCAAAATATCATTGTTTTAGAGGGGTTTTTATTTTATTATAAGCCATGTGAAAACTTTTCTGAGAAGAGGCTGTGTATATAAATAATAAATGTTATAATTTCACAGTTTATACTTTCAGATGTTTTAGATTTTTTCTAGTTGGAAAATAAAAGAAATCAGAGATCTTTGGCTTAGCATTAAATTTTAAAATGATGGTTTTAGACAATCTTAATGACATTTGGGCTGTCAAATTATTTAAAATAGACACTAATTTCTGTCTTAATTATGGGAAGGAAAAATAGATTTTGTATCACTTCTTTGTAGGTGAAAAGGAAACTGTTGCCTATTTCTGTGCCCATTTCGAAGAACAACTGAAAATTTACAAAAAACAGGTGGGCTTTGATGTGTAGAAGTAAAATGTTCCTTCATATTTAGAAATGATTGTATATCTATTTCTTTAAATTTCATGAAAATAACAATGTGCTAGTCATAATTAAGCAAAGCAGCATTTGTCATGAAATTAAAAAACACATAAGCTAAGAGTATTCTTACTATTCTTTAAGAATTATCATTGTCAGCAACTTTAGACTTCTTGAATAACATAAAGAGATTATACTGCTGCCAATTAATTAATACAGTCCAAGAAGTGTCTAGACTAAGAAATGAAAGTCATCTCTCAGTACCACCTACAGTTCCACCTCTTGGAGATCATAGTTTGATATATATCTTTCAATATTTTTTACTATGCCCACTTTTTATATGTATGCACACACTCAAATACAGCAATGTCATCATATAAACCAAAGTCAACTGAAAACTGTTAGGTGAAATACAAGTTCACTAATTTCAATACAAGATTAATTAATATATGATAGTATCACTCTTATCCATTAGCAATGACCAGTCTGTATGTACAATGCCATGGATGCATTTTTCTTACAACAACAAAAGTAAAATAGGAATAAATAACCTAAAATGTAGTAAACAACAGATACCATGTACGTATAGAGAAGAAAAAAATAAAAAGAATGACTGAACAGAAAAGAAAACCTCACCTAAATGGAGAGAAAATACCATGTTCCTGGAAGGAAAGACTTAGTATTGAATAGATTTCAGTTCTTCCCAAATAATTATGTTTTTTGTGCAATCCTAAACAAAGTCTCAGTAAGGAAATAGAAAGAAAACCTTCAAATTGAAAAAAATTGTAAAGTTTGAGAATAAGAGAGAAAGGCAGGTATTTGTGTTTAGAAATGAGAACTCTCACACATTGTTAAAAGGAGCATAAATTGGTACAGCCATTTTGAATGGTATTATCAACTAAAATAAAACGTGCTTATACTGTTTAACCCAGTAATTTTACTTTTTGATGTCTACCTAACATACCCTATACAAAAATCAACTCAGGATGGATTATGGATCTAAACGGGAAAGGTTAAACAATAAAGCTTTTAGAGGAAAATATAGAGCATCTTTTTTGACCCTGGGTCTTAAATAGGACTTAAAAAAAGCACTAATAATTGTCTTCTCATGTTTTTAACATATGATTATGTCATATTTTATTAGTTGTTTAATAAAGGGTAATGCCCACCTAGGAAATGGTTTTTATTTAAAGAAAAAATTAACCATAATGAAAAAAATTGATAAATTAGACTTTATTTTTATTAAAACGTTATCATTTATTATTTATTAAAACATTATTGTAATTAAACAGGACTTTAAAAGCACTAACCATAGTGAAAATAAATTGATAAGTTGGGCTTTATTAAAATAAATAAAATAATTTATTTTATTTTATTAAAATAAATCTGTTTACTTAAAAGCACCATTAAGAGAATGGAAAGGCAATTCACAAAGTGGGAGAAGATATTTAAGATTTTTCAATGCATGCATATGACTCATATCTATCATCTACACTATATTTTAAAAACTCTTATAAATTCATTACAAAAGATGCACAACTCGAGAAAACTGGACAAGAGAATTGAGCAGACTGTTCATAAAAAAGGATATCCAGAAAGCCAATAAACATATGAAAATGTGTTCCCCTTCATTAATCACCAGGGAAATGCAAATTAAAACCATTACTCACACACCAGAATGGCTAAAATAAAAAAGATGGAAAATGCCAAGTTTTGTCAAGGATGTGAAGCAACTGTAACTTCGATAGAAAAAAAATTTTTTAAACCTACCTGAGAGATACATATTCAATCAAGGTGTCATGTACAGAAAGACATGTACATTCATGGCAGCATTAAAACAACCTAATTGTTCATCAGGAGGACAGTGGGTTAATAAATGGGTTTGGCACATCAAAAATATTGACTATCAATGCTTAAAAAAATAAGATAGATGTATGTGAACTAACATGGAAAGATCTTAAAATGACATTGTGGAGTGAGAAAACTCTATAACAGCATATGGAATGTTACCATTTTAAAAATCCCACGGGCCGAGCCCGGGCGCACTCGGGAGAGTGCGACGCTGGGAGCGCAGCGACGCTCCCGCTGCGGGTTCGGATCCTATATAGGAATGGCCGGTGCACTCACTGGCTGAGTGCCAGTCACGAAAAAGACCAAAAAAAATAAAATAAAATAAAATAAATAAATAAATAAAAATCCCACAAAACAAAACTGTCACATATATGGAGTTCTCTTCCATCCATTCTTTCTGCACACGTACATGGCATGCACATTTGTAGAGACATGCATTCATGTGGGCTGAAAGGGCACACACCCAACTGATAACAGTAGTTACCTCCAGGGAGGGCTGTGGGGACTAGGTTGTGGTCAGGAAGGATTTGACCTTATTCTGCATATCAGTTTCTTAACAATGTGAGTAAATTCATGTATTAGCAACATTTGTAATTATAAGTAGCTTTATAAAGAACAAACTACATTTTAAATGTAACACACATCATTAAAAAATGAAACAATACTGAGCTGTGTAAGCAAAGGAAACAAGCTCTTCCCATACCCGTCCCTGCTTCCTGTTGATTTTCACATCAATTTTATAGGTGCATGTATTGAGCAGACACTTCGTGATTTCTAACACTGCCCCAACAGTGTTCATTTATCCGTCTTCTCCTGGGTAATTGCTTTCTGGGGCGATGGGACCACGGTCAATCTGACTCAATTGTGGTGGCACCATTGCTCCTGCCAGTTATCGGTTTTGGTGTGGGCCTGTGCGTGTTCATTGGTGATTTGGCCGGTGAGGTATGAGATGTGGGGGAAGTCCCCTGGGAGGCTTCTGGGGAAAGTTTTCTGCTCTAATACAAAGAGACACAGGAACCAGCAGTCCCCTGTGGTTGTTGTGTCTGGATTTGATGTGGAACTGCTGCAGCTCTCTTGAGACTGAATTAACTAACCTGAAGATTATAACAGTATGCTGGCAGAACAAAAAGATGGAAACAACCTTTGTCCTTGATGGTATCAGGGACCACTGAGTTAAGCCATTCTGGAACCATTCTACCTCCAGACTTGTTCTGAGCTTTGAGTCAATGATTTGTCATTTGTAGTAAAACAAAACAAAACAGAACAAAACAAAAAACCCCCACACACCTTGATGCATGCATATATACACAATTCAAAACTTAACTCAAAAGAGGGCTATGCCATGTATACTATTCTGCAACTGTTTTCACTTAAGATCTCAAGACTGTTATTTAACCATTTCTCCATTGGTGGCCCTTTAGAATATACTAGTCATTTTTGCTATTATAAAAATTCTCCAGAAAACATCTCATATATTTTGGGACACTTGTGTGTTTTATAGAATGAATTTCTAGAAGTGAAATTGCTGGATCAAATAGTTTATTTAAAGTTGATACCTACCACTCTGTTGCTCCCTAAAAGATCACACCAGTTTACACTCCCAGCAACAATGGGAGCCTGTGCCCATTTCCCCACATATTCACCAGTGCTGTCTATATTTAGTATTCAAATTTGCTTATATATAAAGAACGTTGTTTTATTGTATATTCTAATTGGTTATTAGTTTTCTATTTTA